>NC_090449.1:143863711-144470899 GCF_031143425.1 Pleurodeles waltl
CACCCTCAGGGATAAGACAGAGCCAACGATCTTTAAACTATTAGACTAGCTCATATAAAAGGTGCCTGTCCAGCGCAGAGGTTCAATAGTTGAATTACTACAAGTGAACTCAAAGGTACTGGCTCATCCATGAAAAGGCTGTTACGGTACGTTTGAGTTACAACAAACATCGAGGCCATAATAGAATCGTGGAACTTCACTGCAAATTGTAATTTTAGACTGGTATTATGGCACTACCAAGGGCACTTGACGACGCGAACACTTACATTAACTTAAGTTTGAATTCTATTGCTCAAATGAATTTGCCTGAACATACCTTGCAAAAAAAAAAAAAATTGAATTTATCACACACTTGAATGAACGATCTATAAAGTGTGCTTCTTTATCTCCAAAGCAGTAACAAAGTTGCAGACTGAAATAGAAAACAGAAATTCTCCATGGTCACAGCAGGCTCACAGCTAGCTGGTCCACCCAATATGTTCCCAGAACGTGAGCGCCCTAAAGTCAGATCAGAGGAAAGCTTGCGCTTGCGCACATTTCGTAAACTCAGAGCGCATGCTCGTCTTCTCCGGCACGACGCACAGCTGGCGCATGCGCACCTCTAATTTTTTGGCAGCTTCCCTGTCGACCGGTGTTCCCTGCAGCCGTCGCCGCCTCCCTCCCGCCCCCGCCCGGAACGAATTCGCGTCGACTGACCAGAGTCCGCGAATTCAGGTCCGCAGCCCCTACTCCTGCCGCAGGTAAAGTATCATCTCACCTGAGTGTGGGGCGGTTCAGCCTCGGCACGCTGAAGGCCGACCTCGCCCGTGTTTTTGACAGCCGGGCCAGCCCTAGCCCAGGATGTTGACGCATAGCTGCTCCCGGTAACCCCGGTCTATTTGCTAGGCAGGCGGGAAGGTTGGGCCCGGGATGCTGTGGTGGTTGGTGGCCAGATGTTGGGAATGTTTTGATACAGCTGCAGGGGTATGAGGTTGAGCCGGTGGTTTAATTTTGAGGAGAAGGAGTACTGGAGGCATTTTACGTCTTGGATTTGTTAATTTACGTGCACATTGAAATCTCGCCACTTCTCTGTTGCTACATCATTAGTAAAGAGGTAGGCAGCAGTGTACCCCCATTCAATTCTATAAAAGGGAGGCCCCCTTTCCATGTTTTAGAGGCTATAGAGAGGGTCAAAGAAATGACAAACTATATGTTAATTCTTGCCTTGTATTTTGTCGCAGTAATATCCCCAGCTGGCAACTGGTCTCATGACTCGTTACACCATCACGTAGCATTTTTAAGCCGAATCGGCCCCAGTACGGTGCGGCTTGACTCGTTAACACACGATACATCGTGTACAGATCCAGGACGCTTTGACTTTCCCTGGTAATGCCAAATTACTGGCCATTACTTACCCAGGCTGATTGAATGTCAACACCATCAGCATTTTATGAGAAATAACCCGAGCACCAGATAATTTATATTATCGGTTCTTCGACTGCAAACCATTTACTGGATATTTGCATACCCCCAGACCCTAGGACCATTTCATTAATTGAAGATGTTCGTGACCACCAGACAGTCCTCTCACGCTGGAGCTTAGGTGCTAACAATTGGATTACCTTGTCCTAATGATGTCCCCCTTTGACTCACCTTAACCACGGGGTCGAAACGTCGTCATATATCTAAGAGTGGATTATATAAATACAAAGAAATCTTGTGAGACTTCAGGGCTTCCTGGACTGAAGGAGCTACTAGAAGTTCATAATTTTCTTAACCACCCTTGTACATACTGTATATATATCACTTTCACCTTCCTGCACCTTTTATCACTTTCACTGTTTTTATTAGGAGCACCTATCTAGACGAACGCAAACTTTACATACGCAGATGAAATTTATATGCAAATGTCTGGAACAGCATGCTTAAAGTAATATGTGTAATAAAATTCTATTGATACCACATTAGTTGTGCACAGAGATTTTCTTTAGACATATAGTACCGTGGACATCTAGGTTACTTCCCCCTTGCATTGACCTTTAAATCTAACCACTCGTTACACCACCAGCATGCAGAGAGCCGAAGGTACTCTGCACGCTGGAGCTTTTAAGCCCCTTTTTGCAATGTTGAATACAAAATTACGAGTCTCGGAATGCTACTTATTGCTGGATAACATAGTAGGATTGTCTGAAAATGCTTCACAAGAAAAAAGTCCACTTGGATGCTCTGAGTATATATAATAATTCAAAGAAATACAGTATGTTCAGTTATCTCTCATAAAAGTACGAAATGCCAGTGTGTTATTGGCAGACCTGTCATTCTAAACACATCTACAGGGTAATCCTTTATCAGAATTGAAGTGTAGAGTCTTTTGGGTGATATTTGGAGGCCTCTCGTATGATGCCTTCTCTCAACCAATTAACTACTTGGTGTGCTTCCTTTACTCCTCAATATTTTTCTGTCGTGATCACCATGTACTGTCACTCCGTGCTTATGAAAATGATCTGCTCATTTATTTTGAGGTCCGCATCAGGCCGAGGTATCTATAGTCTATTTCACCTCATAAAAATAAACTTTTCTTCCACAAGGCAGCCAAGCATTTGAATACTTTTCAGCCTTAAATATGATTTCAGAATTCTGCTACAATTAGTTTTTCTTGTAAAATGACTGTAACATTGTTCTCAGGGTATTCACTGGAATTACTATTTTGGGAAGAAGAACAGCAAGAAGCCATTATTTGATGTTGTTTTGAATCGTCTGTTTCCATTAAAAGTTTAAAGGTTACCCAACAGTCAATGCTATAGGGTAGTTGGGTTATACTTTCCCACACTCGCAGATGTACCTGTACTTAGTATTGTACACTACAATGCCACAGCATGAGGTGAAATGCAAATGATCTTAAACAATACAGTAATAGATGCTGTGTACTTTTGGTGAGGAAGAAAACAAACTGTATTTCATTTTCCTTAAGGCTTCTCGTTGTCGACACTTTATTTTTAAGAAACGTACAATGCTTCAGAGTAGTAATTGTCAAGGAAACACTATTTCATAGTTAATTGTTCGGTGGAAGTGCAGTAAGCAAAGTCTCAATTTCCATCTCATTTTTGAAAGCGCTATTTCAGATATGCTTTAACAAAAGTGTATTGCAATCTCTTCCACTTGCTATAAGTTGCCTAGTTGACTGTAATATTGAGTTCAGTGCTGGTAGCTGAGTTGCTAGGGCTTGGTAGTGCACTATTCAAGGGGCCTATCCTTGGGTGATCCTTTAAAGGCATTACTTTTATTATTCCTTTGAGGTGGACCAAGGACAACATACGTTACTTAACTTTGAACACCCAGTATGTCTGGCTTAACTTCAAAGACCATATTGGGTCTGGTCAAACCAAATGGCTCATAGTAACCACAAAGTGCTAGCATGCAGGAGTTCACTTCGGCTCAGGCTACACAGACCCCTTTATCAACCACTGTTGTACGTATAACGGTGAGGCTCTTTGTATAATGATAAATACTTTATTGCGGGTTCTCTTTATGTGGATTGTGCAGGCTTACTTTTTGTCAATCGGAGAAGGGGCGAATATACCCGAGGCAATTGAAAAGGGCATGTGATGCAAAGTTAATTACATAAGTTAGGAGTTGAGGAGTAATATAGCATTACAGTATACATGGTTTGCTCATTAGTTGGTTTGTGATGAATTGTCACGGGTGTGTGAAAGCAAAATTCAAGACAGCCTTACTGTTGCGAAAGTGGTGGGGTGAATGACCTAACTCCTTGTTAGGATTGAAATGGACATCAATGATACTAGTGGAACAGGAAAGAGTAAAAAAAAAATCAAGGAGCAAAGAATCGATAGGCTGTGCCTTCCACAGAACAAAGTGATCCTAGTTTTAGAGAAGCTTAGTGGGAGTGACGAGTGTTAATTGGCTATTGGACAATCTGAAATGCATGCCAAAAGATGGTAGCAGAAAATGTGGAAGTCGATTTGTCAATCACCAGCAATAAAGAAGTATGAAACACCAAAGGAGAATGTATCACTCCAGGTAGGTGGTAAAGAGAGGGAGAGAGAGAATTATCATTTATCATGAGTGGTAGCGAAGGTATTGAGAGCTGGGAATGCTTGGAAAACAGAATAAATTATTAGAATCATGATGAAACGATTTTAATGCTTTACTGTAACGGCAAAAGATGCAGGATTGTCAGCACGACCAAGTATTATAATGTACTGAATTCCATATCTTGCTTCCTTACTGCATGTTGTCGTTTACCTGCAATATATAGCTTTTGTCCCAAGTCTTACTGGGTTATTTTTTTGGGTGCATGATGAGCTTTGTTAGGAGAATGGCTTTCCTTGATTCTTCGCTTTTCCAAATACACAAAGAAGGTTATGACGGATATCACTTGTAACAACACATCTTCAGGTTTGAGAGAAAATAAATAACATATATATGCATTACAAAACCCTCAATTAATGCAACCTAGTTCCACTAGCGTGCTTAAATCGGCATCTCTTACCCCAGGTTTTCAGCATATGTTTGGTATATTTACTTGTTTCTCCCTGTGAGGTTAGATTAAGTTCTGGTAACAGGAACCACTTTTGAGTTCCTGTGGTTCCTTTCTGTTGACCAAACATATGCAGTATGGGGCCTCAGAAAATTGATTTTTTTAACAATAAAGGACAAGACCAAGACGTACATATCGCCTACTACAGATTGTTGAAATATGTGACTAAATGAAATGTAGTTCATGTGCTATATGTGGCTCTTACTTTAAAGTGTATAGCATTTGTTTAGGTTTACTGGGCTATCTTTATGGAGCTGGAAAGCTTTTATTAAGAGAACAGCACAGCTTCGCAATTCCTGTGACTCGTCTTCCATTGTCAAAAGGGGAAAAGCCTGTGGCAACATGTAACCATTTCAGAGTTTCCCACTTCAGCGAATCTATTTCCCATTTTCTTTTCTTCAATACAATACTATATAAGATATTGAATCTTTGTTTCTATGCCAGGGGCTAAAGTCAATCTCACGAGGTTTCAAAGATGCTCATAGTCTTTTGGGTCGCTAATTTCCCAGATATTACACAAGTGAAATTGAGCCATGTTTAAAGACGGAATTTTGGTGACACTGCAGAGATGCAGCATTATTGGCTACATTCACAGAGGAGCTCAGATGCGGTCGCTTGATGTAACTTATGGCTGACTAAAGTGATTCAGTAAGACACCTGCTCATATAACGATTTAGAGACAGGGAAGGAAGGGAACTCTGAGATAAGCAATAAAAAAAGACGCAACTCAGAGATTCTAAATCTGGTTGTTCAGAGTGCAGGTTTCTTTTCAAGAGGATCAGCATTGCTGGGAATCACAGTTAAAAGTTAAGTGTAAGTAAACTATCTTTTCAACATCTGGAACAAATTCTCAATTGGAAAAGACGTGTTCAACATGAAACCATCCTTTGGCAGGGAAAAATCTGGATGTTGTTCAGTATCCCATAAAATAGTATCTTTGGTGCCATAAAGCCACAAGAGTTCCCAGCAATCTTGGCATCATTGGAGTAAGAATGAAACAGTAGTGCTCTTTGAAACAATGAAAAACATGTGCCAGTGTGAAGTAGATAGCTCACAGGGAACAACACTACAACTTCAGTGTGGTCATGGTATATGGATTTGCGCACAAGTGCTCAAAGGTGCATGATCAAATTCTTGTCGCAAAACATGCATATCTTACTGTCACAGCACTGCCTCCTCTTAAAAAAAAAAAATGAAACTTATTTATCTATTTAACGCATCCAGTTTTTCTTTGAGGAAAATGGACTGTATTAAAAAATGTTTTCTTTAGAAGCAGTCACAAACCTGGTGGATGGCTGACATCGGCCAGCCATCATCCCTGTGACGTTGGTGATTCCTAATGGTCACAAATTGCTCAATCAAAATCGGTAGGTCGATTTGTGACCCCACAATGAATCTATATTTTAAATATATTCTTTAGTACATTAGGAACTGCGATTTGAAAATTGCAATTCCTAATTTTTGTACATCTGGTCCTTAGTGGTCTCTCTCTGTGGTTCAGGAGCGAAACCTAACATTAAAATGGCAATGTTCCTAACTACAACACAAAGTGATTTCAAACCAGTAAGCATGTGTGCAAAGTAATTGCAAGGAAGAGTTGGATCTCAGCTTACAAAGAGCAGATGCAGTGGTGGAGAAACATATGTGCAAGAAAAGTCATTTTCTTCTAGCTACCAGGGACTTTCTTTGTGCTTTATCAGTTAGCATGGTAAATTGATGGTGTGTCTGGTCTTCGCAAATGACCAGTACTAAATGTTAAATTAAAATTTAAAGTATGTGCTCATAATAGACTGCGTACAAAATGTTTCAGTCTGATTACTAGATAGTAAGATGGTAGATGGTATACCACAGATTGAAGGGGCTTGGCTCAACATTGCGTGATGATGTTGAGGAGGAAGTTAAATCTAGTGTTTTGAAGTTATTGTATGGAAATGCCAATACAGCAGATTAGAGAAGTAGGGGTGAGGGGCATAAGATCCAGAGACAAGAACGGTTTGGTTCCCATATAAATCTCCCTTCAAGTTCAGCACATAGATTGGTTCAGCATTACTTGAGCAGTTTAAAATATATCATGCATCAGTGCAGTTTTCTTAGCAACATTGTCCATTGTAATATAGTTTTTCTACTGAATTAGTTCATTCATTTGATTTACATAAGTGTAAAGGCTTTAAGACTATCCTGCCGGAGTTGGCTTTTAAGCAGGTTTTACTTTTCTTAAAATTTGAAAAGTTTTTTTATATGCTTTTTATGTACAAGTCATAGTCAATATAAAATGGCATGCTAGAATGCTGGCGGGCACTACATAAAACAAAAATACTTTTAAGACAAGAGTGACCACATTCTGTACAGTTAATACATGTTTTGCTGGCTCCTTTGAGGGTTTGTATCCAATTTCCTATAATACTGGGATTACTGTGAGTTTCATTCATACTTTTCAGGTGGTTTTTTCCCACACCACCCCACATAAGACTAACTCAAGAAGTATTGTTGCAAGTCTTGCACCTTCATAGAGACTGGCATGTTTTAAAGCAAAGAACTAATGTTTGCTAGAGTTCTCTAGCAGTTTCACTGAAGTTGTCTGTGTCCAGAAGTTATCCATATCTAGACGGAGTTAAGTGAGTAATACAATGGATTGTCCTTCATCAACTAACTCCACGCTTTCATCATGCACGTTTCTATAATATCTTCTCCACCCAAAGGTAAAAGACGTATTCCTTGCACCAGTTAAATGCATCTTTTCTATAAGGCAACATCCCTTCTAGAAGTGCAAATTCCACACTTGGGTCATGGTTTTTGATTTTTAGGTTATTTTGGTCTACTCACTTTTTTCAGTACAATGCAGTGTCCCACATCAAAGTGTCTTGAATTGGAAGCAACCACCTTTAGTGTTGAATACATTTCCTTGTGCTTCCTGAAAAGCCATTCCATTTATTTATATAGAGATGGTAATGGTGTTGATGCAAAATCTAAGGAAGAAGTTGATTAGGGAAATGTTTTCAGTTTACAAAAACAATTGGCAAACCGTGAATATTGGAACCTACAACTACTTGATGCAGCGTTGTGGAGACTTTCACTCATTCTGTGCCCCTTGATTTGCAGCATCTTTTGCCCATTAGATATTGGGCCACAGGTCCATCCTTGTGTGGGACTCCTGAAGAAAGACTTTTGAAAAATGTAACATCGCAATGATGCAAATACAAGTTGTCACATGCATCTACAAATGCAAGTTATCACATGCATACTACCAGAGTTGGCAGTTTTGTTAGCCAAGTCATAGTTCCATTAATTTGGCCTGCATAGTGGAAGTAACACCAACAGAGTTGCCAGTATATCCTTTCTAGAATTATCATATTTACAAGGGAGAAGAATGATTTAAAGGAAGTTCCTTTGAAACAACTCGCCATATTATACTGTAAAATATCGTCCCTGATTTTCCATATCAAGCGCACCTTGTTTTTCAGAACCAATTTCTCAGTCGGCTGCATGTTCTAATATTTGTATTCTTTTTCCTCCTTGTTGTACTTGGGTTAATTCTTCTTCAAGAATTGGAGATAACTCATATTAACATAAAGGACAATAATCATGTAGGAACCAGTGCATCGCTTCTGGAGTTGGAATGCATTGTCCTCTGTAATGTGCATAAAGTCATGGCTCACTTCTCATTCCATGGATGGAAAACCACTTTTTAATGTTTACTAAAGGCCAATGAGACTGATAAATTATGTTTTTTCGCTCTCAGAGATTTATGTTCAGTTCAGGGCAATTAAGCCCAGATCTTTTTTCGAACATGTTAGTAGTCCATGAAAAAATACACAAAGTTTTGTAGATTGATTCGGATTTTTCAGAAAGAACTGATGCAGAATATCAGATTTTGTGCATTCATATGAATTGTCAGCCTCTAAGCCCCTATGTGTTACACTTGCTGCATTCTCATTACATGCTCCACACCGCAGCTCTTTGAGTCTGGCAAAGTGAACCAAATGGATTAAGACCCCCCCCCCCCATACACTCTGTATTCAGGTTTCTTCCCCTACTGCAAGTAGTTTAAAAAAAAAAATATATATATATATATATATATATATATATATATATATATATATATATATATATATATATATATATATATATATATATATATACATGTTTTAGTGATTAAAAGTACGCAAATACAATGCAGCAGACAGTAAAGCACCAGAAATAACTTGGTTAAGCTGGGCGGGGGAGAGAGAAATATTATCCACTTGGTGACAATTTTTGGATGGCGTGCTTATTTCATTTCGGATGAAGATCATTAATAATGTGGGGACAATTACTTTGTCTCTTGTCTTCTTTTGGAATTCTGTACATTACCTATCTATGTTTAGTCTTAGGGCTGGCATCTGCTGTGCTTATGAAGTAGAGACAGGCGCCGACCTGCTGCTCGGAATATGATTTTTGAGGGTTTGGCGAACCTTGCTTCTTTCCTGCCAGGCACACCCTTAGAGAGATTGTGCTGGTCCGGTTTTAAATCGAGGATTTTATTGGGAACGGAACAGCTTCTTGCTGGGCCTCTGTAGAAGGAAGTGTGTAGGTAGAATTCCATTTGAGCACCCTTATAATCTTGCTACCGATCAGCAAATAGTGTGTTTCGAAGATAAGAGTACATTTTACCCTTTCACATGTTTCACTTGAACTAATGCACACACATCTTTCCAGTGACTCACAAAACACTTATTATAATGTACTTCTAAAAATAGGTGAGCCGTTGCATGTACTTTGCTGTTTTATTCTCCTAAGAGGGCATCATAGTCCTTCACGGAAGGCCACATTACATTAAACTACATAATGAAAGGTTACAGTCTACACTCTTGAACCAATGTAAATAATTTAGTGCTTCTGGGATTCGGGGAGTTTGGTAGCAGAATGTCATGCCTACGACGTAAATGCACGGTACAAATGTGTGTCCTCTTTCATTGCTTACTACCTTAGCTAATAACCCCAGGGCCCCCTCTTCATGTGGGTGCTTAAAACCCACTAAGTTACCGAAACCTCCTCACACTTGCAATCATATGCAGTTGTGTGTTCACTCCTAAACAGCAGTATTATTTCAGCACTCTATCTTTTTTCTTAGACTGGAGGGCAATCTCTAAAGTTGCACCGATCGCTCTGTTTCATTCTTGTGCCGGATTTTCCTCTGCTTTTTCTCTTCTCACCTTTTGCACATCTTCTGTGAAGTTGATTGTTGTATTGTTTTTAAAGATGGACAACCCCTAGACATGGGTCTCATATCCAGCTACTAACTTTTTGCCTTCCCAATGTTGTTCTGAATCATTTCCCTGCCTTGCCCCTATTCTTTGTTACCTTCGCAGGTTTGCACTGCACCACCACAATTATTTAAAACATGTTTTGTATGTTTTTCTATATTTATCTTATCAGTGTCGGCGTATATCGCTGAGACGTATGTAGATCGCCGTGGCCAAAGTCTAGCTCCTATTGAAGAGTTTGAAGTTTTATTCAAACTCTTGTAAGAAGGCATTTTCGGTTGCTGCTCCATGACAGCGCGTCACCTTTTGTAAACGCTCCTTTCCATGTAGGAGTGTCATGGCACTTCTGTTTCAAAAGGCATTTCTTCCATATTGCTGAGCCCACTGCAGTATGGAGAGCAGAGCAGCACGTTTCAAGACAATTTTTTTTTTTTTGGCTCATATTCTGAAGTAACAGCTTCCTTTTAATTCTGGTTACTTAAATTGAACCAGAATTAAATACAACTGTTGTAAAAGTTCTGTTTGCATTTAGATTGCTGCGTATTTTCAGACCTTCTTCCCCTATTTGTGACGAACTTTAGTCTCCATCTCTTTCCGTGAACAAGCTCTTATCAAACATCTGTCTTCTGTGCTTCTGCTGTATGCTATGTTCTCATCTATCTACAGCATCAGCTTCGTTTTCACTTTTAACATTTGAATTTCGTCCAAAGATTGAATTGTGTACGTGTTCACAGCTTGAAAACAACTCCTCATTTCACCTCAAGGCATGTTTCTTTCTGACTGTACACTTTTGTGGAGACATTTGTATAAACTTGGTTTTGTCTGCATTGTAGTTAACACCCAGATTCCCTTTATATCCCATTTTGCCTCCCTTAATTGACAGCCAGGGTCATCCCAAGTCCCAAGATAGGAACACACAGGGATGATGGACGGAGTGCTGAAACTTTTCAACCACTCACCCCCAGAAACAGATCTGGGTTTAACCCATCGCTCTTTTGTTCACCATGACACCCCAGTTTGGACCCAGCCCTATGCAAATCAGTCTTGACCCTGTTCCCCATGGGAACAGTGCAGCCTGAGCTGTCAGGCCAGGTCCTCCATGGGCCGGAAACAAGCATCCTGAGACCAGTTTCAGGGTATCGCCCTTCATCAGCCAGGCAAGTTGAATCCAGTGGCACAGTGAGCAAGGGACTCGCATCTGGACATACCCTTCACACTTAGGGAAACTGGTCACAGGATGCTTGTTTCTGGTCCAGGGAGGACCAGGCTTGGCAGTTCGGACTGTTCGGGCTGGACTGTTTCCCATGAACCCAGCCCAAGACTGATTTGCATATGGCTGGGTCCAAACTGGGGTGGCATGGTGAGCAAAAGAACAATGGAGTAAACACAGTTCTGTGACCGAGATTGAGTGCATTGCATTGTTCAGAACTCAGTCCATCATCCTTTTGTGTTGCTAAAGTTGCCCTAAGTGGGAAGGGTATGTCCAGACATGGGTCCTGTGCTCACTGTGCCACTGGATTCAAGCTAGCCTGGCTGATGAAGGGTGATACCCTGATAATGGTTCTAGGATGCTTGTTTCCAGTCCAGGGAGGACGTGGCTTGGCAGTTTGGGATGGACTGTTCCCATGAGGAACAGGGTCAAGACTGATTTGGCTATGGCTGGGTCCTCGGATGGCATGGTGAGCAAACGAACAATGGATTAAACCCAGATCTGTGACTGGGGGTGAGTGTTTGCATTGTTCAGCACTCCGTCCATCATCCTTTTGTGTTGCTAAGTCCCAAGATGCCTACATGACGTGGCTGCTTGAATCATGCACTTCTCCTTCACCCGTAAATGACAGTGTAGTACTTGTTTCTTTGTGCACACTAGCCTGTCTTTTTGGCAGTCTGGGACCTGTTTTATCAGTTTGCCTTCTCATTCTCTCCTACTCCCACACTCTTCCCACCTCATGTCCTTTTTCTTCCCGACAGTTTCTTTTTTGTGTGCAGGACCTGTTTAGTCTGACTGCTTCGGAGGACTCTACAAGAACCAGAGCAATCCGTCTGGCAGGAGAACAATGACAGGATCTATTGATAGAAGATAAAATAATGCAAATATAACCACTTTCTTGCATGTGGAATGAATGATGCCTCTCAACAATGGTGTCTCCAAAATTACAGTTCAGATGTGCTGGTTAAAGGACACACACCCCTTAGTTAAAGGTTTGTCAAACTGTAGCAGCACTGACGTTTCAAAGACAAATTATCTGTTCAGTGGCATTGAAGCCCAACTAATTGCACAACTTTTTTTTTTTTTTTTTTTTTTTTAACATGTGACTTGTAGCCCATGACCTGTTGCTGAATGTCTGCCAGGTCAGCAGTCCTAATCAGGGTCTGGTCATCTTTATTCTAACCCTTCTGCAGCATCCCACATGAGTGTTATCTATTTGATAACACACAATTTGCCTCTACCCATCAATTCTCACATTATTCTAAAAGGCCTGTTTTTTCTTAGCTATTTCATGGCCTCCTTTCAGTGCCTGCTCTAAGCCCTCCACACCATAGTCTCGTTTTACACAAATTCACAATTTTCCTTTCATTGTACCCCATGTTTCTGCCCTTAAACTAGTGTCTGTTGCACATATGCCTCCTTCATCCTTTCTTTATGTAGAATCTCCATCTGTTCCCTATCTTTAAATGAACCCATCTAATTTTGAACGATTCGTATGACTTCTGCAGAGTTGTGTGTGTGTGTGGATGGTGTTGCTACATGAATGCTACTAGACCTCATATTGGCTTTCGACACAGTTGAAAGTTCCACTTTGATTTCTAGACTTTACAGGATGGGTTAGGTTCCATTCCTGCACCCGCTACAGAATAGTGATTTAAAAAAAAAAAAAATGTTCATGATTAATGCCTGTTGGGGAATATAACCCAAAGCCAAAGCAGTTTGCTGAACAGTGTACAGGTGATTGGTCAGTATGAAGAACTACATTATATCTAATAATTGCCTACTTTCTATATTTGGCTATCTCGTTATATTTTTATGCATCAGCATTGTTTGACTTGATCTAGAGTTAATGGTGCCTTCTGGATTGAATGTAGGACCTTCTTCTCCCCGCATGTCCTCTTAGTGCTAAAGAGACAATAAAAACCCTTTTGTTTCAATTTTAGTTATGGTCCATGCGAAATTACCCACTCTTCTCCCTTCGTACTCTCATCATTAATTGACTAGTTCTGCCTCTCTGCTCAGCATCCAGATGTTTGGCACCCTAATTTCGATATAAAATTACAAATCAGGCTGTGCTTTATTGATATAAGAGGTGGGGAGCCTTGTAGCACAGAAAAAAGTTCTGTCATTGTGAAATGCCACCCTAAATAGTATTGTGTTTTTATTTGACAGTTTTTTTTTGTTTTTTTGTTAACAAGGTTTTCCCCAACTATGTGTTCTGGCATAACCTTAGTGCCAATCTTGGCCCCTTTTTTTAGGTCGAGCATTGGCGTTCAACCTGGTGTATAGTTATACTGTGGGTTAAAACAATTTTGTTTGTCGTCTGCCCTGTCCTTTAAAAATGTTTGCACGCTAGTGGTCAGTTCTCCCTTTTTTCTCCCTCTGTTTTCTGTTTCAGAGCAGTGACGTACTACTGTATCTTTCCACTTTGGTTTCTTTATGTGTTGCTTTGATGAACTATTTTTGACATTTCTTTGGTGCTCCCCTTTCACTGTGGGTGTTTTAGGCTGGGAGCTGCCTGCGTTTTATTGCAGCATTCTGTTCCTCCCATGTCGCTGACATTTATATTGGCTTTATTCCAGTGCTGTCCTCTACCCTGCTCCTAAAATAATCTTATTTTACTAAATAAAGGGCTCCTAAAATAAGCTTATTTTGCTAAATAAAAACACCATATTCTCTCTCTCAGCACTCAAGACATCACACACAAGGCATTGCTTATCCCCTTTATGGAGCCATAAATCTTCTCAGGCTGCTCTGCTAACTTCATTAGAGATTTTTTTTCCTTGTTTTTTGCTCGTGGACTCTTGACAAAAGATGACAACTTGTTCAAAATGTTTTTGTTTTTGGTGGGTGTGAAGACGTGCATTCAGCGGCACAATACAAGCAACTTTGTTGCCTTCATCTGCCCCCAGCCTCTTTATTGATTACATTCGGCATCCCCCTCACTCGTTACTGCTTGCGCCCTCCCCATCACTGCTTACACCCAGCCTCCCTCCCTTCACTGCTCTTCACTGTTGTTGCTTCATGCACCCACACCCACTCCATTGTTTTTCCTTCGTTGTTGCTGTTAAATTTGCATTCATTGTGTTTTCGATCTTTTAAACTGGATTGAAGTATTTGTGTTGCTTCCACTTTCAGTGGCATGATACAGTTAACATTTCCAGCTGAGTGAGATATTGCAAAAATAATCAGGTTCTGACATTTTTCTGTTTTTCAGTGGTTGTGAAGATGCACGTTCAGCAACACAGTACACCCACATGGTTCCAATAACATTTGGGGGTTACAAGTAGCTACAGCTACTGTGGGCAGGGTAAAATCAAGCATGCATTGAGCCAGTGAAAGGCGCGCTCATATGATACGGGTTAGTTTTGGCATGATAAATCATTCTACGCAATTTCTGAAAGGATGCGAGGCTGTCTGGGGGTGGGAGGCTGTAAACCTGAAGGCCTATCTACTTTATACAGTACACAGATGACACACATGCAGGCCTTTTTAATAAAAGGACTCTTGAAAACACATTTAAAAGTTGACCATACGGACTTGCATCTGATGTCTGGCCTGGCTTGCATCTGTTTGTTGTGGGCACGCGTGATGAGGTGCTAATACGAGACAGGGAGAGTCGGTAATCCTACACAGTTTCTGAAACACGCTTACACGATCAGACTTTCATGTGCTGGAAGCATTAGAATGCTGTTCCTGGTACCTATAATATACTTGCGCCTTTGATCCTCATTCTTTAATACACTGCACATTGTCCATGCAACATGCACAGGTTATTTTCATAACCGCTTAACGTCATTTTCTTAGCTTATTTGCTTCCAAAATAATTGCAGTTAACCTCCTGGGTAGGTTCTGCTTTCACCTGCCATTGCTCAGTGCCCTGTCTTGTTCCTTTGGATTGGTAGCCAAGTCAATTACCTCTCAACCAGCTTCTCACCCGCCTTCCATAATGAAAGCAGTGAATAAACTGCAGCAATTCGTCAGGTGGTACAGATTCAGTATGTTAGTTACAGAGCACACACAGATCGTGAAAACGTTTTCCCATCATTGGCTAAAGTACTTCGTAGCAAAAATGGCAAGTGCCCAGCTCAGTATATAGTAAAATTACTTTGATGCAAGTAAACATGAATAGTTACAAATTTTTACTGCATATTGGTAAATAGCCAATATGGTTGCTAGTCACCCATGTAGACACTGCTCAGAAAAGTAGTTCTGAGTGTGAACTGGTGAAATGTGAATGAGATCAAACATTTATGTACGTGGAGGAGATAGGAACATTAATGTAACTGTAAAGCGTTTTACAAAGTATTGTGTCCACTTTTCATGCTCATGGAGCTTAAAAGTATGTTATGTTGAAACCTGAAACTTGCAGGGCGGACGACCTGTCACCCCGCTTCCCCTTGGAACATGAGCGGTGGGAGAAAACTGTCAGCAAAATAATCATACGTAGTCTATCGTCCCCTGTGGGACCTGGTGTGCCTTGCAAAACATCTTAGACCTAATGCTTACCTCAGCAACCCAGTAGCAACACCGTTATAAACCCTGGACAAATATGTGACCACTCCAGGCCTAGCATTCTATGTGTCTCCATATGTGTCAATTAACTTTAACCTGGTGTTTCCCTTGGCATAAGATGAACATTAATCCCTTAAATGGAGGGAAGGAGAGTGCAAAATGATAGCAGATATGTATGAAACCGCTATGCCCAAAACATTTCTGCTCCGCCACTGCGTTACACACCCTTTCATTCGAGCAGGAGGCATTAGAGCTAAACTCCTCTTTGATCTCCATTTCCTCAAATTGATTGGTAGTCGTGATACAATTAAGCAATATACCGACTTCTCCTGTCCCAAGAGATCCCACAGACCTGGTGGGACAGCGCTGAATGGGAGCGCGCACTCGGAACAACGATAGAACCTAAGAGGTGCGATAAATTACACAGAGATATTCACTTCTCCGCCGCATCCATTCACAATCGAGAGATAAATTAGAAATTATTATTGGTATGGGAATGGGACTACACCCCATATAGACTACACTGTATGTATCATAACTCAAATGTGTTGGGGAGGTTGTGGCACGTATTGTGATGCACTACATATATGGTAGGACTGCCAAAAGACTCAATACTTCTTAGGGGAAGTCGCCTCGCTCCTCCAGAGGGCCCTAACCTTCCCATCCCCACCAATCTGGAAACAGTACACCTGGGACTGAGGCCTATCCTCCTGAGCCCAAGCAAATCAAATACCTCTTTTAATGAAAGTATAAACGCCATGCACTTGAGCGAAAGCTTCACTGAAACAGTAAAATAGCCCCTTCCTAGTTGGTCACTGACATTGCGAGGTTTGAAAGACTATGGCACAATAGTCCCTTTTCACAGTCCATGGCATGAAATGAAACTCTTTATGTATATATTAATAAATTATATAACCGATAAAACTGCGTCATTCTTGTGGTCATGCATTGGTCAGGCATGACGTCATCGTGTCGCTTAATTCAGTGTGCCATAATTTGCAAAGAGAGGATTGTGGGAGGGGTAGGTTCAGTTGGCGAGTTTTCCACATCCAATGTGGTCAACAATATATATATTTTTTTTTTTAATGTTTTCCAATGGCATCTATTGTTTAGAGCTTTGCCTGCAGGTACAGCATTTTTCTGTTCACCTCCACTGAAGAGATAGGCTTGAAATACTTCAGTGCACATGCAGTCTTATGTACCTCATGACCAATTTCCCATTTTCTGGTTCTCCAGTGCAGCAAGTTCATATAAATGGCATAGTGCTATCCAATATCATCACTCTTCTGCATATAAAAAACAAAAGTTTTAAAAAGAATGCCACTTTCAACGCCAAGAGTTCTACTTCTTAGTAAGATCAGTGGGAAGAGAACCTGTGATGAACTATACCCAGAAATGGTTACAGGCTATGCTTGCATCAGAAAGGGCCTTCGATTGGACACAGCTACCTTAAAGATTCCTTGTAATGCTGCAGCCTATGACTATTATAAGAATTTTACTAACCCATTTAGACGATTATTGACGTGTATAAAGTTTTCCTACATCTAGCAGCACAAACAACACATTTAGGTGACTTAATAAGGAGCTATTTCATTTGTGGTTAGTGGTTGATAGTTTTTGTTGGGCACATGTTGGAAAAGTATGTGTGTTCTGCGTCATGTTCTGAGATTGTTCTCCTGTCATTTTGCGCTAAAACCTTTACGACATGTAGCAAAGATATTTTGAATGTATTCTGGTGCAAATGCTTCTATTTACAATAATTCCCCTACCAAGTTTACATGCTTCAGGACCAGAATAATTTAAGATCAAGTCTAGGATCCATCAAGACTGTGCAGTATTGAGGCGCTTGAGATCCAATATCTACTCTACCTGGGGCTGCATAAGCACATGAGGAGCTGGCAGAACCCATGAATATCACAGACACCACAATAGTGTTTTTATGTGGACGTGTGAACATTTCCGGGAGCAGTGTGGGCAGATCTCAAGAAATGCCAGAGACAATGGTGTCTATTGAAGTTAACGGTTTGTGGAGTCCATCCAGCAGCAATGAAAGAGGAACCCAGGAGAATTCGACCAGTGAACCCTTCAAACCGACCCATTGCTGCAGTGTACGTTGAGAGGACTTTAAGCCTATCCCTTTCAACCACTGACTTTCTTTGACTAGCCTCTGTCAGCCATTGGCAGTAAACTTGTCAGTCACGTTTTGGCACAGGAGTATTTGTGTCTCGTCTGATGCTGTTGGCTAATTGGCTCTATGCTTCCACCTCCCTTTCGCGTCCTAAAATTGAATTGCATGATGCACTACTTTTAAAACGAAATTCCTCTCTTTCGGCTCACTTTCAGTTGCTGTACTCTAATGTTCTAACACTGCATGTGTTAGCACATTAAACCTAGACCCATCGGCTTTGACAGTGCTTGTTATTGTTGTCATGATTTTTTATTTTATTTTTAACCCTTGTTATAACCCAAGTTCAGCGGTGTGCGATATTAGGAGTTGTCTTCTGTTACAAATAAACAGTTAATAAATGGCAAAAAAATAGGAGCAGCTCCTATACTCAATAGCCTCCCCTGCTCCATTGTACAAATGCTAATTATGTCATTTTACACTTTGGGCATCTCAAGCTCTGAGCAGTTTTCTGTGATGCAATTGGCTCTATTGAGTCTGAGAATTTCCTCTATGCGCCAGCCTAGAGTCAGCTTTTAGTTGCTTCACCAGCTTCATGTTTAAAAAAAAAAAAAAAAAAGTATCCTAAAGGAAAAAGGGAGAGCGCATTTCCATACTGCAAACTAATAACGTCCGTGGAGGGCTCCGTGGAGTTGAGTAACGCCATGTGTAACCAGTTGCATGCCTGTGTGGCTCTGAGTGAATCTGTTTACAAGGTCCCAGGACCATATTGAACATCCATTCTAAGCTTGTCTTGTGTATAAATACTGTATGCAGAAGTTACTTTTCTTGTCTTAGCAGCATCTCCAGGGAATATGTGACGGGGGGAGCGCTAATCAGAAGGGGGCGTTTTTTGTTGGAAAGTTTCACATGACTTTCCCAGACTATGCACTAAAAATAGGTTAACGTGGGAAGGGGAGCTGCTTTAAGTTTTAGATTATGCTGTTTGTGTGCACAGTTCCTGACAGAATGGATCTCTGATTCTTCTTGTCTCATGACCGTGTACGGAATGTTTAATGTTCTCTCGAATTTTATTAGGGTGCTGAATGCGTAGCCTTGGCGACTTATAATAGGAGTCAATTCTTAAAGGAATGTGCCAGGTCCGTCGGGAGTCGTGGGGGTGCAGATGGAGTGGTCACAATTGCTCCGCATGTGCTCCTGTTTGTGATCTCGCTGTAGTCTCTGAGCCCCCCTTGCTGTCAAATTAACCATCTACCTAATCTCCAGGACTGTGGACGGAAGGAGCAACAGCAGTGTCTTGGTGCCTCCTCACCAAGGCGAAACCGAAAAAACACTGTTAGACGGCATTGTTAGGGTGGTTCTAACCTTTCACTGCTACGCATCTAGTACTTACACCAGGCACAAAGGTTTCAGAGAACACAAAGGTGTTTTTATATAATGCTTACTACTGCAGTTATTGACCTTTTTTGTAAGTGCTGTTAACAACAGGTTTCACTTATTTGCAATTTCGTGGTATTAAGCGCATACACTTCAAAGGATGCTTAACTCGAAAGCAGCCGGCCAGACAGTAGGACCGGAGAAAGAACTTTTTTGAAAAGATACCGCTATTGTGTGTAGTGAATTTTAGGTGTGGTAATGCCTTGCGGCATCTGGGTTCAACTAATAACGGCGAGGCGGTGTATGTGCATTGGAACGGTTTGCCACCCGTACCAGCTTTCCCACCCCTCGGGTCTGTGTGGCCAGTGCTAGGGTGACCAGATTTTGAGGAGCATCAACCGGGACTGGTCAGACATAAAAGAAGGACTAACAACTTTACTCTCACTTTTATATCTGGCCTGTCCCGTTTTATGCGTAGCTTTCTGAATGTATGCCTATACATGTTTGTGTGTGTGTGTGTATATATATATATATGTATATATATACACACACACACACACCTTTACAAGACTACATATATAAAATTAGCTATGACTTAACTTCCCACCCCTCTCTGCTCCCCACTCCGTCTCTCTGCTTGGAGCAGACAGGGGAATGTGTTGCTGAGAGTAACAGATAAATTACTTTAATTATTTCATACTTTGTAGGTGTCTTTAACTTATGCTTCCCTAGATGATCTGACCTTTGTCCCAAAAACCGGGACATTTATTTAAAATTAAGGGAAGTGTCGGGACACCTGGCCAGCCCTCTAAAAACTGGGACTGCCCGGGGAAATCCGGGATGTTTGGTCACCCTACCAGTGCCCCAGCCACCATACCCCTGTCAGTTTTGGCTCAGTGTAGCCCCACTGCAGGTGTAGGAATTCTGTCCATGATAGATGGAGGCTGTGTCAGAGCGGCTTTCTCGCGACTCCCTCAAGCCAGCGGCTCTCATATGCCCCACACTCTTTCTTGTTGAGAGCCATGAGCATGGCCTTCTCTGTGGGATGGAAGTTACGCCGCTGGAGGAGGATAACAAAATAACAAAACCCTAGTTATTTTTTTTAATATATATATATATATATATATATATATATATATATATATATATATATATTTGTGCAGTAGGTTTGGGTTGCTCAAGAGGGGTGGTATGGTCGGCTAGTCCTATGTTTTTCAGTTATTTTTTTGCTGAAGAACAAAGAATCGCAAAGGGTGAAGGGGTGTGGGGTGGCAACAAAACATGGGGTACACTTCTTTAATATATAGGACAGATGAAAAGAGCTGATGGTGGTGAGATAGGTTAAGAAAGGTCATGTTGTGCATTGCTCACCTGCGATTTTCCTAATGCACAGCTGATCCATGGTATCACTCTGGGACTGGGAGCTAATATGGGCCATACACAAATTGAAAGTGTAATTAGAGTACCAGTGATAATGTTTTTCCGCCTCTGGGTTCGTGGTTACAGGATGATGACTTTGAGCTTTGCTTCATCGTCTGTGATGTCCTGTTCATAGCGTTGGTGAAACACAGCCCCGATAGTGATACTTGCCCATTTTATAATTCTGCTCACGTTTTCCATTAATTCCCCTTTCCCCCCCCCCCACCCCCTCGAGTACTAGGGTGTGGTGAGCATAGAAATTGTAAACAAGATGGCTTGCAGATGGCTAGCATGGAGGCCAACCAAGGGTGCCTTGGAGCATGCTCAATGGGTCTGAGACAGGTCTTAGTACTGAGTTCATATTGATAAACTCAAGGTAACCACTGCTTTGTTCTAGCTCATCTTCTTCCCTATAGTAATGGAGATCATTAATTGGGTAACTGTCGGATATATATATATATATATTTTTTTTTTGGGGGGGGGGGGTTAAAAATATTTTAGCAATAAAGAGGGTAGTAAGTAGTCGGGCACAAAACTGCAACAGAATGTGAACACAATAAATATCTCAAGTGTCCAGCTAAAGTTATGATCCTGACAAATTCTCAGTCTCCACATACTTTGTTTAAATGTTGTTTGTTATGAAAAAACATCTTGTAAATTATTACACAGAGGCCATATTTTAGGTTGAAATTATGCATTCAAATAGATATTAGATTTCCCTTCTGAGTTACCGCCTTAATTTTCCATCATGGCTATACTGAACAGTTATACTCCTGGGTAAATATTCAAAGAATCATTAATTTTCTCTTACAAAACTAAAGGTTACAGGGACATTAGAGTTAGGTTCTGAATTTTCTTGCAAAATACCATCGAAATTCAGCAGATATAGTTACCTTAGGCCTAACTATAACTCGTTTCTTCGCCATACTCAGTTTTTTCTTCAATAATTTGACTTCTGATGTTTCATTGATATTTTTATTGACCTTAGAAGAGTTGTTGTGTTTTCTGTAATATCTGGGGTAATTATCAGTGCATGGTGAGTGTGCAAGTTTTATAGTTACCTTAGGCCGCAAGTTAATTACTTGAAACAACTAACTATAACTGCTGAGTTTCTATGGTTTTGTGCGAATAAATTCTGAACCTAAGTATAACTTCCCTGTAATCTTTGGTTTCGTAAGTGAACTTCAATGGTTTTTTAACATCAAGTAATTTTTATTACTATACGTTAATCCAACCACCGCCATGCACGCTGGGAGTTGGCAGCAGGGTCTGGCTTGTGGCCAAGTCCTGCGACTAACCCCCCCCTATAACCTCACTCACGGCCTTCAGCCAAGCCCCCTAACCACCCAAACCCATGCTGCGCACTGCATCACAATGTACTATGGGCCTAACCTTGCCCTCCTCCTCCAATAATCCCTGCGGAAGGCATGTTTGCTCTTGTTTGTTTTGTGTGAAATGCATGTAGTACTCCTAGGGGTTTGTCCCACTGCCTCTAATTTATAGAAATCAGTTCACAAAAGTATTTGTTTTCCTAAGGGTATTATTTCAAATTTACTCAGATTGATAAATCACTTGTGAATATTGTATTTGTTTATGGTGTTTTTTCTGTTGATTATGCGAAGTATCCAAGTAATGTATTGTACAATTTATATTGATTATTAAAGATTTTCATCCAAGATCAGAATTTCTTCACTGTTCATATTGTTACAAATCTAATTTCCAAAGTATTATTTGTTTATTCACACATCGTGTATTCAAAATAACATTCCTTTTACATTAGTTCCAGCCACTCCTCATATATTCCAAACGCACCTGCCAGAAACTCAAGAAGAAATGGATCCTCGAGCGCACACCCGACAACCTTGCTACCCTCAAAGACGCCAACCGTGAACACCACCAACGGATCCGACTCGCCAAACGCGCCCACTTCACAGAACGCCTCAACAACAACGCCCACGACTGCAAAGAACTCTTCTGCATCGTGAAGGAACTCTCCAACCCAAACACCAACGTCAACGATGTCCCTCCCTCCCAGAAACTCTGCGACGATCTCTCCACCAGGAAATCGAAGCCATCCACGACAGCTTCAACACCGCACCTCCGCCAGACCCCACCCCCGACGACTCCTCCCACGCCTGCCGCCTCACCACCTGGACCCAAGTAGACGACACCGAAACCCTAACAACCATGAATTCCATCCACTCAGGCTCTCCCACGGACCCGTGCCCACATCACGTATTCAACAAAGCCGCTGCCACCATCGCCCCCAAACTCCGCAAGATCATCAACCTCTCCTTCAACACCTCCACCTTCCCCGACAGCTGGAAGCACGCAGAAATCCAACCCCTCCTCAAGAAACCCAAGGCTGACCCCAACGATCTCAAAAACTTCCGACCGATCTCTCTCCTCCCTTTTTCAGCGAAAGTCATAGAGAAGATCGTCAACGCAAAGCTCGCCCACTTCCTAGAAGACAACTCCATCCTAGACCCCTCACAATCTGGATTCAGACGAAACCACAGCACTGAGACCGCACTCCTCGCCGCCACAGATGACATCAGACAACAAATGGACAACGGCGAAACCTCAGCTCTCATCCTCCTCGACCTATCAGCCGCTTTCGACACAGTCTGCCACCGCACCCTGCTAACCTGTCTCCACGAAGCCGGCATCCAAGACAAAGCCCTCAACTGGATCTCATCCTTCCTCTCCGACAGAACCCAGAGAGTCCGACTCTCACCCTTCCGCTCCAAAGCCACCAACCTCATCTGCGGCGTCCCCCAAGGCTCCTCTCTTAGCCCAAAGTTGTTCAACGTCTACATGGCCCCCCTCGCACAACTGGCCCTTCAACACAACCTTAGCATCATCTCCTACGCCGACGACACCCAGCTCGTCCTCTCCCTGACCAAAGATCCGCTCGCCGCCAAAACCAACCTCCACGAGGGACTAAAATCCATCGCCGAGTGGATGAGCAACAGCCGCCTGAAGCTCAACTCCGACAAGATGGAAGTCCTCATCCTCGGACGCTCCCCCTCGGCCTGGAACGACTCCTGGTGGCCCCCCACCCACCCCAGCCAGCCACGTACGAAACCTCGGCTTCGTCCTCGACTCTGCTCTCACCATGTCCAAACAGATCAACGCCGTCTCCTCCTCTTGTTTCAACACCCTCCGCATGCTCCGCAGGATCTTCAAGTGGATTCCAACAGGAACCAGGAAGACGGTGACTCAAGCCCTCGTCAGTAGCAGACTTGACTACGGCAACGCACTCTACACAGGCATCCCAACGAAAGACATCAAACGACTCCAACGCATCCGCCCGCCTGATCCTCGACATACCCCGCCGATGTCACATCTCCCCCCACCTGAAGGACCTCCACTGGCTCCCTGTGGAAAAATGGATCCCCTTCAAACTCCTCACCCGCGCACACAAGGCACTACACAACACCGGACCCACCTACCTGAACACCAGACTCAACTTCTACGTCCCCACACGCCAACTCCGCTCTGCCAACCTCGCCCTCGCCTTAGTCCCCCGAATCCAGCGCAAGACCTCTGGCGGCAGATCTTTCTCCTTCCTTGCCGCCAAGACCTGGAACTCTCTCCCCACCTCTCTACGCCAGACCCAGGACCTCCTCACCTTCAGGAGACTCCTCAAGACGTGGCTCGTCGAACGCTAGCAGCACCCCGCCCCCCCCCCCCCAGCGCCTCGAAACCCTGTCGGGTACATAGCGCGCTTTACAAATTCACTGATTGATTGATTGTAACCAATCACATTTCCAAGGTATTAGGGGTTTGTTCATACATTGTGTATTCAAAATAACGTTCCTTTTCCATGAGTTATAGCCAACACGTGTTTCGCCCCTTATGTGCCTGTGAGGCCGGGGCTTTCTCAATGCTTTTATGTCTGTAAAATAGAGTTTCTTATTTTCCATCTACTATCTATTTAAAACCATGCTTCGGTAGTCGCATGCGGTGCTGTGAAAGCGTCCTAACCATTTTTTTTATTTTTTTTTCATTTTTTTAATAAAAACTTTTGACATAATCTGATTTACTAAGGCAAAACGGTTCTGCATGCTAACGAAATACACTTTTTGAATTCTGAAGAGAAGTTATCATATTTTTGCCGCAATATGTCTTTAAAACTGAAAGTGTTCATAAAGTTCAATAGGGCAACACAACCTAGTTACATCCTTTTTTAACTTCAATTCACCTGAAAGTTTGTTCAGTTAGATTTCTTTTTTTTTATGTTGGTGCGGAGTCTAGTAAAAAGCAGCCCATTGCTGCTGTTGACCAGGGAGCAACATGTAAAGGTCAGGAGGGCCTAATGTGGCCCCAGGGCCGTACTTTGAGAATCAGTGCTTTACAAAAACATCAAAACTCTGTGTGGCTCATCTAGCTGAAATGAATACATATCTAGCTAAGTAATCAGACTTGTGTAAGTAGTGAAAACAACTTGTTGCATGTAAATTATCTTGTCCTCAAGCTTACTGATCTTGGAGGAGCACGTAATTTTCCATATTTTTGAGGGCCCCTTTTCTTTTCTTATACTTATGGAGGAGCACAACATATGCTTTTTGGCCTGGAAAGTGGCCCGGCTGATGCATTACAGGCTTTTAGATACATGCATGTCAAGAAAATGAGTGATCTGTTCCTAATGCCTAACTAAATTAACCAATTTACTCCATGCCATCAAGGAAACTATATCCCAGCCCAGGTCTTTCATTTACCAACTCCTTCCATTTGGTGATTTCTAGTCCTCCTTCATCTAATGGAAAGCAATTGGACTAAAGTTCTGTATCACAGTGGGTTTGAAACAGGAACAACTAGCCTGGAATACACCAAGATTGTTCCAAGTTACTGAGTTTAAAAAAAAAAAAAATTTTTTTTTTTCCTTGTACAAAAAAATATAAGCAGTTCCAAAGTTGACCTTCCGGTGAAACTGGGACTTTTGGTGTAGTTTTACTTACTCTTCACAATTTGTACCCATGTAAGTGCACATGTAGAGTATCCTGATCTCAAATATGGACTGTCTCTATTTTGAGAACAGCAACTGAGAAAGAGTGAAAGCTAATTTGTTATGTGAGGACATAGTTATTTGTCACAAGTAGAAATTAAGTCGTAAAAACTACTAAAGCCTTAAAATGTGTGTAATGTACTAAACTGTGGGACCTACATGAAGTCTGTTATTGGGACTGAGTGTTCTTATGGCCTTGTAATTAGAACTTTGCTATTCAATCGCTGACAATCTTGTAGTCTTAGGTCTAAATACAGAATGAACTGGTTTTTCCTACACGCGGATTTTGTATATTTACTACCCGAAATAGGGCCTCTTCATGGCACCCTACACGTTCAATGACTTAATGAACTTATGGATTACATTTCTGTCTCTGGTTCACTCTGCAGATTTATTGTAAACTGTAATTCAGTGCTGAGGGCCCTGGCTAGTCTCTAACGGCACGGTTATAATGGTTTCCGGAGTGCATGTACCCAAAATGCACTTTCAGTGAGAATGACAATCCTTCTTTTCTCCATTTCAGCCTTCTCCCTTCTGAAGAACCCAAGCAAGTCCAACGCCCACCATGTCCCTGCATCAGTTTTTACTGGAGCCAATCACCTGCCATGCCTGGAACAAGGACCGCACTCGTAAGTAGCCGGAATCCCCCAGCGGCTTCAGTGTGTGAGTGATTGCATGGCCTGGGGTGGCGCGTGCGCTGCACCTATTGATCCTGATCGGGCGTTCCCGCCGCGCGAAAGGTCACCCTCGTGTGTGGAATGTGTACGAGCTCGCGCACATTGATCGGCCCTCTAGCGTTGCGACTTTGTGGACTCCTGGATATGTATATCTGCGACGCTCTCCGTGTCTCCGCAAAGAGTGAGGCGTAGGCCCCACGGTGCGCAGTGGTAATATTAGGCTGGCACGTGTGAGCTAGTAACTGCCTCCTTCTGCACTTACGAAGAGTAACTTATTTTCAGGAGAAGTCTCCGTTCAGCCGACATTTATAAGTTGGAGACCTGCGCTAATGTGTCGAATGCTTTTGAATTATCCCTGCCGCTTTATGATATCTGCGCCATTTCACTGATGGACCGCCCCTATTGTACCTGAACACCGTTAACGTACACCTTGGAATCAACATTTGGTGTCCAGTTGTGTTCTGCTGGTTGTTTTGTTTGTCACGGAGATCTTCACGGCCGTGTATTCGGCAGAGCCCCGATTTCCCTGTACTTCTGTAGATCACAGAGCGCCCCAGGCGTTTACCTTCCCTCTCCTCTGACCTGTGAATTCTACTCGTAGGTTAAAGATATTCGCAGAAGCACAATGAAGCATTGTACCTAATGACGACTTTATTATTGATACAAAGTGCTTTTGCATAAAAGGAGTCGAAGTGAGGGGTTAGAGGTCACTAATCCTCGCCGGCGGGAGATGCACGGTTCTGCATAGCTAGCTTTAAACACGCACCTGTCTGAGACGTCCGACCCTGGCCGCCCTATGCCATTACTTCTGCTGGAGCAGATCATTTTTTAGCAGGTGGAACTTGGCCTCCTGTTTAGTCTCTCTCTGTTTAGTCTGGATGGAGTTAATATCGTTTACAGTTTCGAAGTGTATACGTAACCCGCACATTCCTCTTCCTTTCTTTCCACTTGTGTTAATAACGTTTCTACACCTGGTTGTCACCCTGCCAATCCTTCAACTAACATAGTCTGCAGTCTGGCGCCACCCCATGGCCGTAATGATCGTTCAGCCAAAGTTGACAGTCGAAGCATGGGACACTTAGGTTTATCCGCATCTCGTACTTTAAAACGTACCACACCCATAATAACTTGTTTTATATAGCGCTTCAAACCTTTATGTCCTCTGAACAGCCTAAAGGACGCTTGTTATTGATGATTTACCAACCTCGGAAGGGTGGAAGCTTGAGCCTGCTACGGCTGGCCTATAGCTTATCACCTGCAGATGATTGAAGCTCCATGGCCGGTGTTCGTGCCACTGAGCTATCCTGATAACATTTCCGATGCTCTGGAGAGGGCAGAAGATTGTGCACGAAGCCGTTTTTTAACCCAGTAGCTATAGATTTTTTGTAATCAATTACGAACAGGCCCCGACTGTCCACGCAGCCACTCTGACAGGTCCTGGTAGACTGCAGGCCCGAGTTTTGCCCCCCTGAGCAGGATAGGTTGCCACCACCCAGTCAAGACCGCGTGGCTGCATTCTACCAGCAGTCTCGTGCAGCATGGGGCCGTTTTGAACATTTCTACCTGGGCCAGTTTTGGTTTCCAGTCCGAGCTTGGTTACAACGAATGAATTCAAGAATAAATAAGAGGTGTATCAACAGAGAATGTTGGTTGGTGCTACTGGCAGGTAGCGATTTTTTTGTCCTTCCCAATGTTATGCAATTTATTCCACTGAGAAGGGTGAAAAGCAAAGTGGCCAGGCCAGTATTTTAACCCGTAACCGCAGGGATCAAGGAGACATCTGTGCAGTGAATGCATTAATTAACTGAGCCACCGTGCCAAAATCTGTCTAATCCGCCTTGGTCCCAGGTGCCCTATAGTAGTCTTGGAGGTTAGTGACGTTGTGCAATTGACGTTTTAGAGCCCTCCCCCTCCCCAAAAAAATACATTTCAAGATAGGTTGCGCCTTGGCCTAATGGCGCTGCGAGTGGGTAAGCTTCGCTGTTGGGGTAATGGTGAAAGGGAATGCGATATTCTGAAAAGTAAACATTATTGATTCCCTATGAATCTAGTCTCTTAGTGGGTGTTGTTCAGGCGCGGATGAAAAATGGCAATTGATCTGGGAGTTGAGCACTTGATACTGGATCTGAATGTAGAACGTACTGTAATCCGCCTGTTGCAGACTGCAGTCCAAGTGAGAGAGGTCAGAGTTGTGTGTCTTCCGCAGTGATTTGCGTGCAACAGCATTTAGGTTCCCGAATCCAGTACCAGTATGATGGCATGATGGGCTGAAGTACCTGTGTGTTTAATTTACAAAATTGTTTCTGTAAGGTTTTTGATGTATATAACAGAAACCTAAATATCAAAGAGCAGTGCAATAGACCTTTCTATACCAATAGGCAAGCCTCCAACTTGAGGCGTTGGGCCTAAACAGTATTTCGTAGATGCTGTAAGATTGATATACGCCTGATTACGAAACAAAATGTTAACCTGCAGTGTGAGATTGCTGTATCTCGGACGGACACTTTCAAAATTGGGAGGTGAGATACAGAAGGAAGCCTCTGTGTAACTAAACACTACACGGTGACTTCTGATGTTTGCAGAATGTTGTTTTCTGATGGAAATATGTGAATAGATGTATGTGTATATATGTATGTGTGTGTGTATGTGTGTATATATATATATATATATATATATATATATATATATATATATATATAAAACCTAGTGGCGGTCTATAGTTAAGTCTGCTTTTCCATAGAAAGAGGGTTTTTTGATTTGCTAATAACTTTGGCCCCGGTTGGCGAATCTTCACAAAATTTCCCCCAAAAACATTCATCCAATTCAGCTCCTTCGTGAAGCGTTTTGGTGATCCTTCAAGCAGGGCCTGAGGGGGAAAAAGGGGGGGAGGAGGGGGGAGTCCAAAACGCAAAATCTCCATTAATTTTTTCAGACTCCTTTAAAACAGGCTTATAGCAAAAACTGATGAATGGGAATACACCAAATTTGGCAGGAAGGTAGATCTTGGTTCACAGGTTGTGCTTTTTGTCATTTAGTGTAAATCCGTTCAGTGGTTTTTGAGAAATGTAGGGTAAAAAAATACTTGTACAGGGCTGATTACTTTAAGGGAGAGGGCCCCCCCCCCCCCACGTGGGCCACTAATGGCCCGACGTCCCCATCCGAGGGACCGGCTCAGATGTTATGTCCCTGAGAGCCTGTCCCCAGGACATAGAGGTTTCCCTTCCCACATGGACGTTGACAGGGAAGCCTGTGTGCTCTCTCGCGTGGCCAGAGCATTAAAAAAAAAATACTATGAAGCAGGAGCAAACACGATATCTGCTCCCAGCTGTCAGGAACTTCAAAAATGCTCACCTGCTGGGAGCAGACCTAAGATCTGTGTCCTTGCCCGCATCACAGATCAAAATATTGCTCCCACATGAAGGAAGATGCTCCATGCGGACCGGATTAATACTGGCTCCCTCTGTGTGCAGGGAGCCGGCTGGGGCCGTGGGGGCCTTGGTGTCGCCCCACGTGGCCCCCCCAACAAGGCTATTGTGGGTGCCCTGGGTGGGCATCAGGACACCCACCTTTACGTTTTGGGGCCTGGGGAAATTTTGGTCTGATACTTTGCAGACTGGCTGCAGATATACCAAGGAGCCAGTGAAATTAATTGCATATCAGATCTGGAATGTCCGTGCCTACCCTTAGCCACACACTAGCAAGGTCACATAGTTTTCTGTACAAAGCTAGTAGGAGGGAATTGTGTGATAGTCTTTTTAGGGTCAAGCCTGCGTTGCATGCGAGATGCTTTAGGAATTAGAAAAGGGCTTGGAGCCCCTCAGTTGTCTTTCATTGGTTCGTGGGCTTGCCTTTTTAAAATCTGCATGCTTTCATTAGTGGAAGGTATGCATACGTCATGCCTTTTCCGGTGGTTAACCCTCCTCGAGCGCAGCGAACAAGTACTGGAAACATGTGAGGCTTGCTGTTTCCCGTCGGGTTTGTGGACTACTTTTTATCTTTTGTTTGCAGCACGATCTCGCTTGCCAGAAGTCGAGCACTTTGCATAACATCGACCCTGTTTCATAGTTAATTGCACTTTTGCTGATAGCTTTCACTATGCGTGAACTGTAGCAGCGTGATCGCGCTGTTTTTTTCTTTCAATTTGGAAAGAAAAATCCGGTTGGGAGTTTACAACTGCTAACAGCTGTAACTCCGAGAATTGCGAGACCCTAGTGCATTGCAAATGCTTGTTTTTACCTGCTTCCCAAATATGTCATCCACTAAAATAAACAAAAAGACAAATTATTACATTTAAATTTTTTCTTTGTCACATCAGAGATCGCCATCAGTCCCAACAATCACGAAGTTCATGTTTATAAGAAGAGCGGAAACCAGTGGGTGAAAGCCCATGAACTGAAGGAGCATAATGGCCACATCACTGGTAAGCAACTTTGAAGCCGCTTTGCAGTAGGTGAATCTGAATTTGCATTTGAGGAAGGCCAGCATAACAAAGAAAGCTTTATAAATATATCCCACTGTGGCTGTTCATGGATACTACTGTAAAGAGATGTGATATAGTAGAATGCACCTTGAGGCTAAATAGTTATTTACAAAAAAGATGTGTGGTAGAGAATGAGGGCACTTTCGACAAGTTGAGAGAAAACTGAACATTTTAGATGCATTCTGTTGTGATTAAATTAAATGGTTATTATCTGCCTTTTCAGGAATTGACTGGGCCCCCAAAAGTGATAGAATTGTGACATGTGGATCAGACCGGAACGCCTACGTCTGGAGTCAAAAAGATGGCATGTGGAAGCCAACCTTGGTGATCCTGAGAATAAACCGTGCTGCTACCTTTGTCAAATGGTCACCTCTGGAGAACAAGTTTGCCGTTGGCAGTGGGGCCAGACTTATATCCGTGTGCTACTTTGAATCAGAAAATGATTGGTGAGTTTTCTTTTGTCTTGAGACTTGCTGTAAAATTTAAACAGAATAATGTGGATATTAGCAACATTTCAGGACAATATGTTGTGCTAACCTTTGCTCCCATCTTTTTTTTCCCCCAGAGATTTGCTATGCGCCTATGCTAAATATTGTGGTTTAGCAAATATTGCATATCGTTGTGAAACATAAAAAATAACACAACTTGTTGTTTTTCAGTCTCGTCTGGTCTCGTGAATGGAAAGGAGCTGGGAGTAGAATGATGGCCATTGGCCTAAACTGATATCCAATAAGACAGGGATGTTAATGGTTGGTGAGATGTCCTGACACTTACTGGCCCAATGAGATGAGGTTTCATCTCAGTTCTGTCTGAATTTAGGAGTTTAGTCTGATGCTGCTTTTTCTATGGGGCCTCAGATTTCCATAATGATATCCAGCTGCACCTTTCATGTTTGTCGTTTGTTAAAGTTCACTCTATTATTGAAAACAGCAAATTACTTAACAGTGGCTGCAATCTTCAGATCCAGAGTGAACTATGCCAATTCCGTTTGCCTTAGGTTTTCCCAAATACACATTACAGAGCAGAGTTTTCCAAGAGCTGGTGGTACCGCTCAAAAATAAGTGTTAGCAGCTCTTCTATGTGAAGCCTAACCTAGCAAATGAAACAAAAAATTTTGATTGAATTAAGAAAACTTATTTTAACCCCCTCGCTGCCAGGCCTTTTCCCCCCTCGGGTGCCTTGCCTTTTTGTGGCTATTTGGGGCAATTCGCGCTAGCACCCTCATAACATTTTGTCCTCATAAGCTACCCCACCCATGCCAAATTTGCATCCTTTTTTCCCCAACATCCTAGGGATTCTAGAGGTACCCAGTTTGTGGGTTCTCCTGGAGGAGGCCAAGAAATCAGCCAAAATACAGCAAAAATGTTGTTTAAAAAAAAATGGGGAAAAAAGGGCTGCAGAAGAATGCTTGTGGTGTTTTCCCTGAAAATGGCATCGACAAAGGGTTTGCAGTGCTACAATTGCCATCTTCCCAGCTTTCAGGACAGGCAGATTTGAATCAGAAAACCAAAATTTTCAACGCAATTTGGGCATTTTACTGGAACATACCCCATTTTTTGTATATTTTATGCTTTTCGCCTCCTTCCAGTTAGTGACAGAAATGGGTGTGAAACCTATGCTGGATCCCTGAAAGCCAAACATTTCGGAAAAGTAGACAAAATTCTTGAATTCAGCAGATAGTCATTTGTGTAGATCCCACAAGGTTTTCCTACAGAAAATAACAGCTGAAATTAAAAAAAATATTGAAATTGAGGTGAAAAAAACGTCTATTTTGCTCCACATTTTACTGTGTAACTTTCCCCTGTGATGTCAGATTTTTGAAAGCAATATACTGTTACGTCTGGCGGACGTTTCTGGTTGCAGGGATATATAGGGCTTGTGGGTTCATCAAGAACCCTAGGTACCCAGAGCCAATAAACAAGCTGCACCTTGCAATGGGTTTTCATTGCATACCGGGTATACAGCAATTCATTTGCTGAAATGTAAAGAGTGAAAAATAGGTATCACGGAAACCTTTGTATTTCCAAAATGGGCACAAGATAAGGTGTTGAGAAGCAGTGGTTATTTGCACACCTCTGAATTCCGGGGTCTCCATATTAGCATGTGAATTACCGTGCATTTCTCAAATAGACTTCTTTTTTTACACACCGCCTTACATTTGGAAGGAAAAAATGTAGAGAAAGACAATGGTCTATAACACTTGTTCTTCTATTCTGTGTTCCTCCAAGTCCCCCGATTAAAAATGGTACCTCACTTGTGTGGGTAGGCTTAGTGCCGGCGACAGGAAATGCCCCAAAACACTATGTGGACAGATCAGAATTATCAAAAACAAAACTACCTGTTTTCGCAGGGGTGGGGGGCAACTGGCGTTTTTGGTCCTGGGCTCAGCAGCTATATAGGGAAACCTACCAACCCCAAACATTCCTGAAAACTAGACACTCAAGGGAGTCCCGAGAGATGTGACTTGCGTGGATCCCCCACTGTTTTCTTACCCAGAATCCTCAGCAAACCTCAAATTTAGCTAAAAAATCAAATTTTTCCCACAGTTCTGTGTGGGATTACTGCACCAGGACAAATTTCCTACCACCCAACGTTCATCTCAGTCTCCCGGTAAAAATGATACCTCACTTGTGCAGGTGGGATAAGTGCATGTGACAAGGAAGAGCCAAAAACATGTTGAAATTGAGGGTGAACCAAAGCTGGTCCAAAAGGGCAGTTTGAAAGGAAAAAAAAAACATATTTAGGCTGACAAGTGGGGCAGAATTTTTATTGGTATAGATGCGACAATGGTGGGTAGTAGAAATTTTGTGTATTCCTGCAGATTCCGGAAGGTTTCATCACAAAAATGTGGGAAAATGTATGATTTTACGCAAAGTTGGAGGTTTGCAGGGCATTGTGGGTAGGAAAATGGTGCGGTGCATGTGAAGCACACCACCCTGGACTCACCCAGATGTTTAGTTTTCAGATGTGTCTAGATCTGTGGATTTTTCTGCATGGCAGCATCCCAAAGTCCAAAAAGTGCAGCCCTCACCATTCCAAGTGGGACGATTTTGAGAGTTAGCCAAGCTCTCATGGCCCAAATGTAAAACCAAACCCCAAAATAACCAAATGTCCTCTTGCTTGCCTTGGGTTAAGATGTTTTAGTGTGCAGGGGAGAGCTGAAAGACTGTTACCCCCTTCAGTTGGGATGGGGGCATAACCATCCCCATACTGGTTGGTAGCCACCACCCCACTTTTTTTAAAAAATTAATTCCCTGGCATCTAGTAGGATTTGTGCCCCACCCCAGGGAGTGGATCAGGGGTAATTGTCCCATCTGCCCACCTGTGGGCAGAACAACTTTGGCCCCATTTATTTGGGGTGGGGGTATGGCCATACGCCCACCCTCTTTTTTTTGAGAAAATAAACATATTCCCTGGTTTCTGGTGGGCTTTCTGCCCCCCTTGGGGGCAGATGGGCCTTCCAAAAATAGGCCGATCTGCCCCTAAGGAGGGCAGATATTACCAACAGTAATGTGCTTCCATTGGAAGTGACCCTTGCCAAAGGGGCTGCCCTCCCTCCCCCACCCCCCAAACAAAACACTCATATACACACACTAATCCCTGGTGCCTAAGTGGTTTCTGCCCTCCCCTGCGGACAAATTGGCCTAATAGAAATAGGCCAATATGCCAAGGGGAGCAGAAATGGCCTAAAATAAATTTGCCCCCTAGGAGAGAGACCCTTGCCTAAGGGGTCGCTCCCCTTGCGTGAAATTGGCACAAGGAAACAAAAACCCTCGTGCCTAGTGGTTTCAGCATAATAAAAATGGGCCGATCTGCCCCCATGGGGGATAGAAGTGACCTAAAACAAATTTGCCCCCTAGGAGAGCAACCCTTGCCTAAGGGGTCGCTCTCCTCACGTGAAACTGGCCTAAAAATATCCCTGGGATCTAGCAGGCCAGAAGGGCAGAAATGGCCTAAAAATAATTTGCCCCCCCTGGGGAACAGCCCTGACGTTGACATCATCAGGTGCATGGGTGGGGGGGGGGGGAGTGGTGAAGACTGCGGGGGCGGAAGGGGAAACGATTTACCCTTCCATCCCTGCACTGGGGGCGTGGAGGCGAGGCTCATGGGGGGGGGAGGAGGGGGGAGCGCTAACGCTTCTACCCTCCCCTGCCCCCCCCCCACCCCCCAATGAGCCGGTCCAAGGACATAACAGTTACATCTTAAGGTGCATCAGCCAAAGATGTAACTGTTACGTCCTTAGCTGCGAAGGGGTTAAGAAAGCTCCCACAACTAACAAAAACATGTGTTTCATAGAGAAATATGTGTATTTTCAGAATAAGTTGATGTTTGGAGACATAATATATTTAAAAATTATAATTCTTGCTGCAATTGATTAATTTGTTACTCCCATTATTTCGTAGAGGCCAGGGGGCATTGTATGTACAACTGCTACAGCAAGTAGAAGTATTAAAATCGATAAAACATGTTTTTGGTATTATTGCTGGGAACCTAATGTGATGCATTAAGGCACACACTTGTAACGCTGGGTGGTGTGGCCATTAATGTTATCTTGTATGATGTGGTCACCACTGTAACACCAATATTTCTTGTTAGTAGCTATGGATAGTTTTCACGGAACATAAGTACCTTCTCAGATAAGGTTGGAGATTCCTGTTCTAGAAACTTTTGGTCATTCAGAATCATGCTTCTTGTTTGGTATGGGGAGCTGTTAGGTTCAGTCACTATCGTTCCCTGTCACTGATACTGTCAACCAACTTGCTTTCTTTACCGGTATTTGGAAATTATCTTGGAAATGCTGTGTATTGGGCCTTAACCCCACCTTACGTTTGTGTTTTGGTGAAATAGCTATTTTATGAAAGTCTTATAACATTACATTACGTAATCTGCACAATGGAAAGAAATGCAGAGTATGACTTAACGAAGAGAACGCCTTGCAGGCACTAACTGTTTGCATGTTACGTTCATTGGTAGGTACCACATGAAGGGGCGGTGGGCTTTTTGTTTTTTAACTTGTTGAATGAGATTCGAGTTGGGGACTATTACCTTTATTACGTCAAAACCGTTGACCACTAGAAACTGCTAATTGTGCCTTCTCTCAGTATGCACCATTAACGTGGGAGCAGACAAAGTGGACAATTAACTTTGTTTATCGCTCTTCTGAGATTGTATTAACCACTGCAGAAGCCATGGACATAAAGCAATAACACCTACCTGTATTTCATATAATATTACATACTTATTAACCTTGTAAATTAATTCATTTCTAAATTTGGTTGATTGCTGCCTCTTCTCATGCCATCTCCTTTGTTAGCAAAAGCTATATTTAGTGTTATTTTTTTTCTTCTTTTGTCTTTCCTCTCACATTCCTGCTGAGTACTGTTGTACAACATTGATTTGGTGCTATCGAGTTGCATAGTAAAAGCAAGCATCTGTTCTTCCAGCCGCTAGTTCTATCACAAGCTGAGATGACAAGCTGAGGCAGGCATGTATAGTATTTCAATCAAAGCTATTTATAGATAACTGCTGCAAAAGATTTTTGCAGCTTTATTTATAGATACTGTGAATAGAGCACATGTTGTATTTGAATTGAGCCTTGAGGAAATAAAAAAAAAAAAAAAAAGCAAGCATTGGTAACGCCAATGAGTCGGATTAAATGTGCCAGTGCATGTAAACACGGGTATTCGCAAATGCTGTTGAAATCTACTGTACACTCGAAATCTGTTTATCATATAAAAACCAGCCCTATTGTTTTTGCTATTGCTGGGAAAGAGTAGCAAAGAAAGATTGCTTTCTATACATAACACTTATAGGAGGAAATTGACAGTGGCATGTAGTGCTTCCGTGTACTTTTCAGGTGTAAAATAGTTCCTCATGCATCACGTTGGAAGCACTTCCTGGAAGGGGGAATGATAGACCAAACTTCTAATAGTGTGAGGTGAGAGAGGGGGGTACTCCTCTGGGTGAAGCCAAATCCCACACTACGTATATTTTAAAGCATTTGGAGCAATAGGTCTTGTATCAAGACCCGTATTTCAGAATAATTCAGGCATTCCGTCAATGATTGTTTGCTATTGTATTCAAAATAGTTTGACTGCGACCCAAATTATATATGACCTGGGATGCGTGCCTGACTTCAGAGAGCCGATGGCTATGAATCCTGGCTACTTGAAGCAACATTATGAAGATCTGGGCCATGCAGGGGATTTAGGAGCCCATCCTGACAGACAGGAAAGGGCCAAGATGCAGCATGTGTTGAAAGGGCAAGCGAGCTCAGAGGGTGGCTGGGTCAGATTTATAATGCATAGGTGGGCACTTGGAGGAAGGCAGCAGGAATATTAAAAAATATATGAGCAAGCATTCAGGTTTCAGAATGTGCTGCAGAGGCACGAGAAGTCATACACACAAGCACACTCAAGACCCAGAAACGTACATGACGTGATCCAGAACAAAATGTCCAAAGCTTTCAATGTAAGGGTGCCACAAATGACCAAAATAAGCAAGATTTAAATGATGTACGATCATCCCTGATGTAGGTGTGGGCAGGAAGCAACATACAGGGCTCTCATCTAGCCATTTAGCTGGTGCAAATAATACTTTGTATCAAGGTATATATTTGTGGCTCCAGGACAACTGACTTTTTGTGCAAAATTAATGCTTTTCCAAGAAGGATGGTGCATAGCTTGTGCGGTTTTACTGGTGTTCTGCTGTGATGGTGCTTAGTGTATCATCCATCGTTACCCAAGAGTTGGTGTTACCATTGAGCTACAAATAAGCAAATGCAGTTAGTGTTCTAGTCTGAGACCAGCGTACAAGCTTTTCGAAATTGAACAGAAAAAAAGAGGGATACAGAGGTTCAAAGTAATATTCAGACACCACAGCCTCAAACGTTTTATGGGGTCGAACCCTTAAATCCCGCAACTAGAAGACAAAACAAGACTTGTTTTTGAGGTCTTGAGAAAATAAATTAATATCCACAAAAATTAGATATAATGAAAATGTGCTTTATTTAATTATTTGTCTCTGAAGCTATCGTTGTAGTTTAGGGTTAACACGTTGCTTCATCAGGGCCAGGAAATAATCACAAAATCGTATTTGTAGTGAGAACGTAAAACATGAAACCGATATTAGATACTTTTCACAAAAACACAATCTTTGATGCGATATTTCATAAATGAACATAATTTTCTCCTGCAAGAACTTAAGAAGAGGATCAATGAAACAATGTACAAAAATGTTTTTCCGGAAACTTGTTGCTGTATATATGACGCTTTGGTTATCATGCTGTGATATCTTGGAGTGATTCATTTTCACGCATTGTGTCGTTGATTCTCTTCCTAAATTCCTCCTGCAAGAACTTATGTCAGTTTATGAAATATTGCATCAAGATTGTGGGTTTGTGAAAAATATCTAAAATTTGCTTCATGTTTTACGTTTCCACTACAAAAAAAGATATGGTGATTATTTGCTGGCCCCGATGAAGTGACTCTTGTCGTGAAACGTGTTGGCCTGAAACAACAACTATTGCTTCAGAGACAAATAAAGCACATTTTCATCAGACCCCATTTTTGTGGATATTAAGTGAATTTCTTCAGACCTCAAATACGTGTCTTTTTTTTTTTTAATGAACTTGTTTGTCAATGCAGCAGAAAGTGCGGAGCTGATAACGCGTATGCCAAAATCTTCCGATGTGGCCATATCATTTGGGGAATAATTGAAAGAAAGCCATGGGTCTGCCCGAAATTACGACACCTTTGTCTAGTAACAAAAAGCTGTCCAAAACATCTCGGGGAGTTACCAGGAGATGTGTAGTAGCACCAGCGTGACTACGGTTTTTACCACTGCATGTCACGCTAGAAGTACCCATGTGTTCATAATGATGTGCAGAAGCAAAAATGTTCAGTAATAGAATTGATTTTTTTTCTCCATTCTGCAGTGTGACAGGCACATTCATATTCATGTCTGTTGTCGGTGCAGCACTAATAAGGAGTGCTACATTTGCACCCGGTTTTATCACGGCACTAAGCTTTACAGTAGGTAACTAGTGTCTCATAAAGCCGTTTTACATTTGAGAATTAGACTACTGAGCGTTTAACACGTTTCCATTGATTTCTAAAGTAATATGATCTGGCTGAAGTACCACATCACGTGGAAACTGTGACTGTTCCTATCAGAATAAAGAAGCTGATGGACTTTTTTCTAGCAGTACATTCTACAACAGGACATCAGACTTCAGTGTGCAAAAAATGCATCAGACTAATATTGAATGCAATAATTTAAGTAATCTCCTTGTGGTTGGGCTTACAGTTTACCACTTACTTCTAAACGATGGCCTGAGTGGTAAAGATGAAGTGTCCTAATCATAACCCTCACCTTTTTTGGCGGAGCAAGCAATCGTGGTGTGTATTTTCCTTTCCTAAGTTTTGTGTTCTGTCTCCCGGAGCGAACAGTCTAGCCTAGTCGTGTTTTTTTTTGTAGAATTAAGAGAGGGTGGGGAAACAACCCAAAACTACATCTCCCAGAATGCATTGGTTTGTCAAAGTAAAAAGCCCATGGTAGGAAAGTGTTCTCCCTGTTGAAATTGAGTCATTTAATAATCTTATTGGTGGACAGATAAGGGTTTCCTTCTGTGGTGGAAATTACCTTAGAGCTCAAGAATTTCCGGCACCAATTTGTCAAGGGATGCCTGCAGATGACGGTCCTGTCAGCTTCCTGGATGACACCGAGGGTCTTGAGACTCTGTGCCTCTTGACGTCCTGACATGCTGTCTTTCAGACGCCTTCTAAAAACACACTTTTGGCATTATTAACCATCACTGTTTGTTTATCTTCCACATCTTTAGTTTTGCATGAATATATTTAGATGAGCAATAGTAAATACGAAGAAAGAAACGTTTGCACTCAATGGTCGAAGTGGCATTACATGAGTTGATATCATATTTACAAGTACATCATATTTACAAATATGTGGAGAAAAAGTGGCTCCCAGAACGCATTCATTGAGGTTCCAGATGTTTGGTGCTTTTGTTTGAGTTGAACTTCGGTGTTACCTTTGTATCTTCTCTTTTGCAGCACGAGATAATTAGTAAAATATAGCCTTCTTGCTGATGGTTGGGAGAATCCCCACTAAGGGTAGATATTTGCCATTGGGTAACTTGAGGGCTGGCTTAAGACACTTTTGATATTGTACAGTAAAGTTTGAAGTGGAATGAATGTGGATGACGGGAATAGAACTATCAGTCTTTTATCACTCAGTGTGCCACTCCGTACTACTGGAAATACTTGAGTTCAGAGCAGGCCTGTATGGCACAGTTCTTAGCTAGTTTACATACATTCTAGAAAACTGGAATAAGTACATCAAATTAGCAGACTCCATCTCCAGCAGAGCGAATCTTCAACAGAAGGTCTCCCAAGTCTCCCTTCCCCTACTAACAACACACAGCCCGATCTGAAAATATAATCTCCAAGACTTCTCCATAGCTTCACAAATCCTCATTGGGATTCAAACCTGGTTGACCCCAAACCATCTAAAGCTCAGTCCACTTCAAACTGAGTTTCTGTTGGTCTCCCTGCCCAGCAGCCCCACAACTGTTCACAAATGGCTTGAGGAAGGCTCACTACTTGACAGCAAGTTAAACATTGTATATAGTGTTAACCTGACCCACAGGTAGTACTTTATTTCCACGATCATCACATTGCATTACACAAGACCAGATTATTTTTAATGACATGAAATTAAGTGATTTGTCGAGAGTCCTAGGATGATGAACAGACTTGAACCTTCTTTCAAAGTCAGCTGCTTCTCTACTTCTATACTGTTCGAAATCACTAGGTTTCATATTAGTCAAATGCTGAAACCTTTAACACCACAAGAGAGCTCAATTTCAACATGCAAACAATTGGTCAAGTGATTTATTCCAGTACTTTACCTCAAAGTAGTCATTCAGGCTTTAGTCTTATCGAGAGTAGATTATTTCAGTTCCCTTCTAGTAAGGATTCTTAAAATCCACCTCATTCCTCTCAGAGAGAATTATATTCAGCCATCAGACAGGTTACAGGATCCATACAATTCGATCATTTCTGGACTGTCCTTAGTTCCTGAGCTGGCTTCCCATTGTTTTTAAACATCCATACACCACTTTTAAGGCTCTTCATTGGAAACAACGATTGCTACCTCAGTCAGAAACATCAGATTGCTGGAGAGCCAAGCAGACTGAGAAGAGCAGGCACTATCTTCCGTGAAACCAGAAATATTCAGTAGTCAAGCAGTTCTTTTCAGGAAGCGCACCCAGAATTGGGAACGTCTCAACTACAGGACAGACCAATTCCTTCCTTCTACACATTTCAAAGGAAATTGAAAAGTGAGCCATTCAAATACCTCTTCCAGCCATATTCTCATGATTCCCCCTACTGTTTGAAATCTGCCTCTCATCTAATGCAGCCATCCTTGTGCTAGCTGTCTCTAGCCTCGACTGTACAGTCATACCCCATCATGAAAACCTATGTTTCCACTCACCCTGACTCTTTCCATTTTGCCTGCAGTGTCTATAATTCTTCCCCTTTAGTTTCATGGGCATATCTTCTCCTAGGACCATGTATTTCCATTAAGAAAATGTCCAATTGGTCATTACAGCGTAATGCCATCCTCCATTCTTGTTCATGCAAACGTATTTTTGTTTGAACTATTTGTTTTTGACTTCTAGTTAATTAGAGTTTTGATGGTACATTGTAGAATAATAACTTTGTAAACCACTCTGGTAACCACGCATTTTGTCCGGTCTACCCAAAAACTGTTAAATACAAAATAAGCATTGGAAAGGCAATAGGTCCTGCCTGTGCTAGAGCTATTGACTTTGTCAATTTATTTTAAACATGTTGCACAGCAGTGTACATGCTGTTCAACATGCCTGGAAGTTAATTAAAAAACACTGAGGTGGCCAGCGCTGACTGCATCGTACCTCCTTTTTGTGTCTACTTTCAGCCAGGTGCACAGTGGCATGGCTGCACTGCTGTGCAACATTGCTACAAAAAAATGACGAAGCCAGTAGATCCCACATAGGCGACACCTAATGGCTTTGCCACTGCTTGTTTTATGAAACGTGCGGCATCGGTAATGTCTCATTATCCTGTCTGGCTGCAGGAATTTGATTTGTATGTGGGCTAGACGCCGAATTTGGCTGTCTTATAGCAATCACTCCCTGAAAACATTCTTTGAATGTTGGAATAATTTTATTTCCATCATATATGAATGCATTTGCTCAGCCCTTTTCCTCAGCCGCCTGTACACATTTCATGTGAGCCAAAAAGCATTTACAGACTTTACACTGAAAAAGGATTTTCTTTCTTTTTATAAACAGCAGCACTTGGTATCCGCTCCATAAGAAACCTGTACGATTGTTGGCTCTTAACTGATGTCAGAGACAGTTAGATTTGTAGAGAGCACTATGTAATTGCTAATGATCAAATTATTGTTAAATTCGACTGTAAAGAATTCTCAGCTGAGAGTGCATTATGCCCAATCTACATGGAGACGTGGTTGGTAATGGGAAGGATTTGGTGCTGCGGGCAAAGATGCCAACTTCAGACCTGAGGAACCAGGTTCGATTCTTGGTGCTGCCTCAGTATTCTGTGATTCTGACAAATCACTTAATCGCCCCTGCTTTTAAAATAAAATAATTTGAACCTTTGTAATTTTACTGGTGCTTATGTAAAGCATCCAATACCTCTGGTCTGGTTCAGTTTGCGCTGTTTTAAAATGCAAAAAAAAGAAACCTTGCCTTAATCACAGTGGATGGAATCTAATTATAGTAAATCAATATATACTTAGTCCGTGCTCCACACAAAAACAAGGAGGACGGAGCATTACCCTCACTGCCAAATTGGAAGGCAGCAAAACAGATTGATAATGATGCCAACAAATGGTATTTAATGAACAAGCTAAAATCCCCTTCTACAGGCATCTTTTTAGGTTGAGCATAGCAGCGCACAGGTATGGTTTTTCCGACGTATTGGTACGTATCTGGGCTTTTAACCATGCCCACTGCACGCCCATCACTATCACTTGTTCATGTGCTTGCCCTTCAAAGATCGTTTATTTTCGTTGGTAAATGCTTACGTTTGTCCCTCCTTGTGGCGGTTTAGTTACTGCCATGGACATCGCCCCGTTACATGGTTAATGGCACTTTTGCCGATACGTTTGACTGCGAGCAAACTTCTTTTTCATTTGGCGTGCTGCTTCAAGCTGATGCCGTGGCGCTTTTCAATCGGCTTGCTTATGTGAAACTGTATTACTTTTCATTTTCACTTTATGTGGTAAGGAAAGTCCAGTTAGGAGTTTACAACGCTAATAACTCTAACTCGTGCACATGCGAGACCCATTGCATTGCAAATGCTTGGTATTCTTTATCCAGATACAGCAGATTGTCGCCTTAGCGACAGCGCATGCACACTGCTTGCAGGCAGGACCTAAAAATGAGTAATATTGGGGAAGGAATGAAAATGGGAGGAATGTAGTCAAAATTGCTGAATCCACTGGTGCAGTTTGAGCTGATTACAGTGCGGAACAAGCTCCCGGCACTAAGAATCAGCGCAGCGTGCCCAAATTCTGCCTGCTTGTGGAATCAGCAGAGTTTTTATGTAACTTTACAGAATTCTGTTAAGTGAAACTCGGCGAGTTCCACCCACCTCCAATTTCTAATAGTATTTGCCTTCTCAAAAAAATCTTTTGCTTTAGTTGGCACACACTTAACGATAGGGAGCTTTCTCATTTCAACATCCTATCTTGGATTGTGCAATGCTTTCTAAATAAACAATGCTGTAACATTAAGATTTTATTAATACACTCATGGTGTTTGAGGTGCCCGAATGTCAGCAACGTCCTTTCAGTGTAACTGCTTTTCTTTTTTGCCTCTAAGTTAACACTCTTACCATATTTAGAATTTAGAGGGAGAACTACAGAAGCGACAATTACCTCCCTTTGCTCCAGGGAAATCCTCAGGAGAGTAAGGCCGTATGGTAGCTAAAACACTTTGGAAGTGAAAAGCAGAATCCTTTTTTACACACTGCAAGACTAAAGAGTATTTCAAAGAGTAAATTTATATTTGACAAATGTTCAAGGATCTTGCTTATCAGCAAGAAGGGTGCGGGCAGGGAGGGTTAGAGTTTGAAAAAGGACACCCTGCTGAAGAAACCAGTGACTTCAGTAACCACTTTTCCTTTGTACCGTTTTGCTGATCGAGTTGGATACGATTGTCATGGTTGTGGACTTGCTAATGGGGATATTTATTGATTTTAATTTCGGTAATTGAGTATTTTACTGTTTTTAGGTGGGTGAGCAAACACATCAAGAAACCCATTCGTTCCACTGTGCTTAGTTTAGACTGGCATCCCAACAACGTGTTGCTGGCAGCTGGATCCTGTGATTTCAAAAGCAGGTGAGATGAAAACAAACAAGACAAAGTGGTAAACTTATTTTTGTGTTTCATCTATTAAAAGTTGCACATTCTTTGTGTTTTCGCTCTGCCTGTATGTCGATGTTATAGTATGCTGCATTTTTTTTTTTAATGTAAAATGTAAAAATATTTGCATCTTACCTTGACAGGTTGCAACCAAACTACAAAAATCTGAGAAATTATTTTTGCTCACATTTGCGAAATTTGCTGAACTTGGACCATTGAACTGCTCATGTAAAAGCCATTATTTAAAGATCTCATTTGGCATGGGCGCCTGCCAGAAAGAAGGGCAAGAAATCATAACTGTCTGCTTCACATTTCACTAGAACCCCTTTTGCTTTAAACAAGTATTGGCAAATTCAGTGGGTCTCATCTTTGAGACTGATCGGCTATGGCAGTGCCTTTTGTTCATACAGCACAGCATCTGGCGTGATGACTTGGCAGCTGGTGGCAGCATTGTTTTGTATGTGCAGGCATAGGTCATCATGCATGTTTATGACTCTGAAACGACGCCAGAGAACACAACTCCTTTCCTCTTTACAATAAGAAATGAAATAAACATGACTAAGAATAGTGTATATTGTAGTTCCCACCAGCTGTCCACACAGGCCTGCAGTTACCACTTTTGGCTTCATCTGCTGGGTTATTTTAGCTGTTTTTCTCTGGAGTAGAATCGTTCACAATTCTATCTTACCTTCATCTGCCATCCATTACTGCATCTCTACACAAGAACTCTTGCTTCTGAGATCCTCAGTGTACAATCAAGAACTGGCATTAATTTAGATTTATTTCACAAACTTCAGTCATCTTGCATGACTGTTCTCTTATGCCTTCACAACTTCCTTTGGATAAGAATACTTGACAACCTTTTACTTACAAGTTTTTAATAAATTGTTCAAACACCCACTTCAAACTTGCATAAACCTGTTCTGCACATTCAAGCACTTTGGCCTATGCGCCTCTCTTTTCTCCTGTCCTTTCCATCCAGCCTTGGGTTGGCGAATTGCAAGACAAAAGAAAAACAAATGTGATTCCAAAGGGTGGGCTGGGTAATATGCCCATAGTAATTCTTGTGCTGCAGCATGCCATTTTGTCACACCAGTACGGACTAGCAGTGCTATTTCTTTACCACTCCTTAGAACCTTTCAACTGATTAATTGCTCCTCTTGTTGCACCACAATGCTTTAACAAGTTTCATTTCATAAAAGGCATTTGTACCTGACAATTTCAGAGGAAGCCCCTCCTAAGAATAAACGAGTGGCAAAAATCTCAGCCTAGGTGCTGTGAAATGATCAAAACATTTACATAAGGTTCACCAAGGTGGTAGTTAGTCATGGCCGAGGCTTGCTTATAAATCCTTACTAAACAATGATAATGTCCAGCAATATCCATGATTGTCTTATCCCAGATTTACAGCGCCAACACATAACCCTTACCATTGCTTTTTAACTTTTGCAACTATCTAACTAACAAAGTATTTTACTTGACTGTAATAATATATTAGTTGGTTTTTTTTTTTATTACCTTCTCATTGCTTATACGTTCATCCCAATCATATGTGGAAATCACCTTTCCAATAAATGTAGGACTTATGATATTGCAAATTTGTTGGCCTTGCCACCTGTGATATCACAAGTCTCATGTAAACTGATGAAAAATTGTTTTAATTTTAGACATACGCTCCAAAATGAAAGTGAAGTCCTGCATTCTAAACTAAAAGATATTTATAATTGATTCTTTCCCTGCCAGTTGGTGTTTGTCCTTGACCAATGACTTGGAGTTAAGGCTGCAGCCTAATGGTGCAACTAGCAGAGGGCAGCAAAGAGCTTTGTATCGGGGCTCATTAAATATAGCCTTTTTTGACTGGGAGCTGATGGTTAACCCCTTTTCTGCTGTTCCTCCCATAATCGCCCCCACGCGCTGACCCTGTTTTTTGGCTATTTGGGGTAGTTCTGGCTTACGCTTTCACAAAATTTTGTCCACATAAGCTATCTGCGCCTAATGTGCATCCTTTTTTTTTTTTTTTTTTTTTTCCTAACTCCCTGGGGATTCTAAATGTACCCATGGTTTATGGATGCCTCTGAAGAGGACCGAGAAGTTAGCCAAAATACAGTTAAATTGTGTTTTTTTAGGAAAAAGTTCTGCAAAAGAAAGATTATCTTTTTTCACCCCCACAGCAAATGGCATCAGCAAAGGGTTTGCGGTGCTAAAATAAACATCTTCCACGAACAGGCAGACTTGAATCAGAAAACCACATTTTTCAATACAATTTTGGCATTTTACGGGGTCTTAGCCCCTTTTTTCCTCTACTTGTTGTGCTTTCAACCTCCATCCAGTTAGTGGTAGAAATGGGTGTGAAACCAATCGTGGACCCCGGAAAGCTATACAGGTCTGAAAAGTAGACAAAATTCTGAATTCAGCAAGGTGCCATTTGTTTAGATCCTCCAAAGCTTGACTATGGCAAGTAACAGTTGAAATAAAAAAAAAAATTGAAATTGAGTTGAAAAAAAACTGCCAATTGTGTCTGTTTTCATCTCTACTGCCTAACTATGGTAGATTTTCAAAAGCAATCTACTGTTGCGTCCCCTGGACTCTTCTGGTTGTGGGGCTATATAGGGTGTTAAAGTTCACCAAGGTACCCAGAGCCAATAACTGAGCTGCACCTTACAATGTTTTTTCCACAGTTATACAGAAATTAATTTGTCAAAATATAAAGAGCGAAAAATAGTTATCAAGGAAACCTATGTATTTCCGAAATTGGCACAAGATTTGAAATTTAGAAGCAGTGGTTATTTGCACATCCCTGAATTTGTGGGTACCCATACTAACATGTGAATTGGAGGGCATTTCTAAAAATGACCTCTTTCTTACACACTGTCTTACATTTGGAAGAGACAAATGCAGAGAAAGACAATTGGTAATAAGACTTGTTCAACTATTATATGTTCTCCTAAGTCTTTGAATAAAAATGGTACCTTACTTGTGTGGGTAGGCCTAGTGCCCGCGTCAGGAAACGGGCCAAAAAGCAACATAGAGGCATCACATTTTTCCATTGAAAACTGATCCTTTGTTTGCAATGTGCCTAGCCTTGGGCCCTAGCTCGGCCCCACCTCGGGAAACCTAGCAAAACTGTACATTTCCTAAAACTAGATACCCAGGGGAATCCACAATGGGGTGACTTGTGTTGCTCTCACCAGGTTATGTTACCCAGACTCCTTTGCAAACCTCAGTTTATCTATATATTAAATAAATAAAAAACATTTTCCTAACATTTTTGTGATGAAAAGTTCTAGTATCTCAGGGGAGCCACAAATTTCCTACCACCCACCGTTATTCCAGGTCACCCGATTAAAAGAAATGCTACTTTGCATGTGTGGGTGGGCCAAGTGCCAGCGACCGGTAAGGACCCAAAACGTATTGTGGACACATCAAAATTATCTATCACAAAACAACCTCTTTTTGCAAGGAAGGCACCTGCATTTTTTGTCCCGGGCTTGGCAGCCATCTAGGGAAACCTACCTGACCCACACATTTCTGAAAACTCCAGGGATGTGTAGCTTGCTTGAATTCCCCAAACATTTTCTTATCTAGAATCGCCTGCAGACTTCAATTTAGCATTTTAAAAAAAATCACATTTTCCTCACATTTATCTGTGAAGTCCCTGCATCAGCACAAATTTCCTACAACCAAGCATTCCACTGCGTGTCTAGTTTTCAGAAATGTCCAAGTTTGGTAGGTTTCGTTGGAAGGTCGCTGAGCCTGGGACCAAAAACACAGATGCACCCTTTCAAAACCAGGTTACTTTGTGATAATTTTGATGTCTCCACAACACGTTTTGGGCCCTCTCTGTTGTGGGCACTTTGCCCACCCACACAAGTGATGTATAATTTTTATTCGGAGATCAAGTGGATCATTGGGTGGTGGGACATTTGTGGTTTATTTATGTTTCTGGAAGAATATGCACTTGAAATGCTAGGAAATGTGTAGTTTTATTCACAATTTGAGGTTTGCAGGGCATTGTGACTAGGAAAACTTGTTGGGATCCACAAGGGCACACCACCCTGTACTCCCCTGGGTGTCTAGTTTACAAACATATCTAAAGTTGGTAGGTTTTCCCTAGATACAATGTACACCTTGGCAGAGAAAGACAGAAAAGACAAATATTACTTCACACCCATCTATTCCTCAAGCACACACACATACTGGTTGGATTTGGCACGAGGGTGGGTGAAGGTTCAGAAAATAAGATTGTATTAAAAAGATATTTCACAAAAATAAAATACACTGTTCATAATTGAAAGATAAAAAAAATGAATCAATGACACTCAGCTTGAGCTGTAAAGCCACAACAAGGCACCAGCCTTTACAGGCAATTCACACACCTTTCTTACATGACGCGCACAAGACCATTCACACTGCAAGCCGCGTGCCCAGCAGATTACAACACTGACATCAACAGAAGGTACCTTTCAAGGGGCAATCACTTTCATACGCCACATGAACGGGACTGCAATCACACCGGCTGGCTGCTGACTAACTTTGTGGACTGGAGTTTGGCTATCAGTGTATGCGGTGACCAGCAGAAAGTCACTACTCACACTGCCAACTAAATGCCAGCTCACATGCCGCCAGCCAAACACCAGCTCTCACACAGACTGCCAACCAAGCCGCAGCTAATGCACACTGCCATCACATTTCTTTTTTAACAAAAAAGAAAACGCAAACCAATTGGAAGTAAATACAAAACTACAAACACAACAGCTCTAACAAAATACATCACACTAATGTCTACCGTGAAACTGAACAAAAATTATAAAACAATACAGACCAGTCATTTCACTTTTACGCTCATGGTTGCTGGCAAAAACTCATTTGCATGGTGTACAATCTAAAACATGCAGGCATGCACAATCCAGGTTTAGAAGGACACACTGTGCACTGCATATGACTGTTGTTCTGCATGCCTCTTCGCATACAGATTCTACATCTCTGTAAATCTGGCCACATCCTCCAGCACTCCAACTCTAGGAACACTTGCCTGCTTAACAACCACAAGGCTGCCTAGCACAGACTCCTGAAACTGAAGAAATGTCATCTTTGACTCTGGAGAGCAATCTTTGCATATGAAAAAATGGTGACCTTTTGTTATAAAGTCCTCTACCAAGTTCCCACACAATTTTCTCACTAACTCCAAAAGCGGACGGACAACCAGGGAGGTCAGTATTGGAATTCCTACCAGCGTACACCCTGAAATTAAAGACAGATCCTGTTCTACTGTCAGGCAGCAAATACATCTTAAACCCATAACGTGCCCTCTTGCTAGGCATGTACTGCCTAAAAACCAGACAGCTATTGAACATGGCCGAAGACTTATTCACAGCTGTTTCTTTCCCTGGAACATAAATCTTTGAAAATCGATCTACAGAGTGATCAAAGACTAGCCGAATCTTAAAAAGACTGTCACAATCAGGGTAATCTCATAGCAACGTTGAGGCATTATCAACATAATACAGCATTTAAAGCATTAGCATTTACTGATCACGACTCATGATAGCAGGAAATATAGCAGTTGCCATCAAGGGACTGGTAGACCAAGATGAAGACTGTGATGGCTTCTTTATCAAGCCCATCACAAAAGTTAAACTCAAGAACTATTTCAGCGCATCCAGATTTTTATCAAAGTGCACCGGGTAGCTCTAGAGTAGGGCTTAAGTCTGGCACTGTTTTCACTCAAATACTGTTCAGCATACAAATTAGTGTGGCAAACAAGCTCATCCAAAAATACATCCTCCATAAACAACTGAAAGAAATTTATAGGCAAAAAGTTTTCAGTATTCACTCTGCACCCTGCAACACCAGTAAAAGGCAGGCAAAGCCTGCTACACCATGTTTGGGGCAACCATAGTTCAGCTCTTCCAGTGCGAAGCCTTTCAACCCCAGGTAGTGTTCTCCTCTAAAACAAGCACTTCCTCTGCACTGAGGCGCTTCATTATCAGATGATTCCTCTCAGACAGAAAATTCACTGCCAGAATCTTGCACTTCCTCCTCTGCCTCAGATGCAGAGTCAGTCTCATTATTCTGGTCAGAGGAAGAATCGAAAATCATACCACCAACCTGCTGAGCTCCAATCCTGCGGCTAGCCATAATCCTTACTAGTAAAAGTAACTTGACAAATAAGTCAACAACAATCAACACTGTGTAAAATAAGTGTGGCTTTATCACAAAGACCTATGTACTCAAAAACGATACCACTCACTTGCCATAGAGCGCTAGACTCGCCAGCACCTACTCTGCACAGACACTGCCAGCACCAATAATATCCCACTAAAAAGGAAAAATTAAATAAAATTGCACGTAAGCTAAATATGCTGCTGTTATTACACCATTTACAAAAAAATCATTAGTGCATGGTAAGGATACTCATTTGGAGTAAACAGTACAAAACCGTTTTTTTTTTTTTCAATCAGACACATGCAACCAGGTAAATTGCAGATCTGCCAGTGCCAAAATCACAAGAAGGAGTCACAGCAAAGAAATCAAAAGCTTTGCACTAGAATAAAAAGGAGAAATAAAACGTTATGATCATAAATGCAAATGATGCACCAGTCCGCACACACCTCGCCATTAAACATCCAGAAACTTTCTCTGGTGTCTAGTGGTTTTCTGCACCCTTGAGGCAGATGTCCCTTAAAAAATGGCCAATCCGACCCCAAGGGGTTGGGCGGTGGGGGCAGAAACAGTCAAAATAGGTGCCCTCTAAAGGGGAGTGACCATTGCCCAAGGGGCCAATCCTCAACCACCAAAATACAAATCCCTGGTAGCCTAGTGGTTTCTGCCCTCCTTTGGGGCAGATAGACCTAAAAGAATGGCCGATCTGTCACCAAGGGGAGGGGGTGGGCAGAAATGGCCAAAATCCTTGCCTCCCCAACAATGCCAGAACACACAGACAGACAAAAAAAATCCCTGGTGTGTAGTGGGCATTCCTGCTGCACGTTTGCGCGTTTCCACCTCCGCCCTCCCAGGATGCCTTTTTGTTTTTTGCTTGACCCTGTTCCCTAGGAGAAGCTTACATGTTTCCCCTCCAATGTGCTGGAAGCAAATGGCTTCCAGCGCATTCCTGCAACTTCTGATGACGTTGGTGCGTTGTGAGTGCTGATGTTATGAGATGCCTCAGTTGGGGGTTGGGGGGGGGGGGTCAGGGGTGGCAGCAGAAGCGCTTCCACTGCACTAACCAACCAGTGACAACGTGGTTATCCTGCACGCACAACAAACCCTTTCTAAACTTCAGTAATAGCCTTCATAATGAGAAAAATTTCACTGTTCCCAAATGTAGCATCCCTTTACATACATTCAGTGCAGTGACAGAGTTTGGAGGTGCCGGAAGTGGAGGTTGGGTGCAGTAATTTTTGTGTTAGTATATTTCATATATATCTTAGGACCGTAGCACTGCTTTTTCTGAAACCTTTGCCTATTTCATCCTGGAGTACATGCAAATGGTTCATACTCGCCTAATTCTGACTGTTATATTATTAAATATTTATAATATCTAGATCAGTAAATATTGCAGTATAGCTTACATTCCATGATTTCCCAAAAGCATTTAGTGCCAGTGTTGCATTTCTGGTGTCTAATAACCCTCCTTAAGGGAAGGTTGGCGATGTTTCTTGAATAGCCAAAGTCTTCATTTCCAGTTTTAACCTGAAGGTCATCGTAGCAGTCTGGCTCTAACCCAAGGGAAGGTATTTGTCCTCCAAGAGTTGCCATTGAATGTATTTTTTAATAAGTACACGAGGTATCCATAAAAGACTTAAAGGAATACCTTCTCTAGTTTAAAGATGCTGGTCTCACAGAGCGTTCTGCAACCCGCATCTGACTTAAAGTTTAATATGGGTAGTAGCCCGTTGGAAAATGCCACATGCATGTGTATACATAAAGAGCACATTCAATTTGTTGCATTCACTCTTAAAAAGGTGTTGTTATGGTGATTGTTATTAATAATTAAAGATTAAGGGTTAAACCTAATACTAATTCATTTTGTGATATTGCCTTGTGTGCCTTAAGTGGCTAGGGTATGCCCTGACGTAGGTCCCTTGCTTGCTGCGCCACTGGATTGAAGCTAGCCTGGCTGATGAAGGGTTATATCCTGAAACCGGTCCCAGGATGCTTGATTCCTGTCCAGGGAGGACTTTGCTTGGCAGTTCGGGCTGGACTGCTCCTATTGAGAGCAGGGGCAAGATTGATTTGCATATAGCTGGGTCCGAACTGGGGTGACGTGACAAGCAAAATAACAATGGATTAAACCCAGATCTGTGACTGGGGAGTAGTGTTTTAAAAGTTTCAACAATCCATCCATCATTTTATTTTGTGATATTGCCTAAATCTAATACTAAGTCATGTCTGTTTCAATCGGAGATTAACTGAATTCATGTAATGCTGATGTTAGTTCTACACTTTATTTACCTTCACACATTTGCAGCAGTATTTTTAAAAATATGAAGTTAAATTTTTTTAATAGTGAAAATAAAACAGCCATTCAGTTTAAGAAAGAGCAGTATGTTTAAAGCACTGACATTTTTCGTGAATTGTTACTTTGCAGGGTTTTTTCTGCTTACATTAAAGAAGTGGATGAAAAGCCAGCTAGTACACCATGGGGATCAAAAATGCCTTTTGGGCAGTTGATGACAGAGTTTGGAGGTGCCGGAAGTGGAGGTTGGGTGCACAGTGTCAGTTTCTCTGCCAGCGGAAACCGCCTTTCTTGGGTCAGCCATGACAGCACTGTATCCGTTGCTGATGCTTCAAAAAATATGATGCAAGTATTTTCCTTCAGTATTTTTGTATTCATGATGCACTACTATTCCTGCAATTGTATTTTAAATCCCTCGTATTTAATGAAATCTTTGTTTCTCCATGGCATTGGTAACTCTGATCTACACAAGTGACCTATCCAGCATACCATAGATTTACCAGTCTTATTTCAATTGTGTGTTACAGATGTTTTTTTTCTTCCTTATGGCAGTCATTAAATTAATGTGCCTTGAATATTCCTTATCACCAGGCAGAGCATGCAAAAATGAAAATAATTGCTAGCTTTAAGAAATTGGGGTTTGAAAGCCCTACTGAAACAAACAGTCCTTGTGTGGGTGAACCACAAAAGTCACTAAATAAATCTGTGTGTAATCCTCTGGTAGATTGGCACAAAGTAGTTTCTTTTAACTTTGCAGCAATGTGTTAACTATTTAAATAGCAGTCAAACAGTAATAAAGTGAAAACACTACACAAATCCCAAACCAATTTAGAAAGAGAGTAAAATTTAATATATAATGACCCCAAAATGACAAATATCCAATCAGTAGAACTGGAGATGTGAGTTTTTAAAGTTGTAGGTGAAAATAGCACCAAGAAGTACAAAGCACCACTCATAGTTATCTAGTCATGCGGATGGGGGGAAGCCACAATTTCAGGCTGACCGCGATGGAGCTCTGGTCACATACCGGGACCAGTTTTGTCCCATTGAAGAGGATGTCGGTGTGGGGAGCAAGTCAGGACACTGGGAGAAAGGCACATTTGGTTTAGAGCAGGAAATTTCATACTAGTAACTTGAATTCCGACTTAACAATTAAAGAGGATCTTAAATGAAAATTAATTTTATTGGAAACACTGTATGTGGTTCCAAACTGAAGTTATCACTTGTTAATTGTAATAAGGTAACCCTGTGTTAGTTTTTGGGAGAAATAGCCTTTATGTCTTTGGGAGTTTTTCTGTACCAAGATATGTAAAACTTAAACCCCGGGTTCTACTTTTTAAATACTATGCACCCTGCTCTATGATCCTTTAGGGCCTACCTTAGGGCTGACTCTGCAGTATTAAAAAGGAAGATTTGGTCATGACAAAAGCTCACAATAGGCTGCAGTGGCAGACCTGAAGCATGTTTTTGAAAGGTTACTCGAGTGAGTGGCACAATGAGTGGTGCAGCTCACTAGTAACTTTTATTTTACAGGACCCTGGGTACTTGCCATAGACTGGAGACGTACAAGTAAATTAGGTGTAGGCCAATTTGACCATGTTTGGAAGGAGAGCACAAACTTTACCAGTGATTAGCAGGGGGGAAAGGTGCAGAGTCTTAAAGTCAACAAAAACAAGTTCAGTAAAGGAATGCGAAAACTGGGGTGACCTGCAGAGAGAGCCAGGTCCAACACTCTTCTTTTTTCATAATGTACTGGAGCCCTTTTATTTGTACCCCTAGTTCTTTGAACAAACCTATTAAGACGCCATTATTTGAAGCCCTGATAGTTTCTTTGTCAGTCTTATAGTTCTATCTCTGGGTGCTGTGCTCTTTTTCAGAACGTTTGATGGTATTTTGGTAAGTTTTTATCAGCTCAATTATTCTTTTGAACAGAGTCTTTAAAATATTTTTTTCCTTGCTAGAAAGTAATTTGCCTAGTCTTAATTGCATGAGGTTCCCTTGAAAATCACTGTTTTTTTAAAATCAGATTCTTTGGCTTTTTCTTCCTCAATGGGCAGTCACTGGATGTTTGTCACCTGTGAGGTTTCAGTCCACTGTAATGTGAATATTGAATGAATTAAAAAAAAAAAAAAAAACTTCTGGGTTTGTTTCTGAATGAGAATCCATTGAGAACTCATTGCCTTTCTTGGCCCCAAAATGGTGTATTTTTGCAGGTATCAGAATATACATGCTGAACATGTATGTACTTTTGCACCAACATGTAGAGGTATACGTTGACACACAATACCCAGAAAATGTGGGTCATTTGAATAGCACCTACCAACTTCATACTATCACTAGTTCAGTCAAGTATGTTAAAAGAGAAACTAAATGCTCAATGTTAATGCTCCTTGTTCATAAAGATGATCAAATGTGGCATTTTTCACTAACAACCGTTTCTGTGTTTAGTCTTTCACAGTTGAAGACTGAGTTCCTCCCACTCCTGGGTGTGACATTTGTCTCCGAGAACAGCGTGGTGGCAGCTGTAAGAGTCCTTTTATTTCCCTCTCCTGTCCACCCTCAACTTGCTTTTCTTGCATGAACCTGGTGGTGGCTGTAAGTGTTACTGCCCTTTTTTCCATCCATCCCATTCTTCTCTCCTTGAACATGGCGAGTACTGTAACATTCTTTTCGTTCTTTGTCTGTCCCAGATGCATCACCGGTCTGTGTTTACAGAGAGCACCAGCAGAAGTGCTGTAAAGTTGCAAAAGTTTGCATGTGCACGTCCCCTGCAGTTCTGTGCTAGTCGTTTCTTGTTCCTTGTATGGGTCTCTGTCTTGTTCTGGTGACCCAGATGTAGATTTTCAGTCCCAAAGTATCTCCCCTTATCTTTTCCTGCAATGCTTTTGTGGTAGTGGCTGGGTTTTGTGCATAAGGGTTATGACCATAAGGGGCAATTTGTTGGCCACTTACCTGTGGATGGCTCCTGAAATGACTCACTAAAGTTACATGTCCTAATGAAGGCTTTTACTAATCTGATGTCATGTGCTCTCCTTTGTATTTTTAGCAGTTCAAGCCTAATGGGAGGAAGTACTGCTCACAAACCAAAGTTATTGCGACCTTCTATTTATGGTACAAGCAGGATACTGGGTTGCTAATTCTGTCCCTAAAGTATATGATTGCTTGGTTAAGATACGGCTGTCCTTGGAATAAATTGGTAAAGAAATGCCCGAACTCAGTAAAATTTCTGCCATTGCAGAAAGGGTACACTGATTTGTTGTACAAATGCTCTTCCTCAAATGGTGAAGGTTTCTCGGCGAAACTGTTCTATGGATGATCTGGTAAACTCCACATTGTAATAAATAGATGAAACTCATTACTACACATAGCCCGAAAAGACCAGCAAATCTGGAAGCGTGACACGGAGTCCGGTGCCTAGGGCAAGAAGCACAGCAGAAGCATACTTCTGATAAGCGAGTGGCAATAGTGGTGTTTCCCTCTGCATATGTGTGATCTGCCCCAAGTGTTGAAACTGCTTAGCAAGCCCGGTGCGTCCTACCTTTCCTCCTTCCATGCCCTATAAAAAGTTAGCTGACAGAACACTTATCTGCCTCTACACTGACCTCTTCATTAATGAAGACTGCTTGCTGCTCTACATGTCCTGGCCACCCAGCAGGTATTGGGGTTGTTGTTGGGCAGTGCCTACAGTGGAGCGGTTTGGGTTCTGAGAGTGCAAGTGCACTTTGTGTTACTTTTTTCTGGCTGTTACCTTCAGCCCTGTAGCTGCTCCCCAAGAACCCTGTAGTCTCCTGTTGTGCCATCACCACATCATGGAAGCTGTGTGCTACCAGCTTGATACCCATCCCGCCTACCTTCATGCTATGAAAGCACATCTTTTTACCAGACCACACTTGATATGAAAGAACTCTAAGAGATAAGTAAAAATGGGACTCTGTTTTAAGCATAATGACCAGCATTCGTCATCCCCTGGCTACCCCCACCCCTTAACTTGCTGACCGAGCACATTCTCATGGATGGAACTAGCCAGGGGTTGGCACTGTTTCAACTTCTTTCCTACAGCGCCTTGTAGGATCTCTGTCTGATTAGGTGATCGAGTACGGAGCACCCATAACTTTGGTCACATAGAAATACTTAGCGACGCCTGATACTCACCACAGATTGATCGCACGGTAGCCTTCTGTCTGCACTGCCTATACAACAGTGGAAGCTGGCCAGTGGCTTAGTTAATTGAGTGCAATTATGTTAAGGTTTATGGAAGACTGTGTTTCTGCATTCTTGTTTGATGAAGAAATATCAGTTAAAACCAGAAACCGGTGGGGGGCTGTCTAAAACACAGGATTTTCGCACCTACAGGAATATGTGAAACATAATATTTAAAGTATTGTGATTTTATTTTCAATTATTTACATTGACCATCAAATTTGGAACTTTTCATGCCATGTTTACCTAAATAGTGTTAGACATACCAGGCAGCAAAAACAGGTCCCTAGCTCCACTTCATACTAGAAAGCAGGGAGTTGGAAGTAACTGAAGTGTTACCTCACTGTGAGAGCCACTTCTGGGCAAAAGCAGTACAGTGTGTACAGTCTGAAATGTGCCTCTTGTGATATCGATGGCAGGCTTGAGAGCTCATGTGGAGTGGAGCCGCATCGGTGACAGCAGTGGCAGCACCGCTTTTATGAAGTTGCACAACAAAATTGTTGCCTAGAGCACCCTCCAGGATGCGACACTCCTCAAATACATGTTCCAGCCTGAAGTTATTTGAGAAAAAGTCACAATGACCCCTCCCCCTTCCAAATTCCCTATCCCCAATGGACCATCTGTATATTTCTGATGATTAGTCACTCACCTCTAAATCTTGCAATGTTCAGGCAGTGGCTTGCTCTGAGTGCACCACAATGTCATAGATACAGTTCAACCACGGTCTTCCCAACTGCATCCTGTAACCTTACTCTAGATTCCATTTCCAGTGTGTCTATCCTGTTGGCGCAATGTATTTTTCTAAACTTGAAGCCCAGCATTCATGGCATCCGCTTGTTCTGCTACCACAGCTAAAGCCTTGTTAATTTGTATTTGATTATAAGTAGATGTATGAGGTGTAAGTGAGTAACGGCACTGTCCCCAGTACAAAAGCTTTCAAATCAGTATCTGGTCTTCTGAAAACTACTGTAGTTCAAAACCAGTAGACCAAACATATCGAAGTTGATCTGGCACGTGGTTTCTTTTTTACTTCACTTATATCTCTCTACACATAACCATCAGGATTTATGGATTGTAGGATATTTTTAATAGATGCTGCCTCTTATGTCAGAGGAATACTTCGTCCCTTTGCATGTTGATTTGAGACTTGGGAAGCAGTTGTGTTGAAAACTTAGACTGCTCTTGCAAAACGGACCCTTTTGGCATCATTGGGGCAACTTAAATTGGCAGTTCCCCGGTTAACAAAGCTAGAAATATTGCTGCTATACTGGTGTAGTAATGATGCAAAACTCCGAGCTGCAGGTGGTGGTGTCACTCGTCTGACAATCATTTGTTTCCTGCCTTTAACCATGATATAACCAATGCTTTCCTTGTGGTGTTTCTAAGTCTGTCCTAAACTTGCTCCTCGATGTGGTTGATTGCTGCCCTTTAATAGCTCATAGATGACTATAGCCAAATAGTCGAATGAATGTGCATCCAGAGATTCTGGGTCATTTGTGTTGCAAGACAGTACTGCATTTTCCCAGAGTCTAGGAATGCTTTATCTGTACAAGTACTGAATCCTTGTTCGTGTATACATAGGTAGTTTATTTTTCAAAATAAAGCAAATGGATTGTTAAGCTGGATCATCAAAATACTGGTACTACCACACATTGATTTAACGCTGTCTTGTTTACAGGGACACGACTGCTGCCCTATGCTGTTCAGTTGTGATGACCATGGCTCCCTGACCTTCATTTCCAAGCTAGACATTCCAAAACAAAGCATTCAGAGAAACATTTCTGCAATGGAGCGTTTCCGAAATATGGACAAGAGAGCCACAACTGAGGACCGCAACACAAACCTGGAGACACTGCATCAAAACAGCATCACGTAGGTTCCCTTAAGGAAGCACAATCTCAACTAATGCAAAATTCTCCAATTAGGGGTGTACAATTAGGACCATGAGGTCCTTAAGATTGCTGTAAATACACCTCTCATATCTTTATGAATTTGGCAAGCGTCAGTGTATTTAATTCCATCTGACAGTTGGAATTAACAAAGTGCTGTATTAGAATTGATGGGCAAAGTTCTTGGCTTACTGTGGGGACCATCAAGTTCACCCTCTTCAGGCCAAACTGTGTGATTTTTGAATGTTTATTTTATCTCCAGCTCAGCAAGGCTTTGAAGAGAGCACTGGTAAAGGTTGGATCGCAACCCTTTTAGCCTTTCTAATGTTACCACCCTCGTTGTTCCATTCACCTGTTAGGTTTCTTAAAGGAGCTCCCATTCATGTTTCTCCCTGCACCTTTTTATCAAGTCTCAATGGGACCTTTATTGGGTTCTTAACTTGATCTGCAAGCCCTTCAAGCTTATGCATAGTTGCTCTCTCAAATTGCTGAGATTATTCCACATTGCAGTTACTTCTCTGTGCCATGTCTGTGAGCTGCAGGTGATGTCAGTGCAACTTCAGCATACTACCTGCTTCCATGACAAATTGATAGTGCAATCTCTTGTTTCCTTTCTGACTGAGAGGGTGGGGTGTTCCCTTCCATAGTGGGCAGTCCAGATTACTCTCCCTGCCATTTTCGCTCTGCCTCACCACTGTTTTAACCCAGTTGTAGGATTGAGGAAAACTCTTCTGGCAAAACTAAATAGTACTCATTTGAATGAGAACACACAATACAAATAAAAAAATACCTTCAACGACTGCCTGCCTGCAGCCTCCGGTTGCTGGAATGATGAAAACCCCTTACACTGGTAGATCATTGAAACGGCTAGGCAGAGGAAGATCTTCTGAACCTTTCCAGTGCCTGCTCCTTTAGTGCCCTACCTAGCTATTTTACATATTTGGGGCTGGGAAGATGGGGAATGTACACAAACCCAGGCTACTGTGGATAGAATTAGGCAAACTTTCTTTGTCTCACGTTCATGGCCATAGGATGATTGTTCCTGAGCACTTTTAATGGTTTTCTCACTTGTCAGTGAGGGCCATCAAGCACAGCAGCTTAGTGTCCCGTGGAGAACAGGACTTATAAAAAGTGTAATATTTTTCACTTATGTTTTTTATTATGCCTTTCCCAAATCTCTTCTTTATGTTCATCCTTTACCTGCTTTCACCATTACAACTCTAAATCATTTTTTTCATATTTCAGCCAAGTGTCCATCTTTGAAGGTGATAAAAGGGACTGTCAGAAGTTCTGTACAACTGGTATTGATGGGGCAATGACCATCTGGGACTTTAAGGTATGTTTATTAGTCAGACACTCAAATTTGCTTTGTTATTTGAGTTTCTGGAACTTTTCAAAATTGCTTTGCACTTATTTTGTGTGCCTGCAGTCCTATTGAATCGTTCCGAATCTTCTTTCCTGCTGTCACTCCCAGTCATTCACATACCCCTTTTTCATGAGCAAATCATCACAGCTACTGTTTTCTCCTTCTTCTAGTTTCATTAATATTTTGATAGTATGCACCTTCTTTTCTGTGTTTTTGACTCACTTGTTACTATTTTAATGTGCTCCAAATGGCCTTTTTCCCATTGTCTTCTCAATTCTAACTAGTTATCCAGTAAAACCCTACAACAGTTGTTCGATGGCATTTGTGTCTGTAGATACACATGCTCTGCATTATTTTACCATCTGATGTTGGGTACGGAGTGTTGCAAGTTCTTTTTCTTCAACGGAGCCTTTTGAGTCACGGGATCGAGTGACTCCTCAGTGATATTGCGCATGGGCATCGAGCCCTTTGTTAGATTGTTTTCACTCCACCATTGGGTTCGGATGAGTGTCTCCTCTCTTTCTCTTTCAGCTCAATCCGGTCCAAACTGTTTCTCTTCAGTTTTTCTTTTCAGAGACAGTATTGTATTTCATTCAGGATATCCTCCTACACTCAGTGCTGAGTTCCGCCTCCCTGGTTGGGCACCCAGTGTCTGCACTTCGAGGCGTCCTCGCCCATTTCGGGCCTACCTCAACATGTGGCATCAGACTATGCTGGGCTGGTGGAACGAACGCCACTTTGATTTTGCCCTCGGTGCTGTTTGAAATTCCCCCATACCGACCAACATCTGGTGTGCAATTTGTGTCTTTCCACTGATCACAAGGCTACCAGTGACACTTGCCGATCCTTCAAGTCAAAGAAGACCCTTCAGGACTAAAGAGCCTGTTGGTTAAAAATGGTGGCCAAGACTCCAGAAGACACTCCGGATATCTTTGGGGGAAGTACACTCCTAGCAGGAGGAAGATAAGTCTTTTTCCATCCAGGACTCCGACTGATGTCAGCACATGGGAGTAGTGCTTACGTAGGCCCTGCACGTCCGTTCAGGAGCGTCACCTACGGATGTGCAGAGGTACTGTTCAAAAGATTCTGGATCCAGTCTGATGCCAGGGGAATAGTCAAAAGGTGGCAAAGCCACCAGGTGACGCCTGTGCAAACTGTAAGTTAAGTGGCCCCTATTGCCCAGCAAAAGACTGCAAAGAAGCCTCACACACAGGTTGCCGGACCACCACTGCCACCAGGCCATGGTCAGATCCAAAAAACTGTTTTGAATGCCCCACCTTCTGGCTCGGCACTGAAAATAAGCAAGACCAAGTTGTCTTCGACATTGACGTCCAACGCTTCGTCCCAACACATTACTTTAATCTTGATCCGGACCATCGGCCCGACCACTTAAGCACTGAGCCGACAGGCTGCTACTTCGGTGGCAACACCTTTGCACCAATCGAAATCTTCGCTGCCGAAAAGAGCAGACCATAAGGCTTCAACTCGCAAAGACTCAAGCCAGTCTTCAGCCACCCCTTCACCGGTGGAAACTATTTTAGAGACAGTGGACGCTCGTCAGCACCAAATACACATCCAAGAATGAACAGGACGAATTATTGCCTCCCCACCTGTTCCCCTAAAGAGGAAGTTACTTTTCCAGGAAGCTTTGGACACTTAGTCACCTCTAAAGAAAACCTCTAAAGAAAAGGCTTCCACTCAGTATAAGCCTTCTCCACCACCTCCTCCTTATGATCCACCTTCTCCACCACCACCTCCTCCTTCTCCTCCTTCTCCTCCACCTCCATCCTCTCCTCATTCACCTACCCTGCTTACTGCAGCAGGGATTATACCACAGGGCTAACCCTTTTACATTGGTGAAGATTTAGGGGTACACTTCAAGAACCTGACCCTTGGGATCCATACGATCTAGATCCTATTTTAACCAATGATCCAAATCTCTACCCTGCACGGCTCTCACCACCAGAGGATAGTCGCTCTTATTAGCAAGTGATAGCATGAGCAGCAGCCTTACCCAATGTGGAAATGCATACAGATCGTATTGAGCAAGATTTTCTCTTTGACACTCTGACATCCACTCATAGGGGCATTCAGTTCTCCCCTATGTTACCTGGCATGCTTCGTCATGCTGGCAACATTTTTAAGGAGTCAGTACGATCTAGAGTTATCACCCCTAGAGTTGATTAAAAAATATATATATATGTCTGCCCCCAAGGACCCAGTGTACATAAGGTCACAGATCTCTCCAGATTCAGTTGTTGCCACCACTGCACGAAAATGTGCTAATAGTCAATCTGCAGGAGACTCACACCCTCCTGATATAGAAAGTAAAAAATTAGATGCTACTGGCAAAAGGGTGGCTACACAAGCAGCCAATCATTAGTGCATTGCCAACTCACAGGCATTGCTGGCCAGATATGACAGTGCCCATTGAGATGAAATGGAAGAATTACTACAATTTCTCCTGGAAGAACATAGAAAAAGGGGACAGCAAATAGTTGCAGAAGGCCAGACTATAACTAATAATTCAATACGCTGTGCCTTAGACGTAGTGGATACAGCAGCACACAACATTAATACTAGTGTTCATATAAGGAGGCAAGTCTGGCTTTGATACTCTGGTTTTAAACTACACGTACAGCAGGCAGTGCTTAATTTGTCATTCAATAAGAAACACCATTTCGGCCTTCAAGTGGATTCAGCACTTGAGAAGTTAAAAAAAGATACAGAGACATCAAAGGCAATGGGGGCGCTACAGACACTCACACAACATGGTCATTTTCAGTGCCCTACCTTTAGATGAGACTTCAGGCACACAACTACAGAGCCCTCTACCTCACACACCAAACAGACTTCTCACTCCTGCAAGTGAGGCTTCTTTAAGGGGTTTTACAGGGGAAATAATAATGGAGGCAAAGGTAAGAGGCATCTCTAGGCTCTACTTCCACAGCACAACAGTGACTACCTACGCCTTCCACCTTCTCACCCCACATCCATCACAGGATTTTCACCCACAATGGCTCAACATCACCCGGGGCCAATGCGTCCTCTCCATTACCCTACATGGTCGGGGGCTCATTACCACTCCTCGAAACATGCCCCCTCGCTCTCGCAGGCTATCCCAAGAGCATCTCACTCTTTTCAAACAAGAGGCTCAGTCTACTCATCAAAGGGGCTATGGAACATGTTCCTCTAACATGGCTCTCTCATACCTACTCTGGACCTCAGACCATTAAACGAATACATTCTATCAGAACATTTTCCTATGGTCACTCTTGGAGATGTTATTCCACTTCTCCAGCAAGGTGATTTAATGACAGCTCTAGATCTAAAGGATGCCTACTTCCATATCCCCGTCCACCCTGCACATCGAAAATACCTAAGGTTCGTTATTGCAGGGGAAACTACCATGGAAGGCCTTAAGAGTCGTTCCACCCAGGGTGCCTCCTGCTCCATCGTGGAACCTCAATATTGTGCTTACAGGGCTCATGGGTCCTCCTTTTAGCCACTTCATTCATGTCCTCTCCAATCAATTCCTTTCATGGAAGGTGGCTTTCTTAGTTGCCATCACGTCACTCAGAGGTATCAGTGAGTTCCAGGCTTTAACCTTGGAAGAACCTTTCTTCCATATTCATAGACAAGGTGGGCCTTCGTACATTGTTTATTAAAAAAATAACTCTCCTGCTTGAATTACTTTAGGCTGAAAGAAAAGGAGTATGTCTCCAGTACTGATACACAAGAGAAGAGACAGGCAACGAACCAAGAAACTAGTCTTCTCCACTGTGCATACAGTCCTGAAAGAAATGTAAATGTGTGCAATTTGTTGCAGGCTGGGACTTCATAGTACGATAAATTTACATATCACTATTCCAAGTGCATCATCCAGGATTTAAATTTGTGACCTTCCGATTACATACACAGAAATCTGAAGTGATTGCATTAACCAACTGAGAGTTCCTACCCAAACAATGCTTTTCTTGTAGATTTGTTTAACTTTAATTTCTGCATTGTAGGATCTTTGATTATAGTCCTAAATGTACAATAATTCCACCTATTTATGTGGAGCCCAGAACACTTTCTTCTTTAAATAGTCAGTCTGTAGATGGCGGTAGACACCACAATCTCCATGGTGATACCTCTCTCCTGGGTGATGTCTCCATAAACAGCTAGATACAACTGCATTTTTCAGAATCAGAAAAAAGATATTCCTTAATATGGAGTAAGAACACAAAGGGGCATCATCAATGTTGAGGAGATAAACCTTAATGCTTTAGAGTCTAGACCACTGTTGACACTTGATGTCCTAAAGATCAGAGTACAGGCACTCTGTTGCTACCACTGTTTGTTTTCTTCATTTCCTCAGAAACTCCTCATCAGTCTGTTCAAGCGAATTCAGGTTCATTACCAAAGTTGCAGAGAAGACCCAGTACGCAAACCTCTTATGCCTTTAGATCTTTCTCCTAGATCTAGTTCACCTTCTCGCCAATCTACACCATCGACGCCAGTGCAATCACAAACTCCATTGATGGTAGCAAGTGCCACATCCATGTCTCCAGTTTCAGCTAGAGCCCCTCCAACCACTTCACCAAAGAGACATAAAAGAACATGATTTCCTTCACCTTCTTCAACCAGGTCTCATTCTTCAGACTCCTATTCTACATATACTACAATCTCTCCAGCTGCATCACCATTAAGGTCATCACTGATACATGACATTCTAACTTTTCAGTATGTCTTGATCGTCGGAGATTAAATTGAATATTCAGTTTCAGCTCCTCAGCGAGTTGTTTCAGTGATAAGGGAGACACTTTAACCAAGACCCATTTTGCCTTTGGTACATGGATTTTCAGATCTTGAGGATAAGTGACAAAACTGCAACACAAAGGTTTCCTAAAAATTATAAACCCTCTCAACAAGATTCAATTTATTTGCGACAAGATCCTGAACCGGCTTCTGTCATAGCTTCACCTGTGAGGAAGAGACGCACTTCAGCTCATGAGACTTCAATCACTCCAAAAAAGGAGAGCAAGAGACTTGATGCTGCGGTAAGAAAGGTTTGTGGCTCTGCTGCAGTAGCCTTTAAAGCTGCAAGTGCATCAGCTCTTTTAGGGAGATTCAATAGATCATCCTGGGAATACCTATCTTAATTTGCTCATGAGCTCCCAAAGGACAGGAGACAAAAATGTCTGGAACTAGTACGATAAGGTTAAATGGTCAAACTGTTTCCAATGACTCGTTCAATGCAGCGATTGATTATGTAGATCTTACCGTTACCCCGTGTTGTCATGGCATCTCACTCGGAAGATCTACCTGGTTTTGACTTCCATCTCGGAAGCCAAAAGTTCAGTTAAAGATTATGAATCTTCCCTTCACTAGACTAGTTTTATTTAAACCTCACACCGATGATGTGATGGAATGGATGCCAAGCCATGCAGAGCATTCTAGCCCCTCAGTGGTCTTTTTACCCTCCACATCTGGGACAGTAGTAACAACAGCAACAGTTGTAGGTCTATTGTAGAGACAGAGGTTAACAACTGCAACAAACACAGAGCCAGTACACCTCCAAGTCTCGCTCACAATCCAAGATGGTGAGAAGGCCACTTCCTCTGCTCTTGCGTATCAACTACAAGATGTCTATATCCACCACTGTACATACTACCCACAATCTACCCTGACTTTCTGGAAAGGGAGAAGTGTGCCCTCCAGGGGAAACTTTGTACTGTAGTAGGCCAGGTATTTTGCACCCCCCCCCCCCTACTACTTTTTGCCCCCATTTGAACTGTGCACTGCTGGTTTTCAATTACAGTGCACTGGAGCCTGCAAACCAGGCTTGGGTGCCAGTGTTCTTTTCCCAAAAAACAAAATACCCGATTGCAACACAGTTGGCAAGTACTTCAGCACCCCTGTAAGTCCCTAGTAAATGGTGCCCTTGGAATCTAGGGCATAGGTCCTAAAGAGGGTCCCCAAGGGCTATAGCATTAATTATGGCAGTCTAAGAGACCCCCATACAAATTGCAGGCATACTGCCATTGCAGGCTGTGTGTCATGGTACAAACCGCAAATGAAACCCTGACATGGCACACTCATTGTGTGCCATGCCACAGTCACTACACATAATATTTGTAAGTCACCCCTACAGCAGATGTGAAGCCCTAAGGCAGGGTTCATTATATTTTATGTAAAGACATATCTGCATGAGCAGATATCCCCCTTGATATCTAGTTCTATTCCTAGATATTGCAAGTGGACAGGGAAGCCATCTTACGGTATTTACTGGGCACTGGTCATTACAAGTTACCCAGCTACATAATGACTTCACTGAAATCTATGGTGTTTGGTATCACCTTGCCTTCATTAAATCCATACTGATGCCAATAATGGATTTATTATGACATGCACCAGAGGGCACCTTAAATGTGCCCAATTTAAATCTACTAGTCTTCTGGTATCCTGGCTGACTGGTGTTGACCAGCCTGCCACCACTGACTTTTTGACCCCCTGGAGGTGATAGCCCACAGTCTCAGAGGTCAGAAATAATGTCTGCTTCAGAGGAAGGTGTTATGACTTCCTCCAGCAGGAGAGCTGGTAAATCTCCATACCAAGGCCATGTACTTCAAAGTCCCTGCCATCTTTGATATGCGACCCAGGCTTCCCCCAGACCTGGGTGAAGCCACCCCCTGACCTGAGGTCCATTAGGCACCTGGACAGACGGGAACTTGGCTATGCAAGTAGGTGTGTTGCACTACCAGGCTAGTCACACCTCTAAGGTGGGCTGCTTGATGTGCTTCATGATGAAGGGGTTCCACCATCTTGTTTTTGGTGGAATTAGGAATACTGGGACAGGGTTATGCCCCTCGCCACAGAAAGTGGTCATATAGGGGGTGTCGTCACCCCAAGGGTGAGTAGCCCATTGGCTACTACCTTACACATCCCCAAACGCCACTAAATTTAGTATTTAGGTGACCCCCCCACACCCCCACCCGACACCAAGGCTTCTGATTTGCTTGACTACAAAGAGAAGGACAAGGAAGAGCCGAAGGCGCAAGAACTGTGGACTAGCTGAGAACTTAATGGAAAACTCTGTCTGCCTGCTCCTGTCCTAACAGTTGCAAAGACCCGACTTGTCCTGCAGCTGTGCATCCGCCCAGAGCCATGGAGGACTTCCAGCACTTCAGCAACCCTCCCTTACCCCTGAAACACCCCCAACACCCCAAGTCATCATCTCCATTGGAGTGGAGGGGCCACTTCCCTGCACCAGCAGACAAGAATATTACTATCTATTCTCCGTTTGCAGACCCTCGGGTTCACAGAGGGAGCAACTCGGGACGAGAATCCCGAGTATCCAGGAGTGCTGCCCTGTCGACCTGGCCTGTCTGTGAGACGGTGAACCTGCCAGGAGCCTCCCTGCACCAATAGCTGGAGTACCCCGGCCATTTGCAAGTAGTAAGGCTTGTTTAGTGTCTAGGCCAGACACCAACACCGCCAAGACCGACCTACCGACAAGGGACGTCAGCAAACCCGGGGCCAGCACCGAGAGTGGCCCTGCTGTTTCTTTTTTCCCCCTATTACCAGGTCGACCCCAAGCAGTGAGAGCCTCTACTGTCAGTGACCCTCCAGGCAAAACACCTCTGCACCTGAGCCCCACAGCCTGAGTCAGAGCCAACCAATGCTGCCCCTAGCCCCAGAACCCCAAGACCCAAGCCCTCCTTTGGGTTCAGCCGGATGGTCCCCCAGTCCCTACTTGCAGCCCTTTCATTCAGGTACTGCTCATATTGACTTTAACACGTAGGGTTTGAGGTTACCACAGCTAAGCGCACCTCTGCACCCGGACACACCAGGGCAGGTAATCCCAATCTGCTGGTGGGTCTAGAGACCTTGGCCACTACTTACTTTAGTCCAGAAGAGCAGTCCTGTAAATCGGTTGCAAGTGACCCTGTGTAGTATTTGTATTCTCAATAGGATAACATTACTGTATTCAAGGCTGATGCCTCAAATCTGACCGCTTTATTTTCTAAGTGTCGAAATATTGCTATCACAAAAAGTACTTGCCTCATCTTGGAGATCGTGGTGTCTAAATTAAGAACAAAATCTGTTATTTTTCTAAATTGGTTGTGAGTTTCTTCGTAAGTGTGTCTCATTTATTGACTGTGTCCAAAAAATGCTTAGTTTCACCCTCTGATAAGCCTAACCGCTCACCCACTCTACAACAAAATAGAGCATTAAGGGTTATTATTATTTTAACCCCTGTAAACCAATAAGGTAATGGGAGGTCCTTATGACGAATGAAAATTATCCCAAGCTACTAATATTGTTAGTATTGTAACAGTGACAACATCACGCAACATTACATTAGCAGCTACCATTTGCAAGTCTGCTATCAGTGGTCATCAGGCGTGCATACCAGCAGTAAGGTAAAATGTCTTTGTTAATGCGATATGCTTCTTTGTGAGTAATTCATAACAGCCAATGCTGTAATACTCCTGCTACAAAGATAATAATATTAGTAATGTCTCCCCATTTCCTCCTGATTTATCACTGAAACATCAGCTTTAAATATATTTTTACAATGTAGCCATTTTTCTACAAACATGAGCTAAGTAGGTCTAAACGAAACACATTTGTGTCTTGAAGTTTTGTGTAAATATATTAGTTCAACCAAGCACAATCTTCTAATTTATACGGTTGTACTGCACACCAGAGCTACCTACAGGTAGTAGGAGAGCTACTAGTAGCTCATGAGCTACTTGTTGAAGAAGCATGATCTCAATTAATGGTTCCCTCTTTTGTCCACCCAAGCATAAGGACTCAATGCAGCACCTTGCTTTGAAGGTAGCTTTTTGGTAGCAATGACATCAGCAAGTAGAATTAGTGAGCTTCAGTCTCATTTCTCTGTGGAACCTTACCATAGGTAGATTTTCGTAACAAAATGGGAGTGTTAAGAACACAGTCTTCTTTTCTTTTTTTAACCCTTCATTCTCTCAGATTTTGATGTAAACCAGACAATTTCAATTCTAGTATTTTTTAGTAATCAAGCCTCTCCTGCTGAAAGAAGTTTATTCATTAAATGTTAATGTTCAAACAGAATTTAAGAACGCTTCTAATGGCATCTATAAAGCAAAATAGTTTAATTGTGGACCTCTTAGCACTGGTGTGGCTTCTTCAAAATAAACTATAGTCAGATGGATGGTTTCATGTAATACTCTTTATCATCAATTAGCTACCTATGCTTTTCCTGGAGATTGAGGAGCTCATCCTACACCTAGCAGAGCAGCCTCTCCTGCCTGGTTATGGAATGTTCTGTTAACAGCTATGTGTAAAGGAGCCACTTGGAGTCAGTTCTTACTTTTACCAAACACTGTTTGGATAAAGATTCTATAACTGACACTATATAAGATGAGGCGACAGCAAATAATCTTGTTTTCCCTAGAAATATTGTTAGTGCACGCATGTCTTATTAACTTAACTGTATAGCTTAAACCGTTATTGTTATCTGTGGCAATATAGGGATATGCTTGCAGTTCTATTCTAAATTTGACTATCACTGGGGACCCTGCACTGAAGAAGGAAATGTTACTTCCATGTAATTCTAGTTCTGCATCGTAGACATCCTCTGAATTCACAAACAACCCTCCCTCCTTCCCGGTTGTCTCTACAACTGTTATGCATTTCAGTATTGTATATTGCAATTCAAAAAGAACTGAGGCTGTGAGCAATCTGCCATTACAATGCATGCTGAGAAGAAGTTGACATTAAATATTTATAGAATAAAGTGATATGGGTACCTGAAAATATTGTACGTTTGTGACTTCAGCGAGGATACACACAAAATTTAAGATTTTTTTTTATTTAAGCTGTGTGCATTCAATTTTATAGGCAGTTACCTTTTAAAAGAAAGGTCAAGAAAATAGGGAATATGTTTTTCTTTTTAGCTATTCCTCTGCCCCAACTCCCACACTCACTGGTCCCTCCCCTACTGGACTAGGAATCCTAGTTCCATACCTGTGTGTTATGCACTTCGACCGCTGCCTCTAATCTGAAAAAGTTGCTGAATTTCAACTGTAGGGAGCAATAGACACAAAACACTACTCAAGCTGAAAGGATTCTGGCCAGATTATGAATATCAGTTGTCACCTGCTACCACAAGGTGGCGCTCTTGTCCTGCCTGATATGTAAGTAATCACTTTATTCGGTTGTGTTCGGCAACCATAAAAGTACATTTAAAACATGTAAAACAATTTCACAATTAGGGTAGGATAATTAATAACGTCAACAAATAGCAATTTGATGATACCAGTGAGCAGCCTGTGAACAAACAACGTTTCAAAAAAAAGAAAAAGCCTTGTTCGTCGTTCAATGAAATCACAATCATAAAGTGCATTTGTGGTTAATATACAGCTAGTGACATGATGACGCTATAGATACCTCGATGAACGACATATTTGCATCCGCTCAAAGCGGATCCGTATATATGACACGGTGCTTCTCTTTGATCTATGACCCTCCAAAAATTTAGCAGTGTATTATTGGTATGGGTTGCATGAGGGCGAAAGCGGCTTCAATTTAGTTTAGAATTGATTCTTTATGCTTCAGTTAGCTAGCCAAGAAATAAAATCTTGCTAAGAAAAGTACATAATCCGTTAAAATTGTGCCTGATATGTAGATGGGCATTGAGGTGAAAGACATTTTTTGGTTTACGGGACTTGCGTGGTGTAACTGAAGCGTAGGTTACCTTCCCATTATTGAAACGAAGACGTTTCTGCATTTTTAAAATTAGTTTAGAACCACTCCCTATATTATTGAAATATGAGGTTTGATCCTGAGAACGTTTTTTTCCTTATCTTCCAAAAGAAAGGGGAAAATATTACAAAAATCTTATTTAGGACTCTCGGAACGGCATCGACATCAAATTGTTCGGTGTTGCAGCCTTGTGTTCTGACTACAAGGGAAGTTTATAGATGGCATATTAAAAGTAGCTTGATTGGTGTTAATGGTTCTATATGTAATTGCCTCAAAGGGTGCCCTGATGATAGAACGAACCAAACTGAGTGTGGGCAACTATCAACAGGTAAAAGCCCGGGTGGCTCTGTGCAAGTTAAGCACCGCAGCATTAAACACTATTCCTGATGGTGCCAGAGATTACCTTTTGTCTCGTGGTGTTGAACCACCCTGTGCTTTGGTGCGCCTGTTAGTGTGAGCGTTGTGTGTGCGTTTTTTGTGCTAAGATCGTGGACATTGTCCTTAATTCGAAAATTAATGTTTCACTCAGGTGCCCAGCTAAGCAGACACACACACCCCCAGCTTTTTGAGATTTTGCAAATCATGCATTTTTTTTTCTTTTTTTCAAAATCAGCTGATTAGCTCGATGATTGCAATTTCAAGTCTGGGGCCAGCAAAATTAAAACAAAAAAAATAATCAGTGTTGTACAGCATATTATCACACATCTGTGTGACGTGATTACGACAAAGCAGCTTCTCTTTGCTACTTACCTGATCCACGACGTCGCTTCCAAAAACACTGGGATGTTAGCATTTTAATATGGCACGCCATATTCAGTTAGCTGCTTATATAAACCCACATGTGAAATGAAAAATAAATGCAAGTTAAAATAAAAAGGTGTCAAATGCACTCTTTTACGTTATTAAACCTCATTTGATTAATGCAGTCACTGCAGGTGTCTGTGCGTGTAGCCAGAGAGTCACGGAGACCTGGTTTGTGCTTTGGTGTGTATATATAGGTATAACTATAGATATAGACATATGCATATATAGCTCCATCCAAGTGGCAGTCGCCACTAAGTAGTTTTAGATATGTCCGCATTTCCATAGGAAATGCCTTTTTTGCGCAGTTTGATCAATATCCCAAAAAATTTCCAGAAAGTTTCTCTTGCCTAGTGTTTGCATGGAATGTTTTGGTGATTGGCCAAGAGAGGCCTAGAAAAAAAGGGGGATCATAAAACACACACAATCCCCATGCATTTTCCATAGGCTTGTTTTTTTAAGAAACACTATTGCAAAAACTGCTGAACAGAATTAACCAAATTTGTCAAGAAGCTAGATCTTGGTCCAGAAAATGTGCTTTTTGTGATTTGGTATAAATCCATTGACTGATGTTGGAGGTAGTAAGCTCCAAATATATGTACATATCTGAATGGTTGGGTTCAAACCAAATTGTTCTGATTAGCCGAGGTAGTTTTTGTGTTTTCCCTCCTTGGGCCAATTTGCTCTAGCTGATGTCACCTGATGTTAGACTCCTGCGGGAGCGAGCGTTGCGATTGGTTTCAGCAACATGAGAAAAATGTTGCTGGCAGGACTTGGGGGACTTAGTCACACGTTCCCGTCCCCCTTAACAGTATTCGGCCTCAGGGATGGGGGTCATCCAGGAGTCATAAAGCTCAGTGAGGCAGAGGGCACGTCCCCCCTCCCCTGTTATTAGTGGTTGGTCCGGGGATGGGGTCCCCGGTGCCTCTTAAGGCTAGAGGAGGTGGGCCACACGCCCCTCCCCTATTAGTGATTGGCACAGGGGGATGGGTCCGCTGGCCAGTTTAAGTCTCGAGGATAGGGGACCCATGCCCCTCTCCTGTATTGGTGTTAGGCCCCTGGGGATGGTGTTCTCTGACCATTTGGGCTCAGGGAGGAGGCCACATGCCACCTCCCCAAACATAACTTTTTGGCCCCAGGATATGGGGTCCACATGGGCTTCTAAGGCTCGAGAAGGAAGCCCTTGTGGCCTTCCCATACTATTATTCTTTGACCACGGGGGGGTTCAACAGGGCTTGTTTGGGCTTTGAGAGGGAGGTCCACACAACCTCTCCTATAGTTAATTTATGGGCCCCAGGAACAGGGTTCCCAGGGCCCGTTTGGGCTCAGGGAGTTAGCCATGTGACCCCCTTCCCCAATATAATTGTATGGCCCCCAGGGCTTGGGGGTGCCTGGGGTGTCCTGAGGCTCTGGGAGGTGGGCTTGTATGCCCCTTCTCTCCATAATTAGTGCATGGTCCTGTGGAATGAGGTTCCTGGGGCCCATTTGGTCTCTGGGTGGAGGTGGCAGTGTACCCCTCCCTTAATGGAAATTTGTTTGGTCCTGGGGATGTTCACGTCTTGGGAATGTGGGTCGGGGGGGGGGGGGGGCGCTGCACGACCCACTCCCTCAGCAGGAGCTGGCTGCCTGCAGGCGGCTGTTCTCAGGGCCGGCTTTAATACTGGTGGCGACCAGTGCAACAGTATTTAATGGGGTCCTCCCCCCTCCTGTGACCACCTCTATTGTTTTATACCACCACTTAGACCAGTGTAGGGTGTCAGAGTACTTTATATCTCACACACTTTGCACACCGACAATCAATCATACATGTGTAAATCAGTGTATAGGAAATGTTACATAAGGCAGAGGACTACAAGGTGCCGGAGTATCATGACATCCATACTGATGGGCAATATAATTTGAGTTCTTGGTCTGGAGAAGCACAACCCCAGAATTTAAAGTGTAACCCCATGGATGGGGGTTTTCCTTAATAAAACGGATTGATTTCTACCCAAATGAATCTTTTTTGCAACGTTAAGCTAATAGAAGACTGGGGGAAAAATCATAATACTTTGATCTATACCTTGCAGTTTGCATGCGGCTCTTTGAGTTATTAGCTCGCTGTTCTGTAGTACGTGACTGCCCTGGAGCAGGAATTAACTACCATTTTTAAAATCCGACACTTATTTGAACTTATTTCTATTTTTATCGTACTACTTTTTAATAGTGCAGCTATTTCTTGACTGCAATCTTTTGCTTGCACCCCTCTCTCCTCGTTTTCACTCAGCCGGTGCCCGTGTTCAGAGGCATCCGGCAGTTCCTCTACGCAGCCAGCCTATTAGACATCGATCGCCATTTTTACTTGGCCGTGCCGTTTTTGGCTGCTGTTTTTGTTTACAGTCTAGTTGTTAGCTCAGTAGGCATCCAATTGGATGCACTACTTAAACGACACCTTGCGCTGGCTGCGCAGTGGACACGTGCAGCGGGCACACCAAAGGCAAGCCCATCTGTCCCCGTCCGTGCCCGGGAGAGCCTAGAGCCCAGTCACGCTGCCGGTTTGACCCTGGAAAGGTTAGTTTATTCTCGTCAACAACTGCTAGCATATAATAACGTTCCCATAAGCTCAGCACACTCAATTCTATCCCCTGACTTTGCAAACTGGTCCTGCCACAACTGTTCCTAAACTCCGTCGCCCGACCTGCCATCCCCTCCTACTAGCAGTTCTAGTCACTTAGGTAGACTGTTCTTGCTTAATTGCCGCTCCCTGCCTGCTCACTGTCTTAACATCTTTTCTCTTCGAGAAGACCATCACCCTGACGCTCTATTTTTGACAGAAACATGGCTCAATGAAGACACTTCCTTTGAAATTTTTAGGGCACTTCCATTAAATTACTGAATTACTCATTTAGATAGACCCCATGCTAGAGGAGGTGGTATTGCTATCATTTATAAGGAGACTATTAAATGCTCTACGACCTCCCTTGATTGATATTCATGGATGCGAAAGCATGGCTTTTTCGTTATATCTTAATGCAACATCCACTTTTTCCGGAATACTTGTCTACCACCCTCCTGGCCCTTACGCAAGTTTTCTACAGGCTTTCCCTGATTCTGTAGCAAGTATTTTGTGCAAAACACCCAATTTGACCTTACTCGGGGATTTTAATATCCAGATCGATAACACAAGCTGTTCTTCTGCCAAAACGCTCCTATCCACCTTGGCAGCATTAGATCTTACTCGGCACATTACAGGACCTACCCACCACAAAGGTCACACTATTGACCTTATTTTTAGTAATCTTTCGGATCTCTCTCTTCACACTCCTTTGCCTCTCATCTGGACAGACCACTACCTACTCTCATTTACACCTTTCCGTGTAGCCTCCTCCTGCCACCAAACTTTTACAAAAACAACCGCCTCCAATGGTCAAAACTTGACCTTAAAGAATGGCAGAATATTCTTTGTTCTTCACGCCCTAATTATAATGTATCCAACTTTGAATCTATAGACCCCTTTAATAACTGGATCGCCACTTCTCTAGACTCTATCCTGCCAATTAAGGCAATGGTAAATAGACCTAAACGCAAGCTCAATTCCTGGTTTACTCCTCAACTGCTAGATTTAAAAAAAAAAGTAAGAATCTAGAAAGAATTTGGAGGAAAGACTATGGTACTTCCTCAAAAAAAATATATAGAGTAGCCATCAGAAACTATCATGACAATATTAAATTAGCTCAATCTTCATTCTATAGCACCAAAATAGAGGAATCGGTAAATTCTCAGAGAGATCTTTCATATTTTAAAAGAACTTACCCATCTATCTTCACATGAGTCACCTATAGAGGCTTCTATTGAGCACAGCAATAAACTGGCGGCCTTCTTTCAGGAAAAAGTTGATAAATACTCTTCCTTTCCAAATATACCTATCCATGAAACCATTACCGATCAGTTCACCAACCCCCAACCTTTATCGATCTCATTTGCAGGTTTCCAGCCTTTAACAGAATCTTCGGTTTCGAATGTCCTTTATAATATTAAGTCAGGATCCCTCCTCTATCCCACCCCTCCTACTACAGTGGCATTAGCTTCCGACATTATTGTTCCGCCCCTGACAAGTATTCTTAATCACCTTCTAACGTCAGGATCTCTGCCACGATCTCTTAAACGTGCGGTCATCAAACCTCTCTTGAAAAAACCCAAACTTGATCCTACTTTGCTCAGCAATTACAGGCCTATTGCTCTTTTTCCAATCCTAGCCAAAATCATGGAAAAGCACATTAACAAGCAATTGACATGCTTTCTTGAGGACTATGAACTCTTAGATTCTACCCAAATGGGATTCAGACCCCAATACAGCACAGAATCAGCCCTTCTGGCAGTCACTGAAACCACTCGTCAATTGTTAGATCATGGAGGACACGCAGCCATTATGTTACTTGATCTCAGTGCTGCTTTTGACAATGTAGATCACAATATCCTCCTCCATAGGCTATCCAATTTAGGGATAGAAGGCACAGCATTAGCTTGGTTTTCCGCATTCCTGAACGGTAGAACCTTCCAAGTCTCTGATCGTTCCTTTCTGTCCGACATATTCCCCCTTACTTGTGGTGTTCCACAGGGCTCCTCTTTGAGCCCCACTCTTTTTAATATCCATCTTTCTTCCCTAGCTAAAGTTGTAAAACCATGCAATCTTTCGGTGGTCACATATGCTGATGATACCCAACTAGTAGTATCCCTTTCTAACGCCAAGGATCCTTCCTTGACGAATCTTTATCTTTGCTTTGCTGACATTGGCAAATGAATGAACATGTCTAAACTGAAACTCAATGACGGAAAATCAGAGGTGATGATTGTAGGCAATGGTGCACCCTTTAATCTTCTGGCATTATACCCAAAGGTTTTCAGCAACTTCCCGCTCCCCAAGGATCACATTAAGAGCCTTGGCTTCTGGCTTGACTGTCGCCTCACAATGGAGCAGCAATCTAAAAAGATTTCCTCATCCTGCTTTGGCCTCCTTAGAACTCTAAGGAAAATCTTTAAGCTGTTACCCCCTCCAGCTAGAAGAATTCTCATCCAGGCCGTGATAATTTCCTGATTGGATTATGGTAACCCCCTTTTTCTTGGTTCCCCTGATTATGTAGTGAAGAAACTTCAGGTTGTGCAAAATGCGGCCGCAAGACTACTCATGAATTTACCCAGACATCAATCAGCCAAAGCAGCTTTAGCTTCCCTTCATTGGCTACCAATAAAACAGCGGATTCATTTTAAGGCCCTCTGCATGATACATAAAGCCCTGCATAACAAAGGTCCCCACTTCTCAGACAAAGCATCTCCCCTTATATCCCTACAAGAACTCTGAGATCCTCTACCACCCAGCTATTCACATATCATGGTTTAAGAGGTCATCATGAGGAGATAACTCCTTTTCAATCAAGGCATCACGCCTTTGGAATTCCTTACCTCTCGAACTGCAGCAAGAACGCTTGGAACTACCGTTCCAGAAAAAATTAAAGACCTTCCTTTATTTAACCTAATCCTTTTCACTTTATATAGTTTACTTCCTGTGTCGGAATTCTCACTTCCTTTTTAGCGCTGGGAAGCCTTCGGGTAGCTATGCGCTTTATAAATCTGTTAAACTAAACTAGTAGGATTTGAAATGAGAAACTGCTTGTAACAAAAGGATCTCTCTTGCAAAAGCAGTAACCCACTGACCTGTTTATATTACTTGCACTTTGTGATCTGCATGGTAGACATTCTTTGGAGCAGGCATGTTAATCTTCTGCGCTACCTAATGATGAGTCAGAACTTCCACTATGCAAACCCTGAACTCTCTCCAGGAAGAACATTAATCACTGGCGTTATCTTGACATTTTTATTGTTGCCTGAAAATTGCTGGGATGGAGGAGCACAGGTGGTTTGAAACCCATAACATACTTTGGAACAGACGCCCCCACCCAGAGTTAGAACCCGGTGCGGTGGCACCTGTAGCACCGTCCTAGAGCCAGCTCTGCCTGCGGCCTACCCCAGGTGGTGCAGCTGAAGGCTGTGCATGGCTGAGTTTGGCTGCCCATGGAGGGTCCCGTGCAGGGCCCGACGTGGGCCATTCCCTATGGCAATCGTATGCAGGGGTTAGCATGCTTTCATGCGAGAGATTGGCTGTGGGTCCTGGCTACACTCAAGCCCAGTTACATCACTAATGCCCTACTATGGGTAGCCTTTACCGTGTATCAAAATGTTTACAGTTATTGAACCTCTTGTAAGACGTGAGTAAAAAAGTGGGTACTATAAACACCGTCTACACTATGCAGAAAGTTTACCCTCTACCACACTATTTGCAGACAGCTAAACTCTGAGGAATATACCACAGATTATTAAACAGTATCTACAAAAACAGTGTTCGCTCTATGCAAATTCCTCTCCAAAGAGAGAGCTTCACTATAAAGATCCACGGCCTGAAGGTTCTAAAGGTACTCCTATCCACACCCTTTATACTCTGCTGAAAATGTTATAGGTAGATCAACTGTAGTGACTTATTTCATGTACATGGGTAAGAATAAGGTGCACACAGTTATCTGTATAGAAATTATCATGCTGAGACGCTCGAGTGCTCACTAAACTTAGTATTTGCTGCATACAATCATTGCACTGTTACAAAGATTTTTTCAAGTCGTCAACTGTCACCTGCACACAGTGATTCCTATCAATGAACATCTGCATTAGAGAAGTTCACCTAACTGGACTGTAAAGTTTGAAGGAATATGTACTGAGCAGGCACCCATTACAACATTATGTGTGAGTGCTAAATGAAGAAATTCATGCCAAATGAAGAGATGTACTCTGCACTGAAACTTATAATCAAATTGAAAAAATATAGCATGACTGTTTTGCTCATCGCTGAAGTCAGCCTGCTTCACCTATCAGTTCAGTTCACATCAGGTTTCCACACACAAACCAGTTATTTAAGATGTTGGGCAAATTCTTGCAATTCAGGTTACCATTGCTAAGTTTGACCAATTGTATCTGGAGTACTGGCAAAATGACCACAGGAACCTTCCAGATGTGCTCTTCTTCAATCTTGATAGTCAAAGAGCACTTCTACAAGATCTACTTTTAGAGGAACAGGGTGTACAGGAGAAACCCCGTAAGAAGAGACGGCACAGCATTATTTTGTTAATGTGCCTTTCACTACTATTTTTTTTCCCATAGAGGGTCTTAAGGTTTCTGTCCAGTGTTAGAGAGAATTCAGAAGATTATCTCTCTCTCTCTTGCTCTCTCTCCGCTTTGAACATGTGCAACAAAATGTTCATGTTATCAAACGTGTTCATACTAACATTCTTCATGAACCCACTGTTCCTACAAAATCCCTTTTTACAGTAGATGTCAATTTGGCACTATGGCATAATTTGAATAAGGGTATATATGAAAACAGATCTTTGTAAATCATGTAGCTTTTAGTACTAGCTTGGCAGTCTTTAAACAAATCATACTTAACATGTTAACATGTACTAGCATCCATTCCATTAGAGAACAGGGCCCACACCTGTTTTTGTGATGTTCCAAATTACTCTACTACCTAGAGCTTAGTTCATATCCTACTGGATGTGCCTCCTTGTGTAATTTATTTGCTTAGTCATTTTTTATATTCAACTGTGTTTCATAACACCTTCTTCCAAGACTCTATTCTGTGAGTCTTTTAGGTGCAGGTCTTCAGGTATTAATGAATCCCTCCTCTGATCTCCACAAATTAACTGTGTGACTGACCCTGTATTGCAGCTTCTGCAGCACTGAAGGGGAGAGTTTTCTTTTTCAGTCCTGTTCTAGCCCAGGTACAGAAGCACAACTTCTCTTTATTTTTCTGTTCAGATTGCTTCCGGGTATAGTTTCAGTCAAATGTATATTGTTTGACTTCTTTAAAAATGCTGCCTTCTGTAGCCAAATTTTAATTGTTTTTGAAATGGAAAATGTATGTTCCAAGAGTGTCTTGAAATCCTGCACATGCATTGTCGGGACATTACCAATGAGGAAAATGAGGATTACAGACAAGTAACTTTTCCATACTTCTCTAGAAAAGTGTAGAAGCTGGTCAGCACTGCATTGAGAGTTCTTCCCTTGTCATTCTTGAACCCAAACTAGATTTTTAGTGATTTGGAAATCCCCCTTGTATTTGAGATATGTTTGTTGCTTAGTATCATGCAGTTTAGGTTGCAGCCGTTTGCTAAAGACATCTTGGAGGTTGACCTAGGAATACATTCTACCAGTTGATTACCACATAAGCTTTGTGCTTTGTAACTCAAATTTTCTGGGTTTCTATTTGCTGGCTTTATTCGATTTAGGCTGGCCAGGTTCAGCTTGTCCCTTCCGTTGCCTAAACTGTGTTTTCTGTATTCTTCCATACGCTCTCTCTCTGTAAATGGGCCTTTTCATTTTGTTCTTATCTTTTCATGTTTGCTGTGCATTCAAAGACTGAGGTCAGGTGTCAAGCGCTGTCTTCCAAGGGTGTTTGTTTACTTTTTTTTCTCCAACTTTAAAGTGAGAGGATTTATGTGACAATCTTGTTGGATACTAGGGGTAGGAATTAGATTGTTTTCCTAGCAAGCAACACCATTTAAATTAACTTTGTAAGTATTTCAGAACATATCAGAATTAAGAACATAAATGAAGCACATTTTTATATTATTTCTGAAGTGTGATGGAAACAAATACTTAAATATAATAAAAAATCATACGCTAGGTGATGCGATTTCCACACATTTTTGTTTCTGCATTGTAGTGTTATATTAATTACCTGTATGTTTGTGCAAATGTAATGGTCATTTCAATTGAAAATGTGTTCTCTGTATTGACAGTGCGCTACCATAACATGCGTACGTCACTGCACTCTACTCTACATTACACCACTGCACTCTGCACTACTCCACTTTGCACAACTGCACTTTATGCCAATTCACGCTGCGCCTCCCTACTCTACCCCTTACCACTGTATGCCACTCTACTCTTTGCTGCTCTACTCTGCACCACTGCACTCTGAACCACTCCAGTCTAGACCACACCACTCTACTCTGCACCAGTCTAGAACACTACTCTATGTCATTCTGCAACACTGCACTCTATGCCAATGCATTCTATGCCACTACACTGCACCAATGCACTTTACTCTGTAACACTCAGCTCTGTGCCCCAGCACTCTACGCCAGTCCACTGTACGCCACTCTAATCTACTCTGCACCACTGCACTCTACACCACATTACTCTGCGCCATTACACTCTATGCCAACTGCACTCTACCCTGCCCCACTACACGAAACTTCAATCTACTCTGAAACAATCTACTCTGTCACTGCACTCTGTGCCATTCTACTCCACTCTGCATCACCCACTCTACTCTTAACCACTGCACTCTTCACAGCTGCACTGTCACTGCACGCTTTGGCACTGCAGTCTACTCTGCATCACTTTACTCTACGCCTCTGAACTCCAGTCCACTCTACTCTACTTCACTGCATGCCACTGCACTCTACAGCACTAAACTCTACTCTGCTACTCTACTATACATCAATCTACACCACTGCATTCTGTGCCACTCAACTACTCTACTCAAGTCTGTACCACTACAGTTTGGCACTATAGTATGCTCTGCACCACTCTATGCTAATGTACTCTGCACAACTGCACCCTCCGCCACTGAACTCTATGCCGCTCTACTCAACTCTATGCCATTGCACTCTACGACACTATACTATACCACACTATGCTACTCTACTATGCACCACTCTTCACCACTGCACTGTATGCTGCTCATCTGTACTCTGTGCCACTTGATCTTACTCTGCGCCACAGCTTTCTGCATCACTTAATTCTACACCACTCCCCTCTGCACCGCTGCACCACTACACCCCTCACTTTTCCCAAGTTAAACAGCAGACTCGCTGGTGTACAATATGGCTAAAACACATTGGCAAAGCCAATAGCTCATGCATAGGAGAGACCTATTGCCTTTGCCAATGCTTGTTTAAGTTTGTGATATGTTTTAGTTGAACTAATACTAAACAAAAAGACAATGAAAAGTAATCTTGCATCCCGAAAATGTCATAGCTGCCTATTAATTACCAATTTAAATGTATTTATTTCTCTCTTTGTACCTAGACCCTAGAGTCCACTATCCAGGGGCTACAGATCATGTGAAGAGTAAATCGGGGAATCTAGCAAGACACGGCGCTCACAAAAAATGACTTCCTTGCTCTGCATCCTGTTTGGAGGGAAGGCACCAAACCCAGAATGAGCACTGAGAAAATTATAAAGCTTGTTGGGAAAAATGTACTTAAAAGCAACATTTGGTGAAATGCATTGGTTTGACATTGTCGGGTTGTTTTTTTGATTGTTGGGTTATATTTTATTATCTACCAAAGCTGCTCGATAGGTAGTCCACGTTGGGAAATATGAATCACTAACTTAAGGGGAATTTTATGTAAATTGTCTGCTAGGGAATAAAAAAAAGAAAATTTTCGTTATGTGGCCTCACTTTTTTCTTAGAGCGTGCTTTGTTTGAAGTCCTTATGTTTTTTGGTTTATGTTGTGTATCTTATACTCTAGGAGTTGTTGATTGCTTCCACAGACAAGCGTTTAACTTTAGAATGATGAATAGTGGTTAACAAATAAATCACTGCTAGTCAATTCCATAATTGGTCAGACAATTCAATAATTGCAGAATTCGGTTTGCACATACCAACAAAACGCCCCTATGGGATGACCTGTCCCGTAGCTGGACTTAACTTGGTATTTTAAAGTCCTCATTTAACTTCTCCTTCAGGCTGTGTGGACGACACTATGTACGTTCTGTTATTTACAAATCGAACATCGCTACAATGGCAGAGTAATTGATCATTGCAACTCTTCTCTATTTCTTTATATGGCTGTATTGGGGTGGGGGGAGTTAGTAGAAAGGCAATTGAGAGAAGTTCAGCACATTTACCTTTCATGCCAGATCGTCAACAGAATATACAATACTCCTATGCTGAACACAGGCCCCTTTCTTTTCACTCTTATAAATGTAAACCATGATTGAAAAACATCCATAGTTCTTCTAGAAATGGCATCTTCCCAAACCTAATTGTCTGTTGAAAGTGTTAACTCATAACAAGTTATTAGTAATCAACATTCAGAAAGCGCTGAGCAGAAATATGTAATTTTGAGGGAGTGCAAAACAAACTCGAGGTAAACCCAGGTAGACCATTATCTTTGCATTTGGTAAAAGCTCTGATAATGGTGGGTTCGATACTAAATTAGAAAGTGGTGTGAAGGATTCTAGAAGGATTGAATTTGCAGGAGTGGTTTGCAGCTTTTTTTTTATAGACACCAGACTGCTATCTAGTTTATATATCTAATTTGTGAAAATCTAGATCCACCGACTGCTCTGTCCATAAAATGCTCTGGAAAAAGTATGAGCCTCCTAGTCCCACTTAGACTGTTAAACACATACCTGACCCCAGACCCACTCATACATCCGTGGACTGGCTAATTCCTTTCTCCCTCCTTTTTAGGTCCAAGCCTACCAGCCAGCGCAGCTTTCTGGTTTGATAGACATCTTGGGAACGTTCACAAAGTTTCCCCAGGAATGCCTTCCACATGTTGCTTACAACTGGCATTGTGGGTTGTTACTCACATTACCTGGCTTTCGATTTGCTGGCTTTATTTGTTGTAGGCTGTCCAGGGTGAGTTTACCCCTCCCAAGAAGCAAAGTGTTTTCACTGCAACTCCCCTTGTATTCTTCCACGAGTTTTCCTTTCTGTAAACAGGCTTGTAAATCTTGTTCTTATCTTGTCACATTTGCTGTGCATTCAGAGACCGAGGTCAGATGTCAGGCTCTGCTTGTGAGCAAGCTTGTTGGTTTCTTTTCTTTCTGTGACTTCAGAGTGAAAGAATTTATGTGACAATCTTGCTGGATACTGGGGGGTAGGAAGCAGTTTCTTTTTCTAGCACAACATTTAAATGAACGTCGCAGATATTTAAGAATATATCAGAATTAGGAGACAAATGAAGCACATTTTTTGTTAACTCTGAAGTGTGTTGGAAACAAATAGTTTAATTTGATCAAAACAAATCATTATGCTAGGTAATTCCAGTTCTACACATTGTTTGTGCACTGTATAGTTTTATTAGTAAAACTCTGGGCAAATGTAATGGTCATTTCAATAAAAAGTGTTCTCTTTAATGGAAATGTGCTACCACACCATGCATACTCCACCCAGCACCACCCTAGGCCACTGCATTCTACTATGCTCCACGCCACTGCACTCTGCACCATTTTACTCTACGCATCTCTACTCTGCCAGTTCTCTCTACTGCACACTTCACCACTGCAATCTTCACTACTGCAGGTCACTCCAATCTACCCTGCATAACACCCCTCTACGCCATTCTGCAATACTGCACTCTACACCGTTCTGCAACACTGCACTCTACGCCAATCCACTGTAATCTACTGCACACTCTGCCACTGCACTCTACACCACTTTACACTGTGCCATTTTACACTATGCACTGCACTCTACCCTGCACCACTCCACTATGTGCCGCTTCACTTTACTCTGAAACTGTCTACTCTGTGCCACTGCACTGTGAGAGCAACTGACTTTGCCAATCTATTAGGCATGTTTTACAGCAGTTTGGCTGCTATTTATTCTTCATGGCTAAGAGTTAATGGCGTGGCTCAAAGTAGAGTGGCATTGTGTGGAGTGGTGTAGATTAGATTAGTACAGGGTGGAGTGGCAAAGAATTTGTGTTGTAGAATGACCTGGTGTGGCTTATATGGAATAGAGTGGTATAGAGCAGCATAGAATGCCATAAAGTGGCTTTGTGTGGCATAAGAGTGGGCTTGGCATAAGAGTAGCATGGCATAGACTAGGGTGGTATGGAGTAGCATATAGTGTAGTCGAGTGGAGTGATTTACTGTAGAGTGTTGTTGAGTGGCGTAGAGTAGTGCAGTTGGGGGTGCAAGTTATCAAGACAGCAGATAGGGTAAAAGCAACATAAATAAGCTGTATGCCTATGCTAAAGGTACGAAAGCATGCTGCACGTCTAGGAGTAATACTGAAACGCGTAGAATTGTTTTTTTAAAGTGTTAAAAAAAGACCAGGAATAACACCTGTGCTTGGTCCATTCTGCGGGGAGGAGCTAACACCAGAAAAGAATGAAAGCCTGCTGGAGCTAAACAACCAACATATCAGAGTGACAACAAAAACAACTAATGGTGTGGGCTGGTTGTATGCATACTAGATTGTAAACAACACACCTGATAGAGACTTCTAGCAGCAGATTCCTTACTTTAGCATATTCCCCAGGTGTCCGACTGATCCAGAACATCTTGAACAGTACCTCCATGAGCTAGTAGGCGGTGTTGATTGCGTCTGTCGGTGTTGTCCGCACCAGTAGGTACATGCACGGTTCTAATATAGGCACGACCCCAGCACATTGACTTCAGTTCTTTTCTTTCCGCGCCCTCTGCGCAGATCTGGAGAGGGCTCCCTCAATCCATTTTTTTTACTATTTTTTTCGACATTTTGTCAGTTCTTTTGAGCTTGGCTCCCAGTGAGGGGTGTCCCCTAAAACTCCTGTGGGGTTTAAACCCTGTCATTCATGTCTCTCGCAGATGTCTGTGACACCTCCCCACTTTGTTTGCCTCTGATGCCTGGAACAGGGCCACAACTCCAAGCTCTACTCAGCTGATCAAACGATAAACCCTAATGTGGTGTGGGAGCGTGCCCAGAAGCTCCTAGTCCTCTGATTAAGGATCACTCTGCACCAGTCTAGGTCCTGGTCACGCTCATGGAGTCACTCCAGTCGGTCATCATCTCCTTCCAAGTCATCGTCAGGTAAGCTCCATTTAAGAAAAGAAAAAAAAAATGCAAGCAATCTAAGATGTCAAAATGCTTTAAATTTCACTGCAGTGGTCAGCGTCTTTGGATGAGGCACTGGAACAATGCCACAAATCTAGGTCCCCTCTCACACGTCCGCTTCAGAGCCTGAGTCTGGGTTCACTCTATGCCTCTCAGAATTTCCAGAGCAAAAGTGACTCCTGCCCGCTGAAATAATTTTGAGAGGCCATGCAACTCATATTTGGTCATTTGACTCCTCTGGAGCGCCTTCAGGCTCCACAAGATCAGCAAATGCCCCAACTGGATTCCAGCTAGCAGGTTCGCCTTTGGTACCAGTTGGAACTTTCAAATCCATTTCTGGATCGGCTCTGGTTGCGAGTCTGTGACCTTCCCCAGAGACCATTGCAGTGGCACAGTTCCGGGCGCTTTTGACTCTCCCCTAAACAGCACCAAACCCATTGTTTTACCAGACTCCGATATGGAACAAGTTTGTTGACCAGAAAACGATCCTCCAGGTCAGAGACGGTGCCTCCCCTTACTGACAGGCCTATTGGTGGAATATGATTGGGGTGGATTTGAGTATCTTTATAGTTATCCTGACCCCCTGGAACAGTCCGAAGATAACTGGCATGAGGAACTGGTGGAAGCTAGTAGTCTACACACCTCTCCAGACACTGGTCTAGTTTTCGTTCGTAACATGGCTATGGAGGAAGGTGCTTCATTTGCCATGGTGGTGAGGAGGGCGGCTGAGGTCCTGGAACTTAAGCTGTCCTCAGTGGCAGGTGCTTCAACTGGGAGTTGGCCCAAGAGAACCTCTTCTCTCCTTCAATGAAGCACTCACTGATGTCCTGCTGGGGTCATTGGCCAACTCCTGCACAGGGTCTCCTGTGCACAAGCTGATTGCCCACGTACGCACTTTTAGAGACCTAGCTTTCCTCACCCAGCACCCTACTCGGAGAGTCTGGTTGTCCAGGCCTCCACATTCAAAGTAAATCCTGGTGCGTTCCCTACCACAACACTGGATAGGGAATCCAAGAGAATGGACACCTTTGGTAACAGGATTTTCTCTTCTACCAGCCTTGCATAGAGGTCAGTGAATACCATGTGCCTCTTGGGTTGTTTCCCCACACAGTTTGTGAATTGGTTGTGCAAGTGCAGCCCATGGCCTCGGATAATGCCCAAGCCATTATGTCCCAGGCGTTCACCTATGGCGAGGCTGCAGCAACTTTAACTATGCACTTAGGAGTGGATATGACTGACACTGGGCAGAGCATTTGCTTTCAGTGGCACTCTGTCGCCACCTGTGGCTCAAAGCTACTGGCTTTTTGTGGGATGTCCAGGCATCCCTTAATGGACATGCACATCAACAGCACTTGCTTCTTTGGCAATATGGCAAATTTGGCATTCAAGTGCTTAAAGGACAGCACTGCCACTGTCTGGTCTCTGATACTCACCCTGCCCTCCGTGGCTATGGTAGGGGCTACCAACTGCATCCAGTCTTACCCAGCCACCACGGCAAACAGGCTCCCCAGTGCTTTTGTGGCTGCAAATGTATTTCCCACTAGCATCCTACACCACAAATCTCCATGGGCAGTCTCCAAAACACTTTAATATGCCATCTCTTTGCCTCGGGCATCTGGTTGGCAGCAGGATCAAGTTCCCTCTGTTCAGCTGAGTTGCGCTGTGCCGTTCAGATGCCCCACAGTCCATGCCACCATCCTCTGACCAAGTGACGGAGGACCACCTCTCCATGCTGCGTCAGGAAGTGCAGGCTCTTCTGGCTAAATGAGTCATCAAGAAAGTACTGACATAAGAAGTAGGTCATGGTTGTTATTCACCCTACTTTGTGGTGCTGAAAAATGTCCAGTCTGTCCTGGAACCTGGAGAATGGGTGACAGCATTAGACTTGCAGGATGCCTATTTTCACATACCAGTCCTGCTGACCCACCAATGTTACCTGTGGTTAATGGGTGGGCCACGAGCATTTTCAGTTCTCTGTGCTTCCCTTTGGCCTTACCAGCGCCCCTTGGCAATTCACAAAGGTAATGGCGGCGGTTGCAGCCTATCTTCGGAGGTAAGAGGTTTTAGTCTTTCCCTACCACAACGACTGACTGTTGAAGGTGGGCTTGTCTTAGGCAGTCATCACCCACCTCCAGACTGACAGTCTTGCACTTGGTGGGGTTTACTATCAATGTGCTGAAGTTCATGTATGACTGCTTAGCAGATTATCCCTTTCACTGGAGCCGTTCTGGACACAGTGTAGTTTCTCACCTATCCTCCAGAGTGGCAAGTTTAGGATGCTTAGGCTATGATTCTGATGTTTCAGCCTCTATTTTGGATTTCCTTGAGACTGACTCTGAGACTTCTGGGCGTCATGGCTCCTGCAAACTCCTGGGAACACATTCCGGCTGGCATATGCAACCAGTGCAGTGGGACCTGAAGTCTCGGTGGACGTAGCATCAGGGGAATCCCTTCAACCTGGTAACTGCTAAAGATCGGCAGTGGTGGCTGACGGACCGCTATTGGGTCAGCAACAGAACCCTCTCCCAAGAGCTTATGGTGGTGACAGATGCGTCACTCCAGGATTTGGCGCAGTCACCTGGGAGAGGTAGAGATCAGGGGGGACTCTGGTATTCATCTGTGTCTCAGCTCCACATGAATCCATCTAAGTTGAGTGATTCACCTGGCATTGAAAGCCCTTATTTCCATCAAGGAAAACTGGTCCAGTAGTTCAGTCAACAATACTGCTATGTGGTATCGCTACAAACAGTGTGAAGTAGGTTTGTGGGCCCGGTGTCAAGAGTATCTGTGTCTCTGAACATGGCTGAAATGGTAGGGCGTATTTCTGGTCATTAAACACCTAACGGGTTCTCTGAACACCAAAGTGGACTAACTCAGCCGTTGATGACTCGTGGATCACTAATCGAACTCCATCCGAAGCTTGTGAATGGTCACTTCCACGATGGAGGAGAATCTTTGTTAGATCTATTTGTCACCACTGAGAATGCACAATGTTGACAATTCTGCGCACTCAACTTTCCAAGATAGCTGTTGCTCAGTCACATTTTGTCTTGAATGGAACTCTGTACTCTCCTGTATGCCTTCCTGCCAATACCACTTCTGCCTAGAAATATCAAAGATGAGAAACAACCCGGCCCAAGTGGGCATGATATCATCAGCGACCATTCTGGTTCCTCTTGCATGCCTAAAGATGTGGTCCTTACAAGAAGACCCACAAAAACAATGGATTCAAAAAGAAGGATCATTCAAGGACTTAGTGAAGATCAGACCAGGTATGATGGAAGCACTACCCTGGTGGTCCCAAACCACCAACAACTTGTCAAAAGGCCTCATGTTCCCACTTCAAATACCCGACTTCCTAATAACTATGGATGCCTCATTAGAAGGCTGAGGCAGTCATCTGCAAGGCATGCAAATCCAAGGAAAGTGGACTTCATTCAAGAAGAGCATGCAAATCAGTCACCTGGACCTCAAAGCCATCTGTCACAGTCTCCAAGCTTTCCTGCTAAGGCAGCAGTGTTAGTTCGCAAAGACAATGACAAAGAAGCTCAGGAAATCTGGAGCTGGATGACAACACACAGAATAACTCTTTGGGCTGAACATGTTCCCCAAGCAATCTCTTAGCCGATATGCTAAGCAGAACCAAGAACAATTGCCACAAATGGGAGCTGGATCAGCTAGTGCTGAACGGGATCTTTTTCTCTGGGGCATACCAGCACCGGATCTTTTTGCAATGAGCTAGAACTGCAAAGGCCAGTTCTAGGCAAGTCAACGTCCACATCTATGGTCGTGGGGGAATGCCTTTTCGATCAGATTGTCTGGGATCTATGCTTCCACCCCCCTCCCTCCCAATCTCCCCCTGATACCTCTTATACCAAAGGTGATCAGCAAAATGGAATTGGAGTGCTGTCTCATCACCCTGATATTCCTCAGGTGGCCCAGGCAACTTTGGTTCACGGAGCTTCTCCTTATCATTGGAATCCAGCCACATACACCTGCAACCATCCCGAACACTCTTAATGATAAGCCAAGGTCCTTCATCCAGACCTGACTTATCTCCACTTATGCACATGGCTCCTGAATTCTGTAAATTCAAACATCTGAATATTCCATTGGACTGCAGGGACATTCTCTGGAGGGCAGATGCCATTATAAAAAATATATAGGCTCAAATGGAAATGTTTCTGGCTGTGGTACCAGAAATCAAACGTACATCCTCTACAAGCATAATCAGAGCAGATTCTACACCATCACCTCTCGCTAGCTCATTCAAGAAGGTGCATGTGTCTATTACGGTGCATCTCTCTGCAGTAGATATAGATGTTCATCACATTCTCCTTCTTTGTGCTTAAGCAGAATCATCAAACAGCTTGTGAAAGGATTGTTCATAGTCTTCGCACCAGTGAGGGCTGATCCCCCAGACGTCACCTGAGCCTAGTTCTAGCTCAACTCATTAATAGTCTATTTGAACCCATACACCGTGCAGACCTCAAGTTTCTCTTATGGAAGGTTGCACTGCTGATAGCGCTGACTTCCCCCAGGAGGATAAGCAAGATATAGGCTTTTCCAATTCAAGAACCTTTCATGCGCTTCACGGCGACTCTGTAATTCTCAGAACCAATCCAAAAATGTATCTCCAAGGTCCCTGGGATTTTCATCGCAGTTAACCTATAATATTATAAACTTTCTTCCCAAACCCGACGACACCAGCAGAGAGGGCTCTCCAAATGCTGGATATCAAGACCTCTAAAATTCTACTTAACATCGCACAAAATAATTCAGGAGGACTGACCAACTGTTGGTCTCGTATGAACACACTTGAAAGGGTGATCCAGTCATGAAAGTAACCATTGCGTGATAGATCTCAATCGCAATCCAATTCTGCCGCACAAAGGCTGGCAAGCCACTGACACTCAGCTACAGCAGTTTCCACATCAACTGCTTTGTTTGTGGGAGTGCCTCAGGAGAAAATATGTTGTGCTGCGACTTGGAAGAATGGCATACATTTATGCAGCATTGTTGCCTGGAATCGTCTCAGCGCAGCGATGCTGCTGTTAGACAGGCCGTTATACACCACTTATTTCAACAAGGTGAGTCTTTTTTTTTGTTACATGTGTTTGCTTATGTATTTATACAAAATATAATACGATACGTCTATTTAAGTGCATATGGATATTTTCTCTGTTTTTCTACCCACCTATTTGTGCTCATGCTTCTAAACGGTATACAGATACAGTAACTGCTTGCTATTTGGATTCCAACATGTGAATCTATGAAGGATTCAATATTTGAGAAGAAAATGTGACTTACTTCTAACCTTAGTTCTCCAATATTGGTATCTTTCATAGATTCACATGTGATAAAGACATATACTTCTTTATCATGGTACAGTGTGACTCCCACTTCGATGGGGAAATATTCAAGCATGTGAATCTAATAAAGATACTAATACCGAAGAACTACAGTTACATGTAAGTAACTCAACCTGCCACCACTTTCCTGTCATTAACGAAATACCTATTTTATAAGATTCCAGGTCCTATAAAGAAATGAACTGAAATCACTTACTAGTACAGGGTATTTTTGGACTTCTTGTACTCTTTCCTTAAAGAGGTAGTGTTTCATTTAGAGCTCTACAGAGCCTCCTATTTGACTCTGTTTTCCTTGTTTTCTTTATTATTTTTGTTTAACAAACTCATTTTGCACTGTAGGCCTTCTTAATTCCATTTGTTATTTTTAAGACACCTAGTGGTGAGGGGGGCGTGGCTGGAGGTCACGCAAGATGGCCGCTGCTCTTTAGAGCTAGCTCCGTGAGGCTTCAGCACTTCCTGGAAAGGAGGAGATGTTTTCACATCAAAATTATTAATTTCTTCAGCATTTTTTAGCACACTGCAGCTGCATAAATATGCCTTTATCTTACAGAGACATCGAGTTTTGAAGTCATTTCAGAGACTTCATGTGAGTTTCACTCTGAAAGCCTCTGCACAAACCTAAACTTTCACAGAAATGTTTCTATTTGACTTTTAACTGCTTGCCTGGATGTGATTCTACAAATCTAGTTTCCTCTGCAATGGAATATTTATTACCGTCTGACAGCCAGCTGCACTTTTGACCTCTCTCTTCAAACACATTTAGCTGAGTTTTTCAACTTTCAGTATTCACTGGCAGCTCTTGTCAAGGAGCTCTTTCAAATTGCTCTTCATAACATGGTAAATGCCTTCCTTTGAGGGAGGGGATTTTTTTCCTTTTCAGAAGGTCCCCTTAAAACTAGTCATATCACCACTAATGGTGTGGGGTAGTAGGAATTGAAAGTCAGACTAGGTCAGTCTTTTTTCAGTGATGTTAGTAAGGTCACTGTAGATCCTCAGGTCGGGACGTCATAGCTGGAAAAATGTCCAGGCTAAGGGGTGCTGTGTTGCGTACAGGGGGGTGGGGGATTTCCCTTACGGACTAGGTGGTCTCACACACATAATAGTGTCTTGCTTCATCATATGACCACCTAGCCCCACCCAAGTAAGATGATACTACTTGGGCGGACTCAACCTCGTGGTTAAAAGAACCCGAGGGAGTGCTGAAATTAGACTGGCTGGATAATTACATTGATCCAGAAGGGGTGAATACTAAAAATACCAAGCATGTCACCAGTAGCTTCTGCTAATTTTAATGAAGGTGAATGCTGGTAAGCCTAAAACTAAAGGGGAAAGGCTCGTAGGAGAGTAATGTCTCTTGGAGTCTAAAAGAAAAAGTGGATGACCAACATGTTTCTGCCCTCACTCAGTGCTGGTAGGTCAGGGGCATTCGTCAGGGTCGGAGCACACGCAGTAAGTGGGGTGCTCAAAAAGTGAAAAACCTATATGGCCTACCTGAACGGGTAGTTCACGATGGGGTAGGCCTGTAGTAGATAAGAATCAATGCATCAATGGATCCGCCACCCAGGGTAAGGGGCAATCTGCCTCTGGTCTGGCTAGTGCCGGGGGGGCGGGGGGTTTCCCTTGTAGTCACACTCACTCCAAAGGGAATACCAAGGGGGGTTACCTACATGCCGGAGCCAGGCCGCTGGGTGTGCTCCGACCCTGACGAATGCCCCTGACCTACCAGCACTGAGTGAGGGCAGAAACATGTTGGTCATCCACTTTTTCTTTTAGACTCCAAGAGACATTACTCTCCTACGAGCCTTTCCCCTTTAGTTTTAGGCTTACCAGCATGCACCTTCATTAAAATTAGCAGAAGCTACTGGTGACATGCTTGGTATTTTTAGTATTCACCCCTTCTGGATCAATGTAATTATCCAGCCAGTCTAATTTCAGCACTCCCTCGGGTTCTTTTAACCACGAGGTTGAGTCCGCCCAAGTAGTATCATCTTACTTGGGTGGGGCTAGGTGGTCATATGATGAAGCAAGACACTATTATGTGTGTGAGACCACCTAGTCCGTAAGGGAAATCCCCCACCCCCCTGTAGGCAACACAGCACCCCTTAGCCTGGACATTTTTCCAGCTATGACGTCCCGACCTGAGGATCTACAGTGACCTTACTAACATCACTGAAAAAAGACTGACCTAGTCTGACTTTCAATTCCTACTACCCCACACCATTAGTGGTGATATAATTTCTATAGGGAGGCGGTGTGGGCTAGCAACACTCCCATTGCTCTCTTTTTGTGTACATACCCCTTAAAACTAGTCACCAATTGTTTGACTACATGCAGTAAAGTGCTTTGCTCTTGTGGTATTCTGTCATGCCTGTTATGAGAGAATAATTTAGGATTTTCTATTTATATATTTTTTATTATATTTTGCTATGTTGTTGGAAACTTCTGGCAGCAGCTTCTCATTGTAATATAATTTCATCAACACCTCACATTGATGGCTTCCTATTACCAAATTGCTGCTGGCTTTTATGGGGAGACCACATAATTCTCAGAGTTGCCAGTCATCATCTTTCTCCAAGTCTAATAATCGTCTTCGAGTGGTGCGCACACATATAACTAAATCTTCTCTACCATCAACGTTAACAATGGATAGTGCTGCAGTCTTTTTAAAGGATGGCGCCTCTTCATCTCATGCTGCTGGCGCAGTTGCGAAAACAACATCTAACACCTCCTCCGTCAAGCGCCCAAAAAAAGACCTTGATTCTCCCTCAAAATCACCTACACATCTTACTCTAGATGATGTCATGGAGGAATTGCGTGCACTAAAGCCCTTTATGTTGGACACTAATGCCTCTTTGCAACGTATTGAGGAGCAATGGTCCCAACACGAACAACAAATTTGTACTCTGGAACAGAGAGTCAGTAGCCTTGAAGATTGTAACACTGTCAATCCTCAGATCTCTAAAGACATAGCTCAACTTAAAAGGCTTACTGAAAGCTTAGAAAACAGAAATAGGAGAAATAATCTTCGCCTTTTTGGGATTCCAGAAGGTTCTGAAGGCTCTAACATGATTGCATTCCTTCAAAAAGCAATACCTTCAATTCTTCGCTTGCCTCCTACCTCTTCCCTCTCTATCCAACGGGCACATCGTTTAGGTCCACAGACTTCAACTGGCCCTCATGCACATCCTAGAGGAATTATTATTCTCTTTCTCCAATTTACTGACTTGATGCAAATACTATTGGAAGCCAAAAAGATGGGCTCTTTGCTATGGTCCGGTCATAAAGTATTTTTCACACAAGACTTCTCTCCTGCTACAGCTGCACGTCGCAAACAGTTTTTGGACTTACGTCCACAACCCAAATCCTTGAATATTCGATATGGTCTTCTTCACCCATGCCTTTTCAAAATTACATTCAAGGACAAATCTTACTCGTTTGAGGAACCTTCAGCACTACAAACGTTTATTAACCAACACAAAACAGAAGCAGTGGAACTAGGAGCATCTGCAATTACTTGAAGATATAATTTAATTTGTCTTTAATGTCCTTTTTTTTATTTCGGACAGTTTTATAGTAATGGTTATGTTTAATATATATATCCATGGTTTTCCATCTCTGCATCTTCTTATTTTCTTATATATATATATATATATATATATATATATATATATATATATATCTTTTTTAGATAGTGTTCTTTGTGCAATCCTCATGTTCCTTTTTCCGACCGTATCCCTTTCTCACCATCCAAACTGTTCTCTTACACATTCCACTGTTAAGCTTTGATTTTTATTGTTTTTCATGTCAAATTCCTTTACTGTAGTTATTACGTTATTTGGTCTCCTGAATGGTACATTTGTCGTTTGTATGTTTTTTTTTTTTTTTTTCTTTCTTCCATGAAACTCGCCTTCATATGTTTTAATATCTAATATCACTTTTCTTGTGCTGAAGCCACTCTTGCCTGACTTTTCAGGTTTTCCGCTGTCACTCTACCTTTCGGGGTATTCACTTTCTATCTTGTTTTTTTTTTAGCTTTCGTGGACTTTAGTCCCTGTATTGCCACATCCATGTATATACAACTTCTGGAGGTCATCTTCCTCCTTTTCTTTTTCTTTACTATCTTGTTTCTTCCTCATTTCTTTGCTTTTGCAAAATTGATATGCCTAGTTTTTTCATTGTTACAGCAGTTGTTTATTAATACTTCTTGTTAGGCAACTTAGAACTGTTACTTGGAATGTTAAGGGGCTTAAACACCCCATTAAACGTCAGTGTGTCTTATCTCACCTAGCTCGTTTGAAATGCCACATTGCTTTGTTGCAAGAGACTCACCTCAACGACTCTGAGGCAATTAAGCTTAAAAAACAATGGGTGGGGGACATTTTCTACTCCCCTTCCATCACAAACAAAAATGGGGTAATTATACTCTGTCATAAATCTCTCAAACCTACCATAATTTCACAGCATCAAGATACAGAAGGTCGCTGGGTACTTGTTGCATTTACAATTGACAATATTTCTCTTACTATCCTTAATATATACGGCCCCACACATCCAGATCCAAATTTTGGGAAGAATCTTTCACATATTGTCTCTGAACATTCCTCAAACAATTTACTAATAGGTGGTGACTGCAACCAAATTCTCGATCCATTTTTGGACAGACATTCCACATGCCTCCCACAAAGCTTTTAAAAACTTTATTTTACACCATTCTCTCTCTGATTCCTGGAGACTATGCAATCCCGACCTCTTGGAATACTCTTTTTATTCTCCTACCCACCATTCCCATTCCAGGCTTGATTATATCATTCTGAGTAAAGGTTTATTGCAACATATGGTCAACTCTGAAATCGGTGCTATTTTGATCTCAGATCACGCACCTGTGATTACTGACCTTGATCTTTTTCTTAATGGTTCTAAAACATCTTCATGGAGGTTTAATAACTCTCTACTTTCAGATGCTACTTTTATCGCTTCCTACAGTAAGTTTATAGAAGAATACTTTCACATCAACGATAGTGATCAACTATCATTTCATTTTGTGTGGGATGCATTCAAAGCAGCCTCTAGGGGTTTCATCATAAGTTACGCTCACTCAAAAAAAAAAGTCTGCTCAACAAAAATCGACTTCCATCCTTGAAAATATAAAGTCCCTAGAACATGAATACTATACTCGCAAAACTAGTAAATCACATCTTGAAGCACTAGTCTCAGGTAAAATGGAGTTTATACCACTGAACAAGCATGCGGCACCCTCCTGAAAATAAATGCCAGATATTATGGTAGTAACAATAAAGCTGGTTCTCTTCTAGCTCGATATTTGAAACAAAGAAAAGAAAAAACAACTATTAAATCTATCACAGATAACAATGGTGTTAAACACTTTAGAGATAAAGATATAGCATTGTGTTTCGCTTCTTACTATAAGGACCTGTACACTCCAGAACACATACCAACAGTTGAATCTCTCAACCAATATTTCTCTAATCTCAAACCAAGGGACCCATTGCAGATTGACCTCTCATCTTTAGACCAACCCCTACAACTTACCGAACTATATACAGCTTTACAATCTCTCCCCAAGGGTAAGGCTCCAGGCCCAGATGGCTTCACAGTAGAATTCTTTATTCAGTTTGCTAAGTCTCTTTTCCCCAAACTCTTTCAATTACTTAATCATTTTATAATGTCAGGTTCTGCATCTGGCTCATTTACGGAGGCCATGATTTGTCTTATTCCCAAAAAAGATCGGGATGCGACTGACTGTAAAAATTATAGACCCATATCTTTAATTAATACTGATTGTAAACTCTATGCCAAAGTTTTAGCTCTCTGTTTACTCCCATATATACCTGACCTTATTGATTCTCATCAATCTGGTTTTATCCCTAATAGAAATGTAGCAGATAATTCCCGTACTTTTTTTTAAATATTATTAACAAGGCATCTAAACTTAAGATTCCTCTGGCAGCTTTATCATTGGATGCAGAAAAGGCCTTTGATAGGGTCTACTGGGGTTTCTTGTCGAAAGCATTGGAATGGCATGGACTAGGTACTAAATTCCGACATTTTATATCCATTCTTTATTCCTCACCATGTTCCTCGGTTATAACAAACGGTATCCGATCTCTTTTTTTCCCCTCTTAAAAGGGGTACTCGTCAGGGATGCCCATTATCTCCTTTACTATTTATTTTGGCTCTCGAACCTTTTCTATACCAATTAAAAACATCTGAACAATTTACGGGGTTTCAAATTAATAATGCACACATCAAATTTATGGCATATGCTGATGATATTCTTTTGTTCATGTCTCACCCTGACACTTCTCTTCCTGCATTCCTGCATGAGCTCAACTTACATTCTGATGTATCTGGCTACAAACTTAATATAGACAAAACAGTGGTCTTACCACTTAATGCTCATTGCACTGGCTCTGTATTCCTTGATGCAGGATTATCTTGGAATTCTTCTAAGATTAAATGCCTGGGGGTATGGTACTGCACTACTCTTAAGGATACATTAAGGACTAATTTAGAAATCCTATTGGCAAAGCTTGTAGATCTCACACAGAAATGGTCTCCATTATATCTCACGTGGTGGGGCCGCTTGGACACCATTAAGATGATGCTTCTCCCTATCATTAACTTCTTCCTTATGATGCTTCCTATTAAGATACCTAAACTATTTTTTAGTTCAATTGATAAAATTCGATCCAAGTTCCTGTGGAACGGTAAACAATCCCGAATCTCTCTCTCTCGAAATTAAAACTTCCTAAAGTACAAGGTGGAGTTAATTTCCCTGACTTTATAATTTATCACAAATCTTTTGGCATTAAGCAAATACATCCCTATTTATCTACACTCAATGATGCCCCTAAAAAGCTATGGTTCTCTTTGGAAGAAACATTTATTTCTCCCTTTTCCCATAAACATATTATATTTATGTCTAACCCCCCAAAATTCTGGTTGCCCAGCACTATCTCCCATTCAGTCAACTTACTGAAACCTTTTTTTTATTTCCCATCTTACCCCCATTAATCAATTCTTTAACAGTCCTATTTGGCACAATAGTTCGCTTAGGAAACAAGGTAAAACCTTGTGTTGGAAGGCTTGGATGACTAAAGGTATTCTTCTCATTTCCCAATTATATCATAAAGACTCTCTCATCCCTTTTACTACTCTCTCAGCAATTTATAATCTCCCTATTCGCATGAAATCGCAATATATCATTCTTTCTACTCTAGTCCAAGAGGCCCTCAATAAACTTATACATCATAATCATTCTTCTCTTGCATCATCTCCACACCCGATTGTAACTTCTAATTATCCTAGGGCAGCTGGAATTTATAAACTTTTAAGAACGTCTGTTTCACCTAGACTCAAATCACCTATTGAGACATTGTGGGAATCAGATCTTGGTGTTGTTTGGCCAACTTCTTTATGGGATAGAATATGGTGTAAGATACGTTCCACTGCACGCACTGCAAGCCTCACACAGACCCTATATTTTTTTTATAATAGACTTTTCTACACTCCTGTACGCCTTTACAAATTCACACTTGCACAAAATGACAATTGTTGGCGCTGCCACACTCAGCAGGGTACTGACTTTCACATGTTTTTTTCCTGTCCATCCCTATCTACTTTTTGGTCATCAATATGGTCTCGCATTTCAGCAATAGCTCAGATCTCCTTACCAATGTCATATGAACTACTGTTTTTGGGAGGCGTACACGATATCTGGAGTTCATTCAGGCCTCTTGGAAAATTGGTGGACCTTTTGCTTTCTATTGCAATCTCTATTATTACTTCGAACTGGAAATCTTCGGAGAACATTACTCTCAGCAGTGGTGGAATTCTGTATGTTATCATCATAGACTTGACAGCTACAAGCTTGATTCAACAGGAACTTTCTTCAAACGTCATCAGCTATGGTTGCCATTAAGTAACTATCTCTCACGCACTGCGAAGGAAATGGATTTTGCTCCTCCTTTTTAAAAAAAATGTCAATATATTTCCTGTTTTTCTTCTTATATATACTTATTTCATCTTACATTCGCTGTAACTAATGCCTATTGCCTCTCTCTCCACATGGCTATCACTTGATTCCCTTTTCTATCCCTAAAGCTCTTCTCTCTCCCTCTTTCTTTCTTCTTTCTTTATTCAAACTTGGAGTCTTTGATACTATATTGCTGTATATGCCTAATTCATGTACATGTTTAAATATGCATTTACAAGTACAATATTCCTTATGCATATATATATTCACAACTGCATATCTCTGTCCTGGCAATGTTAAGTTAATGTTCTTGTATTTGACTCACTAAAAAACCTCTTTAAAAAAAAAAAAAAAGGACACCTAGTGGTACTTGGTAAATTTAGCTTGCATATTGGTTTCTAAACATCATCAAAAATGGCTTTTTAGAAATAAATTATACATTGTGCCCAGGGTGCAATGCATTGTTTATAATTTGATGGAGTACCAACATTACAAATCAGTATTATTTGCCTCTCCTGCCCTTTTCTGATTTTTTTTATTCTTGCTGTAAAAGGAATTTTACAATAAATGGTAGTTGAAGGGTCGATTTATTACCCCCCCCCCCCCCCCCACACTCCCCCGAGCATGAGGTCCTAAACAGCAGCATTTGCTTTTAATGATCTTTCACACAAGACCTATGGCCTGAATGAGAAGTTTTTTTTGTTTTGTTTTCAGAAATAAATGTGATAATTCCTGTTGAAAATGACTAAATCCAAGTTCTGTGGCAAAGAAAGTAGGAATACGTTTACCTGCATTCTCTTGGCCCCAAGAGGCGGTCCCTGCATCACCCGCCAGCTGTGTCCTGTTTGGCGCTATATAGCGTGTTTGCGAGTTCTGCGGTGTGGATTCCATGGCAGCGAAAGATGAACTACATTTCCCAGCATTCCCAAGGCCCCAGCAGGTGGTCCCATCATCAGCCACTAGCTGTGTCCTGTTTGAAGCTATATAGAGCAGTGGTTCCCAACCTGTGGTCCGCGGACCCCCAGGGGTCCGTGACATATTCCCAGGGGGTCCGCAGGCCTGGGCTGGGAGGAAGGCACTTTTCCAGCTGGGGCCTCTGACAAACACGTACGTGCGTGTTTTTATATTTATTACTTCCTTTGTTGAGCAGTTTTAAACGGACTGCAAAGCTCCTTGTACTTCAAAAATAAAAGTGTCAAGCTAACTCAAGTGATTAATGTATCTGCTGGATAGAGATGGGAGTTTTGTGCAGTGGCAGTTTTGACTCAAAGGTAGCGCAGATGGTTAATATGCCTGCTGCAAAGAGTGTGTATCATGCAAAAAACAGTATTTTATGAGCATGGCACAGTGGGTTACTGCTTTTGTCACAGAGATTCTTTTGTTACTATGCAGTTCATAATCATAATTTAGCACAGTGAGCTGTAAACTGCCATTAAAGAGCTGCATGCAAACTGCATGGCAAAAATTAGAAAGTTGTTTTTTTCCTAGTCTTTCATTTTCCTTATGCTGCTAAAAAAGGTTTGCTTGTGTAGAAATAAATTCTTATTGCTTACGCATGGCTCAATTTGTGCTTGTTGTTTCCGGTGCTGAGCACCAGCACTTATTTTTGAGGGCCGGGGCTTATTCTTCTGCCTCAAGCATTTGCTACGAGCAAAAATCACATATGGGAAAGACGGAGGAAGGGAAAAACAAAAAAGTGTCACAAGGGGAGAAAGTAGAAAGCTGCTAGAGTGAGCTGAAGTGACAGGGAGTGGCTTTATATGGATTGAAGAGGCCCAAGATGGTTCAGGATTCTGCTGCCTCAGGATTCCGTGTACCCACATTTAATTGTAGCAGCCGCATGTTTAAGAGGAGGGCTTTGGGCACCGGCACGTTTTTATTGACAAATTAAGCACTGTGCTAACGTCATCGCTAATCACTGTGCTGTGTTCTGAATTCTAAGTTTGTGCTTCTCCGGACCAAGCACTCTTAGAAAATACCTACCAGTGTGGATGATGTGAATCCTAAACCTTGTAGTCCCCTGTAAAGTGCGGTGACACCCTACAGTGGTATGAGAGGTGCTATAAAACAAATGAAGTACATGTGAAAGAGAGGCTAGGGAGAGATGAGAGGCCCTTATGGTTTTTTTTCATTTCCGCTTCACTTATTTACGTGAAAAAGCTTTCTCAGATCTAGCATCCCTAAAAATTAAAAACAGAAGTCGCTCCGGGAATGTAGAATCGGACCTGAGGATTCACCTTTTCTAAATAGAACCCAACATTGAAAAGGTAGTTGCCGAGATGCAGCGTCAACCTTCCCAATAAAATGTTTCGATTTTTGCATCTTTTTTTTCAATAAAAGAATTTTATCTTTAGTAATATGAGTATTTGTTTGGTGTGTACTTGTTATATTTTTTGCGAATTACTGTTTTAATGTTTGAAAATTAAATCGTACAAATTGCTGGGGGTCCCCGGCTTCCAGTAATGATTCATTGGGGGTCCTCAGGAGTCAAAAGGTTGGGAACCACTGATATAGAGTGTTTGCGAGTTCTGCAGCACGGGTTCCGTGGCAGTGAAAGGAGGACTACATTGGCCAGCTTTCCCAGAGCCGCAGAAGGCGGTCCCTGCATCACCCGCCAGCTGTGTCCTGTTTGGCGCTACATAGCGTGTTTGGGAGTCCCGCAGCGTGGGTTCTGTTGTAGTGACGGTAGCATTACATTGGCAGCATTCTCAGAGCCCTGCATCACCCATCAACTGTGCTCTGTTTGACGCTATATAGCGCGTGTGTGAGTCCCGAGGGACTCGTGCCCGGGCCCATTCTGCGCCTGTAAGCGACGGGAAGAGGCAGGGCAGGGCCACCCCTTTGTCCTGTCACTACTCATCCTCTGCGACTGGTAAAATAATTTATAAAGCGGTAGGCTTCTACTCTAAAGATAAAGTTTTCCTCACATAGTGGGCGTAAAAGTGGGCCGGGTCCTGTTGGTGCTGAGCGCTGGCAGTTCTAAAAAGCAGGTGCCGAGGCGGGTCCCATCGGGTTTTCCATTCCCCCCCCCTCACTCTCTGAGTGAAAAACCTTAACTCAGCAGCAGTAGTGTCTTTGATGTAACTTCAAACAGATTTGTTACAGTCCCTAAAGAGTCATTTCAGAACTGACGCTTTTTAAACATAGAAGCTGTAGCTTATTTATCTAATGCAACTAACAACCACTGGCAAAACCAATAGTCATGGCTTGTTGCAGGTCTAATGTTACTTGTATTAAATATCTGGCTGCAGCGACAGAAAGAAGCAGCAACCTACCAGGCGGGCGGCACACTGTACTAAGCACCGGTTTTTAGCTTAAGTGGCTTTATGCCAGGCCCTTAATTACACCTGCCACGCCCCTGTGAGAGACCCCCAAGTTTCTTTTTCATCCCACTTAAAGAAAGCCGAGGAGTAAACTACTGTGAACACTTGCAGGCTGGATCATATAACATTCCGCCATAACTGAGCTATAAAGTGTTATGATAAATGTGTATCCAGGTCCCTGAGTGCTGGGGGCTGCTCATCCAGCCACTTAATCTACCGTTTGCACCTGAGGACGCCCGCGAACAATTGGTCCTAGTTGTGTTTTTTCCCTTCGTTTTGTGTTTGCTTAATTACTTTATTGAAACTGCGGGTTGGGCTGGGTAAATACTCAGGACTTCTGAATTGATTGATTAGTCGCTCGTAATTCCCGCATTTGAAGACATCAAGTTGTAGCTGTGGTATGTAGATTATTTGAATTCGTGCAGAAAAATCCTATGTATATATATCTATATAATAATAATATGAAATGGTTCCCTCGCAGTGCGAGACAAATATGTATTGTTTAATAGCCTCCAGTGCCGAAACGTAATCATGGTGACCAGGAACGGAGGCCTCTGATAAGATATCAGGCGTAGGGGTGCCAGGCCAGTGCCTGGGCATTCAGCAGAGACCTGTGCCCTCCACTGCTTGAAATGGAAAAATCAAAGTGCGGGTACTCTGTGCAAGAGTGCCTGCTTGTTTCTGAGCAGTGCCGGTACTCTACAACTGAAAGTATTACCTCTTTCTTGAGATGTACCGGTACTCTCCCTCTCAAAATTAAAGAAATAACGGTACTCAGTACCGGAGAATACCGGCCCATTTAAAGCACTGGTGCCCTCCACAAAGCAGACGAGCTGATGGAAGAAGTCGAGGGGCTACTTGCTCCCAAAAAAGGAGTACAACTAGGGAGGGGAAAGAAGAGAACTGTACTAAAGGGAATTCTACGGAAGGGCATTAAGTCGTATCTTAGTAAACCAGACAACGGCCATATCTTAGGGGTGAGCGCTAAAGACAAACACATTAGTGCCCCTCCCTCTTCGGCGAGCACTGCAGAAGCCCCCACCCCCCAAGGAACCACTGACTGAGCCAGGGCCCTTCTTCACTCCTGGAGGTACTACTGAGTGCTCTGATCGGCTCGCAGCATTTGATTCTTTGGGAAACACCCCAGAGACGGAAGGCAAGGGGACCGAACCCCTAAAGGCTGTTATAAGTGAAGGAAGTGATGTTATAAGTGAGGGAAGCGATGTTATAAGTGAGGGAAGTGACGATTCAATTGAACAGTTGAATTCACTAAGGGGGGAGATCCTGAGTTTAGGTGGTTGCATGGGTAGATTGGCCAAGGACTAAAACGAGACATTAGATAGGCTCGCGACTTCAGTAATCAAAATGAACACCTCACTAATAGATAATAAAACAATGTTCTTTCAGTACACTTTAAACAACATCTCTGCCACAATAGCAATCTTACTGAGGGCAAAGCAGACAATATAGGTACCAGAGGTGTTGTTAGACCAGGTTTGGTGTGCTCGAATTCAGCCGCAAGGGGGGAACCCCATGGTCCACGATACACATCTAATTTATTACGGAGGCCTAGTACAGATTTACAATTTAGGCGGAGAAAGCTCCTGACAGTAATCTTAGGAAGTAAAATAGCTCAGGCCCCAATGAGCCCACGAGCAAGCCTCATGACATCTATATGACCAATGTTCCTAAAATTCTGTATGGTGTCAGGGAATCGGACGATTCACTTGTCAACAAATCTATCCACTGGCAGAGATATACTAGAGCCTGCAGATCCATTTAAAGGGAAGATATGGTGTACGCAACATGTTATACCAACACTGACCCACAGCATGACTGCATAAACTAAGGAACTACGACCTGGTTGAAGGGCTAATTTCACTCGAATTGAGGTTTAGACCAAATACAAGGACCCAAATAATACTTAAGATAAAAGCCCCAATGCTTACAATAGAACAAGTAGACATAAAGGATCATAAAGCCCAAACCCCCTTATAATTTGTCTAATTTAATGGAGCACTCAAATTTATCCGAGAATCATTGACAGCAGGTGAACGTGAGTGACTCTAATATCCCAATAATACATACTGGGAAATGCCAGTTTAACCTTACTGGGGCAGCGGTGTTAAAATAATTAGTTTCTAGTAGAACACTCGAGCATAATCCCTGTAATTTATTAGACATTGAAAAACATTGGTCAGCATGGTGGCTGAGACCTTCTGTAAAACAATGCATTTAGTAGGGAGAGAGTAGATCACGGATGATCACATTAAGATGCTGTCTTGGAATGGACCTGGAATTAGAGCAAAACTTTCAGACCCAGTGTGGGGTGAGTTTATAGATCAATACCACATTGTGCTTCTTCAGAAGACATGGGCATCCAAGCCAGTTTTTAGATCTGGGTTTATTGCGTTTAATATCAATGCCTCACCTTCCACTGTGGGAAGAACTTCTGGCAATCTACTGATTTGGTTGAGGTTAGGCCTCTTTTCCATAATTAAAGTGGTTCGCTCAAACTTTAGTGATCTGTTAGGCCTTGAATTTAAAATTCAAAGGCTACTTCAGTCGGGACAAGTTATATTGCTGTAGTGAACATGTACATTACATCTGTCTCCCCTAAACATGCAGTCCGTTACAGTGGACCATCTATCAGAAATTTTAGGTCATTTTAACTGGAGAGCCATAAAATCATAGCAGGTGACTGCAACACGTGTCTGCGGCCTGGTCAGATGCAGGCGGGCACAGCGTCTTACACCTTTAAACCAGTAATAAGATCTAGGGTAGTCCGGGATGGTGTTAGGAAAGGTAGAACTTCAGTTGGAGGACCTGACTACAGAATATGGCCTGAAAATTGTAAATGCCAATACAAGATCGGATTTTACACCTCACTTAACTTTAAATAGAGGGCTAACTACCACCAATATAGAATACATATTTTTGGACCCAACATTATGGCCTTTTCTAAATGATATGGAGGTAATTCTTAGAACAAATATTGACCGTCAAGCCTTTAGTGCTAAATTGTAGGCCAGTGTAATGAGTGGCTTAAATTTGGCACCTTTTATAATTAAAGCTCTGCTTAAAACTACTAACAATAGAAGAAACCTTAAATGGTCACCATCAGTGTCTAATACTATGGTCCGAACTCAAATGTATGAGCTATTTGTGGAAAGACTGTCTTTGATAGAACTAGCTGGCGTAAATAACACAACATTTGTTAATCTGCACTGTCAATTAAAGGATCAGGTGAGGAATTTGTTTGTGAAAGAGCAGAGGGTTTGTTGTCAAAAAATGTTGCTGAACCTGCTACTCTAAATATTGCCCTCTTGACAAACAACATCTATTGGAAGCTATTTAAAAAGGCACCTGTATAGAAATAGGTGAGGCCAGGAAGAGGCAAAATACCATATTGTTTAAGGCCAAAAGGGGTTGCGGATTTGAACAGTGGTCAGAATTAATAGATGCCCTTCGGAAGGGGGAGCAAAAGGCCAACCATTTCAAAACAATGGTCCAGCCAGATAAGTGGATAACACACTTTAAGGGCCTCTATAGAGTGTGGATCATGAAAAGGACTAGCCTAAGACCCAGATGGAAGGGTACATTAAGAGCACAGGATGCTACAAATCCTATGGAAAAGGGGGAAGCCAATGAACGTAGGGAGATCACAAGCTTTACTTTAGCTGGAAATGCCTATGCTCTAAAGCAGATGAAGGAAGAAAAGGCACCGGGTTGCATGACATCTCCAGAGACCTGTAACTATCACAGCCAGAAGTATGGGTCCCATATCTTAATGCTTTGAGCAATGCCACCTTGAAGGGTGCAGCATTTGACTTAGTACCTAGGGACAGCCTAAGGAAGATTTTGGAATCCTATGGAATCCCAAGTGATTTACTGTGGATTCTGAGGGTACTCCACACCGAATCATATGCTAAGGTGAGGTGGAACACTGGAGGGGACCCTACAGCTAGGAATCACATTAAGAGGGGAGTTAGGCAGGGATGCTTCCCTGCACCTACTCTCTTTAGTGTCTAGATTAACGGAGCAGTTAAATAGTTATCTCAATGTAGACATGAGGTTCCCAAGTCGGTAGGCGTCCCTGTCCCGTTTCTTATGTTTGCCGACGATACCTTTCTTATTTCTAGAACCCCATAGGCCTACAGTGTGAATTGAATTCTTTTGCATCTTTCTGTGCAAATAGAGGTCTAGCACTCAGCCCATCTAAATCTAAGTTCGTGTCAATTAATCCTCACTGGTTTTTACAGGTAAGATGACAATAAATGGTGCCCCGCTGGCAGCAGTTGCAAATTTCGACTACTTAGGAGCAAGGCTGGCAGATAATCTTTTTGGGGGGCCATAACTGGAGAAAAGCAAAACCATTCTTCAGAAGGCATCAGCAATTGGGCGAAAATATAAGGCCACCTCTGGTGGTTCTGAGTCACCTGCCCTTAATGTATATAGAGCTATGGCAGTGGCACCAGCCCCCTACGGAGCAGAGATATGTGGCTATACAGATGCAACTGTACTTAGACTGAGAACAGATTAATAGTGCCCTCTTTAAGTTACCTTCAAGCACACCCCTCATACCCCCGAGACTTGACTTAGCGCTAAATTGCATTCATCTGGTGATTTTTCTAAAACATCTGATATATAGGGTGCGCTTGTGGTCAAATGCGGAGTTGGCTCCGTACAGGGAATCTCTAAGAATTAATTTCCTATGTTTAAACAAGCACACACCCCATGGCTAAAGCAAGTCAAGAAGCTGTTTGAAATGGTCGGAATGGGTGAACTATGGAACTCTCCAGGAGAAATAGCTAAAGTTGACACTCAGAAAGCCACAAGAATGTATTGGAAAGTGTCATGCAGTGGATTTGGAATGAGCACCCAAAGGGAGCATAACAACACTTTTTGAACTACAAATTTCTTCCTAGATTTGAATTGTATATGGACAGAATATTTCCTTTCCAAGTGAAATGCTTATACATTCAATTTAGATGCCCTGCCCTGCTGCTAAGAGCTTTTACATCTAAGTGAAACCAAACTGGTTGCTCTTCAAACTACTGCCTATATTGCCAGCAGAAAGAAGAGACGGAGGTACATTTCTTTTTCTTTTGCCCCCACTATTTTTTGCCCTGTAAGAAATGGATTATTGCTGTGTGCAAACGTGAAGGCGTGAGACATTACTGAAAGGGTTTAAGCACGCGTGTCAATTTGCCAAAACGCCAGGGGTAGTGGAAGTGACATTACACGCCATTTTCCTTTACTTTTACTCACACACATACTATTACTCATTCACATGTTCACTCTCTCTCACATAAATAGACTCTCACCCGAAAGCACATATCATACATTTAAAAGTATGTTTACTTTACCTCAAATGCCAATGAGGGTCATAATCCTGCTAATTGTTTTCCATTCCTTATTACACTAATAGACAATAATATAGTATTCACTATTTAGTGTAATAAAACACTGACAGAAAACAAGGAAAATGGAGCTCAAACCGATGAGCTTCCCATGTGTTCTTGTTACTGATTTGTCCACCTCTGAGGCCGGGGGTCGCAAAGGCAGTTCTGGGGTCGTAAGAGTCGAGGCAGGGTTCACATTTGCAACCCCTAAATGACGTCCATGGCCTTAAGGATGCTGAAAAGTGGCCCAAAGGAACAGATTGTGTTTGCTGCTTCTTGTCTTTTACGGTGGGCATTGAAATTAAGATCAAAAGCGATATGTCTCAAGGATATGAGCACCAATTAGATATGTCAAGGGTAACCCAGCGCCTAAAGGCTGTATTTGATATGAAGCATGTTACATGGGAGGGTACATAAAATCTCATAGGTTGTTATGAAATTTTAGCAAACATGATGTAAGGAAATGCCTCCTTGGCATGGTTACCCCCTGACTTTTTGCCTTTTGCTGATGCCAGTTATGATTGAAAGTGTGCTGGGACCCTGCTAACCAGGCCCCAGCACCAGTGTTCTTTCCCTAAACTGTACCTTTGCTTCCACAGATGGCACAGCCCTGGCACCCAGATAAGTCCCTTGTAAATGGTACCCCTGGTACCAAGGGCCCTGATGCCAGAGAAGGTCTCTAAGGGCTGCAGCATGTCTTATGCCACCCTGGGGACCCCTCACTCATCAAGTGCACACTGCCTCACAGCTTGTGTGTGCTGTTGGGGAGAAAATGACTAAGTCGACATGGCACTCCCCTCAGAGTGCCATGCCAACCTCACACTGCCTGTGGCATAGGTATGTCACCCCTCTAGCAGGCCTTACAGCCCTAAGGCAGGGTGCACTATACCACAGGTGAGGGCATATGTGCATGAGCACTATGCCCCTACAGTGTCTAAGCAAAACCTTAGACATTGTAAGTGTAGGGTAGCCATAAAGAGTACATGGTCTGGGAGTTGGTCAAATACATACTCCACAGTTCCATAATGGCTACACTGAAATCTGGGAAGTTTGGTATCAAACTTCTCAGCACAATAAATGCACACTGGTGCCAGTGTGGAATTTATTGTAAAATGCAACCAGACGAGTTGCTGGCAACATGGGGAGAGTGCCTTTGTCACTCTGTGGACAGGAAAAAAAGCCTGTACTGGGTGGAGGTGCTTCTCACCTCCCCCTGCAGGAACTGTAACACCTGCTCATGCCTTTTGTTACAGCATCCCAGGGCATCCCAGCTAGTGGGATGCCCGCCCCTCCCACCACTGCCCCCACTTTTGGCAGCAAGGCTGGAGGAGATAATGAGAAAAACAAGGAGGAGTCACCCACCAGTCAGGACAGCCCCTAAGGTGTCTTTAGAAATCCTCCATCTTGAGATTGGAGGATTCCCCCAATAGGATTAGGAATGTGCCCCCCTCCCATCAGGGAGGAGGCACAAAGAGGGTGTAGCCACCCTCCAGGACAGTAGCCATTGGCTACTGCCACCAGACCTAAACACACCCCTAAATCTAGTATTTAGGGGCACCCCAGAACCCAGGAAATCGGATTCCTGCAACCTGAAACAAGAAGGACTGCTGATCTGAAAGGCCTGCAGAGACGACGGGGATGGCAACTGCTTTGGCCCCAGTCCTACCGGCCTGTCTCCTGACTTGAAGGAAACTGCAACAGCGACGCATCCGACAGGGACCAGCGACCTCTGAAACCTCAGTGGACTGCCTGAACCAAAGGACCAAGAAACTCCAGTGTACAGCGGCTCTGTTCAACAACAGCAACAACTTTGCAACTTTCTTGCAACTTTTAAAGACTTCACTCTTCCAGCCGGAAGCGTGAGACTTCACCCTCTGCACCCGACGGCCCCGGCTCAAGCTCCAGAGAACCAACACTACTTGGAGGACTCCCAGGTGACTGCGACCTCGTGAGTAGCCTGAGACGACCCCCACAGAGACGCATGCAGAGAGAATCCAGAGGCTTCCCCTGACCCTGACTGCCTGTAACAAGGATCCCGACGCCTGGACCAAGCACTGCGCCCGCAACCCCCAGGACCAGAAGGAACCGAACCTCAGTGCAGGCGTGACCATCAGGTGACCCTCTGCCTAGCCCAGTCAGTGTCTGGCCCAAGAAGCCCCCCTGGGCCCTGCCTGCACAGCTAGAGTGACCCCTGGGTCCCTCCATTGTTTTTAATACAAAACCCGACGCATGCTTTGCACACTGCAGCCGGCCGCCCTGTGCCGCTGAGGGTGTGTTTTGTGTGCCTACTTGTCCCTCCCCCGTGCTCTACAAAACCCCCCTGGTCTACCCTCCGAGGACACGGGTACTTACCTGCTGGCAGACTGGAACCGAAGCACCCGCGTTCTCCATAGGTGCCTACGTGTTTTGGGCACCTCTTTGACCTCTGCACCTGACCGGCTCTGTGCTGCTGGTGTGGTAACTTTGGGGTTGCCTTGAACCCCCAACGGTGGGATGCCTATGCCCAGGAACTCAGACTTGTAAGTGTCTTACTTACCTGATAAACTAAACATTACTTACCTCCCCCAGGAACTGTTGATTTTTTGCACAGTGTCCACTTTTAAAGTAGCTTATTGCCATTTTTACTAAAAATGTGTATGCTATTGCTCTAATTCAAGGTTCCTAACTTATCTGTGTGGAGTACCTTGCATTTTATGTATTTACTTCAAATCTTGAACTTTTGGTTCTAAAAATAAATTAAGAAAATATATTTTTCTATATAAAAACTATTGGCCTGGAGTTAAGTCTTTGAGTGTGTTCCTCATTTATTGCCTGTGTGTGTACAACAAATGCTTAACACTACCCTCTGATACACCTACTGCTCAACCATACTACCACAAAATAGAGCATTAGAATTATCTAAATTTGCCACTATCTTACCTCTAAGGGGAACCCTTGGACTCTGTGCACACTATCTCTTACTATGAGATAGTATATACAAAGCCAACTTCTACACATGATTTGAGTTCTTTGGTAGTCATGCACCCTAATAAAAAGTGTACAAACCAGAACATGTTTGCTTCAATCTCTTATTGGGGGTGCAATATTAAGGACTGTATGATGGCCTGCTGCACTCCATGTTGGAACCTTGAGATTAGTTACTACTGCTCCTATGTATCTGATTTTAGTATGTATATTTATTCTCTTGAGTTGATCTTATTTGATTATTGTATTTGTTCATTTTAATTTTTATGTCACTGGGTATATTACTTTTATGGCTTTTAGCTGAAATAAAGTTGTTATTATTATTGTTATTCAAATAACTAAATCCAATTCTGGTACGAAGGAAGCCTACTTTGATTAGATGTTTTCTGAGGGCAGGTTTGTAGAGAAGCCTTTTACACAAATTTGTCATGCACAACAGAAAGAATTCCTTTATCCTCAACAAATCAAAAAGAAAGCTGAGATTACAAATACCGCACCGTACCTCATTGGTAAGAGAAATAACAAAAACATGTTAGTGGTGCAAGAGTCTTGATGCCTAGCCTTCCTAGTAGTCAAAACAATCCATGGATGCCAAAATGGTTCTTTCGTGACCCAGCACTCACATGAGCTGCATAAAAGATCCAATGAAGTTCAGTTCCAACTACGGACGGTGTGAGAAAGTAGCCTCTTTCTAGCCTTGTTACGCCCCACTTTTGGCCTGTTTTTGAGTATATGTCAGGGTGTTTTCACTGTCTCACTGGGATCCTGCTAGCCAGGGCCCAGTGCTCATAGTGAAAACCCTATGTTGTCAGTATGTTTGTTATGTGTCACTGGGACCCTGCTAGCCAGGACCCCAGTGCTCATAAGTTTGTGGCCTATATGTGTTCCCTGTGTGATGCCTAACTGTCTCACTGAGGCTCTGCTAACCAGAACCTCAGTGGTTATGCTCTCTCTCAGCTTTCCAAATTTGTCACTAACAGGCTAGTGACTAAATTTACCAATTCACATTGGCATACTGGTACACCCATATAATTCCCTAGTATATGGTACTGAGGTACCCAGGGTATTGGGGTTCCAGGAGATCCCTATGGGCTGCAGCATTTCTCTTACCACCCATAGGGAGCTCTGACAATTCTTACACAGGCCTGCCAGTGCAGCCTGAGTGAAATAACGTCCACGTTATTTCACAGCCATTTACCACTGCACTTAAGTAACTTATAAGTCACATATATGTCTGACCTTCACCTGGTGAAGGTTGGGTGCAAAGTTACTTAGTGTGTGGGCACCCTGGCACTAGCCAAGGTGCCCCCACATCGTTCAGGGCAAATTCCCCGGACTTTGTGAGTGCGGTGACACCATTACACAAGTGCACTATACATAGGTCACTACCTATGTATGGCGTCACAATGGTAACTCCGAACATGGCCATGTAACATGTCTAAGATCATGGAATTGTCACCCCAATGCCATTCTGGCATTGGGGGGGACAATTCCATGATCCCCCGGGTCTCTAGCATAGTACCCAGGTACTGCCAAACTGCCTTTCCGGGGTCTCCGCTGCTGCCAACCCCTAAGACAGGTTTCTGCCCCCCTGGGGTCCAGGCAGCCCTGGCCCAGGAAGGCAGAACAAAGGATTTCCTCTAAGAGAGGGTGTTACACCCTCTCCCGTTGGAAATAGGTGTGATGGGCTGGGGAGGAGTAGCCTCCCCCAGCCTCTGGAAATGCTTTGATGGACACAGATGGTGCCCATCTCTGCATAAGCCAGTCTACACCGGTTCAGGGATCCCCTAGCCCTGCTCTGGCGCAAGGAAAAGAAAGGGGAGTGACAACTCCCCTGACCTGCACCTCCCAGGGGAGGTGCCCAGAGCTCCTCCAGTGTGTCCCAGACCTCTGCCATCTTGTATTTAGAGGTGCTGGGGACACACTGGACTGCTCTGAGTGGCCAGTGCCAGCAGGTGACATCAGAGACTCCTTCTGATAGGCTCTTACCTGTCTTGGTAGCCAATTCTCCTTTGTTGGTAGCCAAACCTCCTTTTCTGGCTATTTAGGGTCTCTGCTTTTGGGAATTCTTTAGATAACGAATGCAAGAGCTCACCAGAGTTCCTCTGCATCTCCCTCTTCACCTTCTGCCAAAGGATCGACCGCTGACTGCTCAGGACGCCTGCAAAACTGCAACAAAGTAGCAAGACGACTACTAGCAACCTTGTATCGCTTCATCCTGCCGGCTTTCTCGACTGTTTCCAGGTGGTGCATGCTCTGGGGGTAGCCTGCCTCCTCCCTGCACCAGGAGCTCTGAAGAAATCTCCCGTGGGTCGACTGAATCTTCCCCCTGCAACCGCAGGCACCAAAAGACTGCATCACTGGTCCTCTGGGTCCCCTCTCAGCACGACGAGCGTGGTCCCTGGAACTCAGCAACTCTGTCCAAGTGACTCCCACAGTCCAGTGACTCTTCCGTCCAAGTTTGGTGGAGGTAAGTCCTTGCCTCCCCACGCTAGACTGCATTGCTGGGTACCGCGTGATTGGCAGCTGCTCTGGCTCTTGTGCACTCTTCCAGGATTTCCTTCATGCACAGCCAAGCCTGGGTCCCTGACACTCCTTCCTGCAGTCCACAACCTTCTGAGTTGTCCTCCGGCATCGTGGGGCTCCCTTTTGTGACTTCGGGTGGACTCCAGTTCACTTTTCTTCCAAGTGCCTGTTCAGGTACTTCTGCGGGTGCTGCCTGCTTCTGTGAGGGCTCCCTGACTTGCTGGGTGCCCCCGCTGTCTCCTCCTCCAAGTGGCGACATCCCGGTCCCTCCTCGGCCACAGCAGCACCCAAAAACTTCTACAGCTACCCTTGCAGCTAGCAAGGCTTGTTTGTGGTCTTTCTGCATGGGAACACCTCTGCAAGCAACATCGCGACGTGGGACATCCATACTCCAAAGGGGAAGTTCCTAGTCCTCTTCTTTCTTGCAGAACTCCAAGCTTCTTCCCACAGGTGGCAGCTTCCTTGCACCCTCAGCTGGCATTTCCTGGGCTCCTGCACACTGTTGCGTCTATTGGACTTGGTCCCCTTGTCTTACAGGTACTCAGGTCCGGAAATCCACTGTTGTTGCATTGCTGGTGTTTGTTCTTCCTGCTGAACCCCCCTATCACGACTTCTGTGCTCTCTGGGGGTAGTAGGTGCACTTTACACCTACCTTTCAGGGTCTTGGGGTGGGCTATTTTTCTAACCCTCACTGTTTTCTTACAGTCCCAGCGACCCTCTACAAGCTCATATAGGTTTGGGGTCCATTTGTGGTTCGCATTCCACTTTTGGAGTATATGGTTTGTGTTGCCCCTATTGCAATCTACTGTAATTTTACACTGCTTGCTATTACCTGCATAATTTTGGTTTGTGTACATATATCTTGTGTATATAACTTATCCTCATACTGAGGGTACTCACTGAGATACCTTTGGCATATTGTCATAAAAATAAAGTACCTTTATTTTTAGTACTTCTGTGTATTGTGTTTTCTTATGATATTGTGCATATGACACCAGTGGTATAGTAGGAGCTTTGCATGTCTCCTAGTTCGGCCTAAGCTGCTTTGCCATAGCTACCTTCTATCAGCCTAAGCTGCTAGAAACACCTCTTCTACACTAATAAGGGATAACTGGACCTGGCACAAGGTGTAAGTACCTCTGGTACCCACTACAAGCCAGGCCAGCCTCCTACAGACGGCACATACTCCCAAGACTCCTTTCTTAATGAAACTATAAAAGGATATGTTCCTTTGTCCTCAGTTGCCAGTAGCCCTCCAGAGCTGACACCTCAGGCCACTCGGAATAATCTTCCTTTCACTGTTCTTCTGCTCCCCTTCTCCATAAACAGAGGCAGAGTGCCACTTTCCATCTCTGTGGGATTCTCTGTGTCTGGGTTTCTCCTCTTGATAATGGTTTGGTCATGGCAAACGGGAAGGCTCCCTTAACAAATATTTGTGAAGAAGGTTATGTATATATGCTGGTGACTAAACTGAGGACTTCCTTCTTGTCCAGGCCAGCGCTTGCCTGGTCACTAAGGTCTCGACAACGGACATCTGTACGAACTGTGAATAATTAAAGATTGGAATTGGTATGTGTCCTGGCACTCCAGTGATTTTGATGTTCCTTTTCATACTCTTCCAAAGAGAAAACCAAACATGATGAAGAGAATGCTTGCACTGATGACCGTAACTCAACAAAAAAAAAAAGGGGAAAGAAACTACCTTGGGCTTTTGGAGGACTTGCTGACTTGACATGCCTGTAAACTATTTAGCATTGTCTTGTTTGACAAAGCTGGCTGTCTTGGATCATCAAGCCTCTTGTCATAAGTCTCTTCATTATGCTTGTAATTGCTCAAGATATCCTGGAGTGTAATGGGAAGCGTTCTAGACAATGGAGAGTTCTCCACATGTCCAGAACGCGATGTGCGATCTTGACTTTGCTGACAGCAGAGAGTCTCCAGTGAATGCGTTAGCAAGGGAGCTTGGGTTCATGTCTTCAGTGCTAAAAGCAAATCAAGGACACACTAAGGTAGGTGAGCGCTAGGACCCTGTGGAGGATTCCTCCTCTAAACCTTCTCCTCTTTCCCTTCCTGACACCTCAGCACCCAGTGAAGGAATACATTCACAGCACCTTTTCCCTCCTATTTCATTTAAATCTCTAACCGTACGCATAAATATATCTGTTTGGAAGATGATGCAAGATGCTGGTTGATGGCAATGTAACAAATGGTCGGACGCAGTCTACTGCCTTCTTTAGGCTCTGGCTTGCCTGCTCGAATATATCGGACATAGCCCAAGCAATATACTGTTGTTCCTGTAATGTTTTTCATCTTCCTTCTGCTTTAAAGGTGCAAACTGGGTGGCTGTTTGGTTAGGATTCGGCAGGAGGGTATTACAGGTTTACTGTCAAATAGTGGCTTGGTGGCGTGGTACTGGTGGCTCAGACCTTTCCTACAAGCAATGATGAAGAGTCCAGTCCTCTGGTCAGATGCACATTGTGGAAGGTAAATTGTTGAAGTTCTGCAATACCTCAAAACAAATCCAGAGACTGAATGAGCAAGATCTGCTGGTTCAAGGGTCTTTAGCTACTTGGGGTTCCCAAATAAAGGAATTTGGCCAAAGTTTTTCCCTGGTCCACTCACAGAGCCATCAAGGGCTAAAGAAGACAAGAATATCAGAACTCTCCTTGCAGACACCGTAATGGCTCCATATGTTACTTGGCATTCACCATTTTATTAGGAAAAATAAAGCCTATTGCCATAAAGATGGTGACTGCAGACTTTGGCCAAATGGGTGGTAGTGGTTTTTATTTGCAGGTCCACATTAGAGTCCATCACTGGTCCCTCTCCATTTCCCAGTACACACAATACCTCACTCCAACACTTGCAAACGTTGCTTCAGTAAGTTGAAAAGCTTCTGAACATAGGAACCCTAGTGGATATAGTGATGTGATTTCCCCCCCCCCTAGGGGATATAGTGATGTTGCTGGGGGAAAGAGCCAAGATCCAAAAGGTAGTGTCCTGAAAGGCTCTCCTTGATGTCAGGTGACTAAAAAACTACATGTATCAAAAATTCAAAAATGTGATGATAGTTGGTATTGCCATTGCTGCAGACAGGAGATTGCTTATGCTCCCTTGCACTTATAAATATGTATTTCTGTATACCATTACAAAATATCTAAGATTACCTGTGGATTGCCTATTCTGGCCCCTAAACTCTAGACAGGTAACCTCTCCACCGTCCATTGTTAGAAATCTAGGTCTTTAATCTAAAATGTGAATGTAGCATTGTGCACGCTATCACAACTGGAGAGAGAGAGGCAAAAAAAGGCCACTGTACGTCCACCCTAGATAAAATCAGTAATAACAACAGGGTTTGGTGGCTCTAATATAACTCCTATTGTATCCTCTATTTCAGGATATATTGAAGGACCCCATTTGGGTGAGCTAATAATCTGTCTAGTCATGTGAAGGAGAATCCTTTTTCTGGAAGAGGAGGCCTTACACACCAATCGTGTCATGCTTCATCTGCATCTTCTCCCACCCTGGTAGGACAATGCCACCAGGGTGGACTCAACCGCCTACAGATTAACAAATGGGAGGGAGTTCTTAGATAAATTATACTGGACAAGAGGGGGATCCAGAACAAGTTAAGAATACCTTGTGGTTTCCAGGTTCTCACCTTTATTCAATTGGGACCATAGGTATCGTTAAAAAACCTTTGTAAGATGGTACGCCATCACCTGGGCCACCATGTTTCTGCCCTTGCAACAATATAACTGGTCTTGGACATTCGCCAGGGCTACAGGATCCCTAAAGGATCGGCAAAATCACCAAAGTACTAGATAAGGAACAAACCGGCAAATCCTGCTTGGATAATCAGCTAAAGTACCCTATATTGCTAGGCAACTAGCCTTCTGGTCTCAGAGGGGATGGTGTCCTCTATAGTCACACATTTATCAGGAATATGCAGTGCCGCAAATGCGGCTGGGTTGAACACTTGTAGGTTTATTGGCACAACTTCTTCTTGATATTTTGTGAAACTATTGTAAATAATTAAGTTCTGTGGTATGGAGAATGCTGCTTTGACTTTCAGTGGAAACTAAAGTCACCATTAGCTGTTGCTCACAAGAGTCTCCATAGCCGGTTCTTTCACTAGCCGGAAAATAAATTCTATTTGACCTGCCCAAACAGGCACCTTTAAAAGGAGTCTTCTGATGGGCTAAGCATCTAGCATTCATGTGACACATTTAGAAAGCTGTTTGGTGTTCTTGGAGATTCATTTATACCATGGTCATCAAACATAGATCCAGGTGGGGTGGATTCATGCTAGATTTTCATAATAATCACTAATGATGTCAGTTTCTCCCTTATGAGTTCACGGTTTGTAAGGGTATCTTATGTGGACCGCCTGATAGCAAACTAGCTAGAATTTTCCTTTTCAAGCAGGTATTCTTTCAATAAGTACATTAGTAGGTGGTGAACTAGCCAGGGTGTTAGACCTGTCAGCTCTTGGTGTGGTTTCCCCTCTCTTTTTGGCTTCTGACCTTCTGTTTTGATCCTGTCCTGAATTTAGTTTTTGCTGATTTTAGGACCCTGGGCCCTTTGCCGCTGCTGACAAGTGCTAAAGTGCAAGTGTTCCCTGTCTAAACTGTATCGGTAATTGGTTTCTCCATGATTGGCATATTTTATTTACTAGTAAGTCTCTACGTGTGCCCAGGGCCTCTAAATCAAATGTACTAGTGGGCCTGCAGCACTGATTGTGGCACCCACATGCGTAGCCCTGTAAATATGTCTCAGACCCGGCACTACAGTGTCTGTGTGTGCAGTTCCGAACTGCCAGTTCAACCTAGCAAGTGCCCACACCTGCCAGGCCCAAACCTTCCTTTTTACTACATGTAAGTCACCCCTAAGGTAGGCCCAAGGCAGCCCCATGGGCAGGGTGCAGTGTATTTAAAAGGTAGGCCATGTACTGGTGTGTTTTACATGTCCCAATAGTAAAATACTGCTAAATTTGGTTTTCACTGTTGCAAGGCCTCCCATATGTTAACATGGGGATTGCCTTGAAATGTCTTTTAAGTGTAATTTCCCATTGGAGCACATTGAGATATGGAGTTTGGGGTCCCTGAACTCACCATGTAAAAATACATCTTTTGGTGAAGTTGTTTTTTTGATTGCAAGTTTGAAACTGACACTTTTAGAAAGTGGGCATTTTCTTGCTTAACCATTCTGTGCCTCTGTCTGTCTTATGGAATATACATCTGGGTCAAGATGAGAGTTGGGCTGTTTGTGAATTCATTCTAAACAGTCACACAAAGGGAGTTGAGGCATATCCTGATGGGTCTTCCTGGGCTAGAGTGGTGGGAGGAGCTGACACTTGCACCTGAATAGGGCTGTGCCTGTTCTTACATAAAGCAGTCTCCAACCCCCTGGAATGTGTCTGGGGCCAGGCAGGAAAGGCAGGGTCTTGTGCACTATAAAGCCTTTCCTTTGAAGTTTGCCTGCTTCTAAGGCAGAAATGAGTGTAAGTACTGGACCTATGAGACCACAATTTTAGAACACTTCTGGACTGAGGACTTCCTGCCTGGAAGAAGAGCTGGATGCTGTAGGAGGAACTGCCACTCTCCCTGTTGCTTCGTTGTGATAGCCTGCTGTTTCTGTCCTGGGAGTGAAGCAAGACACTCAGAGATAAAGATTCGATGTCTATGCATCTTTAGAGATCTTGATCATCAGAATCCACTGGAGTGTTCCAGAGATATAGATTTTGAAAGGAATAAATAGCTTTAGCATCATCCGCAAACAAGCATTGGTCAACAAACTTTGGAAACTTTTGAAAAGTTTGAAAAAGTCAGTTCTACAACTCTGGCCCGAGTTAGGTGACCAAGTTCGGCAGGGGGCCAGAGAAGATACTTTGGACAGTTACCTTCCCACCAGAGTGTTTTTAGAGCAAGCTCTAAACTTTACAGGATGATCTCCCTAAATGATAATGGAGTGATCCTGGTGCTGAGTGATTGCAGGCTCGAGGATGCTCTGGTTGCTCTGCGGTCCACAGGGATGAAGACTGGTTGCGTCCTCGGCCGACAGGTGAGTGGGGGCAACTCTGGCACGGAATTCGGGCCCAGGAAGTGCTCTTTGCAGGGTTCCAAGGGCTACCAGTGCAGACCTTGCGCTTTTGCAACGCAGCAGTCACACTGCAAATCTTTGGAGGAGACCGGTGTCCCTCTTGGGTGACGAATCTGGACACAACCAACACTCACGAGTCCAGTAGACATGGGTGAATCTTTTGTCTATCTCCAAATTGTCCTTTGAGTGCACGGCGTCTTGTAGCAGCATGATTTCTGTGGTGGCTGCCAGACAGACAACTTGCGCTCCTGCAGCTTTTATGTCCCCAGTGTCTCTAACTGACCCTTGGAGTCTGCTTCGGTCTAGGGTTCAGCGTTTCCCCGAGCTAGGCATGCCGAACAGGGTCCAAACTCTACTAACCCAAAGTGCAGCAGGTGCAGTCCCTCCGGAGTCGCAGCCTCTCTTTGAATGCTTCACATGGGTGTAGTGGTCTTCTTCTTGTTCTCTTTCCAGATTGTGTGAGTACTGAGGGTCAACGTGACAAGGGTGCCATATTTAGCCCAGGAAAGTGACCCGCGGGGACCACACCGTCACTAACCAATGGGCTACTGGGTTCCCTCCTACCTAATGATGAAGTTCCTGTGATATGTGCCAACTGGTTGTCCCAGAATGCCAAATTCTTGCCCCTTCTAAGATGGCACGACCCTTCCTTGGTCGTGGGGAGCAAGGAGGCACACACTAGAGGTGTGGCTAACTGAGGACAACATGCGGACAGTAGAACAGGTTTTAGGGAGAGTTTCCTGCTTCTGGCTCAGTCTGCACACTGTCTGTGTGGACTAAAGGCATCCTGCTCAGGGGTGGCGTGCCATGTGGCCCATCAAAGGCGGCTTCTTCTTTGAAGCACGCCTCTGAGCTAATCCTGTGAGAGGCTAGCCTGCAGAGAAGGTGACACCTCACTGCTGTGGAACTGTCTTTGCCCTTAAGCCTGGGTGTCAATCACTTGTCTCCCCAGGTGGTCAGAAAGCTGTCTGTGCATGTGTGCCTTTGTGAGGATGCTGGACGAGCAGAGCACAGTGGTCACTTTTCTAAAAGTGGCCAAGTATTAATAGTGACATTAATTTGACCTGAGCATCAGATCACATTTAATGTCATGATTAATTTGACACCTCACATGACCCAGTTTGGTAGCCTCAGTCAAAATTTAGCTGGGTGGGGATGCCACCTTGTTACCCTATGTTAGCCAGTGCAGCTACCACCTTTACATTAAAACGACAATTTGGAAGTGTGGGTATCGAGACATAACGAAGGATACAGGTTTCAGTTAACCAAATACAGCTCCCTGGCACAGAGCTCTCTAGGCCTCCCATAGGGGAGTCTTATATATAATGTTAAAGGGCAGGGTGGCTTTGCCGTTAGTTTGAATACCAAAGTTGAACTGGCAGTGAGCACTGCCCTTTCAGTGTACAGTGCAAGCTGAGAGACATTTTGTACCTTGTCACACAGAGTGTGGCACAAATAGTGCTGCAGCCCTGAGTTGACACTCTAACACTCTGCCCTGGTATTAGAAAATGGGTCTCTAGTTGGCAGAGGTATGCACCCTGTCCAAGTAGGGACCACAGTCCTAGTCAGGGTAAGTCAATTACACAACCGAGATTAACCTGTGCTCACTCTCAGGCATCTTGGCCAGAGCAGGCAGGCTTAACTTAGAAGCCAATGTGGAAAGTATTTGTGCAACAAACACACAGTAATCACAAGGAGTACACCACAAAAAGACTCCACACAGGTGTAGAAAAATAAAACTTGTTTATCCGTGTGAATCAAGACCAACATGATAAAAATCCAACCAGTAAATGATTAGATATTCACTGGTTAAAAATATTAAGCGATTGTTAAGTCTCCCCAGGAAGACCCATCGGTATGCAGATGAATGCAGATGCAGCTGAGCATCCTGTGTTGTGGGTGTCTGAAGGGAATGCACAAGTATAGCTGTCACCTAGGCCAGGCCAGACGTGTGCTGGAGATAGGCTGAAGTGACACAGAGCAGTGAGGTCAGAGAAATGTCCACTTTCTAAAAGTGGCTTTTCTAAAATAGTAATCATTAATCTGGCTTTACCAATAAAGAAGATTTATTGTTACCATTCCAATTATACTAAACATGAGGTAGCTACTCTCGTCTGATCGGGAATTACAGCTTAAAAGTATTATAAAGAATTCCCAATGCTGGCCTATGAGAGGGGCAGACCTCACAGTGATGAAAAAAGACTTTGGGAGTTTTTCAGGACCAGGACATGAAAGACCTAAAAGTGCATGTCCTACCTTTTACTTACACGGCACCCTGCCCTATGAGCAACCTAGGCCTACCTTAGGGGTGACTTATGTGCAAGAAAAGGGAAGTTTTAAGGCTTGGCAAGAAGTTTTGAATGCCACATTGGCGTGGCAGTGAAACTGCACAAACAGGCTCCGTAAGGCTACTTAAGTGGGTGGCACAATCAGTGCTGCAGTCCCACTAGTGACGCTTAATTTACAGGCCCAGGGTATATAGTACACCACTTCACAAGGGACTTCCACGTAAAGTAAATATGCCAATTGTGGATACACCAATGTTAACATGTTTTCCAATTCGACATATACTTTGCATGGGGTCAGCACACTGGCACTGAGGTCTGGTTAGAAGGTCTCAGTGCACTCTCAGTCGAAAAAAGAGCAGCATCAGTCCAATAATGAGGGAGTGATCATGCAAAAAGAGACATTTCCATACAGGTTTGTACTGCAAACACACTTCTTCAGTGAAAAATCCTATGCCTTCACATGTTCTTGTGCAATCCCACATCCGATGTTTGGAGAAATTGAAACATTTCTACTTGCTTGCACCTGCACAAGGATGTATTAGCCTTTAATGCAATGCTCAGTCCAGCTGCCTTTGTAGATCAAGCTTAGCATAGTACATTATGGCGGCTTGAACCCTAAAAGTCTAGTAGCATCCAAATGATTCCTAGTTCATGCACAGTGATATGAAGTGCTACTTACACTGAGAAAAGGGCACGTTTCCAGCACAAAATATCTGTTGTGACTGAAACGAAATACTTTGCAAGACTTTGCATCAATTGTGTGACTTTTCATCTGTCCCAAGCTTTTCTAAATCTTGACCGACATTTACAATACATTAAAGAGTTGAACCTTCTGGGGCTGAAAACCGCTGTTTGGCATCCAGCAATACCAAAGGTTCAACACAAGGAACAGTGCTAGGTGTTCACCCGGGTGGGTTCATCTAGGGCCATATTGGTTGCGCTTTGGAAATCCAAGAGACTTGAAATCCAATCGGAGGCGTGGATCAAACCACGGACACATTGGTTGGCACAGTTTGATGGCTCCCTTTCTAGGCAGAAATGATGGGCGTCCCATGTACTACTCTCTCCATACCTACTTTTTTGGCATGGAGTGTTATCTTTCTGGGATGATAAGTGGTGTGTCTAGACCGTGATGGTAAACAAATTTGATGGGACAGAGCTCTGTTGTACTCAGAGGCTGTTATTGCTTTTTGAAAAGGAGGTTATGCTTAATAAAAATGAATTAGATTTATTAAGTGAGCACTCCGGATGTGGAAGGCTTTTTGATCCCATGCTGAGCACTTCGAGGCCCGCGGGTATTTTCCAACGTGGCACTAATAGATTGAAGCGGGAAGCACCGCCTTGGCCATGTTTTTATGTGGGGATCTTGAGGTTTCAAAATGTCTCATAAATTGCTGGTGCCTTAAGTTGATTTACCTATCGACATTGTCCCAGTGCTTAATTTGTGCTTGTTGTTTCCGGTGCTGAGCACCGGCACTTATTGTTTAGGGCCGGCGCTTATTCTTCGCACTCAAGCACTTGCTGCGGGCAAAAGGCACATATGGGAAAGATGGAGGAAGAGAAAAACGAAAAAGCGTCACAATCGGAGAAAGGAGAAAGCAGAAAGCTGCTAGAGTGAGCTGAAGTGGCAGGGAGCGGCTTTAAACTGAGCGGCTTTAAATTAAATGAAGTGGCTCGAGCCGGCTTCAGGATTACGCTACCTCAATATTCTGTGTTCCCACATTTAATTGCAGCAGCCGCGTGTTTGAGGAGAGCTTTGAGCACCGGCACCTTGTTATTTACAAATTAAGCACTGCTCATTGTCCCCTACATAAATATACAGAAGTTGATGCGGCTTCACCTAAACTTATACTTGCACAAAGTATAAAACCAAGGCCCGTATTTATACTTTTTTTGTGCCGCATTTGCGTCGTTTTTTGACGCAAAAACGGCGCAAACTTGCAAAATACCATTGTGGGCCATATTTATACTTTTCGACGCAAAACTGCGCTAACGCAGTTTTGCGTCAAAAAGTTTAGCGCCGGCTAACGCCATTCTGAAGCGCCATGCGGGCGCCGTATTTATTGAATGGCGTTTGCCGGCGCTAGCAGACCGGCGCTGCCTGGTGTGTGTGGAAAAAAACCACGTACACCAGGCAGCGCCGGCGTTGGGGAAAATGGCGTTAGGGCGTCTTAAAATGGGGCAAGTCAGGTTGAGGCAAAAAAATCGCCTCAACCCGATTCGCGCCATTTTTAACGACGCCCAGACGCCATTTACATGACTCCTGTCTTAGTAAAGACAGGAGTCATGCCCCCTTGCCCAATGGCCATGCCCAGGGGACTTACCCTGGGCATGGCCATTGGGCATTGTGGCATGTAGGGGGGCACAAATCAGGCCCCCCTATGCCACAGAAAAATATAAAATAAAAAAAAATATATACTTACCTGAACTTACCTGAATGTCCCTGGGATGGGTCCCTCCATCCTTGGGTGTCCTCCTGGGGTGGGCAAGGGTGGCAGGGGGGGTCCCTGGGGGCATGGGAGGGCAGCTGTGGGCTCATTTTGAGCCCACAGGTCCCTTAACGCCTGCCCTGACCCAGGCGTTAAAAAGAGGCGCAAATGCGGGGTTTTTTGCCCCGCCCACTCCCGGGCGTGATTTTTGCCCGGGAGTATAAATACGACGCATTTGCGTTGCAGTCATTTTTCTAGACGGGAACGCCTACCTTGCATCTCATTAACGCAAGGAAGGCGTTCACGCAAAAAAATGACGCTCATTCCTCATACTTTGGTGCTAGACGCGTCTAACGCCAAAGTATAAATATGGCATTAGTTTTGCGCCGAATTTGCGTCGAAAAAAACGACGCAAATTCAGCGCAAACGGAGTATAAATATGCCCCTGTATTTTGTAGGTTTGCGCCGTTTTGCGTCAAGAAGCGGCGCAAATGCGGCGCTAAAAAAGTATAAATACGGGCCCAAGTGCGATCTCATGGTTGAAATCCGCAGGTCTGTCTTGCGAATTTCAACCATGCAGACGGTGACTGAGACCAGACAAACTTTCTTTTCCTCGCGGTTGCACATTCAACGAAGGCCTGGCCCGGCCGCTGTGCCCACGCTCCGCACTGTTGTCCCACGCGAGGCACAAATACTCCATACACGCGAGGCACAAATACTCCATAAGGTCCTGCGCAACATTACTGAACGCGTCCCAGAATTCAATGCTGCACGAGTCATTTTCAGACTGGAAAAGAGCCTGGTGGAGGGGGATGTTCGGTGCTTTGCGGTCTGTTTGTTCTTTTTAATGTATTTCTCCTTCAGCAGTGCTGCTGCACTTCAATGGTTCTCCTTATGTTCTCCTCCCACTGACTCTTCTGTGGACTAGCACAAAGGAGGTCCTGTGAGGGGCTAGCAGGGCTCGCCAGCAGGAAGAGGGACTCGGGAATTCTCCGCGGGGCGTCGGTTTTCCTGCAGATTTACGCATTCATGCTGGGCAGCCTTCGGACAGGCAGAAAACTGTCTTCAGAGTTCGACATTTTTTTTTAATTTGCTGACAATTGGTAGTCATATTCTATTGTACTGTAGATGTTATATAGCGTTTACTACTTCTATGTGGGGCATTGCAGCGCTTGCCTACATGAGTAGCAGGCTACGCCCTGTTGTGTGTGTGCTATGGAGTGTTTTGCGTCTGTGTTTTTTTTTTTTTTGGAAGTGGTTCCGGTGTGTGTGTGATGACTGATCCCCGTTGCCCGGTTATCCTGTTATAAAATGCAGCGCCTAGCAGTGTGGTTGGTGAAGAGGTTTGAGTGATGAATGTACAGTTTATAGTTGTCAGTAAGCTGGCAGCTTTGGGCAGCCCTACAGGGCACTGGTATTTCTTATTAAAACAGTCCACTGGGCTGGTCTCTGTACTGGGTTGTCCAACCTGATATTTTCTTCAAAGTTTTTCGTCCTGAGCTCTTCATGAGAGATCATAGTATAAAGTTGTTACTCTCGCTTGAGCAACATCATCATACCACCAATGCCCACAATATTTAAAAAATAACCACAATTATGACATGGATGAGCACTATCAAGCCACTCATGTCAAGTTGTGCAAATAATTACCACCGTAATGTCAGTCCTGCTAATGTGCCAGATGTCTTCCTAATCATGTCAGCCTCTTTCTGGCAGGACCACCAGATGTCTGAGATTCAACATTCAGAGCCCGGGAGGTGAGAAATAGGTATGGAGTGGGAGCGGGGCTTTGATGAAAGTGTGACTACATGCCCACACACCCTCCCGGCGCATCTACGATACCGTAACCAGCATTCTACTGAGTATCACTTTGAGAACACCACATAAGATAGGTGTAATGTACTTTATCACTAATAAGATAGGTGTAATGTACTTTATCACTTAGCATGCAAAGTTTGTGCTCAATCAAGTAGTGTTTGTATAAGGAGTGGAACCAGGGAGTCATCCTCGGTCCTGAAAAGGAGCATTGGGGTAAAGCTCCGAAACATGTAGATCTGGAAGACAGGTACATTGCATACCCTACTTCCATATAACCCCCTTTTTAATCATACCGCCACCAGGATATCTATTAAACTATTGGAACTGCTAGGAGGCAGGTGTTTTTTTTAATTTTTTTGGAGACCCCACCACTCCTACGCCCTTACCTGAATCACGTTGACATGACAACATCAGTGCCCCACGTATTCCGTAGGTCGCAGCATGCCTGGTTCCGTAGCAGAACGGGAGGAACCCAATGATGAAGCATGCCACCAAGGAGTAACCCTGGTGGGTGTGGGTTTTTGTAAAGGAAAATCCTTTTTTCTTTGTCCATCCTGTAGGGGACTCCCCTTCTGCTGGGTCTTTTTGTAATATTACTTGAGATTCTAGGGGTCATAACCAGCGATGACACTACCAGAGTGTGGGCCATCACAGATATGGTGAGTGCTCCCACTCGCCCACCCACATGCACACTGACATGAACATATGCAGGCAATCACTGCAAACCGACACAAGCACACAAATGCAGAAATACGTGCAGACTCGCACATGCAAAAGCTGAAATCTGCACGCATATGCACCAAGCCCAACACTCCAACGGCCATCAATAATATTTTGGGGACTTACCTGTCTTCTTTGCTTGAACACTGCTCTCAGTAGGGTTTCTTGTCCATCTCTGGCTTTCACATGTTGCTCCCACACTCAGTTATGTTATATTGGTTGGATTCAGTATGTTGTTGCTAATGGTCATTTACATTGTATTCTGTAATCTCTGTGCTCTACTAATATAGAATGTTCCAGAGTGTTTTTGCTGGATGTCAGAGGTAGGCTTCCTGCATGTGCTTCATTTCCAAATAAAACACTTGTTACACTTGTGTCCTGTCTTTATAGTGGGGACAGGGAGGGGACGATACAAGAACCCATGAAGGTTCCATCAAAGGCACAAACCAGTGCAGCAGCTTCAGTTGACTCCATCTTCAGGGAGGAGTGAGGTAAATACGCCTCCTCTTTCTCCAACAATTGGCAATTAATCAGATTTTGGGATAGGGAGTCAGCAGAGCAGTGATTCTCGCCACGACCTGTAAAGTTTGAGAAACGGTGGACCAGGGGAGGTTTCATGGACGGAGTTGCATTACGTCCTGTCAAGAGGCCCCTTCATAAGAATAGGCTGACCAGAAATCAGTTTTTGTTACAAAATGTTCAAACACCGGCTAACAGACGTAAAAGTTCATTACCAAGAATTGGAGAATGTGAGCATTGTTAATGAGTGGAGGAAAGTGTTTACACAGCAATCAATGTATGCACGTCTAACAAGTATACATTTGAAGAACGTTCTTACAATGGCAGAACGGGTGTGGAACCACATGCCCATATTTATACTTTTTTTAGCACCGCATTTGCGTCATTTTTTGACGCAAAAGCAGCGCAAACTTCCAAAATACAATTGTATTTTGAAGTTTTGTGCCGGTTATGCATCGAAAAACGACGCAAATGCGGCGCTAAAAAAGTATAAATATGGGCCACAATATCAAAGTTTCACTACAAACCTGCACTGCATCAACTTCACTGTACTATCAAGGGATGGAGATGTGGAGTCAAAACAGTAAACCTACACTTCCTCATAAATGCCTTTCTTCACTATACAGTGCTAGTAGATCTTGTGGAATTGATTTGTTTAGGTTGACATTATTAACTTTCATATTGTGATATACAATCGCTGATCAGCAAGAGAAGATGGACACGCAGAAGTACTGACCAAAAAAAACAGAAGCTTTGCCAAATCCAATAGGTCTAAGTTGAATGTGCTAATGCATGGAGCATTAGCGCATAACAATGAGACAGACAGGAGGGCAAGGGTGGTTCCTCCGTTAAGGCTGGGGAACATCACGCCTCTGCCAGTAGAGGCAAAACTTGAAAAATAAAATGATGATAAACCAGGTTTAGTAGCATTTAATTTTTCGTCACTAGCCAAGTCTTGGAGGCAGGGTCACCATCGTGATGAGAGCCATGGAGTGGGAGTAATGTACACTTCCTTCAGTGCACATGTGGGTTTGGCCGGCTCTCTCAGGACGGCTAAGCTGACATGGGTACTGAGCTGTCTCCAACCTGAGCTGTGCTGCTGTGTTGGAGACAGCAGGCACAGGCTCCCAGTCTGCCTGGGAGCACAAATCACGGGCACTCAGGACAATCCTAATGCTGCTCTCATGCTGCCAGATGCATGAGAGCAGCATTAGGATTGGCCGCAGGGCAGTCTGGGAGCCTGTGCCTGCAGTGGAGCCAGAAGAGCAGCTATCCGTCAGGAGGCAGGTAACATCTTTTTTTTAATTTAATTATTTTCTTATTGTCGCCCATCCTCTGAACACCTCCACCCACCACCCTTCCCTGAAATTGGCTGCTACTGCAGGAAGGAGCCAACAGAGAGGGCTATTGATGAAACGTAGTTCTTAATGCATTTCAGTGCACGCTCTTGATTGGAGGTAGAACAATACCCCCATGTAGGTGAGAGATAAATACTCCACTGGACTGAGCCAAGACTCGATTGACATAGTATCCAGCAAATTGCTGAAAGAGGCTGGCTTAAGAAAGCCAATGGGTGCAGGAATTAATCCAAAACTCAATGTATGTTGTGTTGTTTGGTCTTCTTTAGAATCTAGACCTAAAAAGGGACTTCTCCTTGCCTAAACTCTGGAAAGTATATTAATATCATCAACGGTCTATGTATGTATAATTAATCGAAAGGAAATATTTTGCTAAGAGTTTATTCACCTTATCAAAATAAATGATGTATTTATTATGTAAAGTGCGCATGTACCGTCAAATATGTTGGTAAACCTACCAGACAGGCAAAAAAGATGGAGACAGCACCAGGCCAACATCACAACAGATTACTAATTTGGCGGACTTCTTCTTCTCAATACACCTTTATTCAAATGGAAGCATTTTTCATGGCACAGTAAGTAGTCCACATGGTGTATTCTTTTAAACCGTTAAACAATATTTTGCATGTGCATTGTTTCCTCTAACTTCATATTTGGAATGGCCATTGCTTCATCTGTGAGTCAGTGTTACTGACGGAGACACTTTGAATGGACACAGAAACATGCTAATTTGCTGCAGTAGCAAACAGGCACAACATGCAACATTAGCTGCAGTGACCTGTACCATCTTGACATTATTACACACTGTGACTCACTGTATTAATTCGCAAGTTCCCTATCATAGGGGTCTTTAAAACGGGTCATCACCATTTCAAGGTGGAATTAAGGTCTGACTTTTGGGGCTGTCGAGGGCTTATTGCCAGTCACATGCTATTTCAATTGAGAAAGCGACCACTGTAAGTGAACAAATATTGTTGTACTAGATTTATACCTTATTTATTTAATACATTTCTGGAAGAATGTGAGCTTTAAATTCACCAACTGACCCTATGTTTTCAAAAACGTATGGTGGTGGGAGTAGGACGTCCCTACCCTGTGATGGGAAGGGGTTTGGTGCACCCGCTACACTTGTTGATTTCTTCAGCCAACCAGGTTATTTTCCAACGCCCATGTGACTTTAGGCAGATGATGCCAATCGCCCGCACCTCCACTCTGAAAATAGTTCCAGGTGCTCTGATTATCGGTAACTGCATCCTTCTTGTTGGTTCGACCAGTTAGGGGCTCTCCCGATTCAACCCCCGACCCAAGTCCCCAGACTAAAGCAATGATCGTCAACATCCTCCATAGAGCCTCCTTCCTGGTGATCTGACTGGCCAGTGACTCCTGATTCACCTCCTGATCCAAGGATGCAGCCCGAGTCGCCAGACTAAAGCAATCAATGTCAACATCTCAATGGAGACTCCTTCCCGGTGATCTCACTGGCCAGTGACTCTTCTCACTCGCCTTCTTACCTAAGGGTGTCACTCGACGCTGCAGACTACAGCAATCAATATTAGTTTCATATTCAGTTGAAAGTCTCTTCTGTAGCCCTTTGCTTGATATTAGCATCTTCTGATGCGTTGCCAAGCCATGCATGTTTTTAGTTTATCATATAAATAAACACAATTCTGCCTGCACAGAAAAGTTTTGTTCATCATTATGAAAGGGCTGGGCGCCCCCTCCGAATTTACAACCTCTTGTGACACAGTTGGTGGACTCACAGTCTGTTAACAAACACTGCTGAAAATTGTGGGATGCGGAAGCAGAATAGGTTCCCACTACATGCCTGGATCAAACTGGTGCGGGTCCTGGCCATCACTCAGTACTGTAGTAGTCCACCGCATTAATTGCCCATCAACAAACTGAACAGGCATGAAATAACTGAAGAGCTCGGTCACGTGTCGCTGGCCTATGGAGGACTTTCATTTAGTCCATCACTGCAGGTCCCAACAAGCTGTACGCTATGACCACTTTTTGGCATCGAACAGTGACAATTAGATATGGGATGATATTACCAAAGTCCATCCCAGCAGATCCCACTACAATTTCTCCCTCCTACAAATGCATACTCTGCTATAAACTTTAAACAAAAATACCTCAGAATGGTCAACCCACTGCAGTAACCGGCGAAGTGCATTATGATAATTAGAAACACAATAAAAGGGCCTGCAGATCTGCTCAAAGCAGACACCTTACTAAAAACTATAAACTGCATATGAATCAGTTACATTTTTTCCTCCATCACGCTGCTAAGCACTGTGCCCCCATAACACAATAACTACACCTCGTGGTCCTCATGCATGACATGGAAACACTCACGTAGGGTCAACACAACCAAAACACCCTTCCAAACACACACCCTACATGAGGTAGCATATAGGCAAGAGCGTCAGCACCCCACAATAGGGCAGTAAGTGTTATAGAAATGTTGGAATACAATACATGTAAATACCCAACTACAGTGCTTAGTTTGGCCAGTGGTTGAAGGTGGGGCCCACGGATACTCATTTCCTGAGACTAACATTTATTATTCTGAACAGACTTTGATCCAGAGAAATGGATAGAAAAACAGAGAAGGAGAATAGAAAGAGGAACAGAAAGCCTGAATAACAGTGACAAATGAAGAATGCAGGGATGAAAAAGAACCTGCAAGAGCCAGCTAAATAGTCAGGGAGCATCTGGTGGTGGATTGAAGAGGCATGAGGTGAAATTATGACTACGGAGCATTCAATACTGCCGGCCGCAGTATTCTGAACAAAACGTGCACTCCTTCCCCTAACAAAATAACTGCAGCTCGGTGGTCCTCACGCATGAAATACTTTGCACATAGGATCAAACAGACAGAACACCCTTCCAACCACACACCCTAGATGGTGTAGAACAGCACTCATGCAGGTAAGGACTTCAGCACCCCACATTGGGGTAGTAAGTGCTATATAAATGTAATACAAAACGTGTCGTTGCCAAACTAAAGCATTAATTTGAGCCAGTGATTGCAGGTGTGGCCTACCAATCCAGATTTTGTGGGATTACAATTATTTTTCTGAACAGACATTAATTTAGAGCTATCGATAGAAAAACATCAAAGGAGAAAAGACAGAGGAACAGTAAGCTGGAAAAACAGTTACAAAAGGAGAATACAGGGATGGAAAATAACCTGCAGGAGTCAGATAAGGGGTCAGGGAGTTCTTTGTGGTGGATGAAAGAGGCATGAGGTTAAATTAAGACTACAAAGCTTCAATAGCACCAGCCACAAGCTTCTGAGCACTTATCCTTTTATAAATTACTCACTGCCCAGCAACGAGCGCTCATTTCCACAGCATCACAGCCTGCAATGCAGGAAGTGAGGCCACAGATGTCAGTTCTTCCAAATGCCTGAGGAAGCTGAAGTAACACACTGCGCTTCCTGTAGCCACCGATGGCATCAAACGCGTGAATTCTTTTCCCATCCTTAGTCCTTCAACAGCCTCCTATGTGCTGCTGAGTGAGTAGGGCAAGGGCAAGTTGTGAAAAACTACATAAAGTAAACAGGACTCTCAGACACTTTATTTTCTAATTTTGTTGTTGCTTTTATTACTTCTGGGACCAGAGTTAATGGTGATCCAGGGATAACAATAACAACCTATTTTTATGTAGTGCCTCATAGCACATTAAATAACAGATGTTACAATTACCCATTCGTAGCACTCAATTACCATCCTTTGAGCGGATGGAAGGCTAAGCTAGTGACCTCTGATCACAATTTTGTTGTAGCTGTGAACGTTGCAAATGTTCTAATCATTGAGCTATTCCTTTCGTCACTGAGCTATCTCTCCTGCAGTTACTACACCTGGTTCCCCTAACTGAGGCCCTTGGATGTGGCACTGTAGAAACATATGTTCCCCCAGGACTCTGACTCTCTGCGGAGCTGGTAGAGGGTGGGTGGCCATTCATGGTGCAAATATACTTTGGTTCATATGCTATTTTGCAAGGTCTTATTTACTAAAAATGTGTGGCATGCTCTAAACATTATGAGGGTGAAATAAAAGATGTTCTGGGCTTGGTGTAGTAGTTGTTACTCTGGCACCTCATACTATCAATAGAGAGACATTGAAGTGGTTAAAGTGGGTTCACTCCCTCTCCCAATTTTCTTTTGAACCAAGTTAATAATCAGATAATCCACCTGGGTTAAGATGTTTACCTCAAGCCATTAAACTTGTCCCCAACTTCTCCAGAGGGCGATCCGTTAAAATGACTCACAACCACTAGGAGTAACCAGTGGCATGCTTCATCATCGAGTCCTCACCCAGTCACCTAATGTATTTGGGTGGGCTCTACCTTGTGGTCAGGGAGCTCTTATCTAGGGTTATTGGTGGTGGGATCTGAAGATCTTGGATTAAAATTGCCTCGAACTCACTCTCCTCAAGTGAATATGCTGCAGGGTGCCTGGGCAAAATTAAAAACATAGATGAAGCAAGTAAGAAAAATGAGTATCTCCTTGCATCAAAGTCGTTGCACATGTTTCAGCCACCTATCGCAGCCTTGTGGGTTGTGTGGCTTTTCTTAGGACCGAAATATCAGATGCCCAAGTTTCTCTCAGAGTAGTTCCCCTTCCTTAATTACTCTCAGGGTATTTTCCCTCCCTTAGTAACTGCAATGTGTGGACAACATTTAAATTCATGCATGCCAAACTTAGTACACATTAGTTGGTCCTCCAGAACCCTGCAGTTGTTACTATGGCACTTCAGCCACGGCAAGGGATGACCATATAATTATAGTCCTTCTTCAGGGTGGGATGTGTACAGCTGCGACCCAGTTTCAAAACCCATACCATGATTTTTTTGAAGGCTGACCCCGTGAGAGTAACTGTGGCCACTATCTCCAGTAGAGTAAAATACATCTGTTAATCTCTTTGTTTATATGAATGACTGAGGAGCATCACCAATGTCCCTTAACCAGCAGTCATCCAGCCGCCTGCAGCACTGAAGCAGTCTACATATTCTCAAAAAGGAGGGTATTGTGTGTCACTAATCATCCTCCAACAATATCAACCGACAAAAATATCAAAGCCATCATATCGACTACCAATATATTACTGTGGAGGTAGGTATACATAGAGTTGTGTACATTAAGCTCAACTCTACAGTGGCTTCCAGCGCATTTTCCCTTTCACTGTGTGATAGCCACTCGTCACTGGGTGACTGCATGAAGGAAGCCAATATCGTGTGGCACATGGTGGAACTATGTGAGTTGGCAGCTCTGAGCAAGTCTTCTTGAGCAAGTTTGTGTTTGTGTGGGTTAGGAATTGCTTTCTGTCAGTCACAGGGTTGAACAATTACGAGGGCAGGGGAGAAATCAACGAGAGGTAGAGAAAAGGGGCCAAACTGAGAAACAAAGACGAGAGATAGCAACAGGATGGGGACAGAATCACTGAGGTTGGGATACAGGGGAAGCTACAGGAGTGCGAGGGAAGAAACACAGAAGGATGTGAGGAAGCAACACATGGGTGCAGGGAGGATAGCAAATTCAATGGACGAGAGCAACTTGTAGCTTGTAGGAAAGGAAAATTAAAGGGATGAGAGAGCAACCTTGAGCGTGGAGGGGAGACAAGAGCACACTAGAAAGACAGCAGGAAGAAGCACATGGGCAAGAGATAGTACAACACGAAGTGTGGAGGGAAGGCGAGACACACACTAGGAAAACAGTGGGAAAACACATGCACTCTTGGATTTCTTACACAAAAAGAAAAAGTAGCGTGTAAAAAATGAGCAATGGAATGACACATGTAATGCATCAATGCTCAAGGGGAAAGACAAACAAGAAAAACCCACACAAGCTGACAAATAAAAAGCAAGTAAATAGGAGTGACAATGATCATCAATTCTTCCTTCCAGTCACTCAGTAAAGCACCATGGTAAATTTACCATGGTGCTTTACTGAGTGACAGGAAGGAAGGCTTAGGAGGGGGCTTATCGTGGCAATCTGGATTGGAGTTGCTTTGAAAGTGGATTTATTATACGTGTTACAAAGGGACATTGTGACTGAATTTACTCAGCCAAAATTTTTGAAGCAGATGTAAGTGAAAATTGCAACGTTCCTTACTATTACAAATCATCGTTGCCCTGCGGAAGTTCACTTGTGGTGAACAAAATGTATTGGCTGGTTTTTGTAATAAGAGTGACAATAAAGCCATCCAAAGGTAGGCAATGGGCAAGGTTGAAGGCCACTGTAAGCTAACAATACGTCTCCAAAGGACAGCGAGGCAAGGTCTAAAAGGCAAAGTAGGACTTTTCCTTGGGGCTGTGTGTTTCAGAAAAGAGGTACTTCTTATTGCTGCATTGGGATTTTGCTATCATTCATATTTGTCATATAACTTTTCTGGTATACACAAACATATATTTACACATGTAGATTTACTCATGTTTACATTTACTTTTGCACTTTGTAGTAACTTTAATACTTTTGTCTACTCACCATTTCCGAGTGTAAAGTTACTACAAAGTGAAGACTCACAGGTCCCAATCAACTGAAATCAGGTGGAGGAGACAAAATTAAGATATTCAAGTAATTACTAATAACTTTTCACACATAGGTAGTGGTCTCCACCACTGGGGCAGAGTTCTCATATGGCAATATATACAGAAAAGTAATCACATTTATTATACTTTAAAAATAGTAAAAATGTTTCAGTGTAAAATATTCATGTACAAACATTCTATGGTTTTTAAACCTAGATCAAATAAAGAATATGTGGCACTATTATCTTAAGAATATAGAAAAAAATTTAAATATAGTTAATTAACATATAATTATTTATTTAAAGATGAATCTAAAAATCCCACTTACAGTGAAATGTTTATTTTTACTTGATAAGTATTGAAATCACTACAGGTTATGTTTAGAATTAATATAATTCAAATTGTTTTCAGAAAACATGTTACGTTTAATTTACCATTTGAAAAAGTGTATTTAAAAAATAATAATAATGATTTATTTTAATTACATATCATTTTTAATATGAAATAAAATGCATATATATGTTTAACGTTGAAATAAGTTAATTGATTTCAGATATTATTTCTTATGTTGTTTTATGTCCCTCCTTCCATTTTGTCTATAGGAGAGTGGTACAGTATCTGTGAGTGGCCAGGTGTGGTGAAGGACTTCCTCCAAGGCTAGGCTGAAGTTCATTTACACTGCTTGGGTCTTTTTTGACTTAATTACTTTAGAAGTGCAGATTGTGAATAGCAATGGCCTAATGCGTTTGTGAGTGGGTGTTTGTCACTACCTAAAACCCTCCTTAACCCTCCTTACCCCACTCCCATTTTATAGTAAGTGTTCCCCTTTTTACAACCCCTGCTCTGTCCCTCACACACATACTACTAAATCAAATAGTCAATGTGTCAACCCCAACACACATAAAAAAAACAGGAGAGGCGAAAGCCGAGGTCTTCGCTCATAGATAAGTGAATGGCTTTTTGTAGTATGCAGTACTACCAAGCATACTACAAAGTGCAGTTTGTGAATGGACCTCTGTGTTTTGCTATATTCTTCTGATGCAGGTGTAAGTGGGTCATCAGGTCAGATGCCTTGCGAATATAAGGATGTTTTTATATTTCTATTAAAGAAGCACTGGGCATTTTTGTTGGATAAATAGTGTCTTCTTTCTCTAAATTGTGTGATCTTAGACAAACATTTGAGTTCACCGAAACTCCTTTTTAGGTTGCAGCCCACCAGACAGCAGAGCTATCTGGTTTGCTAAAGACATCTTGAGGACATTCAGAAAGTTGACCTAGGAATGCATTCTGCCTGTTGCTTGCCAGTGGCTTTGTGGTTTGTAACTCCCATTTTCTTGCTTTCCATTTGCTTGCTTCTTTTGTTTTAGGCTGACCAGCTTCAGTTTGGTCCTTCCCTTGCCAAAACCCTATTCACAGAATCATTCCAAGTGGTTCCTTTCTGTAAACCGTGCTGTAAATCTTGTTCTTATCTCATCACATTTGCTGTGCATTCAAAGACCGAGGTCAAGGGCTCTTGTTTACTTTTCTTTCTCTGCATTCAAAGTGGGAGGATTTATGTGACCGTCATGCTGGATTGTGGGGATTTGAAAGAGTTGATTTCAAGCACACAATCAAAGTTCAAATGAACTGTGTAAGTATTTCAGAATGCATCATAATTATTAATGCACAAATGAAGAACTGTTTTTGTTATTTCTGAAGCATGTTGAAAACAAATACTTTAATATAATCAAAACAAACCATTAAACTAGGTGATGCAGTTTCCACACATTTTTGTGCACTGTATAGTCTTATTAGTAAAACTGTATGTCTGTGCAATCGTCATTTCAACAGAAAATGTGTTATCTGTAACAACAGGGTGCTACCACACCATGAACACTCCATTCTATGCCACTCCACTGTACTCTGCACCACTCCACTGCACTCTACACTGCATCACACCACTGCACTCTGCACCACTCCATTCCACATCACTTCACTCTGTACCACTCCACTCTACACTACTACACTCTACGTCTCTCTACTCTACCATGTACCACTCTACTCTATGCCAATGCACTCTCCCAATGCACTCTTAACCACTCTACACCACTGCACATGTTGCCACTGCACTCTACAGCACTTCAGTCTAGCCCACATATCTGCTCTGCACAACTCCACTATACTCTACTCTGCATTATTCTATGCAACTCTAGTTGGAACCAATCTGTCCACTCAACTCTACTCTGCTGTTCACCAAAGCCCTCTGCATCACTCAACTCTGTCACTCCACTCTGCACCACTCTACACCACTCTACTCTGCACTACTGTACTCTATGCCACAGCACTCTACACCACTCAACTCTAATCTGCTCCACTGCACTGCGCTGCATGGTACTCCATTGAATTCACTGCCACTGCACTCAATGCCACTGCACTCTATGGCACTGTACTCGGCAACACTCTACGCCAATACACTCAACAACAGTCCACGCTACTCTATGCCACGCCACTGTATGCCACTCCACTGTATGCCACTCTACGCAACTTCACTTTATGCCACTCCAACACACAACACTCTGCCACTCCACTCTACAACACTCTGCTCTATAAAAGCCTGGGTCACATCCCGGGTTCACATAGTAACTGTCTTGTCTGTTGGTTCAGTAATGGTACTGTCCCCATTGTGGGAAAGGGGCCAGAAATGGTTCTAGGTTTATGTTTAATAACTATCCCTTTTAATAGGTACTTCTCACTGCAGTACTATAATGGGATACATTGATACCATTCACATGTTAAAGCAATACATGATTTTACCTGATGTCTGTTGTTTGATTTACATAGCAGATGTTTTCAGGGCTCGGCTCGTGCACGGGTTCTTACATCCATGCCAGACCCTTTGCTCGGCTCTGACTCAGCTCTCCCTGTTAATTTCTTGTCTTGCCCACCTCTATTCCACCAGTCTGTTGGAGGGGCTCATAAGTGCTAGGGGTGGGCTTGTGTCATCAGGCGCCTGGCAAGGTGCAATTATTTGTAACTTACCTCAATAAATCAACTTAAAGCTACATAGAAACATGAACATCTCTTCATCATAACAGAGGATATTTTCAATGTCGAGAAACGCACAGATTTGTGGGTATATACAAACACTCACGATAAACCACACTTTGATCCTCCTACTGCCCACCCCATCTGTGGGGTTTGGTACTGTGTATTTGTCCAGTCACAGAGCAGTAAAAACATTAATGCCTTGTATCCTTTTACGGATGCCTATCAGGTGCGATTGGAGACATTTCCAGCCATAAGTATCGGGTACAGTTGAAGTTGCCTTTGTAAATCGGACCTACTTGCCTTTTCTCCAGCTAGTAAAAGCTTTAGGCTTTCATTACAAGTTGGAAGTACATTTCAGATTCAGCCTGTAACAGGAGTTATAGGCTGAACTGGGACTACGGATTACATATTTTGAGGCATTGGAAAATCCGGGTGCAGAAATACTAGCTCGTATACTCAAGTACTTTCTAAAGTAGGGCTGATTATGTAATATTTTGAAGGTTGAGGGAGACTTGTGGAAAGGAGTGTGAACGTGTGAAATCATGTCCTTAGATGCAGGAAAGAAGCCTGATATTTGCCCAAAGCAGGTACCTAGGCCCCAGCCCCTCCTTTCACTGGGCATGTGTACACAGAGGAAGGCCACATTCATCCAAAGTAGGGAAAGAACAAAAAGTCTGCTTAGCCCCTATTGCATCCCTGACAATTACCAACAGAAGGCATCCTAGAATGCTGCATGATGATGTCAGGTTGGGTTTTGAGATCTATTGTCACATCTCTCATTGAATGGCTCCTTTAAAGCTTTCTCTTAGAGCTGCCTGTATGGTTCAGCCTGCATCCGGTGCTTGCATGTAAACCTTTTTTGCAATTTTCAGATCCCAGATGGTGCTCAGATGTTGCGTTTGTTCTCTGGGGGCAGTACTGAAGGAAGGTGGGCACAAGTCCAAAGTACACTTTTTCTTTCATGAGAAGGCCTAATATTTAGAAACAAAGTACCCTCACCAACCTTTGCCCGAAATGTTATGCCCTACTTTAGGAGCCCGGTCGATTTTCAAGCTCTGTTCTGTATACTGGATTATTAATCCGGGATTACAATTGCCAAAATAAAAACTTGGAGTGGATAAACAAATCACCCGTGGAACTGAAAAATGCTCTAGCTCTGCTCATGGGGGGACAGCGCCAGAGCACACAAAATAATTGTAAACGTGGTAGTCTAAAAGTGAAACAGATTATCATAATTAGGCTTCCAGAAACACCATGTAACTGGAAAAAAATGCCATTTTTGGACTTTTAATGCGAAATCTAATAATTCTTGGTGTCACACAATTGATTCACTTCAATAGAATCTGGAGTACCAGATTACCAAAAGATGTAAAAATCAAAGCTCTGGACTGGAGCATGCTGTCTCTGATGACAAGAAACATGGTATCACTTTAGCTATCCTTTGTAGCTGAAAAATGTAATGCCAGCATTTTTCAAATCTGCATAAACTGCAGTTAATGGTCAGAAACTTTGGGAGCAAGAGGTGGTCTTGTGCTTCAATTTTTCCGTGCTGGCTACAAATCATACTTTTTCTATTTTTAGGTCTTGTTTTGTTATGTTATACAGATTTATAAAGCGCTTGGCTACCCGGAGGCCTACCAGCGCTAATGACAGAACACTTAGAGTTTGCAGAAAGTTAAGCTTTAAACATCCAGGTTTTAAGAGCCTTCCTAAAGGATAGTTCATGGTTGATAGTGCGAAGGCTAGGTGGCAATAGATTCCAGAATTTGGCCCCTTGGTATGCCAGAGAGCTTCCACCCCATCTAGACTTCTTAACCCTAGGGATCACAGCTAGACAAGCCGTGGATGACCTAAGTTGTCTAGTAGGTATTTAAAAGGAGGCCAATGTTCTGAGAAGATGAGGGCCTCTCTTGTGTAAAGCTCTGTGAATGTAGCACAGGGTCTTAAATTCTATCCGTCGTGCCACAGGAAGCCAATGAAGAGAAGAGATTGCTGCTTTTACGGAAATCATACCTAGGTATATTAAGAAGCAGACAAGCCACAGCATTCTGTACCACCTGCAAAGTTTTAATCACAAACCTGGGGGATCCAATGTAAAGAGCATTTTCGTAGTTCAACCATGAGCTAATCATGGCCTGTATAATGAGTCTTTTAGCAGTAAGAGGAAGGATTTTAAAAACCTTTCTCAAAAGCCTAAGCAAGCCAAACGAGGTAGCGGCGATTTTGTTGAGCCATAGTAAGTTGGGGGTCAAGCCAGACACCCAGACCTTTAATAAGCATTTTAAGAGGGGAAGATTTCCCAGACCTTCCAGCACCAAAGGATTAGATCTAGGCTGTGCCTGATGTCAAGGATCATAACTTCGGTCTTATTATCATTAAGTTTCAGCTTACTTTGTGACATCCAAGCTGCCACCGCTTGAAGGCAGGCAGCAAGTGTCGAGCCGTTGCCATTGGGATTTGTCGAAAATGATACTACCAACTGTGTATCATCCGCATAGGAAACTAAGGACATCCCAAATGGCTTGAGGACTTCCGCCAGAGGTAGCATATAGATATTAAACAGTGTGGGGCTGAGAGCAGAGTCCTGTGGCACACCGCAACTGTTCATGACAGGAGATGAAAAGTAGGACCTGTCCAGTACCTGGTAGGATCTATCTTTTATAAAAGAGGTGATCCAATCAGGGCAGATGATGATATTCCAACATCTCGTACTCTACCAAGTAGTATAGCTGGGTCTACAGTGTCAAATGCCGCACTGAGATCCAAGAGAATAATCGCTTGCAGTGTTGCAGTACCAGTTGCCGCCCATGTGTGGTGCTGCACTTACTCCAGCTCTAAGATGGAATACATTCATTACTGGTTTTGGTCATTTTTGCTTGTTATAACCTAGCAGTGCAATTTGTGACTAGTAGGGGGCATTCTCGTTTGTGGGTGGGTGCATGTCCCTCCCTGAACCCTTTCGGAATCCTCCCTAAACTTCTATTCACTCCTTCCTTAACCTCTCCCATTTAGTCCTAAGTATTCCCCATTTTCCAGCCACTTCCTCTTGGCCCTCTCACAGTTACTGCTAATACGTATACCTACATGTGCAGAGACCTGTGCAGTCGGGGAGGACATCTTCACACATAAAATATAGTAAAAGAGGAAGCACAGAGCTCCGTAAGTAGGTTAGTGAATAGCATTTTGTAGTATGTTTGTAGTACTACCACAGTATGCAGTATGTGAATAGGCCTCTTACTGTGTAAATACTAGTACTTCAATTGGGCTTTGGGTCAGCCCAGTTCTTAACATTAGTTGGCTAGATTGTCATACTCATTTGCTTGCTTCTTAATCAATGGACTACCTACATCTTGTTTGTGTTTCTCTCCTGGAACATTGCTTCTTTACCATTCTTTTGCTTAGATGACCTAAATCCTCCTCCCGCTTAAGGTCTGGGAACTACTTTTTTCTTTTTCTTTTATTATTACACATGAGTTTGTGTTTTCTTTCTTTCTGTCTCTCTTCCCCTTCACATCATGTGTCTTGCATGCTCTGTCTTACTTCCCTACACCCAATCTCCTCTGGCTTTCTCCAACCAGTGCTTTTTTATTAATACACCACTTCTCCATGCTCCCCCACCCCTCTCTGCCATTCATCAGTGGCGCTGACTTACTTTACTGGTTCCTCCCAATTTTTTTTTTTTTTTTTTTTTTTTTTGCTATTTCAGAGAGTCCAGTAGCTTCAATTTGCTGCCAAAGCCGGTAATTTTAATGCATTCCGTTTTGCACATATTCTGCATTTTTGTATTTGCTGTTCCAGGAGCTGGGCACGGCCATTATCAAATAGGTCCTGGGAAAAGGAAAAGTGATGTCACTTCCTGTGCAGATGGATGATGGTAAATCCAATTTTGCCCCTTCCTGTGCAGATGGAGTAGGAGAAACCACTGCTATCCATTCCTGTGCTGATCGATGATGGGAAATCCATTGATGTCAGTTTCTGTGCAGACTGTGCAGCTGGATGGTGTAAAATCCAATGATGCCACTTCCTGTAAGAATGGATGATGAAAATATATCTTCTTGTTTGGCTTTTTCTTTTAAAAACACTTTTTTTCAGGAAACCAGTGATGTCTCTACCTGTGCAGATGGATGATAGGAAATCCATTGATGTCACTTCTTGTGCAAATATATGGGAAAAGATAAATTCAGAGGTAATTCTGCACCTACCAATTGTGGTAACACTGTTATAGCCTTAGATTTAGTGTGGGAATCTACATGGTCTTGTTGGTACGCAGGCATGGGCCAGACTGGAAATCAAAAGCACCCCAGGAAGAATTCATAATATTGGCCACATACTGCATGCACAGTGCGCATGTCAGTACGCAGTGCAATTTGGGAGAATGTGCTTTCACACAGCTAAAAAAAAATGGATGGTATCAAATGTTCATTTTTGCTTCAGCTATTGTTATTGTACTCAGGAGCAACAGGGTATTAATGCTCTGCAACAGTTAAACCGGCACACACTGTAGCAGCCCACTGGAAACCTCACCTCGCCTTGAGTTCAGGAATACCCTCCCCATGTGTTCAAGGAAACAAAGCAAGGGTTCAGGCAGCCTACCTCTAATATGTGGGCACAACAAGAACATGTCCCTTTTTCAGTGGTCAACCCCTTATTTTCATGACTGTTATTGCTCATGTTTAGACTAGTTGCCGCATTCCTTGACCTGTCGGACTATATTTAGCCCGATGTAGGCAACGCACAGCGGAGGACACAGTGTGAGTAGACAGTTGGCCACAATGCCAGGTTTTTTAAAAATAGTTTCTTGATCTGCCATATTTTTAACTCTGAAAATCTTTACTGCTTTTATTGATGTACTTATACTTAGCACTTTATTTAACACTCGTCTAGGCTAAATCGCTTGTTTTTTTTGCTCCCCCCCCACCCCGTGTTCAGTGGCTTTGGGGGCTGGGTGTATTTGTCTTGGCCTCTTTCTGCCTGTCCTCTCCTCTTGGGGGTTATTGGCAGTTCCTGTATTAACACGGGTTTTTCACCCGTGGAGAGTGCCATTTTTTTCTCCCCCATAATAGCATGTTGCTGGCCGCCATTTTGTGTCAGTTAGCAGTCTAGTTGCCAATTTCTTTGACCTGTCGGACTATATTTAGCCCAATGCAGGCAAAGCGCAGCGGAGGACACGGTGTGAGTAGACAGTTGACCACCCTGCCAATGTTTTTTTTAAACAGTTTTTCTTAATCTGCCATCTTTTTAATTCTGAAAATGTTTACTGCTTTTATTGGTGTACTTACATTCAGTGCTTTATTTAACGCTTGTCTAGGCTATTTCGTTTTTTTGTTTTTTTTCTTTTGCTCCTTTCCCCCGGCCCGTGTTCAATGGCTTTGGGGGCTGGGTGTATTTGTCTTGGCCTCTTTCTGCCTGCCCTCTCCTCTAGGGGGTTATTGGCAGTTTCTGGAATAACACAAGAGAGTGCTATTTTTTCTCCCCCATAATAGCACATTGCTGGCCGCCATTTTGTGTCAGTTAGCAGACTAGTTGCCACTTTCCTTGGCCTGTCGGACTATAATTAGCCCGATGCAGGCAATGCGCATCGGACGCGCGCCTAAGGCAAGCCTGTCTGCACCCGTCTGCGCCAGGTCGGGCCTGCATTTAAAGAAGAAAGGAATTGTGTACTCTTCTGACTTTCTCCATGCCTTGAGGCCAGTTCCTCTGAGTACTTGCTCTCACAATTTTGACCCAATAGCCAACTTGGACTATTGCACTGAATGTTGCTGGTCTCCTTGACCAAATTTAGAAAATAAGAATCCTATGATCCAAGAGGAAAATAAGTGTACTTTCCTCTTGGCAAACTGTAGCTCTCTGGCAGTGCATAAATTAGATATACATCTGCTTTTGGGTCAGCATTCCCCTACGGTCCTCTTTCTCACTGAGTCTTGGCTTCATGCGGGATCTGCTCCTGATATTGCTTTGGCCTTACCTCAAGGGTATTTAATAAGTAGGCTTGATAGAGGTTTTGCCAGAGGTGGGGGCATTGCGATTATTTACAGAGATAACATAATTGTCAATCCACATCCCATGCAGTTAATAGGGTGTGAAAGCATGTACTTTTCGATTACCCTGAACGTCCAGTTAACCTTTTCAGGTGCTCTGATTTATCCCCCCGGTCCACCTGAAAACTTTATACACTCTCTTTCAGACTATATTGCGGAGCTAATGTGTTCTAAACCTAATTTCAGGCTGCTTGGTGATTTTAATATTCATACAGAGGATACAGATAGTTCTACCACTAGATCACTACTTTTGGATATGGATGCTCTAAACCTGGCACAATTGATCAAGGGCCCTACGCATGTGAAGGGACACACCATTGCTTTAGTTTTTTCAAATATGGTGGAGTTGACTCCTATGTCTCCCCTCCCTCTGGCCTGGTCTGATCATTCTTTGACAACCCTCAAATTAGCCATTCCCACTCCTAGAAAACTTCCACATGACCTAGTTTTACCTTACCGACGCTGGCATAACCTTAAGGCCAATGAATGGATTAATACTTTGGAGAGGCTGAAACCCCCCATTAAGGACAATAGTATGGACATGCTAGAAACTTTTAATAGCTGGATTACTAGTAGCCTAGATGTGCTTCTGCTCTGCTCTACTAAAGCCAGAGGATGTCGCAGGAAGGGCGCACCTTGGTTTTCCCCGCATATTCTCCAGCTCAAACGAGAATGTAGAAAATTGCAAAGAAGTCTTATGATGACTCTCTAAAACTAGGATACAGAATAGCCATTAGGTCCTATCATTCAGAAATCAAAATAGCACAATCTATCTATTATGCGTCCCAAAGTGAGTTGGCATCAAACTCCCCTAAGGAGATTTTTCGTATACTTAACAAGATTACCCAGTCACAAGAAAAGTCGGTGCTCAGGACGTGTCCCAAGAACATGGAAATAACCTTGTAACTTACTTTCAGCAAAATGTTCTAGACATTTATTCGACCCTCCCTACAGTTACTGCTCAGACCTTGGAGGGGATAGGTCAGAATTCCTTCTGTTCTGCCACCTTCTCAGAATTTTCTCATATAACAGAAGACTCGGTGCTGAAATCTCTCACCACTCTTAAGTCAGGTTCCCCCCTTGATCCAGCTCCTCCTCAGGTGCTGGCTTTAGGTGCCTCAGTGATAGCCCCTGTTATCACTGATCTTCTGAATTCATCACTATCTTGGAGCACAGTACCGGAAAAATGGAAACATGCCATTGTCAAACCTCTGTTGGCAAAAACCTAACTTAGATGCTACATTACTCAGTAATTACAGACCTATATCATTGTTGCCTGCTCTGTCCAAAATAATTGAAAGGCACGTCAATACTCAACTGTCCTGTTTCTTGGAGGATAACAATGTCCCCCATTCTACTCAGATGGGTTTTAGACCCCGCCAAAGCAGTGAGTCAGCTCTGATTGTAGTTACTGAAGAGGCGAGAAGGTGCCTGGATCAGGGCTTTGTTACAGCTATCATTCTTTTGGACCTCAGTGCTGCATTTGACGTGGTGAACCCTGATATATTACTTGGTAAAATACGAGAGATCGGAATATCATCATCTGCCCTTCACTTGATCACATCTTTTATAAAGGGCAGATCGTATCAGGTATTGGACAGGTCCTACTTTTCATCTCCTGTCATGAATAGTTGTGGAGTGCCACAGGGTTCCACTGTCAGCCCCACACTGTTTAATATTTATATGATACCTCTGGCAGAAGTTGTCAAGTCATTTGGGATGTCCCTAGTTTCGTATGTGGATGATACACAGCTGGTAGTATCACTGTCCACGACCTCCAGTGTCAACGGCTCACCACTTGCCCCTAGCCTTCAAGCTGTGGCAGCATGGATGTCACAAAGTAGGCTGAAACTTAACGATAATAAAACTGAAGTGATGATACTTGGACATCACTCACAGCTTAGATCTAATCCTTTTGTCCTGGAAGGCTTGGGAAAACGTCCGCCTCCTAAAGTGCTTATTAAAAGTCTGGTTGTCTGGCTTGACCCCGAACTCACTATGGCTCAACAGGTCAATAAAATCTCTGCCTCCTCTTTTGGTTTGCTTAGGCTTTTGAGGAAGGTTTTTAGAATCCTTCCCTTTGCTGCTAAAAGACTCATTATACAGGCCATGATGAGTTCACTGTTGGATTATGGAAATGCTCTGTACATTGGATCTCCCAGATTTGTGATTAAAAAGCTGCAGATGGTACAGAATGCCTTGGCTCGTCTGATTCTTAATATATCAAGGTATGAACCTGTAAAGGCAGCAATTTAGTCTCTTCATTGGCTTCCTGTGGCTCGCCGTATAGAATTTAAGTCCATGTACTATATTCACAGAGCTCTGCACAGGAGAGGCCCCCCCTTGCTTAGAACATTGGGCTCTTTTTACACACCTCTTCTACGGCATTTCTAGCCGTGGTTCCCAGAGTAAAAAAGTCTAGATGGGGTGGAAGCTCTCTCGCATACCGAGGGGCCACGTTAGGGGGACTGATTACCACTGTGAGAGTGTGAATTTTCTAATATGTTTATTTATGATTTTATTTTTATATTAAAATGTGTAATGAATTAACGTGGAAAAACAAGTAACTTTTATACAATAGTTATTAATGCTGATTTTCTGTCCCTAACGGAGCACAATTCCAACTAGAGTCAGATGAAGCAGGAGGCTAACAAGTGTTCCTGTATCAGAGGAGGGTTTAGCTATCGATTAGGCCCAAATTCCGAAGACACAACTGATGGTGCCCACTGGCTGATGTAGACTGCTTGTTGATGTTACTAATAATTGAGTAAAGTATAATATTGAGATGTTATGTGTTTTTTATATTGTTTTTCAGGTACCAGCTGCAATATGTGATATGACTGCTGCATAATAACAATAATAATATTTTTTCCCTTACGTTAATCCAGGATAAGAGTTTTTCTAAATTTGTCTTACTAAATTCTTTTCACATGAAGCTCATGATTTATCTTGAAATCATTTCTATGCTAAACTAATGTATACTTTGCCATTATTACTGGTTTTTGTATTATTAATAAGTGTGATTCTTTTGGAGATAATTTGTCTGATTGTCCTAATTAGATTGAGATTTGTAAAACGCTTTAATCAACCACTATTGGTCTTATAAGACTATCATTTGTGTTTGAGAGTTATATTTGTGACATTAGTATTGTTAATATAGGGAAATAAATTCATAGTTCTTCTCAATAAACTGGTGTGATTGAGTGTGCTTAGTAATATTGATTGTAATTGTTTATTATTGTTGCTCACCTCACACATTGATGACATCCCCTCAAACCTATGTCACTTCGATCCATCGTCCTCAAGTGCAGAATCCACTATTCAGTGTAAATAATAGCTAGGATTTCGTGGCGCTGCAGCATTTTGTGGTAGCAGATTACGGTTACGCCATTGTTTTGATGATGTCATAATGTGGTTGTGAGGTTCTCTGGTAAAAATAACATTGAGATTTGTTGTTTTTTTTCTTTCCTAAATGATATAAAAAGGTAGCAAAATTAGTTGCTAGTTGCCTTAAGTGACTTTCCCCGGTTCTTGGAGACCCCTAGGCAAAAGGGTGTGTTCTTAGCGGTGTTCAAATGTGTTGCGTAAAAGTGATTTGCGCTTGCACAGCTTTACCTAATTTGCAGACGATTGAATTGAAAGTGAGTTTAGAAGAATATAAAGTAGTTTTAGATGGAGTGGGCGTACTACTATAGATAGGTATGAGAGTAGGGAAGCGGCGTTCTTCCTTTGAGTGTGGCGCTTGATGCCGGAAAATTATCCCCGTGGTTGTTAATTACAGACCCGAGGAGAGAGGTCTGGGACTCAGGAGTATATTGACAAGTGTAGAGAGACACTTGATATGTGTTGTAATTCATTCATTTAATAGACCGATCTGATGTGATTGGTATCAAGTTTGCGAAAAATTGGTGCGAATGAAAGTATACTGAAGACTTGACGAGTACTAAGTGCACTAGACAATAATCCAAGGAACAGTGGAGAAGTGAAGTTTTGCGGGTCGAATTTTACTCACGTTTGTAGGAACTGTGAAAAAGGAGTAAGCGAAAGCTGAAGGTTACTTTGGAAAGTTCGGAAGCGTTTGTGTTACCCTACCTGTAGTAAATGAGCAAATTTGTTTTCTTATTTTTAAGTTAGCTCACAAATTAATATTGCATTGATTTTGTGTGTGGGTTGTGAAAGATTTGGTACAACAGAATTTGTCAGCGTCTCAGTGAAAGGGGGATGAATGTGTTGGTGTGACGTAGTTGGTGCTGCACTGGGATTGGCCGAGAGTAGGAAAGAGTTGCGCACGGATTTGTGAATCAGTCCGACATTAGAGTAACGCGATTGGAAGGTGAGGGGATTGAAGAGAATTGTGGGATCATAGTCACTTTTCATGATTGATTATTCTTACTTTATTTTTATTTATTATTTGTATTTGCTTAGTTTAATTGAGTTCAATATTATTATTTTTTGTGGATGCAGAGTTGGAACATTAATGAGTGCGAATGTAATTACTGTACCTGTACAATGGGTCCAGTAACTCCATTATATGCCCACATAGACAATAGTGGAGAAAATTCACTAATAAATGTGCAGAATAGATGGGGACCGAGTTCGAATGAGACAAATTTTTTGATTGACTTGTCTCCTGTTGAGAATTCTGGAACCATGTTTTATAATAATCAGGGACAGAGAACAATGGTTCCACAGCAATGTGCGAGTTCCTGACAAGAAACAGGTTCACAGGCAAATTAAGTTTCATTGAAGGGTTTATCAGCGCAAGAGATAACAAGATGGTTGGAAGACCTGAGTAGTTTGAAATCACAGGGGAATAAAGATAAGGAGGAAGGAAAAATGAATAAAGTGAGATTGAACATGGAAGGGAGCGAACTCTTAGAAGGAATAATGGGGGTGAACAGACTTGAATCCTATACTGAAGGGCAGTTGAGATACTTATGTAAGATCATTACAAAGGGAGCAGATTTATCAACAGTTACAAGATGTAGCAGATGACTTTGACATTGACTTGTCAAAAATGAAAACACTGAAAACAAGGTACAAATTAAGTTTGGAGGATGAAGATTTTACTCACATGAGATCTGCATGTATGACAACACATCCTAAAGAATTACTTGAGAAAGTGCAGATTTGGAGGGCATTAGACAAATGGGAGAGCAGATGGGACAGGAAAAGAGAAAGATCAAAAAAAGATAATGTGACACAGACAGGAGATTCAGTGAAAATGCTACCGATGAGGGAAACACCAGGAGGGAATTTTATACATGTACCTTGGAATATGAGTGATATCATAAGTTTTACAAATGATTATCCACGATTGAGCGAGAAACCAATGGAGTGCTACCAGCAGACATATAGGTTTATGAAACTTTTAAAGTGTCTATGGGAAGATTTGAATACGCTTTTTGACATTGTGGTTCCAGCAGATTTATGGATTTAATGCAAGAGGAGTATTGATTGGACGACGAGTGAACCGCAAAGGGATTTAAAAACTGGTGCACCATCTCCTGAGGTAATGAAACATTACTATAAAGTCATTGAGTTTCTGAAAACAAGAATTTCGCCGAAAAATGTTGATTGGCAGCACACAGATAGAACATCACAGGAAGGTAAAGAAGAAGTTCATGCATATTATGGAACATTGTTAAAAGTGTTCAAACAATTCAGTGGTGTAGAAACAATTGAAAAGGAGATCATGAATCATCTAGTGTTCAGATTTTTTTAAGGGTTGAAACCAGAAGTAAGACAAATGATCAAGAATCATTTCATCTGCTGACAAGCAAAGCCGATCGATGAAGTTTTGCACTATGCTAAATACTGTAGATATGAAATTGAGTTGAAGCAGAAAAAGCTGAAAGAGAAATCAATGGTGATGCAGATTAAGGCTGCATGGACAGGATTGCAAGGAAACCTTCAACAGCTGCCACAGGGAAATGGTTTGTTTCCGAGTCAAGGTCGAGGCAGAGGTCGAGGTGGAATTATGCTTCTGGCAGTCAATAGAAATGTAGATTTGAGTTCAGTGGTGAGGCAATATGAGCAGCAGAGGTAAAAGGTGTTACCTTGTCACATTTGTGGATTGGTGGGACATTGGAAAAGACAGTGTCCGATGTTGAACCAGGGAGGAATGGTTCAGCAAACAAATAGTGTCAATTCAATTCAGGGCATGAGAGGAATTAGAATGGGAGGTCAAAATCAAATTTTCCAGAACAATGTGAATAATAAGCAAGGTTTTCAGCCTTTCCAGCCTATGCAACAGGTGCAAAATGTACAACCTCAGGTACAACAAGAACAAATGCCACAAATACAACAAATGCAGCCACAGGTGCAGATGGTGCCTGTACAACAAATGCACATACGGAGGCAGGTTCAAATGATACAGAGCCCAATAGAACAGCAACAGGTTATGCTTTTGCAAGTGGTGCCAAATCAGAGTAAAAACAAAAGTGCATAAGCAGTTGAACAATTTCCTGTACACAGTGAGAGTGAAATAAACGCTGAATGGCCGTTGGACAGCTCAGATGAGGGGTATATGATGGCCGCATCATTAGAAGTGGATTAGAGAGGTCCTTATGTACAGAGTGAAGTACATGGTCATAAGGTTAACTTTCTGATTGATACAAGAGCGACACGCTTAACAATAAGACCTGTGGAAGTTCCAGACATACCTGTTTCAGAAAGGACAGTGCAGATAGTAAGAGTTGCAAATAAACATTTGGTTAACACTCTTACAGAACCAGTTCTTGTGAAAATTGGAAACTTTAGGGATTATCATAGTTTTGTTGTTTGTGATTCCAGTCCAGTATCACTATTGGGAAGAGACTTGCTGTGCAAGATAAATTGCTCGATTTTGTGTTTAATTAAGGGAATTAGAATAGAGACCAACAGTGATGATGAGAAAGATTTGTCAGTTAATGAAGGAAGAAGGGCGATGTCTTGCGAAATAGCTTTGCTAGGTGTTGAGGATGATCAAAAGATGACAATGAGCAGGTAAATGAAGAACACAATTTGGAAGACTTAATTATTTTCTTTCCAGTCTTTGAAAGAAAAGATTTGCCGTTCGATTTGCAGGAAAGAGTTAGACCAAACGTTTGGGATTTTTCAGGAAAGGACATTGGTTTGATCAAAGGAGTTGAAGGAGTCAAAGTGGCAGTGAAAGAGAATGTGGTGTTTCCGATGACAAATGAAATAATTGAAGGGATAAGACCATTGATAGAACAATATTTGGAGCAGGGATTTTTGAAATAAGTGTTGAGCAGTCTGTGTAACTCACCAATAATGGGCTTGAAAAAGCCGAATGGGAAGATTCGTCTGGTCCAGGATTTGAGAAAAATAAATGACGTAGTGGTGAAGTGTTGTCCAGTTGTGCCAAATCCAGCAACGATAATGTTTCAGATTCCATATGATGCAGAATGGTTTACAGTCATTGGTTTGTGCCAAGCTTTCTTTTCAGTACCTCTACATGAGGACAGTAGCTATCTCTTTTGTTTCAAATTTTTGATCAGAGTCTACTGTTGGTGTAGAATTCCTCAATGGTTTTCAGAATCACATTGATTTTCAATCAGATCTTGAAAAAGAACCTGGAGTCATTGGTAATGCCTTACCAATTTACTTTAGTACAGTACATTGATGATTTGTTGATTGCATCAAAGACAAAAGAAGGCTATAAAGAGGATATGATTGCATTGTTGAATTTTCTGGGAGACAATGGTTATAAAGTTTCTCCTGCTAAATTACAATACTGTCAACAAGAGGTGAAATATTTGGGACATTTGATTGAGAAAGGGTCAAGGAGAATTTCAAGAGAAAGAGTAGCAACAATAATGAAAATGAAAACACCAGGTTCACAGAAAGAGCTGATAATGTTTCTGGGAATGGTGGGTTATTGTCGCCAATGGATTCTAAATTTTTCAACCATTTCAAAGCCACTGCAGAGATTAACACATAAGGATGTTTCAGATCCCATAATGATGGATGGGGAATGCATGAGAGCATTTACTGAGCTCAGAGATTCTTTGTGTCAAGCACCAGCTTTAGGTATGCCTGATTACACAAAACCTTTCCTATTGTTTTGTCATGAGAGAGATGGATGTTCTTTGTCTGTTTTGACACAAACACATGGTGGTGTCAATCGTCCAGTAGCATATTTTTCAGCTACTTTGGATAATGTTGCAGCAGCTTTACCAGGTTGCTTATGAGCAGTTGCAGCCGTTGAGCAGAGTATAACTCAAAGTGAAAACATTGTAATGGGTTATCCTCTGACAGTGATGGTACCTCATTCAATAGAAATTCTGTTGACCTGGTCAAAGACACAATACCTGACAAATGCGAGGTTAACGAGATATGAAACAGTGATTTTGGGAGCACCAAATGTGACAATTAAAAGGTGAACAGTGCTTAACCCGGCAACACTATTACCAAATGAAGAGGAAAATTGAAATAGAATTGATGATGGTGAACATGATTGTTTGGAGGTGACAGAATTTTGTACCAAACCAAGAGGTGACATGAAAGATACCTGTTTGGAAGGCAACGATCAAATCCTTTTTGTCGATGGCTCTTGTTTAAGAGATAACAGAGGTGCCTTAAGATCAGGATATGCAGTGTGTACAGTCACTGGAATTCTGGAAGCCTCATGGCTTAAAGGAGTGATTTCTGCACAAATTGCAGAATTGGTGGCTCTTACTAGAGCTTGTCTATTATCAGATCAAATGAAGGTGACAATTTATACTGATAGTCAGTATGAATCTGGCATTGTACATGATTTTGGGCAAATTTGGTCACAAAGAGGTTTCCTGACCTCTTCAGGATCACCTGTGAGAACTGGAGAAAGAATACATGACTTGCTACGAGCTGTATAAAAGCCTGAGAAAATTGCCGTGGTTAAATGCAGCGCACACCAGAGAGGACAAGATTATGTAACATTGGGAAATGCTTATGCAGACCAGGTTGCAAAATGTTGTGCTCTGAATGGGTTTTCATTCAAGGGAAATTGGCAATTGATGTCTGAAATTGATAAGGTCTATGAAAATTTTACCATGCAAATAGTTGAGACGTTAGACGAGCTAAAAGCTATCCAGAATAATGAGCCAGAAGAGGAGCGTAATGATAGGTTGAGACATCATTGCATTCAAAGAGAGGATGAAATTTGAGTCACAGTAGAGGGGAAAGTGGTCTTGCCAAACAGTTTACTGACACAAATGGCCAGATTTTACCATGGTCAAACACACATAGGGAGAGATGCAATGATCAGGAGTTTCAAACAGTTTTGGTACAACTCAAAATTCAGACAAGTGGCGGAGCTGGTTTGCCATAGGTGTGTAATTTGCCAACAAATGAATGTCGGCAAAGGAACGATTGTCAACATGGGAAACATAGGTATGGCGGAGGTCCATTCAATAGAATGCAGACGGATTTCATTGAGATGCCTACTTGTGCTGGTTTGAAATACGAGTTGGTGATTGTGTGCATTTTTAGTCACTGGATTGAGGCATATCCAATAAGGAGAAATTACGGTCTTACAGTGGCTAAATTGTTCCTGCGAGAACTAATTCCATGTTTTGGTTTCCTGGTTTTAATTGAATCATATAGGGGAACTCATTTCAATAATGAGGTGATAAAGGTGCCTTTTTCAGCATTAAACATCCAGCAGAGACTACATTGTAGTTATCGCCCAGAAGCTTCAGGTCTTGTGGAGCAAATGAATGGAACATTAAAATCACGATTGGCAAAAGTATGTGCGTCAACAAATCTAAAATGGTTGGATGCTTTACCATTAGTGTTAATGTCAATGAGAAGCACTCCAGATAAGAAAACTGGGTTGTCTTCACACAAAATATTGATGGTAAGAACAATGAGGTTGCCAACAATTCCTTCAAATGCATTTGTTAACATTACAGATGATATGGTGCTCGATTACTGCAAAAGCCTGGCTGATGTAGTTCGGTCTTTTTCCCATTAGGTGTAAGCTGTAACAGTGCAACAAACACAAGGTCAAGGCCACAGTCTGAGAGCTGGTGACTGGGTGCTTATACGGAAGCATGTGCGAAAGTCTTGCCTTGAGCCACGCTGGAAGGGACCATATCAGATTGTGCTCACTTCAACCACAGCTGTGAAGTGTGCAGGTTTGCCAAATTGGGTGCACGCAAGCCATACGAGAAAAGTGCATGATCCAACAAAAAGAGAAGAAGAACTGTTGAGATTACCGACAGTTGGAAACTTTGGAAACAAACAGAAAGAAAAAGAGCAAAATGTCAACAATGACAGAAATGTACCTACTCCTATAACAGACGAAAAAGAGCAAAACACTGAAGAAGCAGTCTGTAAAAGGGGTAGAGGAGTCAGTCCGAGAAGAGGAGAAGACTGATTCTGATCTGAGGAGGGTGTCCTCAACTGAGAGTGAATCACAAGAATCATCAGAAGAAAAATCTGCACAGAGGAGGGTATCCTCAGAGGCAGGTGGTTTGACATACCAAACTGAAGAGAAGACAGACCCCATTGGGTAAAGAATCAAGAATAGTCCCCCCCAAGTGGATTATACTCTTCCTGAAGCAGTAGCGGGAACATCAGAAGAGAGAGGTCCAAAGGCAAGTGAAGAATCAATATTGAGAAAATTGTTAAAGAAAAAGACACTGAAAGGGGACAACTGGCCAGAAAGAGATTCAAAGGGTGGAAAAGCTGATGTGATTCCACTGATACAGGAGGAAAGAGAATTAAACAAAGGAGAACATACTACTGGAGAAGAAAGTGAAAGTAGCAGAAGACCGAAAAGAAAAAGAGTTGCGAACAAAAGATATTCAGGACCAGAATGGGCATACTTAACTACAAATAAATATCAAGAAGAATTTTTGAACTACTGTTTTGACAGAGACATTGACGTTTTTTTATTTTGGTACGTGAAAATCACAAAGAAAAGAATTGGGGAAAAGAAAGTCGTACTGCTGTGCTTAAAGAGAATGTTATAAAAATAAATTGCTGAAATGAACAACTAAATAACTGGATTTGACAAAGTTGCTATACTAAACTGACAAAGGGACTGTCAAGAGTGAATGAATTTTTGAAAAAAAATAAAGAAAAACAAATTTTTAGGAGGTGTTGTTTGTTTTGAATTTTTGAAATGTTAAGATTTTTTTTTTGGTCCTTAATATAGAAAACATTTGTAACTCATATAACCCAAACAGTAGGATTAGTTGTTGCAAAGTGTTTAGTATCGGTTTGGTGGTACTGAGTGGGTTAATATGTTTATTACTGTTCATAGGAGTGTCTGTTTACAAGATGGATGGAGCCATCCAGACTAGGAAAATTGATAGTACTTTAGATTTAACTGATACATCACTAACAAAAGATAAATTCAGCTTAGATGTCAAATACATACATGAAGAGAAAGAGCTTTCCTCTAATGTCTTCTATCGCTTATTGCATGAGTATATTGAAGTGATGGACGCAAAGGATTGTTATGTGTGCACACAGATTCTTACTTCAGTGGAAGGAGGAACTACATATCATAGCTTACCAGTGGCGTATGCTATAAGTTGCAGTCTTTTGCTAATGCGTTTCTATAATTAAGAGTATATTCAATATTTTTATTCAAACTATGACATGGTATTGTCATTCGTACCTATCATAGGTTATTTGAATAGAATAGCCAAAGAAAATAACATAAATTATGAAAGATTTCTTTGAGCCTTCTTTAACCTTTGGTACAGCTTTTCCTCGTAGAAATAACCTACCTTGTTTATTAACACCAGTAGAGAAAAAGTTCTTAGATAACACAGAAGACAGAAGAAGAGAAATAAAGGCAAAGATAGATAAGGGAATTATAAGTAGAAAGCCTGGAATAGATTATGCCTATACTGATATTACTAAAGAGGGAAAACTACCGATAGATGCTGAGCATGTAGGAAAACTTCGTATATATAGACCTTGGAGTAAAAATGACAGAGTGTTGTTGGAAAGAGTGAATGTAGACATGCTTTTATGTTTAGGAGTAAGTGGGATTTTATGATGAATGGACAGGACCCTCCAGTACCTGGGATTTATTATATTTGTGGAAGAAATGCATATGACCGTCTTCCTAGAGGATGGTATGGGACATGTTATTTTGGAATAGCCTTTCCAAAAATCTATCGGTTGGAAGACTTGAGTAAGATTCCTGAATCAATGAAATTTCAAACAAGAAACAAGCGAGAATCAATTTCTAGCATTGTCGGTGACATTTTTGGGGCTATAATTCCTTCAGTGGGAGTAGTTCTAAATTCAATTAAGATTCAGAAGTTGTCTACAATAGTGGACAACATGTTGACAATTTATCCTGGAGCTATCATTCTTCTGGATACAGAATTGGCTGCTACAAGAGCTATGGCACTTCAGAATCGCCTTGTGTTAGACATTCCTTTGGCGAAGGAGGGCAGAGTTTGTAAATTATTGGTTTCTAATCATTGCTGTTCTTATATACCTGATAATTCAGGTAAAGTTAAAAAGTTGATTAAAAATGTGACGAGTACTAATACTGAGGATTTAAAAGAACTAACAGAAACTACGGTTTAAGAAAAAGCTGGAAAAGGGATCAAAGCTGTGGGAAATTGGTTTAGCAATGTGGGAAGGAATATTATTCTGACAATAGCAAAATGGGTATCAATAACTGTATTTTGTATAATTGGCATTTGGGGAACATAAAAAGTGATAAAATGTTTTAAGAGAAGAAAAGCAGAAAGGAACAGAAAATGCAAAAATAAATGAGACAAAATTTTGAGATCAATGATAAATGAATTTATTATTGGTTGATGTGATGACGTAAATAGTCATCAGAGGAGGGATTGTGAGAATGTGAATTTTCTAATATGTATATTAATGATTTTTATAATAAAACTTGTAATTAATTAACGTGGAAAAACGAGTAAGTTTTAAACAATAGTTATTAATATTGATTTTCTGTCCTTATCGGAACAAACTTCCAACTAAATGCTGTGGTTATTTCCCATAATTCAGAGCTTACATAAAAGTGTTTTAGAAGTTCGTGTAGATGTGCCCACAGCTACCTCTAGCGGGGTGCTGCATCTTACAAGGTCATGTTTTAACCGAGCATTGCATACGTTGAAATGTCTTATTGTTTGAGAATGTTACTAATATCTGGTCTTTCCTCGAGGATGGAAGTAAAACAGCTACAGTAAAAGTTTCTTCCTGAGAAGAGGTGACCGAACGGAGATGGGACAATGGAGCTACAGACGAGTCAGAAAAGGAAAAGTTATATAGAGAAAAATGTTTCAGTCAATGTAGAATTGTGGTACTTTAGGTTATCAGTTCAGTTGTTGATTCGCTAGAGCATAACCACCCCAAGTACTAACCAATCATAAGCTTTCTAGATTTTAGTATTATAAGTTAGAGAGGAGAGAAGGAGTTTCAGGAGAGCGTTTTGATGAGGAGAGTCAGATGAAGCAGGAGGCTAACAAGTGTTCCTGTATCAGAGGAGGGTTTAGCTATCGATTAGGCCCAAATTCTGAAGGCATAACTGATAGTGTCCACTGGCTGAAGTAGACTGCTTGTTGATGTTACTAATAATTGGGTAAAGTATAATATTGAGATATTATGTGTTTTTATTTTGTTTTTCAGGTACCTGCTGCAATATGTGATATGACTGCTGCATAGTAACAATAATAATATTTGTTTCCCTTACATTAATCCAGGATAAGAGTTTTTCTAAATTTGTCTTACTAAATTCTTTTCACATGAAGCCCAACATGTTGATGCTAATTTGTGGTTAGAAAGGTACCTAATTTGAAATGCTCATGATTTATCTTGAAATCATTTCTATGCTGAACTAATGTATACTTTGCCATTATTACCGGTTTTTGTATTATTAATAAGTGTGATTCATTTGGAGATAATTTGTCTGATTGTCTTAATTAGATTGTGATTTGTAAGATGATTTAATCAACCACTATTGGTCTTATACACCTATTATTTATGTTTGAGAGTTATATTTGTGACATTAGCATTGTTAATAAGGGAAATAAATTCATAATTCTTCTCAATAAACTGTTGTGATTATTGAGTGTGCTTAGTAATATTGATTGTAATTGTTTATTATTGTTGCTCACCTCACACATTGATGACATCCCCTCAAACCTATGTCGCTTCGATCCATCGCCCTCTAGCGCAGAATCCACTATTGAGTGTAAATAATAGCTAGGATTTTGTGGCGCTGCAGCACCACCTAGCCTTCGCCTGATCAGCTATGAACTATCCTTCCAGAAGGCTCTTAAAACCTGGCTGTTTAAAGCATAATTTTCTGTTGACTCCAAGTGTCTCGCTGTTAGCGCTGGAAGGCCTTCGGGTAGCCATGCGCTCTATAAATCTGCATAACATAACTCTGCACACTGTGCCATGAATGTCCAGTGTCCAGTTCATGTGTAGCGTGAATGCTGCAGTTTAAAGCTGCAGTCCAGCCTGTCACAATAATTATTTTTATATTAATAGGCCATCTCTATGTAGACCTTGTAGAGCACAAGGTAAAGTGCAAGGCATTTGAAGGTGGGACATGTAGAAATGTAAGTGTACAATGTCCGTTCAGTGACAACCCCCGCAAACGTTATTTTGACTGTGCAATGCTTTGTCTGTCTTATGAGAAACCTAGAGTACAAGCTAAGATATTAAATCTGCTATGTCAGGGTTAGGAATAGCTAGCAAAAATGATTCATCAACAATTTCTAATTGTCATTCAAAATTAATTTCAATTGTGAAGTTAGATTTTGAATAAATATTTAAGTAATGTAACTTTTAGAAAGTAACCCTTTCTTGCCTACAGCTCCCAGTGGCTAATTTGCATTAGCCTGACAGCACCTGTCCTGGCAGTGCTTGACCTTAATGACGTATGATAACTACTCCCGGAGCAGAAACAATGGCCTGGGTGTGGGGATGTCTTTTAATTACTCTTGCAGGATGGCCAGTTAGTATGGGCCCACCCAGTAACTTCATCAACTTGTAAAGGGCCTTTCCCATTCACAAGTAAATTTATGGTGAGGCCCGTGAAAGGGAAACCTTAGTTCCCCCAGCCAGGCTGGCTCTAAACACATTGGGAGGAAAGCTTCCCCCAGAACCAGTTTTGAGTGGCCACAAAGGAGAGGGTTACCTTTTTCTCTCTGCACACCTCAGGGTGGACACACAGGCTCTTTGCAAGGGAATAAGGGTTTCCCCATATTGTATTTTAGGACTAAAGTGCACTGTGGGATTGTTTGAAGTTGGGCGAACAGGAACTGCAATAAACAAAGGTAGAGTTGCCCCTGTGAACTTTTACCTTATTGGTTATGGAGGAGCAAGTGGTCACCGCCACCCACTAGCTAGTGCTAGCCATAAATGTGGCACCCTCCTTATATCATTTTTGCCACCTGTAAAAGGATAGAAGATGGACATCGTTTGCTGATGAGACCTGAGGAGAGTACCTGCTCTTTGAGACCTGGGAAGAAAACCTGAGGGCAGTACCTGTTACCAGTAGTACCCCAGTCAAAGAAGTGGAAACCAAAGGTCAGCTGGCTGACATGCTGTGTTGCTCTGGTGAAGCAACAAGCTCCAAGAGGGCTTTTTCCTGAAGTGGCTAGTCACCAGTTGCAACTGGATAAGGACTGGACCCTTCTGTAGGCCCCTGCTGAAGTAAATGCTGTGCCTGAGGTCCTGGACACCTTAGCGGTGTCCAGAAGGACTTATTCTGAAATCTGAAAAATTGGGACTTAGACAACATTTGGATCTCTAGACCTGAACTGGTCCCGGAGGACCGGGACCAAACACCCAAGTCAATCTGCCCAAGGAGGGCCGTTACCGGGCAAGAAAATCAGGTTGTGCCCACTCTGAGCTTTTTGCTACCTGATAATCCAGTTCAGCAGACACTTGCAGCAAGCCTATCCAACATCGGTGTGACCTTCCTGCACACCACTTGTTGCATTTCAGCACTAGAGGAATCGAGCTAAAAAATGAGACCAAATCCAAAGGTAGAAATATTGAACATTTAAAAGTGCTGCCTGAAGAAAGGTTTTCCCTGAGCGTGAAATGTGACTTTTCCCACTCTCACATTTTTTCCACTAAAACCAATGGCTTCAGTAAGCTCTAGTTCAAAGCCTATTTTACTTTGAAGGGACTTTACCAAATACAGACTGTCCTTTCTGCCCAATGGAGGATTGTGACTTACAAATTTTGAGAGACTAAGGGCCTGATTTACAGTTTGGCGGACAGGTTACTCATTCACAAACCTGACAGATATCCCGTCAGCCATACTACGATTTCCATAGGATATTATGGAATTGTAAGATGGCGGACGTGATATCCGTCACGTTTGTGCTGGGGTAACCTCATCCCTCAAACTCTAAATCAGGCCCTAAATCAGGTAAAATCTTTGACTGTGACAAATCTGCTTGGCGTGTCCCACGCTTCCAAGCTACATCGTGATTGGCCTGAAATCAAGCCTAATGCCCCGTCACTCACTAACAGTGATTATTGATTGGCACGTTATTTTTTCTTGGTGCTTTTTCTCTTAAATCTTTAAAAATTCTTAAATCTGGTTCCTCTTATTGAATTTTCGTTATTTTGGTGCCATTTTGTTTATTTACATTTGTCTCTTTCTTATTGAGTGGTATATTTATTGTACTGTGTTTTTACTTTTAACTGTTTTGGTAATTCTAAATGTTTTTTTCCGCCTGCTGCTCTGCGCTATATCTACCAGGGGTTAAGCTCAGTTTAAAATTATTAGAACCTTTGTCTGGAGTGGTCAGTGCAGGTTAGTGACTTTATTACTGGTGGAGTACTACTATCCACTTTTGTTAATAATTCACTGTAGAAAGTTGGCTCTGTGTGCACTATTTCAAAGTAAGGAATAGTATGCACAGAGTCCAAGGGTTCCCCTTAGAGGTAAGATAGTGGCAAAAAGAGATAATACTAATGCTCTATTTTGTGGTAGTGTGGTTGAGCAGTAGGCTTATCAAAGGAGTAGTGTTAAGCATTTGTTGTACATACACACAGGCAATAAATGAGGAACACACACAGAAACAATTCCAGACCAATAGGTTTTTGTTATAGAAAAATATATTTTCTTAGTTTATTTTAAGAACCACAGGTTCAAATTCTACATGTAATATCTCATTTGAAAGGTATTGCAGGTAAGTACTCTAGGAACTTTGAATAATCACAATAGCATATATACTTTTTACACAAAACACATTTAGCTGTTTTAAAAGTGGACACACTGCAATTTTCACAGTTCCTAGGGGAGGTAAAGTAATGTTAGTTCTTGCAGGTAAGTAAACCACCTACGGGGTTCAAATTGGGGTCCAAGGTAGCCCACCGTTGGGGGTTCAGAGCAACCCCAAAGTTACCACACCAGCAGCTCAGGGCCGGTCAGGTGCAGAGTTCAAAGTGGTGCCCAAAACGCATAGGCTTCAATGGAGAAGGGGGTGCCCCGGTTCCAGTCTGCCAGCAGGTAAGTACCCGCGTCTTCGGAGGGCAGACCAGGGGGGTTTTGTAGGGCACCAGGGGGGACACAAGTCCACATAAAAAGTACACCCTCAGCAGCGCGGGGGCGGCCGGGTGCAGTGTGCAAGCAAGCGTCGGGTTTCCAGTAGATTTCAATGGGAGACCAAGGGGTCTCTTCAGCGGTGCAGGCAGGCAAGGGGGGGGGGGGTCCTTGGGGTAGCCACCACCTGGGCAAGGGAGAGGGCCTCCTGGGGGTCACTCCTGCACTGGAGTTCCGATCCTTCAGGTCCTCGGGGCTGCGGGTGCAGGGTCTTTTCCAGGCGTCGGGATTTCAGAGTCAGGCAGTCGCGGTCAGGGGGAGCCTCGGGATTCCCTCTGCAGGCGTCGCTGTGGGGGCTCAGGGGGGACAACTTTGGTTACTCACAGTCTCGGAGTCGCCGGAGGGCCCTCCCTGAGGTGTTGTTTCTTCACCAGTCAAGTCGGGGGTCGCCGGGTGCAGTGTTGCAAGTCTCACGCTTCTTGCGGGGATTGCAGGGGTCTTTAAATCTGCTCCTCTGGATACAAAGTTGCAGTCTTTGTTGAACAGGGCCGCTGTTCTCTGGAGTTTCTTGGTCTTTTGGAAGCAGGGCAGTCCTCTGAGGATTCAGAGGTCGCTGGTCCCGGGGAAAGCGTCGCTGGAGCAGTTTTCTTCTGAAGGAGGGAGACAGGCCGGTAGGGCTGGGGCCAAAGCAGTTGGTGTCTTCTTCTTCTCTGCAGGGTTTTTCAGCTCAGCAGTCCTCTTCTTCTTTAAGTTGCAGGAATCTAAATTCTTGGGTTCAGGGAAGCCCTTAAATACTAAATTTAAGGGCGTGTTTAGGTCTGGGGGGTTAGTAGCCAATGGCTACTAGCCCTGAGAGTGGGTACACCATCTTTGTGCCTCCTCCCAAGGGGAGGGGGTCACATTCCTATCCCTATTGGGGGAATCCTCCATCTGCAAGATGGAGGATTTCTAAAAGTTAGAGTCACTTCAACTCAGGACACCTTAGGGGCTGTCCTGACTGGCCAGTGACTCCTCCTTGTTTTTCTCATTAATTCCTCCGGCCTTGCCGCCAAAAGTGGGGCCGTGGCCGGAGGGGGCGGGCAACTCCACTAGCTGGAGTGCCCTGTGGTGCTGGAACAAAGGGGGTGAGCCTTTGAGGCTCACCGCCAGGTGTTACAGCTCCTGCCTGGGGGAGGTGATAGCATCTCCACCCAGTGCAGGCTTTGTTACTGGCCACAGAGTGACAAAGGCACTCTCCCCATGTGGCCAGCAACATGTCTCGAGTGTGGCAGGCTGCTAAAACCAGTCAGCCTACACGGGTAGTTGGTTAAGGTTTCAGGGGGCACCTCTAAGGTGCCCTCTGGGGTGTATTTCACAATAAAATGTACACTGGCATCAGTGTGCATTTATTATGCTGAGAAGTTACCAAAGATACCAAACTTCCCAGTTTTCAGTGTAGCCATTATGGTGCTGTGGAGTTCGTGTTTGACAGACTCCCAGACCATATACTCTTATGGCTACTCTGCGCTTACAATGTCTAAGGTTTTGCTTAGACACTGTAGGGGCACAGTGCTCGTGCACTGGTGCCCTCACCTATGGTATAGTGCACCCTGCCTTAGGGCTGTAAGGCCTGCTAGAGGGGTGACTTATCTATACTGCATAGGCAGTGTGAGGTTGGCATGGCACCCTGAGGGGAGTGCCATGTCGACTTACTCGTTTTGTCCTCACCAGCACACACAAGCTGGCAAGCAGTGTGTCTGTGCTGAGTGAGGGGTCCCCAGGGTGGCATAAGATATGCTGCAGCCCTTAGAGACCTTCCCTGGCATCAGGGCCCTTGGTACCAGGGGTACCAGTTACAAGGGACTTACCTGGAAGCCAGGGTGTGCCAATTGTGTAAAACAAAAGTACAGGTTAGGGAAAGAACACTGGTGCTGGGGCCTGGTTAGCAGGCCTCAGCACACTTTCAATTCAAAACATAGCATCAGCAAAGGCAAGAAGTCAGGGGGTAACCATGCCAAGGAGGCATTTCCTTACATTCACCTTCTTACAGACACCCCCCTATCCCCAGAGATTGTCTCAAGCTAGTGGTGACTGCTGAGATCACCTGAGGAAGTGGGGCACCACCTTGAGTTCACAAAGTCCTCATTGTGCTCATGGGAACTACCTCAAGATGAGGACAAATTCTCAGAGTTCAGAGACCTCATCTGTATTGTGCCGCTCACACTGGGTTGATTGAGACACTTTAGAGGTGAGTGAGACCAGCGGCGTAATGGGGATACCATGGGTCCTAATGCAAGCAAGGCCAGTGGGCTCCCATTCTACAGCTTTATTGGTAAAAGTATATATATATATGTATATATATATATAATTTAGATGCGTTGGGCTCCTCTGGCTCTGGGTGCCACTGCACCTACTGCACTTTCGGTAGTAACGGCCCAGAGTGAAACCCCTTCGAATTCGGCGAGTCCTCTTCAAGAAGAGGGAAACCACTGCGATTTCGGGGTGACTACTTGCAGCTCACGGACATCTTAACCAGTTCACTGCCAGAGCATCACCCCAAGCCCCCCAGGGTTCAGGGCGAATGTCGGAGGTCAGATAAACCACCTCCAGTTCAGGAAGCCTTCCCCAAAGGGCAGGATATCAGAGCGAGCTCGAGGAGACCAGTGCAGCTCACCGGCCTCGCACTGAGACCCCTTAGAGGCCAGGGAGGCTCCCTTGAGTGCGGAAAGACCCCCGTCTAGGCGAGGGCGGCTCGCACTGCTCGGCATACGCGCCGACGGACGCAGCCGGCAGTCAGTGGGCCGTCTGCAGGCACCGTCCGCCCACACGAGGAAGTGGTTACGTTTCTGGCAGAGGAAAGGGGAAGCGAGGCTCCCGGACAGACAGAAGTGAGCTCCACTGCAGACGGACGCCGGGCTGGGTTCGTGTCGACTGCTCAGAGTCCACGAACTGACGCTTCCCTCGGAACCATTCCCGCCTTCGCCGTGTGACCAGACTGCGCCCCCAGCCTTCAGGTGAGTGCGCTCCCCTCAGGCTCACAAGGCGCTTTATACAGCACCAGAGCAGGGGGGTCCGTCCAAAGAGTTTTATCTAGCGCCGGTGGAAATCCAAAGACCGCTCAACGGGCGGTGCTTGTGAAAGGCTGGCAGGGCTGGGACAGATTAGTGGCACATAGAGGTGTCCATATGAAGTGGGTGGTGCCGTCGAAAAGCTCGCAGGGATGGGACGGAATCAGTGAAATGTGAAAATCTTAAGGTTTGACGACAGGCGGGTCTAAATAGCTCTTGGGGTCTTGCCGTGACGTTTGCGAGTGACACGATTTCACTATAGGCTTGTGTCCCTGAAGGGCTGGGACAGAGTCAGTCACGAGTCTTACGATCTGATGATAGCATAGGTTCACGTAAAGCCCAGTTATGTATTCACATATTGTAAAGACATTAATATTCCGTGCAACAAGTATTTCGTTTCTGGTAGCGCTCAGTCTGAGGTGAATGACCTCTAGGAGTTAAAAAGCACCAGGCGAGTACTGGGTTGCCAGCACGACTGAAATGCCTTTGTATAACGGGCCAGCGCCCACAGCCTCCGGCAGGGTGGGGGTATCCTGGCGCAGGGAGTGGAACTGAGATACGCCCCTTTCCATGTGGCGCTGTGTGCAAGACTTCCGTATCTAAAAACCCGGAAGACGGTGCCCGCCCAGACAATGTGCCTAAAATGCGGCGAGGATGCTTTTTAAAGACCAGTTGAAGAGCGTTAAACATCCAATGTCATCGGAGACGTTTTAAGCATGGGCGAAGTGAGCAACTTCCTCTCCCCCCATTCAATGCCCCCATCCCCCAGAAAAGTGACCTTTGTCTCACCTCTGTTTCTTAAACCCATTCTCCAACTCTCTGCCCTTTTTCTCTCTGTAACAGGTGTCATCCGAAGGATTTTTGGGACACTAGGCAGAACATATTTCAGCTTTTTTGTGAGACCCCCCATCTATGAATGTTTAGGTATGATTGGATATTACTTGGCATCAGGTGGGCTTGCAGTTGCAGAAATGTGTACTAAAATTCAAAGTTGTTCTGAACAGGGGCACCAAAATATGTCTTGCATGGGGCACCAAAGTCCCTATGGTGTTGTATGTAATTTATTATACATAGAGCCTATTTTGCTGTTTTGTTCTACTGACCCTTGACTTTCTGTTATTTGCAAATGTTGTATTGCTTGTGATCAGTATGAGACAACAGGCCAAGTCCCTGCAGCGTCCCAAGATTGTTCACCACATTCTGAAGGGGCGCCCATCATTTTCTGTTACGCCACCGGGACAGCAATACTAAGCTATTGGCTTTCATGAGTTTTCTCATGATTTGCCATTGCTTGGATGGGATGTCTATTAAGGCCCTTACATTCTGCAGATAGATACATTTTCCTGTTTGTGTTCCCACAGGCTTTTGACGATGGAGCATTACATTGTCCAATGAAACTGCAGATATGTCATTATTTAATGTTTGCTTGCAATTTCAAGCCTGTGTGTTCTTTGATGTATTTACGTTGCTGACACATCAGCATTTTAATTGCTGATATTTGTCTTTTTGTTTAAGAACTATTTGCTTTTTGGATGATATAGCTTGTTACAAATGGTGCTATTTACTATTCACTCTTGTATTTTCATTTGTTTTACTTTGCTGTTTTTTCTCAAAAGTAAAGAAGGCTTTCTGAAACTTGCAATGGCCATTTCTAAAACGTATCTATTATAAAACGTTTTCTTCAGAAGGTAGCACAACCATTACCAAAGGCTTCCCTAACAAAAATCCAGACCTATTGGTTTTACCAATGCTTGTTTCAAATAGAAGTGTATTGAAAATGTGAACCATTAAGTTTTTGAATATTATTCAGTAACATTTAAGGCTGTCATTGTCACCTCTCCCCCCAGACCTTTTTGTACTCAGGTCTAGGTAATGAGGCATTTTGCTAAAGTTGGCGATCAAATGACCCACTCTTACATTCATGTGTTTTCATGATGAAAGAAAATATGTGCTCAATTGCTTTCTATTTTCATTAGGCTGCACAATAGCTTCCTGTTTTTCAGGTTCATGCATAAGTGTCTAATTCAGCTAATTTTTAGGTTTTGCCGAAAGTGCTCATGCGCTGTCTGCGAAAGGTATTTTTCCTAAAAGGGGCTCTGAGCCTGTACAATACTCATCTCCGCTTACCATTGGTTGGCCCTCATGTCACAGATTTCTGAGGCCAGTGTTCTTCCACTGGCCGCGGGCGCCTGCAGGTACTCTTTTTTTTTAACTTTTGGACATCAACTCTTATTGAGTGCATGTCTAAAAGTAACTCTGCTTCATCCTGCCTGTGTTTTCCCACCTCCCGCGCCCTTCATTGTTTTTCACACACGCCCTCCTCCCGCTTTCAAATGTTTTGTCATCCCCACACTTTTTTAAGTGTTGCACAGCAGCATGTGCTGCTGTGCAACATGGCTTAAAGAAACAAAACATTATGACGGGGCCAACGCTGACTGCGTTATAAAGCCTTTCTGTTTCTTACTTTAAGTGTTGTTGCACATTTAAGCTGCTGTGCAACATGCAAACAAAATTGACAAAGCCAATAGATTTCACATAGGCGAAACCTATTGGCTTCGCCAATGCTTGTTAGGCCTGGTCTTAGCAAACGGCTTTTGGTTTTACTAAAATTATATATACTATAGTTAATTAAAGGGTTTTCATTCAGACCTACTATCTTTTGGTCTGTTGTTGCGTCATTTACATTTTTCATTTGCCCCCTACAGTATGCATCAGTCGGAGCGCCCACTTCTCCCACTGGATATTTTTACCATGAATTACGGCATTATCCTCTTTCACAAGGCGCACATCCACACACTGAGACATTCCCTTCAGTGCCACTGGCTACTATGACAACGCGTGCTTTTTGAGGCCACAAATCGTTTTGCTTTTAGCCAATTATAGGGCATCACTATGGTATGTGCTGCATGAGGCCTGTAATGGCCTGTGGACATGTGGTTGATAAACAACATTGGGGACCGCTGCAAAAGAGGCAGATAGTAGTGGTTTAACAAAGGCCCCTGCAGCAGTGGATGGGGGGGATACCTGGAATTTACCTAAGGTCCAAGCGTGAACGACCATTCATCCTGGTTTTTCCTCTGTATTCTGGGACTTACAATCCCAAGTTTATAATGGGATACAGAAGCCTCCAACGGCCGCACTGCAAGGGGCTGATCATTGGCAAAGGCACAGATGTCCTGGTTTTATCATGGCTTGTTTTTTGGTTTTGCTTTTTGTAAAAATGTATAAGTGGTAATTGGCCCCCTGAAGTCTGAAAAAGTCAACATAACTGATTAATATAACATTTCCCGCCTCAGCTAAGGTGTACTGGAGACAGTACGTTTTGTAGGAGGATAAACGCCACACATGTCACCGGGATAATTTTCCTGCCTGAAAAGATACAGGAAACGTGCATGATCTATGGGCGTGGTGTCGTTATAAATTAGATATCTCTTTCACGACACTGCTTTCAATGAGTTCCGCCCTTAATTTAGAAATGACTGAAACCGCCTCTGTCTGTCCACCAGATGCGAAGCCTGCAAAAGAAACAGGGCGTTACAAGAACCTTGCGTAATACCGGGCGCTGGTTTCAAAGTCCCTTAGATGATGCATGCCTCTGAAATGTATTAAAAACAACATCTTTCCCATGGCGCTGGAAACGCTGGCCATTGCACAACTGATGGATAAACCGTGTTTATCCGCCCAGCAAGTCGAAGCCTGAATCTGGCCTTATTGGACCTGCTGTTGACAATTCTTCAACATATACTGAGAGTGTGCATTGGGTTTCTCAAGATAGTTCTCTATCACCTCATATCATTGGATGTTTGGTGCACCATTGTCCCCTCCATGGAGTGCCATAACCACACAGCAGGAGGGAATATTTGACATGCCAAAAGTGCAGTAAAGAATGACACAAGATTTTTTTTATCTCAAACCGTGTTTTAGGCAAAAAAAAGTTTAGTTTTGCTTGTTCATTGCAGTAGTTTTTTTGTAATATTTTAATTGTGGCAGCTCAGACTATTGGCCTGGCCGATGTTTGTTTAATATTATCTTATGACAAGTTTGCCTTCCATCTTTGAAAAATGGAACTTCCTTGCTCTGCTTTTGTCTTCTGGAACCCCGCAACCCATCCAAAGAATCAGTACTGATATTGAAAACACATCCTCTTCTGTATCCGAAAAATTCATGTATTCATTCGTTCGTTATCTCCAAACACTTTCTATGTTGGCATTCTCTTGCTGTTCTACGGTTATAAAATGTTCAGGAATAAATGTAATGACTTTCTCTACTGGTCACAGTCACTGATTATTGAAATTTTAGAATGACAATGTTCTTGAAATATGTGGGTTTGGCAGAGCACTTTTGTCTAGCAATGACTGGTGAGATGGGTCAGGTCCTGGGGGAGGCCTGAATTAAATGCCAGACACGCGATAAAGGTGACACATCTTGCTTTATTTGTCACTCCGTTCACACTGCCTTCGCGCCCTTTCCTCACCTCCCTTGTCACCTCCCCTTACCTCGTCACCGCCCAGTCCATCCTGACCTGGCCAGAGGGGTGGTATGGCCTTACCACTCTTGTGTTCCCCTGGTGGTGCAATCCTGCACCAGTGACGACATCACATCCCTCCCCAACGGGGAAGGGAATCTTTTAACATGAACATCAAAACTGAAACTGGAAACTGTTTACTGTGCCGGTGTGGCTTTCTCTGTTGAAACCGTTCTGGGCTCTCCGGGTGGGTGCCCTGGGGTCGGTCAATCATCGGCATAGTTCTCGTATCTCCGGGATGGGCCTGGATTGTGCCTCAGCAGGTACCTTCCCGTCTTGGACCGGTCTGATACTTGGCTCTCTTCTGCTCTTCCGTCGGATGTCATTTCTCCGCTGGGTTGTCCTCGTCTTTGCTCTGCCGTAGGCTGTGTTCTGCTGTGTTCCGGAGCATATCTCACTTCTCTACTTGTTGGTACTGGTTCGTCGGCGTCCCTGTTCAGGTCCGACCATTCTTCTGTGATCTCCTCATCTCGTTCGCCTCTCGTCGCACAGGGTATGTGTTTGAACAGTGCTGCGTTGCGTGTTACTGTCTTTGGCCCTCGCCGAGCCGTTACCATGGTACCTTTCATCGCCGTTACGGTCCATGGTTGTGCTTCGAATGGGAGGCGGAACTTTCCTCCTGGGTGGGCGGTCTTTTACCAGGACGGTGTCCCCGACTCGTATCGTCGTTTCACGGGCTCTCCGTCTCTTGGATGCTGGTGTGTGTGTGGGGCGGTGCCCCGCCTGCTGCACGTCTCTCAATGTGCAGTCGCACTCGCGCGAAGGAGCGCGTGCCTCTTCTTTCGGGAAGTGGTGCCCCGCCTGCTGCACGTCTCTCGCTGTGTGCAGCAGGGACAGGACACGCCTGCACCAGCGACCGTGTATGCTGCTGGAGATGGGGAGCGCCCGTGTCCAGATGCGATAGCTTACCGGCCGTTCTCCCGTCGCGTTGACTGGTAGGTGGGGGTGTCTTTCTTTTTCCTTGAGGCTGCCGTCGGCGTGCGCCTCCTTGTCTTGATCTGATGCGGTTTGTCTGGCGCCTGCGTGGGTGTGTCACTACCAGGGGTGGTAGGGCCAATATTCGTCTCTAATTGTCAGGTCCTGGGGGAGGCCTGAATTAAATGCCAGACACGCGATAAAGGTGACACATCTTGCTTTATTCGTCACTCCGTTCACACTGCCTTCGCGCCCTTTCCTCACCTCCCTTGTCACCTCCCCTTACCTCGTCACCGCCCAGTCGATCCTGACCTGGCCAGAGGGGTGGTATGGCCTCACCACTCTCATGTTCCCCTGGTGGTGCAGTCCTGCACCAGTGACGACATCACAAGATGCTTTCTGTCTCATGCCTATCTCATGTAAAAAAAACAAAAAACATGATATACATACAGAAGCTTTCGGCCATTGTTCTGCTCAAGTGTCATTCAGACACCTGGCGCTGCATACAGCAGCCCTCATGACCCAGTGGATGTCTTGCACTGTGAGAGATGGCATTTTTCCTTATTACCCGTGCACAACCCCAGAATAGGAGTTTACCTCAGTTTTAAGGCCAGTGTTTCTACTTTGCTGGACTAACACTTTATTTCTTTCGTTTTTGGCATTGTTTTCCTACTGCATATGTTTGCAAAAATAGAATAAAAAGATAGCATGCTCGCCAATGCCAGACCTCTTAGCGTTCACCAGTGCATGTTTATTTCATGTATTTCATACATAGCTCCAGCGAGTCAGGAAGTGCTGCACACGCTGAAGGCGGGATTTACATCACAGACACAATGAAGTGGGAGGCTAAACTAAGACTCGGTTACACATGTGGCAAGAGACCCCTAGAAACCTCTGTGTTCCGCTGCTTCAGTGTGGACTCCTCATTTGGTACAAGGACAACTTGGCATTTCACCTGTTTAACGCTTTGAGAGATGCTTGTGAAGTGCACCATGAAAACGTGGATTTTTTTTACATACTATGCACCCTGTAGGATAGGGCTGCAGTTACCATCATCACCATCTGTTTTTTAAAGTTCCAACAAACTTGCAAAAGGCCTCAAAATGCTCAAGGCAGTGTGACAGGAAGAGAATGAGCCAGAAAAGATGGACTTAGAAAGGTTGCTAGATGTTAGAAAGCTAGATGTGAAATGCAGAGCCACGGTCTGAGAATTCCAAATGTGCTGACCTGATGGACAAAAGACTTACTATATGAACAGGCACTTTTCTCCCAGGGTTAATGTTCCATCCAGACAGGAGACTTACTGGAGACTGCGGACTATTGGCGGATCTTTGCATCCCTGGAACAAAAGTCTGCTCTACGCTGTCAATGTGCCGTGAGATGTCTTCTTCAGTGTTGCTCCTGTATGGTCAGCATGTTTGCAGGGGCTTTCGCCTTCAGTGGTGGTGCTACGCATCCTGTATAGAGTATTGTTTAAGAGGGTTGAAGGCAGAGCTTGGAGGAGAAAAATAATGTCAAATGGAGGGGTTATCCCTGCTTGCTTGAAAGGCAACATTCCAGAGAAGAAGGGGCGCCGCGAGCCTTAAGGTTAATCTCATCCAAGACAGTTGTCTTCCCAGTATTTGTTGCCTGAAGTTCCCAAATAAAGATGATGCTAAGGTTTTCCCTATAAAGTCATCTCCTGCTTTGACCATATATAAGGAGTCCTAGTCTTGAGGTGGATGTGTTTCAGAGCATTCCCTCCCCAGTTTTTCGTCAGGCTCATCATATACGTGTTGGCCTTTTTGTCCAGTATTTGCTGTACATTTTAGCTGGCTATCTGGCTGGAGTTCTAGATCTGAAAGACCTACTCTGAGGTATTTCTCGGCCCTTATCACTATGGTTTTTAATGCTTTAATCAGTGCTTTAAATGGAAAAATAGAAGTGCAGGTACTCTGTAATAGAGTACCTGCTTGTTTCTGAGAAGTGCCGGTACTATCCAATTAAAAGTATTACGTTTTTCCTGAGATATGCCGGTACTCTCCCTCTCAAAATAAAGAAGTGCCGGTACTCAGTACCGGAGAGTACCGGCCCATTTAAAGCACTGGCTTTAATGAAAAAAATCACTGATTAATTCCAGTCGAGAAATTTCCAGTTTGCCAGCAGGAGTTTTTTTATGCCTGTTGTGGCTTATTCCTCCTAACTGGGGCCCTCTTAAAGAGACACTCAACACCTTCTATGTGTAAACTAAGTGCAGGATGGATTGGTCACTTCTAGGAGTGAATAGCCCCTCCTAAGGCAATCAAGAAGGAGATTTGAGAGACCATCACAGTACTCAGGCCTTGACAGATTGCAACACCAATAGCTCCAGAGGTTTGTTAACTGCAGCAACTGTGTCTTGAGACTTCTGCTCTAAAACAATCTGTAGCATTAAGGTCTACTGACACCCCTGTAGTTCCTTCAGGGTCCCCACTGAAGTGCAGAGAATTTTTATATACTCTTGATACTGCATTTTATTTTTTGGCCTACTCATTTTATTCAAAACCATACAATTAATGAGTTTACCTGCTGCACCAGCTTTGGCTTGGACAACAGCTTTAGCAACAAATTTAGAAATGTATTTGGATAGTTATGCTACCTTCTTATTTACATTTAGGAAGATGTTTGAACGCCCTGATTTGGAACATTCTGCTGAGTAAGAATTATGTGAGATCTAGGAAGGTGGAATTAGTGTATTGAGTATTATGACTCTCCTTCGTCAATTGACAACAGAGACTATTTGGGTTGATAGAACTCAAATTATGATGTTTTCTATTGAATTAAATGAAGAGATTAAGGGTGCTTTAGTTCATTCTGTCCGTCATGAATCTTTTGTTGAGATTATACTGTTTTGCTTTGTTAAAAGAATGCATCTACAGGCTAGACAATGAAACAAGTCGTGAGTCGTAACACTGAGAGTGAAAAGTGTCCACAACATAAGGCTAGGTTATGTCTGTTCTAGTCATTGTGGGAACAAGACTCATGTCTGCTCTGTACATACAGATTTGAATATCCTTCAAGCATCCGAGAAAGTGAGGAGAGAAGCTATGCATTAGCTCCCTTATATTGGATCTTCCACGAGGGGGTCAATGACCCGATTGTTTGCCTTGTGTATTGTTTTGAAGATTTGAAGAGGGAAGACTATTTGTGTTCCAGCAGCATAAGACTGCAGTGCATGTGGAATGTTTGTTGATCCTGAATGGATCCCAAAAATAATATTCCCACGAGGGCTAAAAGAAGATTATAACTGTTAGCTTCAGACATAGTAAGATAGGTTTCTCAACCATTATGGGTCTCATTTGGAGATCATACTGAAGTGCTTTATTTTTTATGTAATGTCCTCTCCTAATTCTGCTATGATTTTTGGAATTCTCTGGTTAAAGAGACATAATCTGTATCTCAGTTGAGCTATTAAGACAATCTCATTATCATCACAGTTTTGTCTTGATCATGTTATACTTACCAAGGTTATTTGTCACCAATTGAGGAGATGGAAAATTATTTCCCAAATTGTGTGCAACACTTACCACTCTGTGTGTAGATGTCAGCTCCACAAAACTCCCTAGCTGGTGCATGCTGCTGCATCTGTTGGATCAGCCTGATGGCTCCGTATGGCACTACTGCAGCATCTCTTTTAAAGTGAGTATTATCCATCTACTGATATTGACTGATCAAGATTAATGCCTCTTTACCATCCACTAAATCTGCTGGTCTACTGTGACTTGTCGTAAAAGAATCTGCTAAATCGTCATACTGGGAGCCAGTAAAATGGAAGTGAAAAAGAACCTTAATAGGTTAGAAATCTGAACTTCTGATTTGTGTATGCATATTAGGTTAACATAAGTTCCTCATTCTTCATATGAGACATTAAATCAATAGAGAGTTCCTGCTAAAGTTTGCTATTTAGAGTAAGGTAATTGTCCTGCACAACATCTTACACAGACATCCAGTTTTTCATAACTGTGTTCTTCCTTGCTGTCCCACATTAATAAAATTAAGAACGTATGGCTTATTTGAAAGTAGTACCCTCAATGTTAGACTGAGTATAAAGGAACAAATATAAAAAAGGAAGGCCCCAGGAACATCTGCATTCCCTCTGACCCGCCCTTTGCCAAGAGGTTTGTTAGAAATTGGGTCTTTAGTTGGCAGAGGTACGCTCCCTGTCCAAGTAGGGACCACAGTCCTAGTCAGAGCAAGTCAATAACATGAAATAAATTAGCCTGTGCTCACCCTCTGGTAGCTTAGCACAGAGCAGGCCGGCCTAACTTAGAAAGCAATGTGTAAAGCGCTTATGCAAAACACACAATAACCCCAGGAAATACACCACAGAAAAACACTTCACACAGATATAGAAAAATAAAGCTTGCTTATCTGGTTACTTTTCAGACTCACTACCATACAGATCCAATTCACAAATAGCAAAGTATTGGCTTTGCAGATTCAGAGATGAAGCAAGGTTGATGAGCAACTGTAGAAATCAAAAAGGGGTGGTGTCGGGGACTCCTTGGCACAGGTGTGCGATGTCCTGATGGACTCCGGTTCTGACCTAACTTTGCTTCTCTCGGTGAGTAGTGTGCAGCTAAGCTGGGCAGAGACGTCTGGGATGTCTTGAGAGTAGCAAGGGGCAAAGGAAAGCAGTGCCATTCTGGGCAGTTCACACATGCGAGCAGCAAAGCTGACGAAGCTGCTCGGGTTGAGTTTGAAAGTGGCAAGCGGTGAAGGAAAGCAGGGCTACTCCGGGCAGCTCACAGATATGAATGGTAAAGTTTGGCAAAAGCCACTCGGGTTGAAGTTGAAAGTTGCGAGCGGCACAGGAAAGCAGGGCCACTCTGGGCAGTTCACAGATGCAAGCGGAGAAATTTGGCAAAAGCCACTCAGGGTAAAATTGAAAGCGAGCGGTGAAGAAAAGCGGGGGCACTCCTGGCAGTTTACAGATGTGAGCGGTACAGTTTGGCAAAAGCCGCTTGGGTTGAAATTGAAAGCAAGCGGCAAATGAAAGCTGGGCTGTTTCGGGTATGTCACAGATGCAAGTGGGGAAGTTTGGCAAAAGCAACTCGGTTTGAAGTTGAAAGTAAAGAGCGGCAGAGGAAAGCAGAAGCCGCTCAGAGACACTCTGGGTTTGGAGGATGATTCTTGGGCCACTGGGCAGAGATCAGCAGGCAGCAGGGCAGCACAGCAAAGAAGGGCAGTAGTTCCTGAGAGCAGTCAATACTGGCAGAGTGGCAATCCTAGCACACAGCAGTCTTTACTCCAGCAACATTTTATTGAGTATAGAAGTGTACAGATTTTAGGGGGCCAGGGACCCAGTACTTATACTAGAAAGTGCCTTTAATGTGTGTGGGAGGGTTGACCACAAAGGGTTCTTATGAAGTCCACAGGTCCCCTTTTCAGGTCAGCCTCAGCCCCAGACTATCAGTAAGAGGTAATCAGCCCTTTTCTGTGGACTCTAGACACTACCCTTTGAGGTGTAAGTGTGAGCCCTTCTCAATCTCCCCTCCACGAATACCAATCAGTATGCAGATGCAGCTGGGTATCCTGTGTTGTGGGTGGATGAAGGGAATGCACAAGTGTAGATGCCACCTAGCCAAAGGCAGACGAGTACCGGAGATAGGCTGTGAGCACACAGGGCAGTGAGCGCAGATAAATGGCTACTTTCTGAAAGTGGCATTTCTGAAATAGTAATAATAAATCTAACTTTACCAGTAAAGAGGATTTATTATTACCATTCCAATGGTACTAAACATGATGCACTTACTCCTCTCAGATCAGGAATTACAGCTTAAAGGTTTTATAAGGAATTTCCAATACTGGTCTATGAGGAGGGCAGGCCTCACAGTAATAAAAAACAACTTTGGGGAGTTTTTCATTACTAGAGCATGAATACTTAAAAGTATATCTCCTGCCGTTTGTTTACATGGCACTCTGGCCTGTGGACTACGTAGGGCTTTCTTTAGAGGTGACTTATATATAGGAAAAGGGGAGTTCTGGGCTGTGGCAATATGCTGCAGACCTTAACCAAAGCATGACTGGCAGTGTCTTCTAGGGAAGTAAATACATTTCCACCAATTCGCCTTAAGTCCAGAGTCTTCCGTGTACATCTGTAGTGTACAAGGTTGAGTAGGGACTGATATGACCAGTTGTTTGATGTATATTAACATATCATTAGCATATAAATACACCCTATCCTTGGGACCAAAACCCCACTGAAATCCCTCTAGCTGTAGGTCTCACCAGACCCATTCAGCAAGTGGCTCATTCACCCGCGCGAAGGAGGGGAGGGAGTGAGCATCCCTAGTGGGCGCCTCTCTCCACTGCAAAGGAAGAAGACAAGACTCCATTTATTCTAACTTGGGTGGGTGGTTAATTAAAGTAGTAAGATGCTGACATTCTCATGCTTCTAATGATTTTGATATCTGCACTGCAAGCTCCCACTTGGAATTGGTTGGTGCAGATGTCATCAGCCAGTAGGTATAGTAGAAAGGACATTCTGTGTTCTAGCTGGCAAACAACACTTGTTTTCTAATGACTGGAATACTTTTATCTGGATTTGTGTGATTAATTATTTTATATGACTCTACTGTATACCAAAATAGGGAACATAAAGTAATTTTTTCGTCATTTACATTGATACCTTGCCCCCTCCACAGGTCTTGTTAGTGCTATGCAATCCAAAGTTCGTATTTAAAAATTATATTCCCGCCTTATGTTATGCGGTATATTTGCTTTCTTATACATTTTCTGACTGATAAGCGTTTTCATAAACCTTGATTCTATGTCTTGTTCTGATGTTGAAGTAAAACATATATGAAAAATACCTTATGTCGAGGAAACAGTTTATTGATGTGCAAAAACTTCACAGAAACGTACCTACAAATGTACTTTTTTAGGCTTTATTCTACCAGCTTTAAAGTCAATCGACAATAAAATAAAAGTGCGCGCTAAGTGGAAAAAAGAGCAACTGAGAGCTAAAATAGATGGTTTTCCTTTTTTTTAACCTCTTGATTAACCAGAGGTGGCTGGAAGGCATTAGTCACTGTTTGTGCTGGGCTCAGAGACACAGTCAGCTATTCTTAAACCTGTAGCCTGGCTGCTGCAGCGCCTTCAGCACAGGAAACCGCTTGACCACAAGAGGCTTGATATTTTGAAATGAGCTGAACATGCTCGGTTTGCATCTTTAAGTTAGCAGCTAATCTTTCGCAAGAAGCCTCTCAAGAGAAGTTACAGCATTTTCTGGCCTAGGCCACCTTCTAGGGTGGTGCATTGGAGGAAATACTAGAAGTGGATGTTGGAGCAGAAGGAAACATCCAAACAGTAGGGGACCGAGCCCTTCTTATATTGGTAATGTATTTTCTGTTACATTTATGATTAGTTTGAAAGAGGGCCATGTCTTTTATGTGAAACCATCTCTGTTCATCCTCCATAGCAGGAGCGTGTCCCCCCCCCACCCCCGGCAGCAGCTGCAGAACTTTTATTTGTAAAAACACAACAAACTCTGTTATGTTTTTCCTTAAAACGTTATTGGGGCCCCGGGCGTGACGGGACAGAGGGGGAGTGCAATGCACTCCCCCTCTGTACGCAGGCATGTTTGGCCGGCCGTCTCAGGCCAGCCAAACATACATGCGCAATAGACTGACCAACCTGGCAACGCAGTGCCAGATTGGACAGAGCAGGCAGAGGCTCCCACTCTGCCTCGGAGGGCCGTGGCTGGGGCTCCGTCCAGTCCTACCGCTGCTTTCATGCTGCCAGCAGTGTGAAAGCAGCGGTATGATTGGACGCAGGGCAGGCTGAGAGCTTTTGCCTGCAACGACGGAGCAGAGCGGATTGAGCGGCGTGACGTGGAAAAAGGGTACGTTTTAATTTTTTCTTTTTTTTGTGTGCCCCCCCCCACCCTCCCCGACACGTGCAGCGTCGCCCTGCCCTTTTTCCCTCCCGTGAGCCGCACCTGCTCCATAGCACACCGGTTTAGAAAGTCAAGCAACACATACCATGCTGGTGGAAATTAATGAAACCTAAGCAGGCTTAATATTTCAGCAGCAGAGCTAAAACATGTGCTGTTGTCTTGGGCCCTCTTCAGGGAGGTAAATCTACCTGTGGAGGAGATTTACACCTATGCCCCAAGGTAAATCTCTAGTTAATACTTCAGCAACTCGTTGGAGATTTACACTAGGTAGTAGGAGTATGTGCCCATACCCCTTAATAAAATACTACTGTAAAATTACTGCTGATAGCTTCACAGTCATGTTTTAGATTTAAGTCCTCCAAATGCGACTTTGTATAGTCCATGCAGCAACCTCCATCTACGCTATGTAAGATCTCTGCCTATGCTATGTAGAACTACAAATTGAAAACAATAGGGAAACAGGTGGGAGTGCAAATAAAGAGCCCTTACCTGTGCCAGATGTGAGATGCATTATGTTTTTTGAAAAGTCTTTACAAATCACATATTTTATGTATAAGTATGTGATGTAATAGTACAGGAGTACTGCTATATATACATGCCCAAACCTATTTGGTGAATAGGCGCGCTAAAGTCTAAATGGATGGATGGAAAGCTTGAATTAACCAAAAAGTGGTAATTACTTGGTTGCATCCTACTCCATCGTTAGTTATCCATTACTTTTTTGTATACTTCAGTGAGATGCCCTAAGTGGGACGGGTATGCCCACACGTGGGTTCTGTGCACACTGTGCCACTGGAATCAAGCTATACCCTACTGATGAGCCCTAATAAGGGGGCAACCAGTCTTGGGTTGCTTGTGTTCACGTTCAGGGAGGACCTGGCCAGGCAGTTGGGCTGGGCTGTTCTTATTGGTGCAGAGTCAAGACCGGTTTGCATGGCTAGGTCCAAACTGAGTTGGCACAGTGGACGAACTAATGATGGACTGAAATGCAGCCCGTGTAATTGCCAGTGGCTAAGATAGATTTAAACATCCCATCCTTTGAATACATGAAGGATTTGTTTTGCAGCAAGACATTTTTACAAGGATAATTTGCATTTAGGTTTCACAATAAAATTCTGCAGTGCAGTTGTCATTTTTAAAAAGGTCTAATCAGCAAGTTTGACTGAATTCTGAAAGGGAATGTGAATTGGAGCAGAGAAGTTTTTTTATTGCTTGTTTCCATTTGGAAGTGTATTTCCACAACAGAATGCCCTGGGGGATGAAATATACCTGTGATCAGGGCAAATGAGCATTTGTCAGAAAAATAGGGATGAGTGTACTGGGCCAGTGCATTTACAGAGAAGGGTGTGATGTCACTTCCAGTACTCCAGGCATTATGATGAATCAGTGCCCATGGGGGCACAGCGTGTGTGTTGAGACCCCCTGATATCCGCCATTTCAAAATCTCCTCCCATCCTGGAGGGACATGTCACCACCGCCAAGCTCCTATCAGCTTCACTGCTGGTAGTGACGGACAGACTGGATAGTGGGGTGGATGTAGAGCTAGAAATGGACTTGGTAGGAAAGGAATTTGTGGTCACTGACTCTGTCAAGAGTCTCACTATGTTTACAGAGCCGGTGGAATACACTGGTTTTGCCTTTTCCTGTTAGAGCAGGACTGACTTTGATTTGCATAAGATGATCCCTTTCTGAAGTGGCATAGTGGGTGAAAAAGGCTTGACATGCGGGTAGCCTAAACACTTGCAATGGCTGAGACTTTTGCAAACATTTTACCAATTTCCTCCGTGTTTTCCTGTATGAAATACAGTAAAAAAGTATTTGTCTCTATTAGTCGTGCTCGCCTGTTTTCCAGCAAGGTATGAACCCCTTAAAGCTGACCACCTTAATGTGGAGATTAACTTTCTTTATGTCTCTAAATTTCACCTGTGAGAGCACAAAAGTTTGTGAATTTGTGCCTTTCACTGTAGGGAGTTCAACACTTGTACTGCAGAACAACTTGGAAACATTACAGAGGCGAGGTCTGGTGCACTTTAAGTTGCAATTCACCCCATTATACGAAGAACAAAGCCACAGAACATGCAAAACTTGTTTCCACAATCCACAGGAGTTCCAAATACCCCTACAGGGGGTCATATTGCATTTTAAAGATACGATGTTGGCATTCATCAAGGAGGGAACAACATACTTCAGGTACAGCCAGAACCCAACCCAAGAGCATCCTTGGGGCGCTCCAGTAAAGCAAGTTGGAACATGTACCTACCACCTGCGCTGTAAAGCAGAGGCTCACCAAGCCATCGTCGAAGCAGGCCAGCCCTAACTCAAGAGCAGCTCTTCTGAAATGGCGTGTGCAATCGTGTGTGGTTTGTGCCATCTAGGCATGTTGTATGCCTAAACCAAAATGGTCTCATTTATGTTTTCTCTATTTTGGGAATTTATTTCATCAAATCCTAGAGGAATGCTCTTCAAACGTTTAATGCTGCTACCCCCAACTCTTGTGTAAAAATAGAATTAATTGTGACCCCCTCTGAAATTACAAGTATATTTTCTCACAAGTATTGCATACAATGTGCAGACATGAACTTATTTAACTAGCTAAACATTGCAGTTATGTTCAGTTACCCCTTTTAAAAATGTAGTCAACTGCATGATTGTCAACATTCTGTTGTGTCTGAACACTTTAAAGTATCCATAGTGTGATCTTTTTCAGAAATATGGGTTAGGGACTTTGATCCCCACAGTTTGACACCTACTTCAGCCAGGACGTGAGTGACAAAATAATTAAATGACGACCCACTATAGAGTTGCACACTGCTACTCTGTTTTGCTTTACTAAACACAGAGCATCGTTTGCACCACGGTGTTTGTCTCTGTTCTCCATCGGTGTAATAAATGCTCCTCTGGGCTGCAGCATGCCGCCTCCCCTCATATTATTTGATGCTTCCCTAGGGAGACACATCACACGTTCGAAAAGTTCTGCATTGGAGTATCTCTTATTGGGCTTCTGGTACACCTCTGACTTGATTATTCCTTGTCCATGTTACCTCATATGTATGTGTGTTTTTACTGATGTGGGCGTAGCAGTGGGTTCTATTCACTAGGAAGAGTCTTAGTAAAACCCTGGACATTATTGATTTTATATATTTTAAATGCCTTTCTAGTTTCAAGGTTGGACTTGGAAATAAATGCAGCCCCAGAAACTGTAGTAATTCAAGGCTCTTATTGCACTACATGAGTTTCAACTTCTTAAGATGGGTTTTGGAGAAGTGGTGAGAGGAGTATGATCCATTGCCCATTCTGACTATTGGAATTTGAAGGAATGTGGCATAGCGCTGGATCATTAAGTTAAGATCTGCCTGAGTACCAGGAAGCATTATTGCTCTAGGGCATGGGTACTCACAAACTTTTTCTCGGGGGCCAAAATTGCAGTATGGTTTGCGGCCGAGGGCCGCACTGAAGTGACAGCGGGGGGCGGGGCTTAGAGGGGGCGGGGCTTAGAGGGGGAACAACCACCCCACCCCCTTTTTCAAAACAATGCCCCTACCCCAGTAACGCACACAGCGCGCACACATACAGCGCCATCTGCTCTCACCCCTACCCCAGTAACACACACAGCGCGCACACATACAGCGCCATCTGCTCTCACCCCTACCCCAGTAACACACACTGCGCGCACACACACAGCGCCATCTGCTCTCACCCCTACCCCAGTAACACACACAGCGCCATCTGCTCTCACCCCTGCCCCAGTAACACACACTGCGCCATCTGCACACAGCGCCATCTGCTCCCACCCCTACCCCAGTAACACACACAGCGCCATCTGCTCTCACCCCTACCCCAGTAACACACACTGCGCCATCTGCACACAGCGCCATCTGCTCCCACCCCTACCCCAGTAACACACACAGCGCCATCTGCACACAGCGCCATCTGCTCTCACCCCTACCCCAGTAACACACACTGCGCCATCTGCTCTCACCCCTACCCCAGTAACACACACTGCGCCATCTGCACACAGCGCCATCTGCTCCCACCCCTACCCCAGTAACACACACAGCGCACACACACACAGCGCCATCTGCTCTCACCCCTACCCCAGTAACACACACAGCGCGCACACATACAGCGCCATCTGCTCTCACCCCTACCCCAGTAACACACACACACAGCGCACACACACAGCGCAATCTGCACTCACGCCTACCCCAGTAACACACACTACATTAAAAACAAATAAATAAATAACCAAAGAGCCTTACCTGACTCAAAGCACTGTAAAGATGCCACAAATGTGGAACAGCAGGCAGGCAGGCGGGCAGCAGACGTGGAGCCGGTGACAGGAAGCAGACGACCAAAGCCCCATAAAAGTTAGCTGCAAGCGCTGACTTTTATGGGGCTTTGGCTTCCAGGATCGTCAGGGCAACGCCATAAACAATGGCCGCCGTATGTAAACATAGAGGAGGGCCGCGGGAGCATGCTCCCGCGGCCCTCTTCTATGTTTACATACTGCTGCCATTATGATGTGGCGTTTGGTGTGCGTCTCGCGGGCCGCCAAGCTAGGTCCGTGGGGCCGCTGGCGGCCCGCGGGCCGTACTTTGAGTACCGTTGCTCTAGGGCTTCAAAAGTAGCCTACCTTGTTTCAGTGATGAGCGCCATGGCTGTGCTCCACTGGACCACCCCTTGTGATAAACGGATATTGAGAATGGAGGTTGCTATATGTACCTTACATTCATAGATTCAACTGTGCCATCACATAGTACACTTCCTTAATGATGTTATAAAAAAGGAGCCCAGTTCTTAGTTCTCTTTGTGTGAGGGGTGGTATCTTGGTATATCCTGTTCTAAGCCCGAGTAGACATCTACTGACAGCCAAGACCTTCCTCCTTCCAGTGGTTTAGCAAGAACACAAAAAAAGTAGATGCCTCCTCTCACTTCTGCAAATGTACTTACAGTCTGAGTGTGCGTATGGAAGGATGTGACCTACACAGTGTCAACATAACCACACATCACCGGAGCAATGTATAGACTTTTGCTTATTATTGGTCACTACAAAACAACTGCTTAGCCGGAGTGCACAGCCCTGTCACTATCATTTTATATTATTCTGAGTAACGTAAGTCAGAATTGTCAGCTGCCCAGACTGCAGCGAGATGCGAGTGTTGTATTGGTGGTACAGGGTCGCATTTTGCATGACAAATATATCTCAACCACTCTATCGACCAAACCACTACATTGCATGTTAGATCTAGTGTAAATGGATGGGGAGTTAAGGATAGTAAGTATATGCCTGGCCAGTGATGATGTTGTAGAAGACATTTTTGTAGGTTTATTTTGTCTACCTTGATTTAGTGATGTGCAGTCTCGTCAGTGATGTTTAACTGTATCTATAAGTATTTTAAGACATAAAAACTGGAAGATTTTAGGGTGGGAAGCGAGATGCCTGAATCTCTTCTTCATATGCACTGAAATTGAAAAATGACGTTTTTTTTGGGTGGCGAAAGAATGCCTAAGTGCAGGCCTAATTCCTAGATGACCGTCCTGAGAGGTAAGCCAGCCTCGGTTTTGCTGCCACAACTCTCTACAAAATTACCACAGGTGATGAGGAAATAAAATGTGTTTTTTATTGTACATCACTCACAGAGCCAATTTGATGTGCACTAAAAAAAAAAACCACAAGGGCTTTGTGATTTGTACAAAAAATGATGAAAATGTGGGCCATAAGCAAAAAACTAGGGAGTGCAGACATTTTCCACGGACTGTGCAGGCTAGGAGATGAGTGATGAGCGGTAGAAAGCCGGCTTCTTCCAAACCAACCCTATTGCCTGGCACATCTGACAACTCTTAAGGAAGCTGGTCTAGTAAGTAGTCTAGTCCTGGACACCATGCTTTACCTAAAATATGTGTTTCCACGAGTGATGCGAGCTTTACCGCGGCAGCTCATGATATGGATAAATTGGACACTCTTTAATTTTAGGGTTCCTACTTCCATTTTACATCCGGCTTGATAACTTGGTTTCCTGTAAGAGTATAGTTACCAGTCCTTTAAAATATACGTAATGCGGGCCTTGGCTTCCGCAAGAGGAGAAACGCTCTCTAACCTCCTGCCATTGGCTGCTTCGTGAATCATTCCGCCTCCTTTGGAGTGCCTGCGATACAGTTCATGAGCCTGACCCTCCGTAGGCCTCTGCGGGTAGGTTTTGTATCTGACGCCCAGCAAATGTGTCAAGACCTGAACACAGGAGGGGACAGGTGTCCTCTCTAAAACCAGGACTTGGGGCTCATGAAGCCACTCTGACTTGTGCGGAAATGTGAAGACAAGTGGCTGTGGACAAATGGGTGTATTGTTGTTAGGAGTTAAGTTTTTGGCTAAAGATGAAGTAATGCAGCAGGCGCACAAGTGAAGGGTTATTGTACACCTTACAGGAGCCCCGCACTGTTCTCTTACAGAAAGTGCACAAACACTAGGGCGTTGCCTGCTTGGAGCTTCAGAGCAGTGCTCACAAGGGGTGGGCGAGCCAGCAAATGAACAGGGAGGGGGAAGGGAGCACAGGGTCTGCTGGGCTCGACGAGCCTGCGCACGAGCCGATCCCGGAACGTATTTGGCGTACAGCACACATCTTGTAAAAATACAATAACGTTTTTTTTAGAATTCAAGAAAATTATTTTATTTGAGGAAGGATTTCATCTGAGTACATCTGATTATATCACTACAGCGAGAGGCATTTATTAAAAGTGCTAGTTTTTCAACTTTCCTGCCAACAACGCCGTTGGTGAACTAAGGTACAAGTCACTTGTCCTGTGTACGCCATAATATGCGACCTAGGCCCATTTTTATACTTTTTTAGCGCCGCATTTGCGTCGCTTTTTAACATAAAAGCGGCGCAAACTTACAGTTGTATTTTGTAAGTGTGCGCCGCTTTTGCGTCAAAAAATGACGCAAACGCGACGCTAAAAAAGTATAACTATGGGCCCTAGATTCTTAGACGAGACAACATTGTAATCTGCTGAATGGAGCGCAAAAAGTTTTCGTACAGCACACAACCCTAGAATTGCACATTTGATGGTGGTCTCATATGTGATGACTAAAAAAAGGGATGTTCGGTAAAATAAAATATTTGTCAAGGGTCATACAATTTTATGACGCAAGGTAGCCGGGATTGAACCCAGGCTTTCTAGTTCCATATCACACAATTCAGCCACTATGAGAGTTTTGCTTTCGCTCGCCAATTTCACATCAAATGTTACACCTTTGCCTATAATTCTTGGTGCTCAGGGCGGAGCACAGGTGGCAGACAGACGCCACATGCAATTGAGCTCGGTACTCTTTAGCTTCGAGGGCCCAAGAGGTGAGCAACAGCCGGGCATAGAGCTTCCAGTGGCTCGCCCAGCCCTTGTGCTTTTCTATTTTGTAAGTTTGCGCCGTTTTTGCGTCAAAAAGCGGCACGAAAGCGGCGCTAAAAAAGTATAAATATGGGCCTAAAAGCCTTGATTCCACCTCAAGCCTCCTCCATCCCACATACAATAACGTTTTTTTAGAATTCAAGAAAATTATTTTATTTGAGGAAGGATTTCATCTGAGTACATCTGATTATATCACTACAGCGAGAGGCATTTATTAAAAGTGCTAGTTTTTCAACTTTCCTGCCAACAACGCCGTTGGTGAACTAAGGTACAAGTCACTATATGCGACCTAGGCCCATTTTTATACTTTTTTAGCGCCGCATTTGCGTCGCATTTTGACATAAAAGCGGCGCAAACTTACAGTTGTATTTTGTATGTGTGCGCCCCTACAAGTCCCACCCCTTCCCTGATTTCTCCCTCAGACAGTTCTCCCGACCTTCTTGTGATGTTCGCGTGTAACAGGCCTGATGCCTCACAGACCTACCCCGCAGCCCTCCAAGTAGTGCCCTTCCAGACACTAGTGGTAGATAGTTACTGTGCCCAGCACCGCTCCCCCCACCCCCCCAGCGGCATAGAAATCTTCAATTGTTCCGTTGGCCTGTGCCCGGCCCTCGGGATGTATGTTGGCTACAGAGTATAGTCTCCCCTGTTGTGGGTCACAGTCTGAAGAAAAATAAGGCCGGGTCCACAAAAATTAGTCACTGGCTGAAATTTAACATTGATTTAGAAACACACACATAAAACAGAGCCCTGATATCTTAATCGCTTTATCAGACGTATTTGAAAAATGTTATGAAGGAGGCAAAAGAAAACTTAAAAAACTCATGCCCATATTTATAATTTTTTAGTGCCGTATTTGCGTCATTTTTTGACGCAAAAACGGCGCAAACTTGCAAAATACAATTGTATTTTGTAAGCTTGAGCCGTTTTTTCGTCGAAAAGAGGCGCAAATGCGGCGCTAAAAAAGTATAAATATGGGCCTATTGTATTTTGTAAGCTTGCGCCGTTTTTGCGTCAAAAAGAGGCGCAAATGCGGCGCAAAAAAAGTATAAATAAAAGTGTTTCCGGGAGTATCCCGCTTTCACTCGGGTAAACAAGCCAGTCTTCAGGGGAGGGGGGGAGGGCAGGGGCAGATTTAGGGCCTTCGCTCTATTTACATTCTCGCGAGGTATCAAAGTTTAAATCTTGAAAACTCCTCGAACAATATCGTGCTCAGCAGTGCTGCTCCGTGATAGCTGAGCAAAGCAAACAACTTTCTCCCGGGAGATTGAGAATTTTATTTGCAAAACAATTTCGTGTTTATAATTAAGATTTGTATTTGAGAGCAATGCCTTGCCTTGGCCTCGCCTAAGCTACACCCAGAACGCTTAGAATGCAATAAATAGCTCATCGAAGCTCAATAGCTTACCGAAAGGTGATGAATATGTGTTTTATTGTGCAGATTCACGGTACTCCATGTTCTCCATGTTCTGGCACAGGCCCTGAAAAAGGGCGGCTTTCAGATTTCTGCAAGTTAGGACTCAGTCCAGTTTATTAGGGTGCACAAGCGAGACCGCCTTCAAAGGAGCTTTCAGAGTAAATTCTTTAAATTATACACAAATCCTGGCTTGGGGCAGACCTGGTAATCAGCGCCTCAAGTATCAATGTATGGAACAGACGCACTGGGACGTAACATAGGTTGGCCAAGATTACACAGTAGATCAATGGGCAGAGCCGGGATTGAAACAGAGACATCCTAGCCACAGAGTCAGGACATTCGCCAACAAATCACGCATCCCATCCTCCATTCAAAAGTCATGTCCCAGTGCATTTATGGATAGATTCACGTAGCGCCTATTTCAAAACAGGGTGCCGAGCAGGTGTTGGGACACATCCAAAGATTTGCTCCTTGCTAGTGAATCTCGCTCTCAGGAGGTAGCCTCACCACTGTTGGGTCCTTAATCGCCTCTGTGTCTTCGACAAATTGCCACACTTGTGAGTGAGCGCTTTAGACAGAAAATGTTATGCTTTGGGGCAACACATTTAAATGCTAGCCTTTGACCTCTCTAAAACAGCGGTTCCCAACCTTTTGACTTCTGTGGACCCCCACTTTATCATTACTGGGACCCGGGGACCCCCACTGAATCATTACTGGAATCCGGGGACCCCCCATTAAGTCAATACTGAAAGCTGGGGACCTAACCTATTATTATTACTTAATTTTCTAAGTAGTCGCGGACCCCCTGAGGAGGCTTTGTGGACCTCCAGGGGTCCCCGGACCACAGTTTGGGAACCACTGCTCTAAAACGTGTGGTGAGAAATCACTGTCAGAGTATGTACAGAAAAGACGAGCAAAGAAAGCCACTGTTTAAGAAATATAAAGTTAAAATATATAATTTCTCAATAAAGAATAAAGGAACCAAAAAAATAAAAGTAAATATGTAGAAAAATGAAATATTTTAGTTAAAATAATAAAGAAAACAATAAATCAGTTTTCAATGCCTTCTTAGTTATTTAAATGCCAGGCCTTCGTCCATGTGTCATATTAAAGAGGCACGTTTAAAAAAAAGTGAAAAAGACTGCAGACCTGGGGCCAGATGTAGCAAAAAGAAAATTTGCGAGTTGCAAATTGCAAGTCCATGCGACTCGCAATTTGCAACTCGCAAATTGGTATGCAGTACGGTGTCTCAGACGTCTGCGAGTCGCTATGGGGTCGTAATGACCCACCTCATTAATATTAATGAGGTGGGTCGCAAATTGCGGCCCCATAGCGAGTCTAGGCACTCGCAAACATGGAGGCCTGCTGTCGTCAGCAGACCTCCATGTTCGTGACTGCTTTCTCAATAAAGCAGTTTTTTTTTTTAAGTGTAGCCCGTTTTCCTTAAAGGAAAACGAGCTGCACTTAAAAAAAAAACCGAAACCTTTAGTTTCGGTATTTTTTCAGGGCAGGTAGTGGTCCCTTGGACCACTACCTGCCCTGAAAAAATAGTATTGGGTCCATTCGCAAAGGGGAAGGGGTCCCATGGGGACCCCTTCCAATTTGCAAGTGGGTTACCATCCACTTGAAGTGGATGGTAGCTGCGACACCCTTTGCGACCGCATATGCGGTCGCAAATGGTATTGCATGCCACTCCGAATCGCAAATAGGAAGGGAACACCCCTTCCTATTTGCGATTCTGAAATGCATATTGTGAGTCGGTCCCGACTCGCAATATGCATTTCTGCATAGCAAAGAGGCATTTGCGCCTCACAAACGGCGATTTTCGCCGTTTGCGACGTGCAAATCCTTTGCTACATCTGGCCCCTAGTTCTAAGTAGCTGTGGAGGGATTTGCTTAGAGCATTTTTATTGTGGCATGAACATTGTGAACATGAAGTGGTGTGCTTAAGACAGTGTAGCACGTGACATTCAATGGAGACGGGATTACTGAACCAGAATGTAGTGGAGAAGCGAGAGACATATTATGGGGACAACATATACAGCAATCCACACATGTTCCTTCTGTTTAGACATACTTACATCTTGAGGCACACACAGGCAAAGTAATTTAACTTGACACACAATGTTTAGGTTTAGTGCAAACACCCGACCTTCATTACATAAAGTGCCTTGGGGACCGATGGGCATTTGTGCCCATTTTTTGCACTTTTAAGACTCTTTAGTATTATACAATGGCCCGCAGACACTTGTGCAGGCCTTTTTGTAAACTGGATCATGCTGAGGCAGTGCTTAATTTGAGACGGTGGTTGCCGGTGGGTGGGGGGGAAGGCACTGGCACTTATTTTTGAGGGGTGGCACTTATTTTTCTGTATGAGGCAATTTCTGCGAGCAAAAGACAGATATGGGACAGATGGAGGAAGAGAAAGACAGAAAAACGTCACAAAGGGAGAAAGCAGAAAGCTGCAAGATTGAGTTGAAGGGGCAAGGAGTGGTTGCAAATGGATTAAAGAGGCCCAAAATGGCTTTAGGGCTAGGCTGCCTCAGTATTCTGTGCTCACACATTTAAATGCGGCAGCCGAGTGTTTCAGAGGACAGCTTTAGGCACCGGCACGTTTTTAGGTCAAGCACGCAAGAGCTTTGTTCAGTTGTAAGCATTGTGGGCTTTTAACCTCACCCACCTCACTCCCATCACTTTCACTCATTCGTGGGCTTGCCTTTCAAAAATCCTTTGTTATCATTGGTAAATGCTTTACGTTTGTCCCTCCTTAGGGCGGTTTTGTTACCGCCTTGCAGACTGCCCCTGTTACATGGATAATTGCACGATTGCCGATACGTATGAATGCAAGCAAACTTTTTTCTTTTTTTGTCTTTCCTTCGCGCTCATGCTCATGGTGGCCATGGCACTTTGAATTGGCTTGCTTATGTCAAATGTTTTACTTTTCATTTTCAATTTAAGTGGCGAGAAAAGTCCAGTTAGGAATATACAATGCTTATAGCTCTAACTAGAGAAAACGCGAGACCCATTGCATTGCAAATGCTTGTTATTTACAAATTAACCACTGTGCTCAGGGCAGGGGTGTAGCTAACAGTGCAGTAGGTGCAGTGGCACTGGTGCACAGAGATCTTAGGAGCCCACTGCACGCCAGTTATAGCTGATTTCTACCTGCAAGATCAAGGAATGAAGGCCAATTTTCCTTGCTTGCATTAGGGTCTATGGCACCCTTTCTATGCCAGTGATACTGCTGCGCACGTTTGTCTCTCAGTGACAATACAGTGGTGTTCCCTCAATCACATGGGGGCGTGGCCTCATTAATGTGTAAACACCATTAATGCCTGTGCTGTATTAGAGAAGCAGAGGCAAATAGGCGCACTAATTGTGTGTCACATGTAAAATGGTGTTACAATGTCCCAGGGACCCCTAAGAATTGCCACACATGCAATGCAGTCACACACGTCACTCCCCAGTGGGGTGATCCCTGCCCCCTCCTCGAAGTGCTGCAGATCCTTTGCTTTGAAAAATGAGGCGGTTTAACAACTGCTGGTCTGTGTTTCATGTGAGGGTGTGTCTGTACTTGGCACAGCACATTATTATTCAGTATGGCACACTGCCCCTGCCTGGCTGCGTGTACCCAATTAAGAGTTCTCCAGGTGCAGACAGGGATATGCAACCTTTTACATAACACAGCACCTAGATTAAACCAAGGTTAACGTTTGTCAGTAACTTCGTTGCTAGGTCACATCTTTTCCTTTTGTTTAATCAGCAGTGCTGAGATCCAAATTCAACTTTAGTTTGTTTCCTAAAAGGAGCACCCTATTAAAGTTGATGGAACAAAAACAATTTATGTTGACAATGTAATGGCCTTCCAAAATCACAGGTGTCCAAGGTAGTTCCATGCTGCCAGAGACCATGGCAGATTTTCAGGCAAACAGTGTCTGTTTAAATGTTTTATATTTAGCTTATTTGTGTGTACATTTATGTTAGGTGGATATCTTGAAAATATGGCATGGATGGTCAACCTGGAGCAGCATAAGATGCCTCTGTCTTTGGTGTTGAAATTAACAGTTCGTTTCATCTGTACACTTCGTGTAAATACTGATCGGCTCGTGTAAAAATAAAGTGTGCAACACTCATTGCAGCCTTGCCCTCTAGAGAAGCCATAGAGGTTTCACTAGCCAGTGAGCTTGGGCCATGTGCAATGACCTAGCTCAGTGGTCCCCAAAATTTTGACTTCTATGGATCCCAACTTTATCATTACTGGAGCCTGGAGACCCCTACTGTATGTTTTTTGGATTATGGGGACCACCCCCCACTGAGTCATTACTGAAAGCTTGGGACCTAATCTGTTAATATTATTTAATTTTGTAAGCAGTCGTGGACCCTGTGAGGAGGATTCGCGGACCCCAAAGGTCCCCGGACCACAGGTTGGGAACCACTGATCTAGCTAATAGTTACTTATTTTGAAGTTTTCCATGAACCTGTATGTCGGGGTTGAGCCACTTCTAGGTACTGAGAACTTTAACAGAATTTGAAAGGTCTTGGAATCTATAGTCCTATTGAGAATAGTAGAGACCCCTCTTCATCCCTGACTCCTATCATGAGAAGAGTTGAGTGGGAAGCATGGTTAGATGCTCAGTTTTCAGCCATTCATCAGCACTTGTAGATCATTTCTGCATTCATTCCTGGGTTCCGGGCATTCACACATCCACCGTTTATGGCCCTGGCCTTACTCCCATGTTTCAGATGTTTGAATACACGTTGGGTGATTCGATGTGCAGCCTCTCTTTGGCACGATGTGAGATGACAATTGACGTAGGTAAATTGGAGTTCTGCCAGAGGGACATTCTGTACGGTGTAGATAACTTCTCGACTAAATCCTTGCACCTTCCTGAGGTCTGTGGCTCTCATTAAGGGCTACGTTTACAGTTAAAAGTGCATTCTGCCCACTGCTCTTGTAATCATCGCAACCTCTCGTCTTTACGTGTGCCATCACCCACGGCTGTGTTCGCTTCCAACCGATAGTAGCATAGAGTTCGAAAATTCTTCAGCCCAATATATATATCCTTGGTATATCTCTGCCAGTTTGAAAGCTCATGCCCAGTACTTTTTTAACCCAGAAAAAAGATTGGAACCTGAATCAGCTACGCCCTTCTACATCATGAATTATAATCTTTTGAAATCATGTTTTGTAGTTGCAGCCATTCTCCATGTCACAAGAGTAAGGACATTTTGATGTGAGTTCCCCATTAATCTGTAGTGCTCTCTCACTTCCTTTGTGAAACCTGTTGTGTCGTGTGCACTTGCTGACCCTGCACCTTCTCCGCAGAGGCCTCTGCTGTGGCGTGCTGGCCTAAGAAAGCTGCTATGTGTTACACATTACTTCCAGAGAGAGACGCTCCTAAATCCACAGGCATTGCATCTATATGGTGAAGGTCTTTAGAGACAGACACTGTCCTAGAGACGATCCAAATTTTTCCCTAGTCACCCAGGCTCTAGCTTCTTGGCATCCGCTGCTGATTCCAGGAGGATCTTGACTCCAGCACACCATCTTGTATGCAAACCAGACTGTTATTGTCTATTTCAGTTTTGAACCCCGAATGGAATGGACCGGTTCCTTCTAATCCATCTTCTCCCTTTCTGGAGCCTTAATATCTGCCAGGGCCCCAGTTTCTCCTTCCTCCATTGGGACCGGTCTGCTGTGTCATCTGCAGGGTCCTGGCCCCCAGAACTCACCCTGGCTCACAGTCGTTGCTGGGAACCAGTCTGCTTCTCCTGATTCTTTCAGTCTTGCAAGGATTCAGTCACTGCTATGGCCCGAAAATGTATCACCTAACCTTGATCCATCTTTTATCTCAGGAACTATGGAGGGAACAGAGTAATTTGCAGTTGCTGGTGTAACTTACTGCACTGTTGCAGGAACCATTGGTCACACACAGAGGAAGACAATCCATCCTGTTGTTTGACACATGCTTTCTCGATTTGGTTTGTCCCATATGCCTTGCTCCAGCCTTTCATTTTCCGGTGTGTACCAGGTCAGTTGCTGTTTTTCCTTTCAGGTGTCTACCAGCTCGTTTGGCCTTGGCTTGTCCATCTCTCTCTCTAGGTACATTGCCTTTGCAATGATGCCAACTTTCCTCACACATTCAGTGCCAAAGGTGAGACTCCTGCAGAAACTACAGGAGCAGCTAGGCTTTCTGCTCTTTCTCAAGTTATCCCCAGTGTGGTAGAGCTGCAGAGGGATCTTTTTGCCCCTGAGCGCCCTGAAACCCGCTAACAAGAGGATAAGAGGGAATCCATTTGCAGAAAGAAAATTGTTCATATGCTTTGATCACCGATGTGTATAGTTGTATGGAGCAGGAAGGGCAGGCCCGCCAGCTCAGTTTGGATTCCTTGAAACATCTTAGACAGGCGCTAACAACGTTATTTGATTTTCTGGAGGAGAGGTAACAGAGTCGGCCCTGGTTTCGGCGCTGGGTGCACCAGGCGACTGAGACATCATCACTCTCGGTCCTCTCTGATACTGTTGGATTTATCAGCAGCGTTCAGCACTGTTAAACATTCAGGCCCATATTTATACTTTTTTAGCACTGCATTTGCACCGCTTTTTAACGCAAAAGCGGCGCAACCTTACAAAATACAATTGTATTTTGTGAGTTTGCGCCAAGCCATGACGCAAATGCGGTTCTATAAATTATAAATTTGGGCCTCAGTGCTGCTGGCCTGTCTGCGCAGAGCAAGGGGCCTGGGGTGAGCACTGATCTGGATTTACTCTTTTCGCCAACAGTTTCCAGTGCATTGCTATGCTTAGGTTTGACTGACTAAGAAGTGAAGTTTCACGTAGTGCTGCACAAAGCTCGACCTGTCCCCATTGTCAGTCCCATTTGGAAAACATGAGCCACTATTAAGACCTTTTCTTACCTATGTGTGCCAGTGACAAAACCAGGTTCTCCTCTGAAAGGATGGAAATGTAAAGAGGCGCTAAACAGTCTACAGCTCCTAAAGGGTGACGGTGAATAACTGGGTGAATATTAGGCTAAAATCAACCCCATCAAAATGTATGTGTACGTGAATACCCATGAAGTTGGAATAGTATTTTTACGTGGCACTTGTCAGCGCTGTCTTGCAGTTTAAGAGTTGTGTAAAATATCAGGTGCCTTCCCCAAATCAGTGATGCTCCTTTTATCCATCTCGGTGGATGACAAGGACATTTGACTCTATTGCCTTCTTACTGCATAAAAAGCTTTGCAGCAGGAACATTAACGGATCCTAATGGCTATATATCAAGTGTTTATAGTGCAGCTGAGTGAGTTAAAGTGCCTAGAGCATGTATCTGTGTTTATAAAGCTTAATTCAAACTTTGGTAATACCTTAAGAAACATACATTTCATAAAATGTCCTTTGCATAGACACGCGGTTTATTTTGCCTAATTTACAGTCTCAACACAGCATATATTTCAGCTAATCTTATTGTCTCTCGTTGCTGTTCTTTACAACTCTTTTCCCCCTCTTCTTTAGGAAATGTATTGCCTTCACATAGAGCTTGAGAAAGTGTATGTTTTTCATGATTCAGGATCTGATTTAGAACTCGGAGGATGGTTTACTCCTCACAACCGTGATGGATATCCCGTCCGCCAATATTCAACTACCATAGCATATAATGGGATTTAGATTTCAGCGGATGGGACATCTGTCACCGTTGTGACGAAGTAACCTGTCCGCTAAGTTCTAAATCAGGCCCTTCGTTACCTCTTACAGTCGTATTAAGTGAGAGGACCCAGAATTGCATTTTTAGACATCCCAAGAGGATTTAGGTGTTGCGCTCTAGACCGAGATTATGAAAAAGACCTTAATTTAACAACCAAATATGACACCTTTTCTGCTCTAAGCATCTGAAATAAGGAGGGCGCTTGCTAATAGTCAAAAGTCCACACTGCGGTAGGTTTCCAGTGGAGCCTGTGAGTAAGTAAATAGCCCTTTTGCAAACTCTCTATATCAATTTCTGTCTGTGGAAATCTTCAGTTTTAGACTAGATGTAAAGTTCCTCAATAAGTAACCATTAAATGCACTTTGTATTGTATTGCAGCATTTATATAGCTCTTACTAGCCCTGACACGGAACACTGAAGCGCATGCCAACAAGCACACAGCCTATGGATGGGTATTGTCTTTGTTTTGTGATCCTATGTGGAAAGTGTTTCCATGTCATGTGTGATGACCACCTGGGTGCACTTATTGTGTTATGGGGCAAAGTGCTTAGCAGTGTGATGAATGACTGATTGTGAGTGAGAGACGCACAGTTTGTTTTCAGTAGAATGGCAGCTTAGAACAGCTCAAGCACTTCACATTAAGCTAGAGGTTTCCATGCTTTAATGTCCGTTTTCACAGTTAGCAATTTTCTTTGTGCAAATTTGGGACCATCAAGCGCTATCTGATTAATCAAACTTCACAAGTGAGGCTAGACATAAATCAATACATTTAAATAAATTGAATCTTCACACGGAAAACAGAGTGATTATCTTTTCAAGTCACATAGGCTTATTAAATGTTAAAATATTTACAGAAGGCAAACATCATCCCATTATTGTCAAGCAATCATCAGTATATGAATGCATTAGTTAATATGAAGGTAGAATCTATTAAAGTGCTATGAGGACAAACTATCATAAAGTCGCCTCAAAGGAATAGTTTAGTAAAATTAATTCTCCCATAAAGAGAGTACCTTACTCTGTTCTTAAAAAGTGGAAAGGCATATTTGAACTATAACCCACTCTGCACCAGCTTAAATCACACAGTTCTAACCGTTGCTACATCTCTACATTGTTCCCATGATGCGATCCAGTCATGTTGAAGTAAACAATATTATCTTGAGCTCGTTCGTTTCTCTGGACCACCACAATACAGTTTCTCTAAGCGTCCTTCAAACTATATTTATCTGCAACAAAACAAGATACCTAAGACTAGCTTAGATGTTGTACCGTTGCCATCAATTAGGACATTCTAGGGCCATAGCTTAAAAGAAAACATTTCACACGTGAAAAAAAGCAAATGCACATCACCTCTACGAATTTGGATTTTGGTTCGAAGCGTCCTTCAAACTTCTGATTATCTGCAACAAAATGAGATATGTAGGAATAGCTTATATGCTGTACTGTTGCCATCAAGTCGTACATTCTGTGGCTATTGTTTAAAAGATAACATTTCACATGGGAAAAAAAGCAAATGCACATCGCCTCTATGGATTTGGATTTTAGCTTCTCCTAGAAATAAATGCACACATATCATGAATGGTAACTAAACGTTAACCACATTAAATACAGGCCTATATATAGGTATGGTGCATCTAAATGCAAATAATGCACAATTAATAAAATGTGCATGTTTACATGTTAATGTCGATAGAATGCAAAAAACCTTTTTTTGCAGTTTTATGCAGTTCAAACTTGACCTGAAAGTATTGGAGCTCTTTACACAAGCACCGGTTACATTACACATGGACATTCATTTAATGTGAAAATCCCTTGCAGCCCATTGACAGCATTGAAAGGCTCAGTGCTATATTTAATAAGAATCATTTGCCTCACAGCTTTAAAAGAATTGTACATATATGGGCTACTCTTAAACAGTCCTGGTTAACCCCGCCTCTGGGGAGATTTCTAAGTAGCCAAATGAAGCGACATTAAAAAAACTGTCTGAAAAGCCATGTCCAGCAGACTTGTTAGCATTCTTCACATTCCATGCTGTGTTCGTGGTGCAGTGCCCAGTATAAAGTATTGTATTGTATGACGAGGCGTAGAAGCACTTTTGGCGAGTAGCACGCTACTCCGGAACCCAAAAGGAATTCATGTAGGCAGAATGTGTGTGTGTGTGTGTGTGGTGCAGTGCCCAGCAGAATGCATGTGTGGTACAGTGCCCAGCAGAATGTATGTATGGTGCAGTGCACAGCCAAATGTATGTATGGTGCAGTGCCCAGCAGAATGTATGTATGGTGCAGAGGACAGCCAAATGTATGTATGGTGCAGTGCGCAGCCAAATGTATGTATGGTGCAGTGCACAGCCAAATGTATGTATGGTGCAGTGGCCAGCAGAATGTATGTATGTATGGTGCAGTGCCCAGCAGAATGCATGTATGGTACAGTGCCCAGCAGAATGTTTATGGTGCAGTGCACAGCCAAATGTATGTATGGTGCAGTGCCCAGCAGAATGTCTGTATGGTGCAGTGCACAGCCAAATGTATGTATGGTGCAGTGCCCAGCAGAATGTATGTATGGTGCAGTGCACAGCCAAGTGTATGTATGGTGCAGTGCACAGCCAAATGTATGTATGGTGCAGTGGCCAGCAGAATGTATGTATGGTGCAATGCCCAGCAGAATGCATGTATGGTACAGTGCCCAGCAGAATGTATGTATGGTGCAGTGCACAGCCAAATGTATGTATGGTGCAGTGCACTGCCAAATGTTTGTATGGTGCAGTGGCCAGCAGAATGTATGTATGGTGCAGTGCCCAGCAGAATGCATGTATGGTACAGTGCCCAGCAGAATGTATGTATGGTGCAGTGCACAGCCAAATGTATGTATGGTGCAGTGCACAGCCAAATGTATGTATGGTGCAGTGGCCAGCAGAATGTATCTATGGTGCAGTGCACAGCCAAATGTATGTATGGTGCAGTGCCCAGCAGAATGTATGTATGGTACAGTGCCCAGCAGAATGTATGTATGGTACAGTGCCCAGCAGAATGGATGTATGGTGCAGTGCACAGCCAAATTTATGTATGGCGCAGTGCACAGCAGAATGTATGTATGGTGCGGTGCCCAGCAGAATGCATGAATGGTGCAGTGCACAGCCAAATGTATGCATGGTGCAGTGCCCAGCAGAATGTATGTATGGTGCAATGGCCAGCAGAATGTATGTATGGTACAGTGACCAGTATAATGTAGGCATGCTGCAGTGCCCAACAGAATGTATGTGTGGTGCAGTGTCCAGCAGAATGTACGTATGGTTCGGTGCCCAGCAGAATGTATGTATGGTACAGTGACCAGTATAATGTAGGCATGCTGCAGTGCCCGACAGAACGTATGTATGGTGCAGTGTCCAGCAGAATGTATGTATGGTGCAGTGCCCAGCAGAATGCTGTGTATGGTTCAGTGCCCAGCAGAATGTATGGTAAAATGCCCAGCAGAATGTATGTATGGTGCAGTGACCAGTATAATTTATGGATGGTGCAATGCCCAGCAGAATGTATGTATGGTGAGGTGACCAGTATAATGTAGGCACGCTTCAGTGCCCGACAGAATGTATGTATGGTGCAGTGCCCGACAGAATGTATGTATGGTGCAGTGTCGAGCAGAATATATGTTTGGTGCAATGTCCAGTCGAATGTATGTATGGTGCAGTGCCCAGCAGAATGAATGTATGGTGCAATGCCCAGCTAAATGTATATATGGTGCAGTGCCCAGCAGAATGTATGTATGGTGCAATGCCCAGCAGGATGTATGTATGGTGCAGTGCCCAGAAGCATGCATGTATGGTGCAATGGCCAGCAGAATGTATGTATGGTGGAATGCCCAGCAGAATGTATGTATGGTACAGTGACCAGTATAATTTAGGCACACTGCAGTGCCCAACAGAATGTATGTATGGTGCAATCCCCAGCAGAATGTATGTTTGGTGCAGTGCCCTGCAGAATGCATGTATGGTGCAGTGCCCAGTATAATATAGGCATGTTGCAGTGCTCAGCAGAATGTATGAATGGTGCAGTGTCCAGCAGAATGTATGTATGGTGCAGTGCCCAGGAGAATGAATTTATGGTGCAGTGCCCTGCAGAATGTATGTATGGTACAGTGCCCAGTGTAATGTAGGCATGCTGCAGTATCCAGCGGAACGTATGCATGGTGAAGTGCCTAGCAGAATGTATGTGTGGTACTGTGCCCAGCAAAATGCATGTGTGGTGTAGTGCCCAGCAGAATGTATGTATGGTACAATACCCAGAAGAATGCATGAATGGTGCAGTACCCTGCAGAATGTATGTATGGTACAGTGCTCAGCAGAATGTGTATATGGCGCAGTGCCCATCAGATTGCATGTGTGGTACATTGTCCAGCAGAATTTATGTTTGGTGCAGTGCCCAACAGAATGTATGTATGGTACAAAACCCAACAGAATGTATGGTGTGGTGCAGTGCACAGCTGAATTCATGTATAGTACAGTGTCCAGCAGAATGTATGTATGGTGCTGTGTCCAGCAGAATGCAGTTATGCTGAAGTGTCCAGCAGAATGGCTGTATGGTTCAATACCCAGCAGAATGCATGTATGGTGCAGTGTCCAGCAGAATGTATGTATGGTGCAATGCCCAGCAGAATGTATGTATGGTGCAGTGTCCAGCTGTATGCATGTATGGTACATAGCCCAGCAGAATCTATGCATGGTGCAGTGCCCAGCAGAATGCATTTATGGTGCAGTGCCCAGCAGAATGCATGTGTGGTGCAGTGCCTAGCAGAATGTATGTATGGTGCAATGCCCAGCAGAATGTATGTATGGTGCAGTGCACAGCCAAATGTATGTATGGTGCAGTGCCCAGCAGAATCTATGTATGGTGCAGTGTCCAGCAGAATGCATGGTATGGTGCAGTGTCCAGCAGAATCTATGTATGGTGCAGTGTCCAGCAGAATCTATGTATGGTGCAGTGTCCAGCAGAATCTATGTATAGTGCAGTGTCCAGCAGAATCTATGTATGGTGCAGTGTCCAGCAGAATCTATGTATGGTGCAGTGTCCAGCAGAAAGCTAGTGGCCGTACAGCCGGAGCAAGGGGGTGCAAGGGTTGAAAGCACATTGAGGGGAGTTGTTCCCCAGTCCTTACTCAGCACCACCTTCTCACCTCCAGCATTCTTAAAAAAATGGTTCCAGACGGGCCACTTCCGCCAGCCTATTTCCTTCATCCGTTTCTGCTCATGAACGACTGGAAAGCGCTTGAAACTGTCCACGGTGGCAATGCAAACATTTAACAAAATACTTGAAACATCAGCATAGTAATTATTTATTCCAAAGCAACAACTACTAACCTGTGAGCCCTAAGCAAGCTGGACTGTATTTCGTTTAAAAACAATTAAAATGGATTCTTGAAGAAGAATTCTCATTTTAATCGTTACAACCCTTCCCTCACCCTCCTAGACTCAGGCTTAATAACCACGTTGTGTAAGGTGTCCATTTCCGGTCTGGTGCTAGAAACAGACACACAGTAGTGCTGCAACACCCACACCAGAAGACTCCTCTCTAGAGGATGATGCCGAATATGTTAAAACTGCACACAAAATAAAAATATAGACTACCAAAAAATCAAAGACCACAAAAATCTGTAAATTAATAAAAAACAAGTATGTATAAAATGAGTAACATACTTATATCAGCACATTATTTTGAAAATTAAACAAGCACCTATATAATGCAAACTTCCTTAAACCGGAATCAGTGCCTAATTTGTTAAAAAATTAAGGGCCAGACTTAAGAAAAGTGACGCTACTTTTCTTGCGGCCCCTTGCGCCCTCTATCTCCATCACGTGTCCGTCATACTTAAAATACGGCGCGCCATGGTGCAGAGTAAGGGGCACAAGCATCAGAATTTATGACACTATTGATGTACTGTTCAAGGTTAGAGCCAAAATGTTAGTGCTAACCCTGAACAGTACATAGGTGCCCATTAAAAACAATGGCATGCCCCTTTTAACGCCTGCTCTGAGCAGGCAATAAACATGCAGAAAAAAATGATACAAACAAATCTTAAGGATTTCTCTGCGCCATCTTTACAGTGGGAACGCCGACTTGCATACATTATGCCTGATGAAGGCATAATGTGGCGCAAGGGGTTACAAAGTGGCGCAATGCATGCATTGGGCAACTTTGTAAATATTATGTGGCGATTTTGGCCTTGTTGGGCCACATTAGTGTAAAAAAAATGACACTAATGTGATGAAAAGAGGTGCTAAGGGCTCTTAAATATGCCATTAAGTGCCAGGGCCCAAGGTATTTCACATGGGTCCACTGAATTCGGCACAACACACATCACTTTAAACTTCACTCTATATTAATCTGGGTTTTAGAATTTTTTAAGGTGTCTTAAAAAGTTAAATGCTTCCCTAGCGAACTTCTCTTAAAAATTACACACACAACCCCATCATGTGGTAGATTCTCATTAGTGGTCTTGACAAGTAGGTACTGGTGCAGAGCAACAGAAAACGCTGGCACAAATGAAGCACTGACTGCAATCCATTTTATTTGTGCCAAAAAAATGCATAACTACAATATTCAAGATATTGGGCATATTTACAAGGAGCTAGCACCGCCGTTGCGTCATTTTGTTTTACATATTGGTAGTGCATTTTTTAGTGTATACTGCTCCATATTTATAAAATTATGCCTTAGGCCCAATGCATTAGTTATTGTAGGCCTGTATCAAAAAATACCTGTGCTGGAACCGTCTGTGCCATGCAGTTTATAATGTATGCAGGATAGGCGTTCCTCCGTAAAAAGTCACTTAGGACTGATGCAGTGATATTTACAAGTTTCTAATGTGTTAGACCATCTTTGAGATGCATCGCGCTAAGTCTGTTATGCGTCAAAATTCCAACACCTTTTTAACCTAGGTGTAGGAAATGAAGCAGTGTTTTTTAATAGGAATTTGAGCAGCTGAAGTCACTTTACACACACTAATAACTTTTAAATTCACATCCCCTCAACCAGTAGTAGGCCTACACATGTAACATTCATGTTGTAGGACCCCATGACCAACCTAGGATTATAGCACCTGACATATTAACTTCCACTGCAAAAATGCAATGTGACACTGTACACCATGAAAGGGACAGGCCAGGATTGCTACATCTCCATATAGGAATGGGACCCCAAGTCCAGCCAAACGTACTCTAACGCACAACAGGTCAGTACAGACATAAGGTAGGTAACACATTATTTGCCACTTCACATTACAATATACACTTGTATTCACTCACATTGCACTGTCACTCAGTATGTCACACATACTTAGGTAACTACATGAATATAAATAGACTATGCCCACTGTAATGTAATACATAGCCATACTCCATCCTTGCCTGTATTACATCCAGGACCAGTGTAATACAGTAAAAGGTGAGTTTTCCACCATTTCGTAATATTTTTCATTTGTCCCGACTCATAAGGATATTTCCAACAATCAAAACTGATGCATCTCCTATGTGTTTTTGACACATTGCTGAAGTTGCCCTAGTTCTAAGCCCAATTTCAGCAATGCATCACTTTCTGGGCAGATGCACTGCAGCATCCTTTCTTCAGCTGCATCTGTATTTCTGACGCATCCTTGGGACCCTACCCCACGGTGCAGCGTATTGTAAAAACGACCCATCCATGGCATCAAAAGCTGTTTTGACGCGGTTAAATAGAGATGACAAAAACATGGTGTGAATTAAGAAGTAGCTTTCAGAGGACCTTTGTTATTTTTAGGGTGATTTTGTCCTGATGAATGCAGCCAGGGATATCTGACAGCAGTTGCCAGGGTCGGATTGGTAAAGCGGGCATTCGGGCATCGGCCGGTAGGCCAGTGCCTGGGGCCCAATTCTGGTCCGATTTTTTTGCTGCAATTAGGATGTCCGTTTTGAAGGGTTTTGGGATTAGCTGTGTTGTCTGGCATTGCAGAGGCGGAGACTCTGTGGAGGCTAGTTGCCCTCTCTGGAAGCCTGCAGCAGGGACAGACGGTCTCCTCCCCATCTCCTGTGTCATTGTCCCTACCTGTCCCTTGCTGGGTGTGCCATATAGTGTGTGAGGGTGGTTTGGTCCGGCTATGGCCACACTTAATGAGTGAAAATTGATTCATGTGAGGGAAGAGAGGAACAGCTGCCTCACTGGAGCACAGGAGTGAAGAGAATTATCACCCCTCACCTCTCTGTAGGAGGCCGGCAGTGTCCTACATCTGACCTCCCCCTGCCAAGCTCCACATGAAGGGCATTGTGGTGGAGGGGCGGATGGTCCTGAGCAGCCTCGCTGGAGCCTGGGTGAGGTGGGCCATTTCACGCTGTCACCTTCCCACACGAAACTGGCTTTGTACTGCCCTGATCCCTGCCTGCCAGGTTCTATACACTTGCAGGACGGAGGGAGGGGGATGGGGGGCAGTGTTGTTTGTCCCTGCAAAGCCATGCACATAGTGACTCCCTGGAGGAAGGCAGATGGAGGGAGACGTACAAGTGATGGGGCGAAGAAAGGGTAGAGGACAAGCTGAAGGGGGAGAGTTAGACAGGCAGATGGATTGAGCTATGGAATAGATGGGAAAGAGACAGAACTATGGAAAGAGTAAGAGAGGCAAAGAAAGACAGGAAGATTGTATATTAGAAAAAAAAAAAGTGATGTGTGGGGAGGCGGTTTAGCTGTGCTACAGGAGGAGGAAAAAGTTACGGAAGAAAGAGAAACTGAAGTGAGTGGAAGAGGGATCGAAAGATTAGAGACAGTGAAAGAGAAGAATGAGAAGTTGAGAGATAGAGTGTGTGAGAGGTAGAGAATTCGGTATGCATAGAAATATAGATGGGCACCCTCCGCACTCTCCTCCCTATGGCTGGGCACCCTCCACACTCTCCTCCCTATGGCTGGGCACCTTCTTCTCTCTCCTCCCTATGGCTGGGCACCTTCTTCTCTCTCCTCCCTATGGCTGGGCACCTTCTTCTATCTCCTCCCTATGGCTGGGCACCTTCCTCTCTCTCCTCCCTATAACTGGGCACCTTCCTCTCCTCACTATAGCTGGGCACCATGCGCACTCTCACAGTAGCTGGGCACCTTCGCACTCTCCTCCCTATCGCTGGACACCTTCCTCTCTCTCCTCCCTATGACTGGGCACCTTTGACACTGTATTGCATTTTCATTGTGGGCAGTTACAAAGGCCCACACCTCCCAAGGTCCTCCTGATAAAATGACCTCTTACTCTCTTTTTCCGCACCTTTCACTTATAGCAACTGCTCTCTGTGTTTCTCTTCCTGTCTCACCACTTGCTACCTTTTTTTTCTCTCACCCATCATTTTTTATAGCATCTCTCACTATGTAATATCATCCTTCTTTACTGACCTGTCTTCTTTTTTGTCTACCTCGTTTTCACACTTCACCTCATCTGCCTCTAATTACCTCACCTCACCTCTCTCTCTCTCTCCCTTCTCTTTGTACTTTGCCTTTGCTACTTCATCTCTTTCTACCTATGTTTTTGTGCCTCATTTCTTTCTACTTCACCGGTCAACAAACCCTGCTAAAAATCACCCACTTTCTCTGCCTACCTCAACACCTTATGGCTCTCTGCCTCTTTCTCTGCCTCACCTGTCTTTCTGTTTCAGATCTCTTCCCTTTGTTCTTCTACCTAAAACCTTTACTTTCCCTCTCTCTTCACTGATATCTAGACGTTATGTACCTACCCTGATCTCTATTTCAGCCCTTTCAACCATATTTCTGTCCACCACACCTCTTTCTTCCTAATACACCTCTCTGAATCCCATATGTCTCTACCTCTGTCCCCTAGTCTGTCTAACTCCACACCCTCCCTACCCCGTTGCTACCTCAGTCCTTTTCTCAGCACCTGGCAGTCCTTTTCATATTACTGCACTGCCTTTCTCCTCCACCTGCTTTGCCCCTCTCTCTCTCTCTACCTCACCTATTTTATCTATTTCTTTACCGCCCCACTCTATATATATGTCTCATCGCTACCTTTCTCACCTATATCTCACTCTCTACTTCACATTTCATACACTAACTCATCTTTTCCCCACACATTTCTCCCTCTCTCACAATTCCCAACCCCTCAATATCTATCATTTAGACACTCCCTCTCCTCACCTCTCCACTTCTTTCTAGCTCTAATCCCCACAGGTTTGCTTCTCTCACAACCTTACTCTTTCATCACTATTTCTTTATCTCTAGCCATCTTTTTAAACTATCATTGGTTTTCTCTCTGTCATCCATCTCTTTATCTCGGGTCCACCTTTAAACACACCTACTGTGCTTCACATCTTTGGCTCTTTCTTTTTATCCATCTACTTCACCTCTTTGGCTCTTCTTCACACTTTCACTCTTTATCTATCTCAATTCCCACTCTTTTTCTCCACCTCACCGCTGTCTCCACTTCTTTTTGTTACAAATATTCTCCTTTTCTTACATTCACCCTTCTCAATCTACCTTTCTTTCTATCTAACAGCCTACTTTACCTAAACAATCTTTCTGTACCTTAATTATCATTCTGCCCCCCAACTCACAGCTGCCTCCATCTTAGATTTCGGTATATTTCTGCCTCATATTTTTACCTGGGTAATCCTGCAGCAACCCTCTTCCTACATTACCTTTGCCTCTATTTCACCCCTTTGTGTCCCCCAACCTCTTACTTACATTTCATTATTCTTGGCTCCCTCTATATGTATCTACCTCTCTACCCCACTCCAAAATATTATCTATCACTCTACATCCCTTTTCCTATCTACCTCTTCCTATCTCTCCATATCTTTTCTTTGGGCCTCCCTATCATTCTCTTCCTACCTGTGTGTCCTCATCTCACCCATCTATATCATCTCAGTTTTACCTCCCTTCTTCCTCTACATCTCACTGGAACATTCTCATTACTTCTCTGTCCTTTCAATTTTGCTTACTCAGCAGAGGAGGAGCTTACTGTCAAACCAGAGAAAGAACGGAGGGACAAGACAGGGGATGAGAATTAAGCAGATTTTTTTTTTATTTCACCCAATATAACAGTGAACATTCTCAGAGTAGTACTGTGCTTTTCATGACTGCAGCAAGAGGGAAAGTGGAGAAGAGAGATGTGTGTAAGATTGGATATATTCACCAATCAAAGTTACAATCTGAAGCACTATGTGCATATGTTTTAATGTTATGCACTGATCCACTGAGCATCCACCAACCCACTCTTACTGTGTCTTTCCTAGAATAGGAGAAACTGCTGGGTTAGGTAGAGATTTGTACATCAAGTATTGTTTTTGCTTGACAAAACCATTTCTTTTTGAAGTTGGGTCTAAATATTTTGTCAGTGCTTGTTCAAGCTTTATTTTGGTACTATTTGGCTGGCAGATGCAGGGCAGCTCCAGCTTTTGGCTGTTTTTGTGTGCCCCCGTTTCTGAAAGGAAAGGTTATCATATAATATAGTGTTGTTTGACATGATGAGGGCTTACATCACCTGAAAACTGATTTTAAAAAAATCACAGCTCTTCTGAAAAGGTGCCCCAAAATTGGTATTGCCTGAGATCCCAGAAATCCTTAAGATGGCACTGAAAATACGAAACCTGTAGGGAGGTTCCGTGTCCAGGCTGTCCCCCCACTCCGTACTCACCCAGTCAGCAAAGTGGGGTTACTGTAGAGAAGGGGGTGGGGGGATAATTAAAGATTTCCTTCCTGCCTTCTAATTTCCATGCCTGGTTTTGCCAGGCAAGAGCAATAAAGCATCTGGATTCTACAATTCCCACTACCAGCATCATTTAATCAAAACATTGCAAAAGGAGGACTAAGAAAAGAGCTAACCAGACCTGCAGGTCGACAGGAGAACCTGCTTCAATAGACTGTGTTTCTCACCATTGCTTTAACTCCTTATGTCCAGTCATCTCCTCCCTAAGAGGAAGGAATCCTGGCCTGAGCCAAGGCCTTCAGTGGCCCACTCCAGTTCCTGAGGCCCAGGCCAGGACTCACGCATCCAGAACTACTCAGGCTCACCTGGCCTTTTGTTTTCTGTAACTCTGTCAAGCCAGGAGGACCACATGTCACCAAACCCAGAGGACAATCAAATTCACCGGTCAACCCCCCACTCTGGTACCCAGAGGATTGACCAATCCAAGCTGGCTTAAATCTTAGCTTTGAGCTAGATTTCTATGATTGAGACTGCAAGTATATATTCAGCTTTTAAAGCTACAGTATTTCTTGTCTTGATCAATGTTGCTACCCCCTACGAGCTTAAAATTTACCACACATATTTGCAAAAATATTAATCCAGCAGTGTTTCGGGAAGCTGAATACTCGAATGTGGGCCACCATTTTTGGGGTGCCGGGCTTATTTTTTACGTCAATCCGATCCTGGCAGTTGCAAAATTCTTTTAGGCAGTATTAGTATTTAGAAAAAGAGAACTTGTACACCACGATCGAGTTACCATTTTTACACGGAAACGCTTACCACATTTTCACATCACGTAGTTTGCTTTTCGTTCCTCTTTCTATCCTTGCATAGAAAACCAGAATTGATCGCGCAGTGATACCGGTTGAGTGTCCGTGCCTGCATTATATCGATGTGTGCAAGCATTTTAAGGGAACCAGAAAACTGAATCCTTTTTTTAATAATCACGTTGTATTCGTTTAATAGTAGGCAGCAGCATCCACCAACAATCAAGGAATAACATACACTCGTCAAAAAATTGATTCTAAAATGTTGTTATCTGGGAACAAAAGCATTTCGCCAACTACTTTCTCGCACATTAGAAGGATGCAAACCTTTCTTTGTGGCAGATTGCTATAGAATCTGAAAAAACCTGGCTATTATCTGTGGAAAAGGTGAAATCTAAGTGTAAGCACATTTTGTTATTCGTTCTGTTAAACATTATTGACAATACTGCTGCTTCCCTTGTACACAGGTAATAATTAGAAGTCGTGTACTGCAAACATGTATTAAAATCTATTACAATAAATTAAAAAAAATCTAATTTAGGGTTTGCGGAAATCCCCAAGTAGCTCTGAACAGGAGGTAGTTCCTAAAATGTCAGGTCTCCGGCTTATGTATGGATTCAGTTACAATTTCTGGTTATTCAATCTTTTAACAGTTTTTGTACATACATAACCGGGTGCTAGCCATCTAAACAACCCCTTGTGTGTTACTGTATATTTTTGTCAGTAGTCGTTCAATGAGATGGATTTCAAACTCATTTGGTGACTGTGTTGTATATTTTCTCACGATGTCGTATTGAAGGTGTTATCATGGTGGAAACATTTGTTGCCTGTCTGATTACCTTCTTGTCTCTTCCCTGTTCTCTTTCCCAGCCATGAGCTACCACAGCTTTCTTCTGGAGCCTATCAGCTGCCATTCCTGGAACAAGGACAGAACACGTGAGTCCGTGAGCAGATAAAGACATTCAAAACAGGAAACTGAGTAGAGCAGGGTGAACAAAGTTCAGAATGATAAGGGTGCGAGGGGGAGAGGGAAAAGTTCAGGTTTATAGGGGTACTGGAGGGATGAGAACAACATTTAGAATCACAGGGGTGGCAGAATGATAGGGATACCAGATGGGTCAGAAGAAAAGTTCTGAATGATAGGGGCGCATGATGGTCAGAATAAAGTTCAGAACTGAAAGTGTGTCAGATGGGTGGGATTTAAGTTATGAACGACAGAGGTACTAGATAGATGGGAATTAAGTTCAGAATGATAGGGGTGCCACATGGGTCAGAATGTAGTTAAGAATGAAGTGGATGCCAATGTGGTACGGATAAAGTTCATATTGTTGGGGGTGCTGAATGGGCCATAATACCGTTCAGAATGATAAGGGTGCAAAGAATGGGAATAAAGGTCAGAATGCTAAGTGTGCTGGATGGATGGGTCGGTAGGTTTTGCAAAGTGTTACACTTCTGTAGGTAACCGGTGCATGACCTTTCCAATTGAGTTGTTTTTTAATTGTTTTTCTTATTTTGCAATGGTACAAAAGTGGAGTATTATGTGCTGAGGGGGTTAGTCTTCACCATGTAATACTCTCACAATACCCCAAAGATGGTCCTTGGATTCACACTAGTAAATCCCTAGCTCATTCCTGGTAGTGTGTCAAAGAGCAGTCAGGCTTTACTTAGAGGAACATGTCTTAAGCATTTCAGAGTACCAACATGGACGATAAGTAATTGACATGACTCAAAAGAAATCTGACACCAATTTATAAAAACAGAGCTTATTTGTATCTTAATTTAGACACCAGAACATGAATATAACCGGGGTTATAGATTTTTGAAGCAAAATTCAATCAAAGCAAAAATGGCACTTAAACGTTGCATTGAAGTCAATTGAGAGAAAAAAACACTAGTAGAAAAAGACCACTTAGAGGTAGAGTTACGTGGAACCCTTGCAGGGTTAAAGTTGTGCAGGTCCTGGGACCACGCCACGACAGTCAGTTCAGTTTTACCTGGCCCATGGCATCCAGGTGCAGAGTTATCCTGGCTGTCCGTGGTGCTGAGAGGGACTTGTGCTGGTGTTGATTTGACTGCCTACACGACAATGCAGTGAAGAAGATGCAAAATCTTACCTGGGGCTGGGTTGGCGATGTTGGATGGAGGTTGCACGATGTGCCCTGCAGTTGCAGCGTTGAGTGTGGGGTCAGCGGATTGGCAACTAACAAGCCTTTGCAGCTGTTGCCTAAAACACTTTTGGTGTTGGCAGAGAATGTGTTTCAAAGAAAGAACATGTGATTGAACTTCTAGCACTTGACGTATGCAAAATGACCCCAGCAGTGTCAGTTTGTCCCACAGTGGGTGCTGCCCTTTCTGTCACACATGACTATCATAGCTCACCATTGATCAGCAAGGGTGGACTGGCTCCTAACAAGGGTCTGATCTGGACCAGCTTCGCTATGCGGGGTCTTCTCCGGGGCGGGGCTTCAGCATACTGTACAGGTTGCGTAATGAGCTCAAGTTGAGCGCCTCACATTTTGTCACTAGTCACATCATGACCTGCCGACACAAAATACTGAAAAAAGGCAGTGTCGTCACAGCTCCCATTTTGCCACTGCTGCAAGCAGTAATACCCAGCACGTAAAGAAACAAAGACAAGCTTTTAAGAATTTCAGAAAGCACTAATTTTCATTGTATAACTACTGTGTATGCAAGAGATTTGATGTGGTTCTATAGACCAACCCTTGTTCCTTCTCACTATTCTCTTACGCACATGTTCGTCACTGCACAGTGATTTGTTGCGTAGTACATCCCTCTCCCAGAACAACCTCCAGATGTCGGACAGGGGTTCGCTGAGTAATTCTCAGCCACCACCTTCTTTGTATAGCTCTAAACTCTTTTCAACCCTCCTTTCCTGGTATGTGGCATTGTCTCCCGGCATATTAATTTCCACCAGACATTCTTAGGGGTCTGAAAGCCAGTACTCCAAATCAGGTTGACCCCGATAAAGCACAGTGAAGTAAGACTTCAAAATGCTATGTCCTACAGGTAGGAGGATTCAGATATAGGAAAATATGTCTGTAAATGACATATGGCATGGGTGCCTACTGACAGCCTGCAAGGCCTTATGGTCAGACGAGCATTTAACATTAACACAGTTAGTCATACTATGATGAATATATGTACGATGCGTCTTATTGAGTGTCATTTGTCTATCTTTGCGTTATTCTGAAAATCTGTAGGGTGGCACTCAAGGACTGTGGTGAGCATCCATGCTAAAAGAGAAAATTAAGCACTGACCACCTGTTTTTTTAAAACCTATAAGTAATTCTATGGCTGCGTTGGCGTAAATTAATTTAGCTATTCTAGTTAAAACCTTCATTTGTCTTCTCTCTGCTGCTCCTACATAAAGGCAACCTTTGCTGTCTGTATTGGCCTTTCCCCACATGTTGTGTATTTCCCACATCTCAGAGTGGTAAATCAGCGATGTTGGGTTACATGGACGTTAAACTGAGCAACAGAAATGGATGCCACAAGCCCCCGTTGGACCATAAAGATCAGGTCGACAGATTCTCTTTCCAGGGCAGAGGAAACACCTGGCCTTATTGACCAGAATCCTTCTCAAGTTTGCAGAAACTCGTTATACCTAAAATGAGCCAAGTGAACATCTGGATTTTGCTTAAGGTGACCAGATTTTGTACACCAAAAACCGGGACATTCCGCAAACATAGAATTAGGACAACAGTTTTGCATCAACCCAGGGGCATATAATAACTTCATTGACAACACTGACCAGTACAGAAATCACAAACAGTGAAGCACTAAGGGTAATTAAATTCAACTTTAACACCTCTTTGTTTATGAAACTGATGCCTGCTTGGGAGTGCTGACTAATTCTACACTTATCCTGTCCGTCTCTCTCTCTGTGCTCTGACCTTCCTTAAACCGGGACATGTGATTAATTCACAGAAATCTGCCAGGACAGACAGTGAAAAACAGGAACTATCGCTGCAAATCTGGGACGCCTGGTCACACTAATTCTACCTGGTGTCCGACTAAAAGTAAATATGCGAATAAATACAATTGGAGAATAGGACTTAGAATATTGTTCCATCTCATAGTCGTCGTGGCCCATTACCTGGAATCATTGAAGTATTACATTATTAATAGATATAGATTACATCTATTCATAATGTAACAGCATTCCCGGTAACCAGAAATTGGTCCTCCAGTCTGTGCTTTGTGTCGGCCCTGGCATGGCACAGAGCCGTGGTTCCCAACCGGTTTACTTCTGTTAACCCCCACTTTATCATTAGTGAACCCAGGGACCCCGACTGATTCATTACTGGAATCTGGGGACCTCGACTGAGTCATTAACTGGAAGCTGGGGATCCAGGCCTAAAAATTGTTGATGATTTGAACTGCAAAACAATACTAAAAAATACAGAAACAAGCATTCCATCAAATACATATACAAATGATAACACATTTGATTTAATTTGCAAACAAATAACATAAAGAAATATTTTTTTAATTGAAATAGGAAGGTTGGACCTTTTCTAAATTCAGTTGAAGCCACACAGCGTCCAGGCTATATTCTGTTTGATGCACCTGTACTGCTCCCACAAATACATCTGAGGATACTAATTTAATTTTTTGCCTCCAATTTCAAATTCCTTGACATTTACAGTACATTTTAAAATGTTCAGTTGTACATTTAGCCCCTTTATTTATATACATTTTATGAATCTGTTAATACTAGTTCATTTCTTAGCAGTCACTGACCCCTTAGGAGGCTTCGCGGACCCCCAAGGGTCGCAGAACCACAGGTTGGGAACCACTGGCATAGAGTGATGTACAAATAATAAACGTAATATAATAATCTGAGTGTTAGCAGTGGTGCACCTCTTTATCCTATACGGCCTCATTATGTGTTGCCTGATTAAATGACGTGGGAATACTGCACCTGGAATTACTAAACCTACAGTGCTCGGAAATTTGCACTTGATGTGTTCATGAAGGATTGCAAATTTGCTCTCTTAAAATGAAGACAAAAAAAACTGCAGAAATTGGTGTTTGGTCACCAATTTCTGAATTTTTTCTCTTATTTCAGACACTTTAACGTGTTGACATTTCCTCAGGTTTTTCTGCTGAAATTTGGGACAGAATATCACGTGTAGGTTTTCCGCTGAACTCGTAATCATGATTCAGCAAAAGAAATTCTGTTTATTTTCCAAGCACCTTGTATTGAGGCTCTCCATTTAGGTGCAGAGGGCCTTGAAAGAATAGTGTTTCCCTTCTGCCTTCCTGTGCTGGGAATCGTTTGAGATATCGTAGACCTGCCTACTACGTCCCAGCTTCTGACCGTCCAATGGGAAGTGAAGACAGAATTTGATGTGCTTTGTGGTGCCGTTTGCACATGGGTGTTTTCAATGTAAATTAGATTTAGTAGGATCCATTTGTAACTGGTCCTCTGGTATAGTCACCATGGACACTAGAACACCATGAACATGATAGAAAGATACTTACCCTTGAACTCGTATTCTCTGTGGGGATCAGAGGCCAGTCAGACATTTCTTTTTACCTCCATGAATTATTTTTTCCTTTCCAGTGGTTAGTTATCCACTCAGTTGTTTTTGATACAAAGTATTTTGATGTAGTGTAAAGTTTCCTTGGAACACTTGGAGTGATGAGTACACTGCAGTGTTTGCTTGTCAGTACTGTCGATACCACTCTTGTTGAAGGGCTCACCACATAGACTTTCAAAGCTTGGCTCATGTATTTCCAATTGACTGTAACACAGGAAGGACTCACGGCAGACAGCTTCAATGTTTGCGGGACATATCTGTTCAAACTGGTGTATTCCTGGAAGGACTCACTGCAGAGGCCGACAGTGTTTGCTTGGCATACCTGTTCAATCTGGTGTATTACTGGAAGAACTCGCTGCAGAGGTCTTCAGTGTTTGCATGATATACCTGTTCATTCTGGTGCATTGCTGAAAGGACTCACTGCAGAGGCCTTCAGTGTTTGCATGATATACCTGTTCATTCTGGTGCATTGCTGAAAGGACTCACTGCAGAGGCCTTTAATGTTTGCATGAAATATCTGTTCAGTCTGGTGCATTGCTGGAAGGTCTCGCTGTATAGACCCTCAGTGTTTGCATGATATACCTGTTCAATCAGGTGTATTGTTAGAAGGACTCGCTCATAGAATCTCAGTGTTTGCATGACTATCTGTTCAATCAGATGTATTGCTGGAAGGACTCACTGCAGAGGCCTTCAGTGTTTGCGTGACATACCTGTTCAGTCTGGGGTATTGCAGGAAGGACTCACTGTATGGACCCTCAATGTTTGCATGATATACCTGTTCAATCTGGTGCATTCCTAGAAGGACTCACAGTTTAGACCCTCAGTGTTTGCATGATATACCTGTTCAATCTGGTGCATTCCTGGAAGGACTCACAGTTTAGACCCTCAGTGTTTGCATGATATACCTGTTCAATCTGGTGCATTGCTGGAAGGACTCACAGTTTAGACCCTCAATGTTTGCATGATATACCTGTTCAATCTGGTGCATTGCTGGAAGGTCTCACAGTTTAGACCCTCAGTGTTTGCATGATATACCTGTTCAATCAGGTGTATTGCTGGAAGGACTCACAGTTTAGACCCTCAGTGTTTGCATGATATACCTGTTCAATCAGGTGTATTGCTGGAAGGACTCACAGTTTAGACCCTCAGTGTTTGCATGATATACCTGTTCAATCAGGTGTATTGCTGGAAGGACTCGCTGCAGAGGCCTTTGATGTTTGCACGACCCTTGAGCCTCAGTGATTGGTATTGCTGGAGAGCATCACTGCAGCTGCCTTGAACGTTTGCATGACATGCTGTCAGATCAGTTGTATTGGCAGAGGAACTATCTTCAGTGATTTATAATATTTGCATTACTTTTCTCTATAATCTGTTCGATTCATGGAGGGTCTAACTGTAGAGCTCTTGATTGAATGATGTACTGCCCTGTCGAGTGTGCGGCAGGAAGACCCACCATAGTGGCTTTAAATGCTTGCATAGTAGTATGGGACAATGTTCTGTATTACTAGACCTTCAATATTTCTGTTCCTTGGAAGACTTCCCATAGAGGTATTCAATGTCTGCATGAACGTACTGTGCGATGGGTTTTATTAAAGGTGAAACCCACATCAGAGGCCTTCAGTATTTGCAAGCCAATACTGTGCAATTGTTGTAATGCCACATGACTCACAGCATACATCTTTGATGTAGTCAAATTTTAGAAATTCAACATGTTTATTTTTCTGCAGAAATTGCCTTCTGCCCGAACAGCCACGATGTCCACATCTACAAGAAGGATGGCACCAAGTGGACCAAGGTTCATGAACTGAAGGAGCATAACGGAGAGGTTACAGGTGAGAAGACTTTGAGAAAACCCATACGTGGCGACTCATTTAGAGTTCCATTTAAGCAGGCTCAGAGAAGCCCTGGGTCTCAAGTTTTATGTTACTTTACTCTGTACTGTCGGCTTTAGAGTTATTACTGTTATCAAGTGCATTGTTATTGTTTGTAGGCTCTTCCGTGTGTTCACAGTAGTTTTCCTGAAAAAATATTTCATAATGTTTTAACATAGACACCCAATCAGTCTCAACACAACAATTCGTCCAGTGGTCTACTGCTGAGACACTTTTTTCCATTTGAGGAGTTTTTGTGTCCCTTCTCTTGTGTATCCTTCACCCACCTTTGCTCCACGGTACACATTCACATTCTTAAGCTTGTCCGAGCAGGGCTTGTGTTTAAAACAAACAAATTGTGGTCGCTATTTTGGGTTGACTCCAGTGTATCTGTAGCCTCATTGCCCGATGCATACTCTTGAACAAATGAATTTATTTAATTATGTATTGTTGTAAGTATGTATTGTCTGGTATAGTGCAAATGCCATCCAGATTGATTTCAGAATGCTGACTGTCAGGGGACAGGTTTACAGTGGCACCAGGTATACACGTAACAGAAGCAGCAAAGGTGGAAATAACAGGCAGTGTGCAAGGCTAGACATATTTCATTATGTAAGAGTAAAAACATGCACTATAGTCATAATAGGTCAAACAAAATACATAGGTATGGGTCAAGAGCAGCAGAATTATAAAATAATATTTTGACATTTTGGCCAAGTTAGCTGCGTGTGAAGCAGAGTTACAAGGCATCGAACAGGCAATGCCAATAGTGCAAAAAAGTCAATATTGTTCTCACAGATCAATGAAAAGTCCAAATGTAAGAGTAGCAGATGGTAAATTTTAAAATCTCTTTTCTGATAGAAAACAAAATCGGTAAGTACCTGTTGTGAATGCCAGCAGGAAGTATGATAACCGGTCTTTATTCCTAAGGGATGATGTAAAACCAAGTTATAAAATCTGATCAGTCATTTGGGCATCCAATGTGTTTTATCACAGGCGCCAAGAGTTGTGCACCGGATCCATTTTTGGGACTGGGGCTTATTTTTGATCATCAGACTTTGACCCAGAGCAAGAAGAAAGGAAGAGTATGAGTTGGAAAGGAAAACAGCGACAAAGGGAGAAAGCATGGATGAAAAAGGGCCTACAGTAGTAAGCTAAAGTGTCAGGAAGTGGAGGGTGGTGGAAGAAAGAGGCAGTGAGTTAATCCCGGATTCACGCCTTCATAGCACACCATGGGCCTGATTCTAACTTTGGAGGACGGTGTTAAACCGTCCCAAAAGTGGCGGATATACCACCTACCGTATTACGAGTTCCATAGGATATAATGGACTCGTAATACGGTAAGTGGTATATCCGCCACTTTTGGGACGGTTTAACACCGTCCTCCAAAGTTAGAATCAGGCCCCATATCTCCTATCGTCCAAGCAGTGCAGATCAGGGATTAGCAGCCCACAGGTAGGAAGTTGCCCTTTTCGGATTTTGACTACAAAAAAGGATTCTGCAGGTCTACAGGTAACATGTAAAGTTTTTTTATGGACTACAGCTTCCATGTGAGGAAACCACAGCACCTTCTAAGACCTAGAATAGTGTGCTTGGACTGTCATAACTAATCTGATAGTTAAACGAATATCATATTAGGGAACCAGAAGCTGAGCATGCTGAAGAACACAGAAGTACAATATGCATGAGAGAGAATTTGGTAGAACTGTCACGGCTAACACTGGGGCTGGTGAAGTTCTGTGTGGGAGGTGGTGTCTGCAACAGAACAAAGGTCAGTTACGTTAGCCATGGTGGCTTTGTGCGCAAGCGGAAAGTCTGATGTGAAGGAGGGGTCTGGAAGACTGAGAAGGAAGGTATGGCACTGCTAGATAGAACAAGAAATTTGCCAGTTTCTTCTTCTGCAACTGTTGTCTGGTACTGAGGGAGGAGCCATTATCAAAGGAAGCATACGGTCAAAGCCAACAAACAAAGATTTTGCATTAATTGAATTGAGAAATTCTGAGATCTAAAACTTTAAATGTTTGAACTGAGAAACCCTAAGATCCTAAAGTATGAACACAAAAAAGGCACAGTCACAAGAATTTGGTGGTGTTACTATCTTTCTATGTTAGAACGAGTGAGGTGGTGGTAGGATTGCTTCGGAAAATGCCAGAATAAATGCGCTAATAGCAGAAAACTATTATTTAAAAAATAAACACACAGGTTGGGAGCAAGGAATGGAAGCAGCCCATTTCCAGCTATAGAAAAGATACAAGGTGGGCATGGGTCACTATCTTAGAAGTAAACACAGACCCATCTTAAAACTTCAGGGAGTTCTATAACTTCACAGAAAATTTGGAGAACCCGTTTTAGTTTCATCACCAACACACTGTGAAATAATTGCTTTCCCGCCCCACCCGGAGAGGATCTGTTGCAGCTGTTTTGCCTTTCTCATGCACCACAGGGCTTCCCCCTTCCAATACAGGATCCTCCCCAGTTTCCATACCCCCACACTCCTATTTTCTTTTCTTTCCATTGAAGGGTGGTTTCCTGTTTTTTTTATTCCTCCATGCTCGTTCACAAGTTCAGCTGACTCTGTGCCTAATATACATAATTTATTTTCTCACTGTGTACAGTACGCCTTACCACCTCTAGGCACTATGGGGCTTATTTACAAGCTCCTTGCGTCGCCGTAGCCTCACTTTTGTGTGAAGCTGTAGCGGCGCAAGCAGTCCCCTACAGTGCACCACATTTACAAACTGGCGCAATGGGACCATTGTGTCAGTTTGTACAGCCCTGCGCCACTTCGTACCTGCACCAGGTATAATGTATGCAGGGGGGGCGTTCCCACGTTAAAAGCCACGCAGAGAAACTTACTACATTTCACTGCACTATTCTGCGCCTTCACAGCGTCACTTTTTTAATGCCTGTTTAGGGCAGGCGTTAAAGTAACACTGGGCTTTTTAACATGGGACCCTCCTCGCATTGCTGGAGTGGCATCAGATCACCGATGCTACTCCAGCACTGCGCCACTTTTGCGCCAACAGATGCACCAGATTTTCTGTTGCATCTGTGGGATTGTACACCATGGAGCTCTGTATCATAAATACCGTGCTACCATGGCGCCGGTAAGGGGTCAAGGGTTGACGCAAGAAAACTGGTGCATCGATGCCGATGCGCCAGTTTGTTGTAAATGAGGATCTATATTTCCATTATATACTAACTGTGATGTTAACCTCGACGTCCATACAATATGAATGTAAGCACCTGTGACTTACAGGACCATTGCTGGTTGTATATCTTACTCTTTTTTTTGGAACAATTAATACAGTCCTTTCGAAATTTACAGCTGCATTGTTTACTCATTACAACTTCTGGGCTGGATTACGGGATGCTTGGAATTGCAACTAGAAGATCCTGGGCCAAATTACCGAGTTAGGCTCGAATGCAAAATAAATGGTGAACCTGGTATTATAGGATCAATAAATATCCACATGCGATCCCTATTCTGGGCTGAATAACGGATTGTACTCTTGAATATCGGGGCACATTGATATTGTGGACAAAATATGGAGGCATAAAATATTGAAAGGTAAGTGCAGAGGGAAGTATAGATTTACTATTCTCAACTCCACATCTATGTACAATGACATTGTCTATCATTAAGGTACCCAGATGTAGAGTTAGGTACAGAATTTCTATACTTTCTTAACTTTCGATATTTTGTCCCTCGATTTTTTTATCCACGCTATTAATTTCCTACGATACTGTGGATGCGATATTCAGGAGCCACACCCCAATAATGGGCCTGCTTCTGATCCCATTTACCACATTTTCTGAACAGAGCTAGTGAAGGTTATTGAATGGTGGACAAAGAGAGGCAGAGCATAAGAAGCAAGGCTTGCTCCTTTGCTGCTGGGGAAGCTTTGTACATCCCTCTCATGGTGTTGGAGGAGATCGTTGGACCACCTATCACAGTGCCCACAGCCCCTGATAGAGCTGTCAGTTTTATTGTGTGATCTACACCTGGTAATACCAAAGTGTTCCCACACTTAGTAATAACGTGCAACTCGTAGACTGTGGGAGCGGGAGCGGTGCTGTCCTACCATACATCTAAGAGGCCTTTGTGTTGTGTTAATTGAAGGACTGGTCGTATTGCTCTCTGCCATTGGTATTATGATGGGCTGAAGTCCAGTCCTTGGTTTATTTTGCCCATCATGCGACTCTAGACACAGTACAGCCATGTGCACATTAGTCAGTCCATTGAGAGACCAACCATATGAAAATCAGATTGCCCAATAGGAACAAAGCAGTGACAATAACTACGCCAGAAGTTGACAGGGAAGGGCATTTAACTTTCTCTATTCCAACCACTACATTTACGTGTGGTTCAAGATTTTACTCGTCGGCACATTACTTCCCCATTGTAGCAACTAGAAAATACATCATTACATCAGTGTTCAAACGGCCAGTATTCTGAGCAGAATATTGGTAATGTTTCTCAAAAATAATTTTCCGTCACAGAAGGAATATAGTTAATTATTTGAAAATGATTCAGGCAGAGTATAAATATGAAAAATCGTATAATGATTGGTGTGGTCAAACTGGAAATATCGGAAAATATTGTATAAAAATACAGGCAAGAACGAAATACATTGAAATATAAAATAGCGATGCAGGCAAAGCTGAACTGTAACGGAATGTCAGATGATGAAGCAGAAAACTTAGAAAAATAGAGAAATAATATATGGTAATGTGGGCATGGGACATATAGATAATGCAGAATTAGATGGTGAAAAATAAGTTGGTGATACAGGCAAAGGATTAATATAGGGAAATAGGAGGTTAAAAAAGTGAATGAGAAGTATAAGATGGTGAAGAAAGCAAATTAGGGAAAAGAATAAGTAAATATCAGACAGTGATCGGAACAAAGGAGATACATAATTAAATGAGTGCAATGAAAATGTGAGGTGCAGTATAATAGAATGATGCGGAAAAAATTGTAATGTGTTAATAGATTTTGAAGGCAAAAGAGAAACAGTGGGAACAGCAGATGGTGAAAGTTAAGAAGGATGAAATATTGAAAAGTGCTGGCAAATCAGTCATATAATGAATATCGGATGATAATGTGGACAAAACAGAAATATAGGGTAAAATCTGGCAGTGATATAAGCAGAACAGAAGTATAATGAAATACCTTCTGATGGCACAGGCAAAGAGAATATCAGTGAATTATTAAATATTGATCTAGAAGAGGAGAAATGTGTGGAAATCTCTAATGATGATTCAGTGAAAGCAGAAATTTAGTGAAACAGTGGATTATGAGGCTGGAGAAGCAGACATATGGTGATCTACAAAATGATAATGCAAGCAAATGCTTGAAAAGTAATACATTAGAAATGGCTCGAACAGAGAACAATATATGACGACGTTAGGTGCTCATGCAGGCACCACAGACAAACAGTAAAATATCAGATGATGACCCTGGGCAAAGCTTCTGTGGGCTTAATTTCCTAGTCACTTCCTATTCTCGTCTTTGCCCTCGCATCGCTTCCTACGACATGACAGTGCTTATTCCGTTTGCTCAGACTCTATAGGTGAGAGCAAAAACATCTTGTTTTGGGGGCCTGAGAGGTCATCCATCGCCAGGTGCAAACTCGGTAACAGGTACCTTCTGAGTGTACCAAATACTTAGTGGTGTTCCTATATTTGTTATAATTTGATGATTGTAAAGTGAATTATCTGCAACTTGAATGACCATTTTGGTGCTGAGGTTCATCAAGGAGACACATGTCTTATTCGGGGTGCATCTACAACCAAATGTCCAACATTATTGCTGCAGACAGGTTAAGCCATCTCGTCTTGCCCAGATTTACTACAGAAACATGGTCCTTTTCCACCACTTTTTTCGAACTCCCTCCTGTAGCACTTCTGAATTACATGCGCAGGTCTAACATACTAGGATGATACTCCTTTTGAGCCATTATGTCTCTTCCCCGCCTTTGTAGAAGAGTTTTTTACAATGTTACAATCACATTCAGTACTAGTAACACCCGTTATTTACTGTGGGTTGCAATGGCACTAACCAGCTCATATAAAAAGGTATTTTTATCATTAGTACATACACTATCTGGATGTGGGATGTGGTATTTATTTTACACAGGATACGCAAGGACTCCTACAGTTTTAGGAAATAGCACCAATATTCTTAAATGTGAGGTGTTCTTTTTCCAGACTGGGTGGGATGGTCACCATTTAAGTAGTGCGATTGTCACAATCAACCTCGGAACATCTCTAATCAGAGTCTAAAAGGTTTGTCCTTGCTACATTGTGACCTTATTGTTTCTATTTCAGGAATTGACTGGGCTCCCGAAAGCAATCGCATTGTGACCTGTGGCACTGACCGCAATGCCTATGTTTGGACCCTTAAGGGAAATACCTGGAAGCCCACCTTGGTCATTCTGAGGATCAACCGTGCTGCCCGTTGCGTGAAGTGGTCCCCAAAGGAGAACAAGTTTGCCGTGGGTAGCGGGTCCAGGGTTATCTCCATCTGCTATTTTGAGCAGGAGAATGACTGGTTAGTCCTTTGTTAGAATTCAGCTTCCTAAAGTGCTGTATGGATAAACAGACAACTGTTCAAGACAAGATTGTAAGGCCATCATAACAAGTGTCCCCTTATCCGGATGGGGCCAGCAACAGGAGTTAACTACCCCATCTGGATTACATGATGAGGTGTTTCACTCAGAGATCTGCTGGTAACATCTAAAACCTTTGGGTGAACCTCAAAGGGAAAACACACAGAAATTGCAGTGTAAATACTGATTTCAAAATGTTAGTCCTCAAAATATAATCCTCTGATACTGATGCCTTAAGTATTTGCTGTCATGGGGTCGGGGGCATGAGTAATAGCAGGCTGTAATCTGCCTGACATGGAATCCCATCCAAAGTATGGGACGTATGGGAATGTAGAGGTGGGTGGTACTACGTCTGAACTATGCAATGCTATTATTAATAGGGTTGTGTAAAGAACAAAACAATCCACAAAAATCCCAAATCAAAAGCATAATGCAAAAGATTTCTGTTTAAATATCTGACAACTACATAAAAATACAAAGTGGATGTCGGTTAGCCTTTCTTTGTTAAAAATAGAAATTAAAACACGTGTTCTTTTCCAAACACCCCCAAAAACTACATTCAATAAAAACATTAAATTGAAAAGCTATGTCACTCCATTTTGTAGCCATGTTCTGCTCATGTTAAGGAACAGCAGCTTTTTGTCTATCCTCTGGCAGCTTGTCTCAATCCTTTTAGAAGTAAATCATCATTTGCTTCAACGCTTGAGGTATACCAGGTATAACACACAGTGTACAATTTTCATGATATCTTATTTTAAGATAATCATAATATTATTACAATGATATAATAGAAGTGATATATCTTAAGTTCATTACTATTAATGTATATTACTATTATAAAATAATTAAGTATATATCACAGAACGTTATGATTAATAGCCTACATTTATAGGAAAATATTACTATGCTGCATTGTAATATCTTAAATTATTTTAAGGCGTATGTAATCATTCAGTGCTATATTACTGGGAATATGTAAAATTATGCATGGGCTAGAGGATCACCAACCCTTTGTTTTTAGAATTCTGCATATTGGCATATTGTAGATGCACTCCTTGATAATAGTCCTGAAGGTAATTCACTATATATTTTTTGCAAAGTGAGTACATCATTTGTAATAAATGGGAAACATCTTCTTCCCTTTCTCTTGGATACCTGGTGTTATGCTCCATCTTTTGAAGGTGATCTACCAAGTCCAGATATGTCGACAACATATTAAATATATACTATAGAGTTAAAGACCAATATGCAGACCGTAATTTGTGGCTAGCAAATGTTTCAGAAATTCAAGGACTTTCTTTCCAGTCCTGTTCTCCAGCACTGTTATGACTTAACAAATAACCTTCTGAGCTAATACATCTCTATCAAGGGAGATCTCATTTGCTATCAATAAGAACCTCTGAGATCAGCTTCTGGAAAGTCTGAATGATGAAGAGAGGTCGCCATCTTTCCCCATCAGTCCTCTTTATGTTCACCATGTCATCTTTCTCCCTCTACCCTTTTTTATATGCATTGCCCTGAATCAATCCACTTTCACTATCCTATCTCTTGCTCAGCTGACTGGTGATCTTTGTGTCTGGATTCAGTGTACAAGGGTAATATCTGCACATGTCGAAGCTGTTTAAGAATATGTTTTACATTGTCCCCTCTTTGTCTCTCTGCAGGTGGGTTTGTAAACATATCAAGAAACCAATTCGCTCAACTGTGTTGAGTCTGGACTGGCACCCTAACAATATCCTGCTAGCTTCTGGGTCTTGTGACTTCAAGAGCAGGTGAATTGAAACTAAGAGTGGAACAGCGTTTACTAAATCTAACTGGGACAATCTCACTTTATTTTGAGAAAAGTCACATTGGTTTTCAAGAAATCTAACAAATGTTTATTGAGATCATAGTTTGATGGCTGGGCTTGACACAACTATTTTTCAAATAGTGGTCTGGTCCTCAGGCAGAAATGTGGAGTGGCTGAATGTCTATGTATGGTCACTGATAAGATGCCACAGACGGTTAATGCACATTTTCCAGCGATCAGGCTTCAATTTATGAGTCCTATATTGAAATACTACTAGATTTTGTCTTCTATCTGAAAGCATCAACACAAACCTGTCTTACGTTGAGTAATAGTAACAACTATTCTTATGTCAGTAGTAAAAGTGGAGAGTCTAGTTTCATTCTGCAGAGTGCTGCAAGGTGGCAGTCTCCCTCGTCTAGGAATTCTGCATTTGGTACCAATATCCCACCACCACAGATTGAATTTTGCAAGTACGGCTTTCGGAAGTGTTCTGACAGTGTTTTGTGTTCAGATATTGGGTCAATTTAATTTGATGAATCACCTGAACCAAAAAGAAATTGTGTAATGATCTTCACTGCACATCCTGTGAATATTGTTTTAATGGTACAGCGTATAACAGGCATGATGGATTTGTGAATGAAAAAACATTCATTCAATCTTGAGGTACATTCCAGTTGATGGACACTTTTGTCTAATCAGTGACAGCACATTTGGGGAGAATAGGGGCCCGACTACTTACATTTCACTGGTGGAAAGCAATTTTATGCTAGATTGAGACAACTTTGCACAGTCCTAGCAAATTTGTAATGATGATCAATGAAAACATGACTTTTGCTCTGAATGATCAGTGCAGTTACAGTTTGATCAGTTGATTATTGTACATGTTGGTTCAGAACTGGTGAAAAATTGTTGTGTGGGTACCCAGCACCAACTGTATACATATATATGTATGTGTATATATATATATATATATATATATATATATATATATATATATATATATATATGGAAAATGTCACTTACCCAGTGTACATCTGTTCGTGGCATGAGTCGCTGCAGATTCACATGCTGTGCACAGTCCGCCGTCTGGTGCTGGGCTCGGAGTGTTACAAGTTGTTTTTCTTCGAAGAAGTCTTTTCGAGTCACAAGACCGAGGGACTCCTCCCCTTTCGGTTCCATTGCGCATGGGCGTCGACTCCATCTTAGATTGTTTTTTTTCCGCCATCGGGTTCGGACGTGTTCCTTTTCGCTCCGTGTTTCGGGTCGGAAAGTTAGTTAGAATCTCGGAAAAAATAGTCGGTATTGTTTCGTTCGGTATCGGGTTAGTTAGAACAAATCGACAACGAATCTTGAAGAGCTCCGGTGGCCCTTCGGGGTAATTTCGATCCCCCGTCGGGGCCTGGTCGGCCCGACCGCATGCAACTTCAAGACTGATGGAACGGACCCCGTTCCGCTTCTGTCCTAAATGCCATCACAAATATCCGTATACGGATCAGCATCTGGTCTGTAACTTGTGCTCTCACAGTCCCAGCTGATCAGTTTTGCTTGGGCTAAACAGCCCATGAGCCCTCTTAAGGCATTTGTTACAATATTAACCGACTCAAGGTGAGAAAAGATGCTTTGATTATTATAAATTGTTGTAACATCTAATGACATCCATCTGGTGTTATGGTCATTTAGCCAAAGTTCACGCTCTGAATGCTTTTAGGATCAGGATAATACTGCTTTGAGAAAACTCTTCTGCTGATTTGCTGGAGCAAACCATGTTTTGGTTGTGGCACTGAAGATTTAAATCAATAAATGAACACACAATCTACAACAAGTGGATGAACCGGTCTTCCTTTTGTTTTTAAACATATGAAGTGGATGTGGAGGTGTGTGTCAGTTTTCATATTACACTTAATTCTAAGTGATCATGATGGGTAAGAGAAGCGATCCAAAATGAGGCAAAGCTGTTTGCTAAGGATCAAACAATTTTGTCCAAGTGGTGATACCTGGACCAGAGCTCGTAGACCATATCATACAAACTTTCCCAGTAATAGACTGTTTTGCAATGGTGCCTGTCAGATTTGTGCTAGTACCAAGCAAATCCTAATTGTATAACAGAGTATGAAAGTAAGGGAAATTTACTTTTACATATTTCATGGTAACATAGAAGTTATTCTCTCCCTAAGAATTTTCTCGGCCTACATTAAAGAAGTGGAGGAACGGCCTGCACCCACGCCCTGGGGTTCCAAGATGCCTTTCGGGGAGCTGATGTTTGAGTCAGGCAGCAGCTGTGGATGGGTACACAGTGTGTGCTTCTCGGACAGCGGCAACCGCATGGCCTGGGTTAGCCATGACAGCACTGTCTGCATCGCCGATGCCAACAAGAAAATGGCGTAAGTTAATTTATTCATATATTTATTTTTGAAATGAGAGAAAGTGGAGGAGCTATGAGTCCATCGCTTTTTGCTACTTGCCATCTCGAGAGAGGAGCTGGATTTACAGGAAAACGTATGCCAGAATATGCGGCGTTAAAACGTTTGATAAAAAAAAGATTTAGGATTATTTCTGGTTTATGGTGTTTTTACTGTGGCCTGAATTCAGAACTCTACCGATAGGGAAATCTGACAAATATCCACAGCTGGTCCCTTGTTTGCATAAGTAATGTTATGTAGGGAAATTCGAATTTTATGTTTTCGTGGTTTCAAAATATGTAGCCTGCAAAACTGTCGCCATTAACATCAGTGTGATCTGCATGTCACTAGGTACATTGCAAGGCGATATGTGTACCTATGATTATTCCTATTCCTCATGACCCAAAACCCATTTAATTGCCTTTACACAAACAGACCATCTTTGTTAGGAACAGAAACTTGCATTTTTCCTTCCTGGACTACCTTGCGTTTCTAAATACTCTTTACATGCTATTGTGTGCTGTGAAAAGAAGCCGGTGATGGCCTTAGTGCTCTGAAATCGGCCTAATGCAGGATTTCTTATGAAGTGGAGGGCACATTGTGCCCCCTGACACTTCACCCAGGACAGGACTACTGATGTGGACAGCGGTAGGCGGCCTCTGTTGCACTCGCGTCCATGCGCCTGGGCCAAGCCCAAGATCTACAGGTCCTGTATTACCGCTTACACCACTTTGTGGTTACTCACCCTTCCTTACCACCATCATTACTGTGCCACACATGCCACATTAAATTGATACACGCCAACAGTCATTCACCCACTCAACCTGTCGTCCTTGTTGCTCTCTAAATAGCCAGAGCTGTTGCTCTGTTGGCTGAAAGGCAGAGCATGAGGCAAATACCAGTTTTTAATTGTAATTTTAAAACTTAAGTCTCACTTTTACTCACATCACAATAAAATTCCATGAAATAAATCACCTCTTAATATCAGCCATCTTTATCATCCTAATTGCTAATACAAATTAATACTACCATAAACTCTACAAACATCTAACTTGTACAGAGGAAAACGGCTGCTCTTTGCAAAGACAAAGAGAGCACTCCAACTCACTCTCAATTCTTCCTGTACAGAAAAAACACTACTGCGTTTCTCTTCTAAAGAGCCACGAATCAAACCCTACCCACTCTAAACAATGTGTACAGAAAAAATACTGCTGCTGTCCCCATCTATAGAACCACCTCCTCTAAAAATAAGGCATTACTGAAAGAAATACTTCTTCATGTTTCCCTTCCTTGGAATTGTGCAATAAAGACATCAACGTGAAGAAAGTTTATTGCACTCAGACCAAAGACGGTACAAGAAATAAAGAGCATGACCATTGTACTCACCTTGAGATTAAAACTCGAATATCTCCAAGATCAGAGCAAAGAAAGATTTTCCCACTTTACAACCTGGCACAAATGAACTTTATGTTCCCCAAGATGACTCAAATCTTATATATTCCTGATAACCGACTCTCATTTCTTTACTCTGATTGCCTAACTTCTTAAATCATCAAGGTTTGAGCAAATTTTATGGGCACATAGTCCTAGCTTTACACAGTGGACCGTACAACACGAATTTCCTTCTAGAACATCTGGGTACAACTTGCCCTAACTCACACAAGATCACCAGCTGCCCCCAACCTTTTAAAGACAGCCACAAATAATTGTAAACACAAGGTACATCCATCCCACTGTTAAGGTTTCCCAATAACATGATAGAAGAGTAGAGGAGTGAGAGGCAGACCAACTGTTCTAAAAATAGATGAATTGATTTTGTGTTCTAAACGGGTGGACAATAACAAAGTATACAAATCAACTTTTTCTGACAGGAGAAACAACAGACCAGATCCAAGCATTCACAACTAGGGCAGGAAAAGTGGGAACCCAGACATGTGTTAGCAAGGGAAGATGTAAAGATAACTCTTTCTCCGCCCAATCCCATCTACTATGTCCTGATGGAATAAAGAGCAGGGGTGGCTCCTCCGCTATGGCGAAGGAGCGTCGCCCCTGCCTGCAGCAACCACTGCAAATCTTTTACAACTAAAGGATAATAAACTATGTTTATTATCCTTTCATTGTCAAAGGGGCAGGGCCATGGGGGATGACGCAGACAAGGGGAATCCAATGTGCGCTCCCCTCAGTGCGCATGTATGTTTGGCAGGCCGTCTTGGGCCGGCTAAACACACATGCGCCCTGTGCTCTCTCTCCACCCTGGCACTGTGTTGCCGGGCTGAAGAGAACAGACACAGGCTCCCAGTCTGCCTGGGAGCAGCCTGGCTGGGCGCTCCTAGCCAATCCTAACGGTGATCTGAGCAGTGTCTGGATTGGCCGCAGGGCAGGCTGGGAGCCTGTGCCTGGAGTGACGAGGGAAAGAGGAGCGGCACGGCGGCAACAGAGCAGGTACTTTTTTTTTTAATTTTTTTAATTAAATGTCTCCCCCAACCCGCTCCACCCCCCCCCCCAGCGCGTGCACAACCCCCGGCCCTTCAGGGCTCAGCGAGCCACGACTGATAAAGAGTAGTTTTGGGGATCAAGTCTGGATATTGAGCTAGGTTTCAGAGACAAACAAATCAGGTAGAAGTTATGAGGTGGTAAATCCCCCAATGTTTGTAATAATATGAACTAACAGTCACTTGTGGCTCTTTCTTCTAGGGTCGCCTCTTTGAACACTGAGATTCTGCCTCTGCTGACTGTAACCTTCATCACCGAGAACAGTATTGTGGCAGCTGTAAGTACTAACAATTTACCTTCTGGAGGTTGGAGGTCTATACTTAGTACTAGGCTATGTGAACCAGTGTATTTCTTACCTCTGGAACATTCATGTTTGTTGGTACATCTTTGTTTTCCTCCTACTTATCTCTACATCAGCTCTTGTTTTGATACTTATAATTACATATCTAATGGGACAATGCAATTGAATGACCACGTTTACGCCCTATAAATATTACTAATGGCTCCCCCAGTCTAGCGTATGTGTTATTTAGACAGCCATTTCAAGTATCACCTATTACCTACCTGAGTTAGCCAACAGAAAAACAACAAAATATCCTTAATATAAGATGAAACAAGCAAAATTAATGATGGGCATAGGTCGAAATAGGAACATTCTGCAGTAGTGCGTGGAGTACCAACATGTTACTTTAATGCTCACTGGAGATGGGTGTGGTGTAAAATTTCAGATCTATTCATGCACCACTAATGAGGAGGCGGGCACCACTAAGCCAACATGACTCACGAGTGTGGTTGTGCAATTCAGAGAAATATCTGTGCTGGAAAGCTACTGGATTAATGTATCCGTGGTAAAATGGCTTCTGTAGGGATAGCCAAGCCAGTCAACTCTGTTATGCCATATGGTTACTTGTACAACTACTATACTACCCAAATTACTTTAGGAAAGAAAAGAGGACAGGAGAAAAGAAGCGGGGGTCTGAGAGAACATAAAAGAGGGATAAATTACAAGAGAGGGAAGATAGATGTCATGTTGTCCGCTTATGCAGTTTTTATCCTTCACAAAAGTTGCTTCAAGGCTCTATGGAGAAACAGGCAGGGAAAGGCTTGGACATATGAGGGAATGGAGGGAGAGAAGGAAAGACGTTAAATAATGTTATTTGTTACTCACGGACTAGGAAAAATGTAACATTGGCTGGTCAAATTAATTGTTGTAATTGCATTGAAATAATATGTATTGCGACTAGGGTGGTATCTAGTTAGGTACAGAAGACAGAGGGACGTGTTTCCTTATCAATGGCTCATAGGTCTCCAGAGAGAGATACATTTTTAGCTCCTTCTTGAAGAATGAACCCTAATCTTTGATGCAATATTGTTCCATAACGATGGTGCATTACTTGAGGCGTGTTTGCTTGTGTTTTCTACTTTATCTGTTCATTACGAGACTGGCGATGCAGTGGCTTTGTGCATTGTATTGGCGTTCTAGGGTGTTACATTTTCATCCAAATATGTTAGAGTGTTTGTTGTTAATGTCCTGATGGTGATTCTGCACTGTCTCCAGGTGCAGCGTCACAGGGGTAGTCAGGTAACTTCCTACAGGGTTGGGGCAATCTAGTCATATTTCTTAAATCTTTGCGTAGTCATGCGGTGGTGTATAGAACACTTTTCGGGAGCCAAGTGAATGGGACATAAGCGAATGGAGTGTTAGTGCCGCCCTCGGAGGAAACTGTCCCTGAAAATGCTTAATCTCACTCTTATTTAATTTGAAAATCCATGTTCCAGTATTGCAAAAAAAGTGCATTCATCTTTCAATTTCAACAGAACTATTAGTAGTACATTTTTAGTTGTAGGTTATATGTGCCCATACTTGATGCCCAAATCATATTTCTTGTTTACAATGCTTTTTTTAAATTAAAAAATGTGATAAATCAAGCAGCTCCCAAAAAACAGCATGTGACACAATACCCTTATTCTTTGCCACCAGTTTCTTCAATTTACAACATGCAAACGTTTTTTTTGTGCCTATTTGGTACTCTTCACGCATTTTTGAACCATGAGTCTAAGTAAATGTTAAAAATTAATTTATAAATATATCACACAGGGTTCAAGCTTGATGGCAGCCCTATTGCGTTTCTCCTTACTCCCCTCTGAACCTATGGAGCATCATTGTTTCGTCCTCCGTCACGTGATCAAGCAGAGGCTTGGCGGAGGTCATCTGCTGTAGTCCAGTCAAGTATTGCGAACCACAACTTCCTACCTACAATCAGACTCCTCGTTCTCCACTGTTAGCATTTGTGCTTCAACTACTCACTCTCAGAAGGAGTAGCTGGTTCACCCGGGCACCAATGCACCGATCCCAGTGTCATCCTCCATTTGACCCACTCAAGACCCTCTAACAATCTCCTTAACTATCTCACCTGTGATGTATGATGGAACAATGCATGCGCCAACCATGCATGCAGGTCGGAACGACTGCCTTGTTTCCACGAATGCCTTTACAATGCATGCCTTTACAACAATTTTTCAATGTAAATGCATGCCTAGTAAAGGCATGTGTGGAACGGAATGCATGATTTTTGCATGCCATCCACCCCACTTGCCCTAAAAATACAAATACCCCAACCCCCCACCCACCCCTAAAAACTACCCCGATATCCCCTACCCACCCTGAGCCCTAAAACCTACCCCGACCCCCACCTGCCCTAAAAACAACTGACCCCCATCCCAAAAATAAAACTACCCCACCCCTAACACCAAAGTTACCCTGACCTGTGGAGAAGTGTGGCACAATGGTTAGAGCGGCAGACCCTGATGCAGTGATCTGGCCCGGAACCAGGGTTCAATTCCCACCCCGGCAGCTCTTGGGCTCAACTCCCTTGGACCAGATAATTCTCGCCTTGGTGCCTAATCTAATTAATGGGTCCCACTCTGTAACTCTGGGCAATAGCTTGCTTAATCTCCACAGCGGCCCTCACAGTGCTTGGATGCCTGGCTTCACCCTGGGGCTGTCCAGGAGTGGGCGCCTCACAGGGAAAAGCCAGGAGGGGTTCCACAGCAGTATGCGTACAGCGCCTTGAGACCCTAACGGGTGAGTAGTGCGCTATACAAGTGCGAAGTTTACAGTTTAACCCGTCAGCCTGCCCTAAACATAAATACCCAACACACCCACCTTCCATAAAAATAAAACTACCCCAAACCCCCACCGGCAAAATAAAACTACCCTTACCCCCCACCCGCTCCAAAAATAAAACTACCCCGACACCACCACCCACCCCTAAAAACTACCCCTATACTCCCACCCACCCTTAGCCCTAAAACCTACCCCCAACCACTCACCCTCCCTAAAAACAACCGACCCCACTCCCAAAAATAAAACTGCCGCACCCCTAAAAACAAAATTACCCCAACCCCCCCTTAAAACCTGTCCAAAATAAATAATTACCCCGACCCCCCCACCTCCGCCCCTAAAAACAAAATTACCCCGACCCCCCACCTCTGCCCTAAACACAATAGTACCCTAACGGCTCAACCTCGCCCCTTACAAAGAATAATAATAATAACCCAACCATCCCACCCTTAAAAACTACCCCAACCCTCTCCCAGCCCCACTTACCTGACCGCGTCCTACCCCGACCCTAAATACAAAATTACCACACCCCCAACCCGCTCTAAATACTAATTTACCCCAACCCTCCACCACACCCCTAAAAACAAAATTACCCGACCCCTGCCCCTAAAAACCCACCCCCACCCGCCCAAACACAAAACTATCCCACTTAACTAACCGCGTCCTCTCCCAATGCTGACTCCCTTTTTCTCTGCCCTAACCACACGTGTGCGTTGTTCAGCACACGCGTGGTTACGCTTGCATTAACAACGACGTCGTGGTTCTGGCGTTGTTGTTCAGGATGCTTACCTCTCACTTGTAGTCTGACTCATGAGTGTACAGACATTCCTTGCTCACCTTCTCATATTTACCACTTGCTCTGCCCAGGTAGGCTAGACACTATCCTCCACCCGTTCCTTCCACCACCTTGTAAAGCCCAGGAGTGACTGGGAAGAGACAACAGTGATAACAGGAAGCTGGTGAGAGCATACAGCGAGTAACTGGAAGGCATTACTAACAAATTAGCCCTGTTCACACTGGGAATGAGAAAAAGACTAGATTTTTTCATGAAGTAGTTTGTTCTAACTTGTACAGCCTGAGCAGTAACCTATTAAGGCTGATGAACAATCGATTGAAAGCAAATGAAGAGTAGCAAAGACAGAGGCCCTCATTACAACATTGGCGGTAACTACCGCCTACCGCCACGGCGACGGGCGCCAACGTACCGCCGCTGTGGCTACCAGCCATCTACGCGTATCATGACCGCCAATGGTATACCGCCAGAATGCTGGCGGAACACTGCCGACAGTCATGGTGGCAAGGCGGCGATGCTGACAGCAGCACCGCCACGCCAGCAAAACACCACCGACCGTATCATGACCAATGATACGGGCTGGCGGTGTTTTGCTGGCGGACACTGCTGCTGACAGCAGCGCAGCGGACCGTCTCCAGCCGGAGGACCCCCTGCAAGCAGGTAAGTCGGGTTCTCTCCGACAGGAGAGGGTGTTGTGTGTATGTGGGGGGGCACGAAAACCATGGCGGTAGGCCGGGTCATAATCCCGAGGGTGTAGAATCAACATCAGTGAAACCAGAAAGAGCCTGTCAATTATCCATTAGCCTGTCAACACAGCTAGTGAGTAATTTTATTTGCACTTCAACTAAAATCAATATTAAGCGGAGAAACTGAAAATGTTTTATTTGGCTTGCAAAATCATACCTTTTCATATATGACATGATGTCTGTGTACTAGGAAGCTACATTGCCTATAAGCAAAGCTACTCTTTAGTAATGAAGGACACATCATCAGATTGATGCTCCTCATTTGTTGCTCTACAATAACCCATATGTCCTCTGCAAGTCGTTCATTATGGAAAAACATGGCACACTATGCATGCTCTCTCAATATCAAAATGCCAACCCTGTTTCAAAGTATGTGTGACTGGATGTACCTTAGAGTCCTGCATTAACTGAGTCCTCAGAGATTTTATTCAGTACGCGGGGTGACAAGAGGTGTACAGCTGTATGGGCAAGTGGTGCGTATCTCTAAGGTAACTCGCAGATGATAGCTTCATCTCTTCTGAAATTAAGATAATGTAACTATACGATAAATTATATAATTGTAACTATTTTTTATAACTTCACAGATATAATTTATACTCACATGTTCTTGCACTCATGGGGCTGATACGTAGCCCTGGGTAAGATGACCGCCTTGACTGACTTTACACAAATAAGTATTTTTGCTCACATGTAGCGGTGAAGGATGCCGTGGATAATGTAATCAGAAGGGCTAAAAAAAATCCATGACCAATATTGATTCAAGCTTTTTCTTATCTTTTCTTCATGTATAAATTCAAAACTGTAGTTACAGTAGAATATTTTTTTAAATCAACATGTTCTTTTTAAACTTACTACAGTCATTTCTTATAGGTTCATAACACAATTTACATGTTCCTTCATTTACTCAGTGTCCGTGTCTTAGACTGTAGTAACAACAAGGTATGGGTCTCCTCTCTTTTTTTGTCCAGACAAATGTCCCCAATCCTTAGTGCCACAACTCATAGGATGGGACATGTTGACCATAAATAGACATAGTAGGGTCCCTATATCCCCAGAATCATCACTGCAGTGTATTTAATCTTGTGATAGGGAGATGAGATAATAAAAAATCTTCCTCTACACAATTTTAGACTCATTGACCATTTTTGTGACCATACATAAGATAGAGTAAATGTTTAACAGCTGGAGGCTCAGTGTGGACCATCGGCACATCTGTTTGTGAAACTCCTCAATGCTCTCCACAGTAACCACACTTATCATTGTTCTTTGTGTGAGTTGCTACAAACCATGGCAGTTACACAGATATCCTTTATTCCACCTTACTGATGACCATTGGTGATCACAGGTTCAACAAAAACCAACAATTGCTACAGCCATATAAAACTGAAGCTATTTATTTTATGATATTTTTCTTGTTTGCATTAACACCCATGTAATAAAAATCCCCAAGCATCTTAAAGTGAAGGACACCAGCCTTAGTTAATGTGCCTGGTCTTCTGTCTGAAAAAAACTATTTAATTGTTAGTATGTGACAGGATACTGTGCTCTTTCTTCAAAACATTATGGGTTGTCAGAGCATTAAAATAATTATTAGAGGAGAAGAGCATCCTCATGCTTGGGACCTAAATTCTAGAAGTTACTGACCCTGTATAAGGCTCAAACACGCAGTACTAACATTTAGGTGTTTTGGAACATGCCTGTTTTAGTTGAGTTTTATGCTGTTTATCCAAACCTATAGGGTTCTAGCTCCATGATTCCGTTAATGTGAACTAGAAATATATATCACTTAAGGTGTGGTTTTTGAGGCAGGTGCATGAGATAGGAGGATTACAGGTCCTTTACAGATTTTCAGTACAAAAACAGAAACAATGGCACAGGTTTAGAGCCCATCCGTTGCTTACCATCAGTTGGCTTTCCTGTCACTCCCACTTCCTTACTTCTTACTCATGCCCCAGCTTGTAAATCTTGTATTTCTCCCTCCCATGGACCATACCCCCTTTACCATCTCTTTCCTTTGAAATGCTAGCTTCTATGTTTCCACCGCTGGCTTTTCAATGACTACTTTTTTTCTTTTGGGTTAAGCATTCCATGAGAGTGGATGTTTTTTCCAGCTCCCTTCCTTGTGTCCTTCTCTCCCACTGAATTCTGTGCTGCCCTCTGGTATAGGTATGCTTCTCTCCACCTGTCACCATGTTGTGTTCATCCTTGTGTTCTTCCCCCTCCTTGTTGCTTTCTCTCCCATGTACTTCACACCTGCCCTCCCCATGTTGCTCTCTCATTCTTTGTTCACCTCACTACCTCCGCCCTCCTTGTTGCTTCCCCCATCTGTATCCTTCTTTTCTCACCCGTTGCTTCTCCGCTCTACACCCCTCCATGTTGTTTGTCCCTCCATGTTTCTTCCCCCACCCATAGTTCATTTTTTATACTTTGTTTTTGTTCGTTTTGCAGCACAGCATCAGAATGCTCTACGCCAAGGCTATAAACCATTAGCAAAGCTAGTAGGTCACCAATGCATGAAATTTTGGCTTTGCCAAAACTTAGTTTTATTTATTCTTTTGAAATGAATCTATTGGCAAACCATTTGACCTCAGCATCTTTCAATGCTTTAGTTGAACTTTGGGCAGCATTATAATTAAGTAAATGTTGAGTGCTACCTGCTCTTATACATTCCGCACTAGGTATTGTTTTCTCTTGCATACTTATTTTCATTGTGCAGGTGTAGATCAGTCTTTTCCTACCTGGTTTCCAGCCAGTCCACATCCCGGCCTGATAGCTGGGCTTTGGATTCACATTTGTCCATAGAAGGCTATTACTGATGTATTTCTTTGATGATCTTTCCTATGTGCCGTCACACTGCCCTATATAATCACTCCTCCAGGAACATCGAGTTAAAGGGCAGAGAGGTTAAGGACACCTACCTGTGGCATCTGTGTGTTTCTCATCTGCTATGTCTAGGTGGATTTCAGAACGTTGGCTACACTCCTCATCACTCAGATGATCCTTGCCCCTCAGAAGTCCCCAGAGAGCATATAATACTGTACATTCCTCTCATGTGCTCCTCTGCTCTCCTCGAGGGACCTCTATATAATAGGCACAGAATGCTGGTTCACCCTATTGCTCCTGGATAGACCACCAAAGCATATACAAAGACTGTTTGTTTAATGGCTATTGCTATAGGTTGCTCCTTTGCCACTCCTGTATGAGTCATTGCGGTTGGCGCATTCTCAGCACAAGTGCAACAGTTCATTATTTAGCAGTTCATGAACGCATACAGATAAACATTCACATAGGAACTTTAAACAAAATAATGTATTTAGTTGGCATTTGCAGTTACAGCTTGGCTTCTGAAAGAAAAGTGCACAACAGCCAAAGGAATACTTAATGTTATCATAAATTATTTAAACTGATGCCTACATTAACTACATTAACTATGGTCAACTCAAGCTGTGAAAAATCACAATTTATATTAAATGTATGTGGGGAAGATTAATACAACGTTGCGCAAAGCATAAAATAATGACAGTGTCACCATGGAAATAGTTTAAGCATTCTCTGTGCCATACACGTAGCACCTGAAAAAACTTTCACATAGGCCAAACTGCACTCACTCTCTATTACCCATACATCAGCATCTAATGCTGATGCACAGTATCCGTCACTTATATTGGCTTTAATTTTATGTCTACAGGGAGCAACAAAACAAAAGAAGAATTCACCAATCGTCCTCGCTCACAGATTGAAAACACTACCCCTGGGTTGTATAACGGAACCCCGTAGGCATTTCCCGTATGCCTTTACAATGCAGTCTCTACCATGGCTGTGACGTTACCAAGCATTACTTTACCACTCAAGTCGTTACAACTCGCTGGACTTTGGAATAGAATAAATTACTATTCTAACTCCAGTCTACGCAACAGTAAGGAAGATGGTGGACTTTATAATCCAACACCAGTCCAACAACGTGCCCCCTAAGGCAAGTCGTTGTAATGACTTGTGTGGTAAAGTAATGCATGGTAATGTCATAGTCGTGGTAGTGACTGCATTGTAAAGGCAGGTCGTGGTTCTGACTGCGTGGTAAAAGATGTTTCCCCTACCCATGTAGGACACATGACAGACACATGCACACTCTTCTGTCAAGAGCACTCCCAGTGATTAGCATGCTACCAGCCATACACAAGCTCTGGTGCCTTGTCACAGGAATGAGACACTGGGTTATTGCAACTACATTGTGAAAGGAAGACGACACTGGGTAGGAGAGTTTTCTCTTTATTCCTCTTTATCCGGGCAATAACTGATGTTATTCCACCGCCCCCCACGGTTCCACATTCCACGCAGGCCCACCATTCTACATGATATCCTATCACACTCCCTTCCTTCACAATAATAGAATGAAAACTGTGAACAAAAAAATAGCTTAAATCAACATATATACACAGATACACATGTAATTGGCGCATACCCACTAATACATGCTATAGTCTTTGAATTTCATAAGACAAGACTTCACTCTTCCTGACACTCTCCTGTCCATACTACCATCCATGTAACCTTCTCTTGTTTGTACACCCATCCTTCTGCCAACATAGCCCATTTTAGATTCCGGTACAATGGAAAGAAAAGATTGGTTCAATTTTTCCCATTTTCTAACACAACCACGCAATTTAGAACCTTGCTCACCTTTGCAGGAGAAGAAAACCTAGACAACCCCTTTCCCACAAAACCCAGTCTCTTAATCCTCACCTAGTCTCCTTCCTGAACAGCCAATAACCTGCAGATTTAACATTCATCACATTTCCCAACTTATCCATATCAACATTCTTCCTAGCCATCCATTCCTTATTTAACTTCAAACCAGCTACTCTACCTCTTAGTAATGTGAATGGGGATATCCCTGTGCTAATATGGGGTGCTGTCCTAATCCCCCACAGTAAGTTTTCAATAGCTTCTTTCTACTGTAGCCCACTTACAAGTGCCAACTGCAAATAGTCTTTTATGACACAGTTCAACCTTTCCACCAACCCGTTGCTACGAGGATGATAAAGGGATGTTAGAATGTGCTTTATTCCCAAGCCAACTAAGAAATCTGCCATCTCTTTTGAAACTAGTTGTGTCCCATTATCAGTTACAATCTCTTCCGGGAAACCTTCCCTCAGGAACACTCCTTTAAAAAATATAATGCCAGAATCAGTGTTTACGTGATCCACAAATTTCACTTCAGGCCATTTGGCCATGTAGCACACCATTACTAGGGCATACTTTAGTGCACTTCCAATTACCCCAAATGGTCCTGAGATATCAAATGCCATCTGAGACCATGGCATATTTTTAACCTCAATCAGGTTCACCGGGGAAGGATACGTCACCTGAAATTTATCATTCAATACACATATACAACAGTCCCACACATAGTGTTCAATTGCTCTATCTAACTCCAGGCCACCAGAAATCCTCTCTAACTCTATGCTTCATAGCACAAATCCCAAGATGCCCCTCGTATGCCAAGTCTACACTTTTTTCCTCAAACTGTCAGGGAGTATCAACTGACTACCTCTGTGCATTATATTCCGACAATGGATAACTCCTCTTCAACTCTTTTGTAGGAAATTAAAGCTTCTAGGGTGTTTTTCATGCGAGGCCATCGGCTTGTGATACAACTCTTAACTTCCTGCAACTCTTCATCATTCAAATATGCATTTACCCACTCCTGCTCCGGCAATGCTCCCTTAGAGACTTCACCAACAGAACTCTCCTCACACACAATTTCCAATTCATGTACCATGTCTGATTCATCTTCACACCCTGTCAAAGGTAATCTTGACAGACAATCACCCACCCGATTCTTCACACCCGGCATATACTCTAGTTTGTAGTTGAATTCCTGTAGTCTATATTGCCACTTTGCAATGCGAGAAGTGGCCCTGCCTCCTCCCTTTGTGGTAAAAAGATCTACCAATGGCTTATGGTCTGTTCTTAAAATAAATTATTTTCCCCACAGGAAATTTCTAAAACGTTCTACACTTCCCCCAAATGGCTAAGGATTGTTTTTCAATTGTAGAGTACGTAGATTCCGCCCCCTCAAGGTTCTCGAAGCACTTGCATCAGTTGAAATAATACATGTCATTAATATCAAAAGCCTTGCAGGGATGCACATCAGCTATACTCTTTTTGATTAACTCGAATCTTTTGTCACACTCCTTGTCCCATGTAAACTTGTCATTTCTCTTTAAAAGATTATGTAAACATGCTGCTATGTCTAAGTAATGATGCACAAGCTTCGCATAGTTATCTACTAAGCCAGACGTAGTTGGCCTTTGTCTGCAGGTGTAGGTGCAAGTCGAATCGCATCCAATATTTTCATCTTGGGTTCAACACCCTTTTCTGATATGTGGTGTCCCGAATAATCTCCGCCTTCCTTCATAAACTTGTGTTTGTCTTTCCTTAAAGTCATCCCACTCGACCTAATAACTTCCAACACATCCTTTACTCTTTCATTGTGCATTTCAACAGTTTCTCCAAGTATCAAGATATCGTCTTGAAAATACATGACTCCTTTTTTGTTATCAAACAACTTGTTCATCAAACGCTGAAATACTGCAGATGCCGATTCCAGTCCAAACGGCATACAGACATATCTATATGCACCTTCAGGAGTCACAAATGCTGTGTAGTGTCTAGAATCCCTACTTAACTCTACCTGATGGTATGCAGAGGATCTGTCAAGTGAGGTGTTTTTTTTTTGTTTTGCTTCTTTCAAAGTTGCCAACATTTCATTAATGTTTGGTAGTGGCTGACGATCAACCCAAATATTGGCATTTAAGTCTCTCAAATCCATACAAAGTCTTAAGGATTTGTCTGCCTTACATGCCAAAACTATGGGAGCCAACCATTCTGACCCTTCAATAGGCTCAATTATGCCCAATGAACACATTTTTTCCAATTCCTGCTTTAACTCAGCACATCTTGCGCATCTTGTGAGCCACAGCCCTGGCACCTTGTTTCAATATAATGCGATGCTGGAACCTTTTGAGCTTTTCTAAGTCCTCTGTAAATACTTCTGGGTAATCATTGATCCAATCCTTAATCACCCCGTACCAATCTTGTAAATACCACTACTTTTTGACAACACCATATCTAGGTGATTCGGGTCCAGTACGATTCCTAACTCCCCTTGTTCATCCCAACCCAACAAATTTGCACTCTCCTTAACAACATACACAGTTCGTACTGCACATTTCCCATCGAATTTCAAATTAGCTTAAAATTTTTCAAACCACGTCTACTTGCTTTCCACCGTAAGCGAACCTTTTTATGTGGGATTCATGCACTACCATATTGTCAGTGTCCTTATAATCTGTCACTTGACTTAATGTAAATGGAGAGCCTGAATCCGCTAGAAACCTCACATTCCTATTGTTCACAGAAACCACGCAAGATGGCGGTCTTCTCTTCTGCATCGCCATCATGGTTGATATCTCTACAGTCCTGTTGTCTTCCTGACTCTCAGATGAGAGAATGAGGATAACATTCTCTTCTTCATCTGACTCCACATAGCTCTTTTCAGTAATTTTGTCTGGCCCGTATTCTTTGTGATAGTGCGTGCCTTGCATACCCGGGCAAAGTGACCTCTTTTCCTGCACTTGAAACATAATTGATTCACGGCTACACAGGCTTTTGAATAGCCCATGTGAGATCTACTTCCACACCAGTAGTATGACATTTCACTTTTCTCCTTTTGGTTCCTAGACAATAAAAATTCTTGTTCGCCATATTAGTTTGCTTTATTACCTCTTGCGGTTGTTTTTGCAACTTATTTCACTTTTTTTGTCTTATCTCTGTAGACTTGACATTTTTATTCATTGCCCTCATGCAAAGTTGTGAATGTTCTATACTCCTAGCCAACTTCAAAGCAGTTTCTAAATCTGGGTCTTCTGTGGTTAATAGTGAATTGCAACTTGTTGCAAGTGTACAGAGAGCTGCTACAAAATCATCTATTGACTCTCCCGGAATCTGGGTGCGCTGAAGGAATTTATGCCTCTCAATAACTATTTTTTTGCTAGGGTTGAATAACTTTTCCAATGTGCTAATTATAGAAGCATAGTCATCTACCGTGGACGTTGATTCAATTCCTTCATCCGCTGCTGTCAAGATATTCACTGCTTCGATGGGCAATGTTTTTAATATATTCCTGCCTTCTGTACCTATATTAAATATTAAAAAGAAGTAAATGTGTCACCATCTATGGCCTCTAGGTATGCCTCAAATGTCTCTTTCCACATTTGCCAGCCAACCGGAGGTGTTCCTGACACCTGTAAAAATGGTGCAGGTGCCAGTTTCCTTTCTATCTTTAGTTTTGCATTTTCACCTTCAAAATTGTGTGCTTTCCGATTAGTTATAATGCTCCTTTTTAGTTGAATTACAGGCTCTCTAAACATTCCGATGTTCCTTTATTCCTATTCCAATAAAAATCAAATATATCATTGTGTGTTCTTAAATTATTTCCTTTCGATTTTCTGCGCATTTGTCTTTTCTTTTTCTTTTACAGTTGGTTGGGCACATTGTTTAAAATCCTCCTGAACCTGCCAATATGGCCGCCAGACATGCGCAGTACATCACCTCCAACTGGTCCAAAGTCCCTTCTCTATGTCCTTTTATTTTTTCCATAATCAATATGGCCGCCAAACATGTGCGGTCTTGGTTCCACACCTCCACCGTTCACTCAACTCTGTGAGCAGCTGCTGTCATGCCACAATCGATGTGCTCACCATACTCCACAACAGTTCACTGCCATTTTGGAACTGCTTAGCGTCTTCCGCCGCATCCATCCCCTAAGCAATGAGCCTCTTCACGCTCGCTGCATGCACCGGAATTGTGCTTCACAGTATGACCGTAAGCATGTTCTGACACTCACCTCGCCGCCTGGATTGCTTCACCCACTCGTCGCCACTGAAAGGAAGACGACACTGGGTGGGAGAGTTTTCTCTTTTTTCCTTTTCATCTCCCGTCCCGGCAATAACTGCCATTATTCCACCGCCCCCCAAGATTCCACATTCCACGCAGGGAATTGGAACCACACAGCCCCACCATTCTACACGACATCCCATCACATTGCAAAACATAACACATGCGGAATAGCTGTTTGCAAATGTGCAAGCGGTATCCCCTAACCACCTGGAGTGTGGTGAACTCCAGTAGTCACACAACATTTTAGAGTACAGTGTTTTAAGAAACCCAAAGAAAACGGTTTAATGGATGGATCTGGTAACCATTATTTGGCATTAATAATAGGATATCCCTTTTTATCTATATTGAATTCGATCACGTCAGACAGCCCAGCTGGGTAGACACAGCTCCTAACTTCAGTGAATACTTGTCCTAGAACAGTTCTGTTTTCATACGTTAGATCAGCAAGCTAATGAACCTTGAGTCTTTTCAATTGGTGTATTCCAGGGTCATGATTGCTACCCAATCCTGTATACCTACGATGAGGGAAAGGGAACCCTCTCCTTGGGGGGCAGGCTTGATGTACCCAAGCAGAACGCACAGCGTGGACTTACAGCTCGCGAGCGCTTCCAGAACATGGATAAAAAAGCCAGCTCCGAAACGGACAATGCCACCCTGGACTCATTGCACAAAAATAGCATCAGGTAAGAACAGTGTTTCGCATGAAGAGGAATGCATGTGTAGACTGCTCTTCAAAGCCAGTTGGAGGACTCTGTGATGCTGTGCTTGTTTTGATAAAGGGGGGGCCGAGATCAAATAGATGTTTTCTCCTTGTTGTAGTCTGATTGAATGAGTTTCTGTTTTCATGTGGAAACTTGCATGCACTGTAACATAACTTGTCTTAGATAATTAAATCCTTATGCACTTTCCACATGGAAAGTATTACTTAATTATTTTACTGGATTTTTTTCATCTCTTATATCTTTCATCTTCATTTTCTATTTTCCTTCCTATTTTCAAGTTATTAAAAGTTGAGTGAGGAGTTTAGACTTATTAGTAGTTAACTTTGGCATATTTCAATTATTTATGTGGTGAATATACTTTTTATGCTTGTTGCCACAAAGTATATTGTCGATTTCAAAAAGTAACCTACATTTTAAATTTAACAAAGAAGGGAAAGACGGAGTTTATCTGCTGTGTGATTCATAAATGGTGAACACTTCTGGCAACTATATGAAGTTTGCATCAGAACCTGAATGGACCCCATCAAAACATCCCTGTGGCATGAAATGTCACTTCATGGCTTGTATCTTTCATGAAAAATGAACCAAAAAAACTTGAAATGTGATTGAAAAATACATATTTGATATATATTTGCGTTATTTCAAACACATAATATCATACTGTTATCCCTGTCAGCTCTTGGCGTGGTTTCCCCTGTCTTTTTGCGATGGCGGCTAAGTGTCAATGGAGGTGGTATATAAAAAAAAAAATAATAATAATTTTAAAACTTACTTTTTATATTGGGAGAGACGGTTCTGTCTCTCTCTTTGCTGACTCCTGGAAGCACACAGGCTTCCAGACTGCCCTCCAATTACAACGCTGCTGTCATGCTTCGTGATTGGTCTGAGCGGCCTGCTTCGGCGCGCAAATAGTGAGTAGAGCCCTGTGCACTTTCTCATCCCAGCTGTTCAATTCAGCCGGGAGGAGAAATGCAAAGTGCTCATGACTGTTTAGCCGGCCCAACACGGCCAGCCAAAGCGCATTGCGCGCTTATGTGAACAAACTACTCTTCCAGCCATCCTCTTCCAGCACAGCCCACCCTGATCTAACCCAGCTCCAGAGAAAAAAATAAAATTATAACAATATTGCATTTTTCCCTTCCCTTCACTGAATAAAGCAGTGAGGCAATGCTCCCCCGCCTTAGCAGAGGAGCAGCCACTGTCTTATTGGCTTCTGACCACCCGTTTTGATCTTGGGCTGAATTTAATTTTTGCTGGCTTTAGGACTCTGGGCACTTTACCACTGCTGACCAGGGGTAAAGTGCAAGTGTTCTCTGTCTAAATTGTATTGTTGATTGGTTTATCCATGATTGACATATCTGATTTACTTGTAAGTCCCTAATATAGTGCACCATGTGTGCCCAGGGCCTGTTAATCAAATGCAGCCACTGGGCCTGGAGCACTGATTGTGCCACCCACATGACTAGCCCTGTACATATGCCTCAGACCTGCCACTGCAGTGTCTGTGTGAGCAGTTTTAAACTGACATTTCGACCTGGCAAGTGCACCCACTTGCCACGCCCAAACTTCCCTTTTATTACATGTAAGTCACCCTAAGGTACGCCAGAGGCAGCCTCATGGGTCAGGTGCCATGTATTTAAAAGATAGGACATGTGCTGGTGTGTTCTACGTGTCCTGAAAGTGAAATACTGCTAAATTGGGTTTTCACTATTGCAAGGCCTATCCCTCTCATAGGTTAACATGGGGATTGCCTTGAAATATCTTTTAAGTGTAATTTCCCATTGGGAGCAGATAGAGATGTGGAGTTTGGGATCTCTGAACTCAAGATTTAAAAATACTTCTTTTGGTGAAGTTGTTTTTTAAATTGTAAGTTTGAAAATGACACTTTTAGAAAATGTGCATTTTCTTGCTTAACCATTCTGTGCCTCTGCCTGGTTGTGGAACACACGTCTGGGTCAGGACGACAATTGGGCTGTTTGTGAATTCACTCTAGACAGTCACACAAAGGGAGCTGAGGTGTGCCCAGCATCTCCTGATGGGTCTTCCTGGGCTGGAGTGGTGGGAGAACTGACACTTGAACCTGAAGAGGGCTGTGCCTGTCCTTACACAAAGCAGTCTCCAGCCCCCGGGACTGTGTCTGGGGCCAGGGCAGGAAGGTCAGGGTCATATGTGCACTACAAAGACTTTCCTTTGAGGTTTGCCTACTTCAAAGGCAGAAATGGGTATAAGTATTCTGCCTCTGAGCCCACAAGTTTAGAATCCTTCTGGTCTGAAGAAGAGCAAGATGCTGTAGGAGGAACTGCCACTCTGCCTGTTGCTTTGCTGTGCTGGCCTGCTGCTTGCTGCTTCTGTCCTGTGAGTGAAAGGACTGGACGTAGCTTTCTACATCCTGCTTCCAAACGTTCTCCAAGGGCTTGGACTGAGCTTGCCGCCTGTTAGAAGTCTCAGGGACATTAGAGACCTCATCAGCCAGCAGCTGGGCTCTCTTGCTGAGAGTCCCGACCCTGGTGCCAAATCCAGTTCCAGGGTCCTTGGGAGTGAGTTCTGGTGTAACCAAGAAGAAACCCAGTACATCGACTCCAGAGAGACTTCAGAAACAGTACGCTGTCAGACTCCACGGTGCTGCCTGCACCTGCTGAGTGCAGCGACCAACGCCGCAGGCCCGACACTGCCTCAGCGGCTCTGAAATCCTGCTACAGCGCGAGTCCCAAGTGCTGTATCAAGGACATCCGTGACACCTGACTCCGCTGCAGCACATGTGGCCCCGTGGGGAATTATCGCGACACCGTGAAGCTGATGACTCGCGTTTTGACCTGCTGGATTTATTGACCAAGCTGGATCATAAGAAATCAATGCCTCGCCACAGATGCCGCATCACCTCCCATGCAACCATAAGGAACCGACGGCTCACCTCCCCTGCCTAGTAGTAAGGAACTGACGCCTTACCTCTCTGGTAGCAGTAAGGAACCAACACCGCACTGGCTCTAGCGACGTCTCACCTCCCTGACTCTGTGTAACATCTTTGTTTCCTCATCGTTTTCCAAGGTACTGTACCTGGGGTCCGTGCAACTCTGTGACCGGCCCGCACTCTCTGGCGAGTGGCATCAGACTGTTGAGAACGACTCCATTCAGACGTCATGATAGCCCCGGAGGAGCTATTGTGTTTCTAAGTACTTTATTGAGATTTAATCTTTAACAATTCGTATTTTTGCTTGTGCCTGTTGGATTTTAGTTGTTCTGGTCTTGTTTTGCTCAGATAAATATTGACTATTTTTCTAAAATGTGTGAAGTACTTTTGCGGTGTTTTCACTGTGTTACTGTGGGTGGGTGTGTGTGTGTGTGTGTGTACACATACTTTATACCATACTTCTGAGATAAGCCTGACTGCTTGAGCCAAGCAACCAATGGGTGAGAAGGAGTTATCTTAGCTGTGTGACTCCCTTATCCTGACTAGAGCGATGGTCCCTACTTGAACAGGATGCAAACCACTGCCAACTATAGACCCCATTTCTAACATACTTTCTGGTGACAAATCATCCTGGTGTTGAGACTGAAGAAAGAGTTTTAAACTGGGATGCTCTGAGATGACAATCTTACCAAAAATCTTAAATGTAATGCAGATGGTGCTTGATAAACTACAGTCCCTTATTTCGGATTTCAGGGGGAAAAGGCACAGATGTCTAAGTAACAAGCATACCACTCACAGAGAGAGGGAGGCCTGGGTGTCCCTAACCTACAATGTTATTACCAGACAGCACAGCTATGCTACATGGTAGAATGGTCCCGGGCCATAACCAAAAAGTACTGGTGCTTTATTGACCAGATGGTAGGGGTCATTCTGATCATGAAGGTACACTGGCTGCCAAAACCACATCACCCTTTGGGAGTGTACGTCTCCCCGGTGGTGCGCTCTATTTCGGGAGTGTGGGATAAGGTGCAACTTCGACCGGGACTTTCCACCCTGTTATCCCTGCAGACACCAACAATAGGAAACAGGGACTTCCCCCTGGCACAAAGCAACTCTGCTTTCATGGCCTGGCAAAAGGCCGACTGCAAGCAGATAGATGAACTGCTTGACGAGTCTGGCCTTATGGACTTTCCAGAGCTTCAGTCGGTCTTTGCGATCCCCTCAACAGCCCGTTGGCAATACCTGGCTATTTGCCACTGGTTGATGCAACCTTGGCTTCTCCCCCATGCTAGCCAACCCTTTGCCCCATTTGAAAATCGGCTCCTTACATGCTCCTCTGAAAAGCCTCCACCTGTCCAATATGTATGCCTTCCTTACTACCATACAAAAGCCTGTAAAGTCACCTATGAGGCGTCTTTGGGAGGGGGAATGTGAACGCACCTTTACAGACAGATTGAAGTGATATCCTTCACCGTGCCCGTGCCTCGGCTTGTAACACCATGAGCAAAGAGATGTTTTTTAAAGATCACCCATTACTGATACTTGACAACAGCCAGGATTGCCCAACGGAATATGAGAAAGACAGTGCATGTTGGCACCACTGTGGGCAAATAGGCACCCTCATCCACCTGCTGTCGCAATGCCCTAAACTTAGCTAATTTTGGAATTAGGTGATGGCTGCAGTGAATGACATGTTTGACACGGGCATCCCATGATTCCCCAGCTATGTTCTATTAGGCCTTCCTGATCCCCTGATACACCCTCTGAAGTCCATAAGGGGTTGGGAGATCACTTAGGCGTTGGGAGCTGCGAAACAGGTCTCCTATATAAGTGGGATACCAATGAAATTCTTTTGGATCTAGATTGGCTGCGCAAGCTCTTGTGGCTGCTGGGAAAATCGACTGCTGCAGTGACCCACACCTTACCCTTCTTTGTAAGACCTGGGGCCCTTTTATCTGTTATCTCTCTGATAAATTCCGAGAAGTGTCGTGCCTGCTATACCTGCGGATTCTCTACCTGACCCACCCAGATCAAGACTCCTCTGGTCCTCTGAAATGATGGTCTCCTCTGCCCCTACACTTTCCAGCCACTATGGCTTTGAGACTGGTGTCTACTTCCCCCTCCTCCTTCATGCTACCTTTCCCTTTCTCCCCTCTGTTCTTCCTGGTCTTGCCCACTGCCCCTCCTGGTTGTGAATTTAACTTGTTCCTCTTTCTAGCCCATGGATTTTTACAGTACAGGTTTTCTAACTGGCCGGTGGATGTAGGTGGGCTATTGTTCTACTCTTGTTACCTTGCTGAAACTAATAAAACAGATCTTAAACCAAAACAGGGATGCTCCGCTTATTTCCCAGCAAGAACATGATAAACTCATAATTTCATATAATGCCAGAAGAAAGTACATTTCAGGATTCGGATTCAAATCATAGAGTTAAAACTGGTACAGTCCCCCACAGGATCCAGTTGACAATTCATCACAAAACAGCTTCAAAACACATCTTTGAGGCAGCATATTGACAAAATGTTGATTAGACACTTACACAGTAAAATGCCTTTTGATAAAGCGTTAGAGCAACACTCATCCTTGTCCAAGACGATGCATGGATCTAATTAAACTCTACAGTCCAACATTGTCTAAACCACTTTGTTTGTCCAGTTCCTGTCCACCAATGAGACATGAAGGAGAGTTGGCTAGGCAAATCTATTGTGATCTGGTGGTACAAGGAGTAAGAGGGCATACAGTAACAACCAAAGTTTAACATTTTGATAAGTTAAAGTTGTCCTTTTCTATAAATAAGTAATACTATTTTCCCTTGTCTCTTATTCTGCAGTCAAATATCCGTTCTAGATGGTGGAAAGGCAAAGTGCTCCAAATTCTGCACCACTGGCATGGATGGAGGCATGTGCATCTGGGATGTCAAAGTAAGTATGTTTTTGTCTGAAACATTGTAGTGAATAGGTGGCAGCTTGTCACTTTTGGTACAACTCCTGTGAGTTATTTTTCTAATTTTGCAGCCTTTGGCACATACTAAAAAAAATAGCCACAAACTAATGAAAGTAAAAGTAGACCCTACATTGGGTGATGTTTCCTCAGTACACTTTTATAGGCAGATATGGTCCAGGATGCTTTGCTACAATCATTAATGCACCTGCTGCTGAAATATTAGAAGGTTCCTCAATACACCATGACCCACACTGTCATTCAACTAGTATTGACACTATCACTATGTGGCTGAAACTAACCATGCAGGTGCACTTGTCACAGACTGCGGTCATGTTAGCTTGGCCAGAGCGAGAACTCTGCTACCATCTCTCAGTGGGCCATGCAGGGCACTCATCTCTCAGAACTGCGCTCAATAACGAAGTTGCATGTGCTAACAAATTTGAAAGGGACAATAGGGTACTGTTCAACTAACAAGGATAAAGAACGGAGCAGTGAGAAGCCTGTACTAACCTGAAGGAAGTATACGCAATTTGTTCAGACCTGATTGGCTATCCACTATTTTAGAAATCCCCAATAGAGAGTGCCAGTGACTATTCTTGACATTTACACTATAAGTACAACTGACTGTTGTTCCATAGGAGCACCCTAAGCGTTCTCCCAAGCAACCGTTTAGAGTATTACAGAAAAATAGAGTAAACACAGTTGGCCTCTGGTATGTATGCACATTATTGCGCTGAGTGTGGATAGTAAAGTTCTCACTTTATTAAAAAATTAAGCACTGACTGGACATTGATTTAAAAACGACTACTGGACAGTTTTTTGGGTCCTGGGTCTTTAACATCATACCATATCCTTGAGTAAACCTTTGACAGCTCAACTACATTGCTACACAGAGTGACAAGTGCTAAAAAGGTGTATTTGATGCTCAGTTTTTGACTGACTGGTATGGTTAAGCCCCTGGACATCAGTGGTCAATGTTCTGGTTATCACAATCTAAGCCCTGTAGCCAATGATTGCCTTGAACCAGAAAAACACTTCTGCATGTGGGATTAATGCACATAAACACAAAGGATTTTTTTGTGATACTTTTCATTGATGTAGTTTTAGCATACTTGTCTGAGGAAATAATATGATTGAAATTTTCATATAAGTAAATCAGTTTTAATTGAAAATATGCCTTCAAAGCTCAAAGAGCCACATGGGCCTTCCTCTAAAAGGCAATACTGTCTACATTTGGAGAAGCTCCCAAGTCAGAAAAAAGTGTGTCTCCTGACTGAATGGGCTTCGACCATTACTAAGCTCCACCTTCCTCTTGTACAACAAGCCGTGATTGTCGTTCATGGTACCTCTGTTTCATACAAAGAGACCCACCCTTTCTACATAGAAACATTATCTATCAGCAGCTACAATTAACGTGATTAATCTGTGATCTTCTTCACGTTGCAGAGCCTGGAGTCCAGCCTGAAAGATCTGAAGATCAAGTGATGGAGCCCCTGCCTTCTGCTCCTTGCTTCTGAATGCTTGCTACAAAGGCTGATGCCAGTACTGCTTACCAATTGAGTTTATAACTGAAACAGTTGCCAAAAAATGTAAAACAGGAAACAATAATTGTAGTATAATAATAAGGAAAGCTTTATGGGGGTTGAATTACTATTAAAAAGTTTGCAGTAGCACCTTCTAGAGTATCCGCTGTTGGAGTTCTGGGAGTATTTTCTAATTTGTGACTAAATATGCAGGTCATACATTGCTTTAAAATAGTCTCTTAAAAAATAAAGTGCAATATTTTCATTTTACACAATGGCTGATGAAGTTTTGTAACAATTCCGGTGAACCTTTATACATAAGACGACACCCTTGCTATAACCACAGGTGAGAAGCATCTAGCGTATAGAACCAAAGGTTAGTCAATGCCGTTCGAGTTGAGGAAAGCAAAAGGTGGCAATGTAGAGTCTATCCTCAATAGCACTTTTAAAATCTAAATTAAGATAGAATAATTATGAAATCAATAATCTACGTTTGAAGAGTGATTATACTTTAGATGTAAGTAATTACGTTTTAATGAAGACTCATATCTATTTGGAAAAAAATGCTGAAATATAACTTTTGCTTGCCCTAATGAATTGTAGGGAGCAACTCCACAGACAGTACATGGACTACCAACAGCAGTGGTGCAGAAAATAAATAAAGGTTATTGTTAGCGATCCTGCTCTTCCCAGTTTCTATTGTCTGTCCAAGATCTTGTTGACAAGGTGCATGGATTGCCTGCCAATTAGTGGGAAACATGACATCAACTCTAACAGGGTTTTTAAAGCCTATGGTAACAGTGATCACCCTTTGTATTGCCATCAGTATGAGGAAACATGACATTGCAACTATTGAGTATTTAACTTTCCATTTCCTTGAGGATTACTTTTTTTAGTATTTGTTGAAAATTCAAAGCTGTAGAGGCAGTTAATTATCCTTGGAAGATATGTCTTGGTCTTCTGAAAGATGGACGCAGGAATTACAAAACTAGTAATTTGTAGAACAATATGTAAGTCCAAACTTCTTGGTGGCAAAGCGAGGCATTTAATCAACACTCATGAGGGAAATCAATCAGGTTGAAGTTCCTAAATCACCTAAAATTATTTCGATAAACATCTATAGACAAATATGTGGCCTCCAGGCACTCGAATCACCAAATGGATTTTTGTTGGATTTTTGTTGGAGCTTTGGAATTATTTCCTACTAATATTCCGTCCTGAATTTTCACCTTTGTAGAAAGTTGTTCAAAGCCCATATGTCGAGTACATACTCCTAAATATTTCTGGAACAGGAAAATCATGACTATGACTATGTACTGTGTTTGTAGAGAGAGAGTCCACAGCTGAATTATCTAGGATATCTAGTTATTTTGCACTGCACAAACAACGATTATTATGGCAGCGTACTCCCCATCATGGTGACTTTTCGTACAGATCTGGGAAGGCAAGCCATCGACCTCAAGGTAGCATAGATTAATAGTGTATATTGTGTTGGTGGTGGTTAGTAGAAAGTTTGTTGAGCTGTAGTTTCAAAACGGTGTGTGTGTCTTCGCATGATAGAGTGAGATTGATTTGGAAGATCTTTGTGCTTTTTTATGTGTGCGCCAAAAGACATTTCCATTTTTGCCTTAATGAGGGTATGATTGTACACTGCTTGACTCGAACTTGTGGTTATCTAAATCCAGATTGATGTCTCATGATGCAAATTTATAGTAGTTTCATGTGTGTTCCTAAGGTGTAGGTTGTTGTGGTATGCTGATGGTGTGTGGTGTTGTTGGATACACTATGCTGTTAGATGTCAAAGCAAGCTGAAATATGTTATTTTATATGGGTCTTGAATGTACTTTAAGCACTGTTTAATGTACTTTTTGAGCTGACACACAATGAGTCTTTGGTTAGGTTCTATTTACCACCTCCGATGAGCATGTTTGATTCCATCCATTATGGGAGAGTTTTTTTACATTTTCTATTACTTGTCTTTTTAATGTGATATTAAGGCCCATATTTATACTTTTTGATGCAAAACTGCGCCGGCGCAGTTTTGCGTCAAAAATATTACCGCCGGCTAACGCCATTTTGGTGCGCCGTACGGGCATCAGACTTATACTTTGACGCACGGCGGCGAAACAACAGATGGGAGTAATTATTTTTGACGCACACCGCGGCATCAAGTCGTAAAGGAAAACGACGTTAACGCGGCGGAAATGCCTGTGGGTCGATTTACGACACCGCAAACCGGATAGTAGCCGTTTTTTTTGACGCAATAAAAAAACACAGCGAACACAGCCATTTCACCTGAGGAGAGCCAAAATGGATCCCAGATGCCACTACAGACCCCAGGAAGATGACAGCAGACCAGGAACCAGCCAGGAGGATCCACACAAGAACCAGGACACTTTTAAGAAGAAAATAAAGTGTTGCTTCAGTGCAGAGGAGCAGGGAAATCCTGGTTAAAGAGGTGACGGAACACCAGCACCAATTGTTTGTCACATCAAAGTTGCCAATCAGTAGGAGAGAGGCTATATGGCAACAAATTGTCGACAAGATTAACAGTGTGGCTGAAGTACGCAGAACAGTCATCGAGTGCAAGAAACGCTGGCATGACTGCAAACGCAGGACAAAGGAAAAGATGGCCAGGAACAGGAAGGCAGCACTGCAGACTGGAGGTTGGAGTCCAGCACACCAGGAGCCCCTGGACCACATGGAGGAGATGGTCGCAGCCGTCATCCCTGAGGAGATCGTCACAGGGATTCAAGGACAGGACAGCGCAGACTACCAGGAGACAACGCACATGCAGGGTAAGTCGAATGGAGAATTAAAAAGCACTAATGTCAACTGCAACCGGGGGGGAAATACCTACTACACATTGCATGTAAGTCATCATATACATGGAGTGGCATGGGTAAAGGGGCACGGCAGGGGGGCATGGCCCGTTCTGAGAAGACCTGGGGCACACCATTACACAACACCAACAACAGTCCCATGGGGGCATGCTGTCATGCCAACGATGGAGCAAAGGGAAAGCCACGACAGGAGGGAAGGCCACCACATCAAACTGACATCCTGGCACTCGTCAGCCAACATACCTCCTACATTAACTAGGGCCCTATTAGCAATCCTCTAGCCAAACCGACAACTGCAATGTAACTGCGACAACAGTTGCCACTACCACCTCTGATCTGTGTGCAGCTCAAGTAGCCAATGGCAGTAACCTCCCCATGGAACATACATACCTAAATTAGGGGGTGAGGATGACATCTGCAACAATCTCCTGAAACAAGACAAAGGCCCCAGTACACTCAAATGTCAATGCCCATAGTTGTCACAAACATCAGCCAAAGTAAACAACAATAGGAGCGACACAGCACTAAGGACACACCCATGCTGCATATGTCAGGGTCCATCCTGTGCCTGGGTAACAAGGCAACATCCCAAATGTCATACTGCTCAGACAACAGCATTGAGGAGGGGACACATGTAACTGGTCACTGAAATACACCTGCACAGTCAGAGGACGAACTTACGACTATCAGGGCAATCCAATGTAACACACATTACCCAACATCAGCAGGACACATTAACAATGTCAACATCTATATCAGATCATAACATAGCCATGCATAGGATATGCAACATGTCAATTACATTTAAGCCGATGTGAACAATCAGGGATTAGGGCAGGTCCTGATAGTTAAGTGTGCTGCCAGGGCCATGAGAACACCCACAGCCAGTGAAAGGTCTCAACATGAGAATGGATATACACGGAGGGTCGAGTAGGACAAGAAGGTGGCAATTCTCGACTTGGCATAAACCAACACCTAGAGGCGATGAGGCTGACAAGTCTGATAACTCAATAACATACATGTGACACACAGGTGGGCCATAGGCCTGAAACAATGCCCATCTAAAGGACTGCAGATATTAATACAAAACAAGATCACAAAGTGAATTCATCAAAAGGCAGGCATGTCACGTCAAAATTGTCACAACACAGACACACTAATTGTACCCTGTTTCATTGCAGAGGAAGATGGATCTTCTACCGATATGCCTGTCCCAGATTTCCCTGATGACATGGATGACGAGCCGATAAACATTCCCCAGGAGACTATCCAAAAGGTCCTTGAAACCCTCCAGACACCACCTTCTGTCACAAGGAGGAGCACACAACAAGCAGCCATCGCAGAGGACCCACCCACCACCCCAATTGTAAGACCTGCCAGCTCCAATACAGCTGAGGACTCAGACGACACTTGCACCAGATTTGAGAGAACTGTAGTTGGAGTACAGCGGGAGCTGGCCAAGGAGGTGCGGGTAGGGATGCAAAATATAGCAGCCAGCCTTGAGGGGGTGCGTTCGTGCATGATGTCATCTGCAGATCAGGCAGCAGTTATGCAAGCCCTAACATCTATCTTGCAGGAACTGCAGAAAATCCAGAAGGAAATCAGCACAGCTGTAATACAGTTGACCCAACACCTACAACAGCAATCCTGTCAACGCGTGCACCAATGCAACATTGAACCCCTCAGGGCCGACCTGGCTGCCTACCATCGTGATGTGTAACTTGCCAGTCTTGCAACAACTGTACTCAAGCACTGTTCTGCAAACCACTGTATATCTTGTCACCCAGCCCAGTGATTGTCTCTCTCCTACTCATTGGCTAAGTCTGTCCCTTTGCACTGTCTGAAACAGCAACCCCAGCATGACAAAAGCATTTTGGTAAACCCTTGTGTTGGATCACTGTAGGAAGTTGGCTCTGTATGCACTGTTTCAAAGTAAGGAATAGTATGCACAGAGTCCAAGGGTTCCCCTTAGAGGTAAGATAGTGGCAAAAAGAGATAATACTAATGCTCTATTTTGTGGTAGTGTGGTCGAGCAGTAGGCTTATCAAAGGAGTAGTGTTAAGCATTTGTTGTACACACACAGGCAATAAATGAGGAACACACACTCAGAGACAATTCCAGGCCAATAGGTTGTTGTATAGAAACATATATTTTCTTAGTTTATTTTAAGAACCACAGGTTCAAATTTTACATGTAATACTTCAAATGAAAGGTATTGCAGGTAGGTACTTTAGGAACTTTGAATAATCAAAATAGCATACACAGTTTTCAAATAAATCACATATAGCTATTTTAAAACTAGACACAGTGCAATTTTCAACAGTTCCTGGGGGGAGTAAGAGTTAGTTAGTTTTTGCAGGTAAGTAAACCACCTACGGGGTTCAGGTTTGTGTCCAAGGTAGCCCACCGTTGGGGGTTCAGAGCAACCCCAAAGTTACCACACCAGCAGCTCAGGGCCGGTCAGGTGCAGAGGTCAAAGTGGTGCCCAAAACGCATAGGCTTCAATGGAGAAGGGGGTGCCCCGGTTCCAGTCTGCCAGCAGGTAAGTAGCCGCGTCTTCGGAGGGCAGACCAGGGGGGTTTTGTAGGGCACCGGGGGGGGGGACACAAGTTAGCACAGAAAGTACACCCTCAGCAGTACGGGGGAGGCCGGGTGCAGTGTGCAAACACGCGTCGGGTTTGTCGTTGAAATCAATGGGAGACCAAGGGGTCTCTTCAGCGATGCAGGCAGGCAAGGGGGGGGGGCTCCTCGGGGTAGCCACCACCTGGGCAAGGGAGAGGGCCTTCTGGGGGTCACTCCTGTGCTGGAGTTCCGATCTTTCAGGTCCTGGGGGCTGCGGGTGCAGAGTCTTTACCAGGCGTCGGGATCTGGGAGTCAGGCAGTCGCGGTCAGGGGGAGCCTCGGGATCCCCTCTGCAGGTGTCGCTGTGGGGGCTCAGGGGGGGAAACTCTGGCTACTCACGGTCTCGCAGTTGCCGGTGAGTCCTCCCTGAAGTGTTGTTTCTCCACAAGTCGAGCCGGGGGCGTCGGGTGTAGAGTAGCAAGTCTCACGCTTCCGGCGGGAAACGCAGTTGTTTTAAAGTTGCTCCTTTGAAACAAAGTTGCAGTCTTGGGTGAACAGAGCCGCTGTCCTCTGGAGTTTCTTGGTCCTTCTAGAGCAGGGCAGTCCTCTGAGGATTCAGAGGTCGCTGGTCCCAGGGAGAGCGTTGCTGGAGCAGTGTCTTTAGAAGTGGGGAGACAGGCCAGTAGAGCTGGGGCCAAAGCAGTTGGTGTCTCCGTCTTCTCTGCAGGGTTTTCCAGCTTAGCAGTCCTCTTCTTCTTAGGTTGCAGGAATCTGAGTTCTTAGGTTCTGGGGAGCCCTTAAATATTAAATTTAAGGGCGTGTTTAGGTCTAGGGGGTTAGTAGCCAATGGCTACTAGCCCTGAGGGTGGGTACACCCTCTTTGTGCCTCCTCCCAAGGGGAGGGGGTCACATTCCTATCCCTATTGGGGGAATCCTCCATCTGCAAGATGGAGGATTTCTAAAAGTCAGAGTCACCTCAGCTCAGGACACCTTAGGGGCTGTCCTGACTGGCCAGTGACTCCTCCTTGTTTTTCTCATTATCTCCTCCGGCCTTGCTGCCAAAAGTGGGGCCGTGGCCGGGGGGGGCGGGCAACTCCACTAGCTGGAGTGCCCTGTGGTGCTGTAACAAAGGGGGTGAGCCTTTGAGGCTCGCCGCCAGGTGTTACAGCTCCTGCAAGGGGGAGGTGATAAGCATCTCCACCCAGTGCAGGCTTTGTTACTAGCAATAGAGTGACAAAGGCACTCTCCCCATGTGGCCAGCAACATGTCTCGAGTGTGGCAGGCTGCTAAAACCAGTCAGCCTACACAGGTAGTTGGTTAAGGTTTCAGGGGGCACCTCTAAGGTGCCCTCTGGGGTGTATGTTACCATAAAATGTACACTGGCATCAGTGTGCATTTATTGTGCTGAGAAGTTTGATACTAAACTTCCCAGTTTTCAGTGTAGCCATTATGGTGCTGTGGAGTTCGTGTATGACAGACTCCCAGATCATATAATCTTATGGCTACCCTGCACTTACAATGTCTAAGCTTTTGCTTAGACACTGTAGGGGCACAGTGCTCATGCACTGGTGCCCTCACCTATGGTATAGTGCACCCTGCCTTAGGGCTGTAAGTCCTGCTAGAGGGGTGACTAATCTATACTGCATAGGCAGTGTGAGGTTGGCATGGCACCCTGAGGGGAGTGCCATGTCGACTTACTCGTTTTGTCCTCACCAGCACTGGCAAGCAGTGTGTCTGTGCTGATTGAGGGGTCCCCAGGGTGGCATAAGACATGCTGCATCCCTTAGAGACCTTCCCTGGCATCAGGGCCCTTGGTACCAGGGGTACCAGTTACAAGGGACTTACCTGGATGCCAGGGTGTGCCAATTGTGAAAACAAAAGTACAGGTTAGGGAAAGAACACTGGTGCTGGGGCCTGGTTAGCAGGCCTCAGCACACTTTCAAATCAAAACTTAGCATCAGCAAAGGCAAAAAGTCTGGGGTAACCATGCCAAGGAGGCATTTCCTTACCATCACAATGTAAGATGTCACTATAATGGACTCACAATCATGGACAATGTACAGATAGCACTACAGCACTTTTCAATAAATAGCACTTACACAACAAATCTGTCTCTGGGTAACACCATGCTGTGTTGGACAGAAGAATGCTTCCTCGGGGGATAACTAAGTCATCAAATAGTGCCCGCTAAATGTTGTCAACATGCAAAAATAACACAATAAACATGCCACACTAATCTAAGTAAATACAAAAAAACCTGCACAAATGAAGGTGCCGGAGTTAACGTACAAATAGGTAATCATGCCGAACTGTGTCACAAATGATGTATGAGGGTCATGAAGAAAAGAATACAAGATTTCCAATGAGAACTCATCTTATAAGGGTGTGCATGATCATCACACTGCAGTCAGACCTAAAACTGTTTTCCCAATATCAAGTCTGGAAGCACTGTTAGTGACTTTGAAAACACACTTATCAACAGAAACACATTGGGAACCATATTAACTGTGATTGGTGGTTGCAACAAAGGGTAGACACTTTGCAAGGTAGCTCTGGGTTAGCTGCCAATCGTACAGCTCAGTTGGGATTTGTTTGTAGCATTGGACACAGATGTTACAGTACAAAAGAGATGTACACGGAATCCAAACCCACAATCAAGTACCATTCAACACATACTATTAAGGGGTAACCAAATATTTATTAAAAGCTAACCATAGATGAGGAAACTGAGGGACAAATCTTACCTACCCTAATCTACCCTGACTACTCATTACCCACAACTGTCCCTAACTAACCTAAGCTACATTTATTTATCACATGTAACAAAACGTTCTAAACATCTACCCCGACCCCCCTTATGAGACGGGACACATTTAGGACAACACATACTAACCTAAACACATACTATACTATCCTAAACTTTGGTAAAACATTTTTTTATGTTTTATGCTTTTTTTTTTTTTTACACACAAGAACCCCAACACAGCCCCCCACCCACCCACACGTGTAATAAGTCAAAAAAGAAACAAGCAGGACCCCCTACCCCCCACCCACTAACACTTACTAAACTAACAGCCTATACTAACCTAACACTAAGCCCACTGAGTATAAGAACAAGGAAAGAGGAGGGAGCACTTTGTCCATCTTGTTTTCAAGTCTATTGAAGCCTGCAGGGTCAACAGCTGGAGCAGTGGCAGTCTGGGTACCGGTGGAGGAGGTCTGTGTGGGCTGTCCTGCACCGGTGGCAAGGCTGGGGCCAGGAAGTCCAGCAGATGTTGAATCAACAGAGCCAGCTGTGGGTGGGGCCACCTGGCTCTGACTGGTGGTTGTTTCTGTGGTGGCTGCAGTAGGCCCACCCTGTGGGAAGGCTCGCTATGCCCCGGAGGCACGTTCATGGTGATATCGCCGGGCCATCCTCCGGAACCCCGACTCCACCAGCAGGATGTGCTGGTATCGCATGGCCCGACGCTGAAATTCACGGATCTGGTCAGGAGTCATGTTAGCTGCTGTGAAGACAAATGCAGATATGCCACATTAGTAACTGCATTGTGTGAAACAGCACAGCAAGTTAATCAGACAATACATCTACTGTACTTCTAACAGCTCATAACACAATACAGAGCATCGAATGTTCCTGAGGAAGTACATGGCAGGCCAGACAACAAAGGTCACATCACACAAAGCACATTCATAACCCACAAGATGGGTAACAACTGGCCTTGACTTGCAATCTGACTTCTGACAGTTAACATCTAAGAATCATGCTGCATATCCTCCACCAAGAGCTGGGCTACAAATGTCAGTGTACGGAAAGCAAAACTAAAGCCACATTGTCTGCAAGTTGTAACTGGACTTTCCAGTATGGTACCAAGTGCCAAACCTGGGTGTGTATACTAGTATGCAACCAAACCGTCACTTCTTCACAGGTATGTGTAACATACTGGTAGCATCAATACTAGGTACCCCATTCACAAACCCATGGCCGTGTTTGAGGGGGGGCGGTGGATATACAACTATAATTTGCCAACAACATGTACACCGAGGAGTGTATAGGCTAATCCACACATGTTTGTCTCTACAGACACACCACAGGTAAGGTCTAACTACAATTTGGAGTCAGCAAACCCTAGAGCACTCAAAGGGTCAGACATGTCAGGAAAATCAGAACTTAGTACACAGCATATACTTCCAGTGAGGCCTGACTTACATCAGACACAGAGTTGCTAGAACACCCATGATCATGAATTGCATGCACACCTAGGCCATTACACTCAGGTTCCACAGACTTGATGCACTACATGTGGAAGTACATGATGCTAGGAGGTTCTACCTACTGTTTCAAAATTACGTAGGTAAATAGTGAAGCAGATGTCTATTGGGAAGCTATTAGCTCCACCAATCTTTGAGAATGTGGGTCTGACAGGCTGACATAATAGGGGCTGACTTCCATTGCGACTCTTGGTGATACAAGTGTCAGACACATGACTATCCCCTGTACTCACAGTGGGGCCTACAGGGATGTCCTACAATCCCTACATGATACCACTGGATACGCATTGCCTAACTCAAAACATGTGAAAACTGCATTCCCACTCATGGAACAAGTGAAAAACTTGCCCGCAGCATCACACCTTGCTATGCGTCCAACTCACACGAGTCCATAACCAGCAAACACAACAAATAACAGACATATCAACACTTACTGTAGTGGTCCGGGTCCTCAAATGTCGCCACCTCTCCCACCTTGTAGGGCGCCGGTCCACGTGTAAGGTATGGAAGGAAGAAATGTGCTCAAAATCTGTGCACAGTGCAACATTTTCAGTGTCATTTACAATGTGTAGGCTGAATAAGTAAATGGCAGCCATTCAGACATGATGGTACTGCATCTGATATTTCACGGCCAACTTGTACATTGCATGGGTCTCCTGTGACAGTTACACACATATCTGCACACATACATTGGCCCTAACTATCATGTGGTTGCAAACTTGCCCCATAATTGGTGAGCACTAAAAAATATGGAGTGTAATCGTCTCATCATGTGCATCCAAGAGAGACATCCAAAGCCTGGTTACTTGAGGACTGCATTACCATTCAAACATGCCTTGTGGCCATGACACATTTAGTGCACATAGGCCCAATGTACAGAGAAGGGGCAGGGACTCCTGTAAGCCATCCTGTTGTTACCGTATAGTCAATTGATGTGGCCCAGCTATGGTGATTTGCACCAACCATGGAGATGTAAAGCCATGTGCATACACTTAGACTGCCATCCATATTTGGATTGTGGCTCAACTGATTCCAACAAACATCTTACGATGTTAGCTGAGGGCATCTTACACCTTTACACAATGTATTCAATTCATGAACTGACATTTATCCTAAAAGATTAAGAAACACAATAATCCCACACATTCATAGTACTTCTGTGAACGCTTTCCTTCCACACTCACCAGACTCACGAGACCAATGTTTGAGCCACTTTGCTATCATAAATTGTCGTGAAGGCAGCACTCATTTTCAGCATCATGTAGTGATTCTAAAGTCAGTCTAGCAATTGCGTCAACATAGTTGGCCTAAATGTTGATACATCTGTACTTCTCTGTCAATAATACCCTATATAGGCATGATTGGCTCCTATTTTGCTAGCTGTGCTGACAGAAAGGCCGCACCAATTTCCTTCATGGTAAAGTTACCTGTAAGTTTGCAGAGCACGTGCTACCTGACAGCTAGCAATTGTGATCCTTGCCATAGTGCATCAATGATCCCCTTATATGTCCCCAAAATTACACACAGTCATCAAGTTAGCTGGCAGACATTGCACTAATCCACTGATGTCACTACAGAGCATTTAATTGTGCACAATAACAATAGTCGTACTCACCAACAGTGCCACCAATCATGATTCCCAGGTGGTCCAAGAGATCCTGCTCCCTGGTGATGAGGTCAGCCCACGGTGCTTCAGCTGGTGGTCACTCCTCTGGCTGGCATACACACGCTGCAGGTGATGCAGCACCTTTCCCCACCGGATTCTGCGCGCCTCTGTCGGGTACCCCTGTATGACCCTGCCTGGATCATGAGCAGCAAGAAATGTGTCACCAGCCAGATGAAGTCCCCCAACTCCTCTTCCCCCATCCTGCCAAGACGTGGCCTACCAGACATACTTATAATTGAAGAGAAGGAATAGGGGTAAAAAAAAATAGAAAGGGGAAATGGGTGAAAGTAGGGGTAAAAAGACAGATAAAAGGTAAACCTAAACACTAAAAGAGCCCAACTATCCCCAAATTAACACTACCCACAACAGACTCCCACAAACAATAAATCGACAAGATAAATGGACAAATGTAGACAAAACACAGTACTACAATATACACAAACAAAATTTGTTTCACAAAAGGACTTTACAGATAGCACACAGGACAAATACAGCACAAAATCTCTGGACAACACTCTACACAGCCACACAGTCTAGAAGGATCATAGACTGCAAAGTGAAAGTGAAAGTACACCCACTGTACATGATCTGTAAACAGGATATCCTATTACATCACTTCCTGAATGAAAAGTCCTGCCTTTTTCGCGTTATGCGTCATTTTTTGTTGCACAAAACTGTATTTGCGTCATTTTTTTTGAAGCACAGACGTGAATATTAACCCGCATCCACATAATGATACATGGACTGTACAAATATCTGGATGCGGGCTATATTTCACTCCTGTGCGTCAAAAAAAATGACGCAAATACAGTTTTGTGCAACAAAAAATGACGCACACCGCTAGGGACGTCAAAATTACAGTGCATTAATTGGTTTGGGCATTTTTACTTGTTTTTTGGTTATTTTACATTTGGAACACATCAGAGATTGGCTAATTGAAGACAGTAGGGTGTTGATGGTGTATGTTCACATGTGTGACATCATACTGCAGCGGAACATCATCCACTACACCCTTCACAGTATGTTTACAGTTGGCTGACGTCATAGATGGTCATAAGTGTGGCCTACATATATGTGTGGCACAAATTGTGCATGTTCGCCATAAGGACAGGATAGCAATGTGACGCACATATGTACAATACCTAATTGCCTTTGGCTCGAAGTGTGTGCTTTGACAACTAATTTGTTGGTTGACCAGGTGTGTGTGTACATCACATGAAGCATTATTGTACATTTGGTTGTATGAATGTGACGTCCATGTGTCCAACCCTAAGATGCAAGTAAAAATTGGAATGAGCAAGGGCATGTGTTAGTCATACATGTAACAACACCACAAAGTATACTTCCAAGTTTTAGGGTCACGTAGACACCACATGTGACATAGCATGCACCAGATGGATGGCAGACACATGTTCATGTCAAAGGTCCACAATTTCTACATCCTATGTCCTAAAGTATTGGTAAGAGCTTCCTAGGCACTAGTTGATGAATCCCACAGTGAGTCATACACATGTGTTGAGGAAGTGGGTACCATGTTGGTTGCACAGACAGACAAGGGTCAATCTCATATGTATGACGACACCGCAGTTGAGGCCAAAGAAGTAAGCCCCAACTATCAAGTGGCTGTGGTGGACCAGCATACAAGACAGCACGTGTCCACATATTTCCAGTGATCATTTGCACATAGGTGTCTTGTTCATGTGTGTGGTCCAATGATGATCCTGTACATTTTTTGGGATGTCATTTGTCACAGTTCGGACCAGGACTCATCATGAGTCAGTGGCAGCTATTCCTGTAACTACTGAGTATCCTTTGTTGATCAATGTGAGTAAAGTAGATGTGGACATGTGAAACAACATGTAGATGGTCCCACCCTGTCACTAAAGACGTGTAATGAGACAGTCAACAGGGCAACCTTGGTGTGCTGAGTGAGATAATGTCTCAATTGTCATGTTCCGGCAGGTGTCATTACAACATTTGTACACAGGTTGGCCTCTGCACTTCCCACTGCATCTGGGAACATCATAGCCTCTGTGCTGTTTATTCTCGCAGCTATTCACCACACACAGCCCATCACTATGTTGTGCGCACTGTGATGCTGTGTGTGAACTGTCATGGTTCTGACATTTGTGTATTATTCATGTACATTATCAGAGGTTGCTGGTTGTGCTGAAAGCCCCGTACCCATGCCCTGCCTATGACCCTGGGACACTGCCACACTTTGTCATTCATGCATAAATGCAACCCAGAAAAGGGATTGGGCATGAATTTTGCATTTCCAAGAGGATTTAACTCAAATGGTACAGTTAAAAGGCAGATGATGCTATACAATGTATTTGTGTATGCATGGTAGAAGCCCATGCCCAATGCCCTCTGATGAATGGCAGGTTTGATAACGCAAGTGTGGTACATATGTAGACACAGGGATACTTTGGTGTGACGCACAGACAGTTGCCAGTCAGACTGACAGAATGCAAGATGATTCAGGAGCCAGCTACTGGACAAGTTACATAATCAGTGGTCTGACTGAGACTGTTTGGAGGATAAACTAGACAGTTGACATGTCAATCTGTGTATGTCCTGTGTTTTTGAAGGTGACAAATGAACCCAAGGGCTGTGTTACACGGCTTAATTACTATCAATGGTTGACGATGTATTTGACATAATGGCAACTCCTATGCTGTTCCAGGCATCATCAGGGGCAGTGCTTTTTGTAATGGGTGTTGTGCATGGAGGTGATCACAGGTGTGGGCTGCATCTGTTTCTCACCAGTCCTGTAGGTGAGACTTGCATTCTAAGGGCCAACAGACATTTTCACAAGGGGAAGCAATCTACATGTGCTAACAGGGCTTTGAAATTAGAAGAAGTGTATAAATTGACCTGACATCCTTGCAGTCAGATGTTCTTTGACAATGGCATACCTTAGGAAAGGGTGTAGCACACTGGGTTGCTAATGTTGGTCTGTGTTTGTAGAGGAGGTATTATCAGGGTACACATCTTAGTATTCCAGGGACCTCTTCCGACATGTGGGTTGTGACCAGGTGCATGGGTGTGTCAGGAGTTAGGAAATGGCCTGACATGTTCATGGAATGTCATGTGCGCAATGCATGTCATATGTGTGGCACTTGTGCTGTCTATGTTCTGCTTCTATGGAACTCTAGTCACAGATATTCCTTGCAAATATTGGATGCAGTTGGACTAACTGCTGTCAAGGGTCTTGTCAGACATTCCTGTTAGTGATGCCAAAGCACGTTGACTGCCTCATGTATGAGGCTTGTTTTCCCCTTATTGAGTGATGGTGTCTTAGTTGTGTGCCATATGCTGCGTTGGACCTTGCTTTCAACATGTATGTGTGAAATAGTTGTGGTCCTCTGCTATAGGCCTTCAAAGGAGATATGTACATGATATATGTCATTTAGAGTGTGTGTGTATGTGACCATTGTATGTTAGGCATCACATAAGCTCTGGGATGTTCTGTGTCCTACTCAGTATCTCAGCAATGCTCCATGAGGCAACACTCTTATTCTGATAAGTAGAGATGAAGGTGTGTAAAAAGGAATAGCCAGACCATGATATGGTGATTATAATAGGTGTTTATTTACATTAGTTAACTAAAGTGGTGATGGTGATCATATTCAGAAGAAATTATTTACAATCTGTTGCCGCCTGCGTATACCAGCAGCTGTGTTCTGTAGTTCCCCCTCCTGTTGCAGGCCAGCATCCTCCTCTTCCTCCTCTTCAGGCATGTGTGGCTCTGGTTCCAGGAGGGGAATGTTTCTTTTGATACAAATGTTGTGCAATATTGCACATGTGAGGATGATCCTACAGACCATCTTGGGGCAATATAGGAGGCTACCACCAGTGATGTCGAGGCAGCGGAACCTTGACTTGAGGATGCCGAAGGTCCTCTCGACAATGCTGCGTGTCCTCCTATGGGCCTCGTTGTATGCACGCTCTGCAGCTGTACTCGGGTTGCCAAATGGTGTCATAATCCATGGCTGGATGCCATACCCCTGATCAGCTGCAAGATAAAATGAATGGGATCATGTTAATGTAGATGGCACTATTGAAAAGACCTTCAATGGCAGTAGTTGTCTTGTGTTGTCTGTGACTCTTTTGTGTACTAATGTGACATCCTATGCTTGTAGGCTATACCATCTGCATTGTGTTGTTTCCTTGGCTGAACAGGTGTTTGTCTGCTAACCGTTTGTCAGCAGTATGTTTTGGGATTTTCAGTTCAGTGTGCCCTCCCTAGCATTGTGACTTTTGATACAGGTGTCCGTGTGTCTTCAATGGGGGTGAGATGATAGTTCCACGCACAGTTACAATTGAAAGTGTTGTTAACACGTTCATATGAAAGTACCCTGGACATCCCATACCTTTAGACTTAGGCAATGTATTAATGTAAAGGTCATTGGGACACTTACAATTTGCAAGGTGACATTTAGGCAACCACACTCATTGACGTCTTCACATTAGGCTGTACAGTAAATTCCGATGTGTGACAGGTTCAATGGTGACTTAAGAAACATGGCTAGCGATGTCACGACCTCAGTGTGTTGCTGTTGACATGTTGCTGTTGTGGTGTATGTGTTGTGTGTCCTAGAGGGTTGCTGTGCAGTGTATATATATGTAGGTTTTCGTACTTACCAACAAGTAGTCCATTGCCATACCGTCCATCCTGGAAGTGTTGATTGATGGTGCAGTGACTGAAGATGTATGAGTCATGTACACTCCCAGGATAATTAGTGACGATGTTGGTGATCAATCCTTGGTGATCGACTATGGCCTGCACGTTGATGGAATGTGTGTGCTTCCTGTTGCGGTAGAGGTGTTCAGTTGCAGCAGGTGGCACAAGGCGTACATGTGTGCAGTCGATTGCACCAAGGACGTGTGGGAAGCCACTAATGAGGTAGAACCCCTGTTTTGTTTCCTGCTGCTTCTGCAGTGTGTTAGGGAAGCAGATGTGGCGGGGTGTCAGTCGAATGATGGCGTCCAGTACTTTGGGCAAAAAGGCGGAGAATGATGGTTGTGATATTCCGCCAACCAGGGCACCAGTTGTTTGAAAAGAGCCACTTGCCGGCATATGAAGTACGGCAAGCAGCTTTGTTTCTGTTGGGATGGTGCGGGGTGTCACCGAAGTGGGGGCCAACTGCTGTTCAATGTTTCGCAGCAGCTGCTGAATGGCCTGCCAGTTCAACCGGTACCTCTGTATGATGTCGTGTTCCCTGAGGCCCTGAAGGGTTGTTCTTGGGCGGAATATCCTCTCCTGCCTTCTGCGCTGCCTTTGGGGTTCCTGCTGGTGTTGTTGTAGCTGCTGTTGTTGTTGCTGGGCTCTGCGTCTGCGTGAATGCTGGATTAGAATCACCTCCATGTCTCCCTGTTGCTGCTCTGCTGTTTGTTCTGTGTGTTCTGATTAAATACAGGTGTGTTTGCCCTATTTTAACGCCTGCCCTGACCCAGGCGTTAATTTTTTACGCAAATCGGGCTGTGCGTCATTTTCTGGCTCCGCCTCCCGGCCGTGCGTCATTTTTGCCCAAAAGCATAAATATGACGCTTGGCAGTATAAGCCATTTTTTTGGACGGGAACGCCTACCTTGCATATAATTAACGCAAGGCGGGTTGCCACATCCAAAAAATGACGCACACGGCGGAATTTTGTCGTCCGCAGGCTCGGGCTTCAAAGTTTAAATACGGGGCAACGTTTGCACTGATTGTGCGTCAAAATTTTTTACGCACAATCGCCGCAGACGGAGTATAAATATGCCCCTAAGTACTTATGTGTCTGCCATCAGTGATTTATGTTTCTAACAACCTCAAATATATTTCTTCTCAACAATTCATAAAGATTTGTGGAAGCATTCATTAAACTGAAGCCACTTTAGGATGTTCAGCCAAGGAAATTCCCAGATCAGTTCTTGTTCTTTGAGGGTATCTCGGGTCCTACAATCAACCTCCTGTTTTAAGCCACATTAAATGGTTTGTGTTGCTTATGTTAAGATGAACACCTGTCAGTGTCTTATAATTGTGGTCATAAGCTATGAAAGGATTTTATCTAAATTAACATACATATTACTTCTTCTATATCTTTTTCCATTGTTGCTTTCTAGCACACCACCATTGAGAGGCACGTCCACAATGCAGGCCCGATCATCCAGTCAGAATTGATAGGTTTCAATTCTCTACCTTTAAAATTCTACTTTATTGTCAATTAGTCAAAACCAAAGATTTACAATACAAGAGTGACATCTACACCTGTAGCTCAATGGTAAAAATGTCAGTTTTGTCTCGAAACGATCCTACAGAGAAAGAGGGTATGCTCTGTACTGGGATTCAGATATGGGTGTACATAGCACCCTCCTTTGAGTGTGGATCCACGAAATTTTTTGTGCTATTTCCGGAGCGGGACCTCCAATAAGAGTTAGGCCTTGGACAGTAGGCTTAAGTAATATCACTGCTCTGGTCTCGGAGTGGACCCAGTGGAAGTGAAGGAACCAGATTAGGAGGCTTGTGAATATTTTTCTGGGAGTGACAGAGTTAATAATTTTTTCTGTGATTCTAACAAGAAGTTCTTCCACATTGGCAGTACAGTCCCTTCATAATCACTGTTGCCTCAAGGACAAACACATTACATTACTGCAGATTGCTCACACACCTGGAATGGCATCTACTGACAAGGTTTTTGTTTCTCAGAGACCAACTGGATAACACGGGAGTCCAAGGCACCCTTTTGCTGTGCTGGGGCTTTTCAGGAGAAAGAGCTGGACTGTTCTCTGTGGGAACCTTGAACATTTTTGCTGTACTCCTAGTTAAGCCCGCATAACTTCAGGTCTCCTGTGTACACTGCTACAGTTAGAGAAACCAAAACAATGTACAAGGCATGATTATTGTTTTTAGACTGCACCCCTCTCTCTGCTGAGTGACACTTGTCCACGAGACAGCATATTGAGTTTGGAAACAACTCCTGAGGTACAAGGTCTAAAGAAAAAAAAGTGTTGCTATTGCTCTTTTTCGGAAAGAAAGAGCAAACCCTTGTGTTCAGTCTTCTATACATCGCAGATTGATAACAAGCGTTTCAGAAAACTATGTTTAACCACTATTGATGTCAAACTCTTCTCAAGCCTTACTTGTTGATATGTCAAGGCCCCTTTTCTGCTACCGATACTGTAAATTGTAGGATGAAACCAATCAGTGCTGCAGGAGGGTCATTTTACTGAGCAAGGCACCAACCTTTGAACACCATTCTCCTGCTAGAACTTAACAATCTGGTAGAGAGGCATATCACTAGTGATAAACCTCTCACTTCCTCAAATTAATTATATGAAAAAAAATGGCTAGCCACTAAACCTCAAATTCATGCAGTAGGTTGCCATGCAACATCTTGTCCTTGTCTTCAATAGGAGATTCTCTCTTCGAAGAACTTGTGGGTAGTTGCACAGCTGAGACAGAGATGGGCCACGTACCAAAGTCACGCAGCCCAATAGGGGGTAGTCTTTAGGGTATGAGCTTTGTAACATGGTGTAGGCGATGGGTGTGGTGTAGCGGTGATAGAGGACACAAACACTGAGGTTAACTACCCTTTTCAGGGGTTTACGTGCTTTTTATTGTTCTTGGCGGCAGTAAGGGGAAAATAAACTAGAATAGTCTGTTAGTAACTCATGGTTCTGAGTTTCCTTTTCCTTTTCTTCTCTTCCTGCTCTGGTCTCTATCCGTCTCAGATGGGGTTGTTTATTTCTTCCCTTTCTTTTCCTTTCCAGATGGCGTGTTCCGGTATCCTGGCGGCAGGTTTCCTCGGAAGAACACAAACAAGGTGGCAGCCGGTAAGTGGGGAGGGTAAACACTTGTTTGTTTCTGTATATAGGGGTATGTGAGAGGAGGTGAAATACGAAAGGGGGGGGGGTGTGATGGAGGGGTTACTCTATTCTTTTAGTGGGGAGGTGAGTGGGTTTCTTTTTCCTAGTGTCAACACAGTATACGTGAATATTATGGTGCTCAGGGAACTTATCCCACCTCAGACGCTCCCCTTTTAGAAATAGTCACCCTGTCTCCCTTTCTCCCCTTTCCAATCCTCCCCTCGCTTCCTACCCTTCCCCTTCCCTGGGTTCTGCTGCGGCCCTTTACTAGAGCACGTACCTTGTCCAGCCACGACCCTCCTGGGCCGTGGCAGGCTGTCGCGTCCTTCGTCTCCTCTCGGGGTGGCTCTTAAGTCTTTTCTTCCCTCTCCCTTCCTTGGTGTCCCGGGTTGGCGCTTCTCTCCGTCTCTCCTTCTCGGTCCGGTTTGGCGCTTCTCCCCGTTTCTTCTGCGTGGTCTGGCTTGGCGTCTCTCTCCTTCTCGCGTTGGCATATGGTCTCTCCCTCTGCCTCTGTATCGCGTCCCGAGGAGAAGTCCTGTCCCGTCCCGCTGCGTCCTTCTTCAATGTCGGCAACCCGGAACTCCGGGGCCGACTTCCGTCTCCTCCCCCACGCGTCTCCATGACGACGGGGTTGGAGACCTGGCGAGGCGTTCGAGGAGCGCCAGGATTTGGACTCTTGCGGCGCCCTCCTACACATGGATTCTTGAGAATCACCTTCTGCATCAGAGTAGGGAATGAGGGAAAGCATAGTGAAGAGAATATGTCCAAGACCATACCAGTGTCGAGCAGTTCGGACTTTCTGTTCTCCCTGGAACAAAAACGTTCTATGAGAGGATGTCCCAAGGTTGGAACAAATATACATTACCTTCTGAGATGATCTGTGGCCTGCATAGGGGGACCACTGGTAATTGAATAATAAGGTATCTAGATTAACTTGACAAACCGACAGGGAGGCAAACGTCTGTCACTTAATGTGGCCGGATTCAAAGGGGACAGGTACACGCCCCACTGCAAAAACAGAACCGGGGGCAGGAATTAAAACCAGGATACCTGAAAGAGGGCTGGTTCAAGCACCACTGTAATGGTTCCATCTGGCAGTAATCAAAATGGTATTGAGATGCCATTATGCCCGGAAGAGAAACTGCTCTTGCTTTTTGATGTGAAGATGCTTCAACACTCAAAATACATCAACTATCTCTCCTTACCTAGAAAAGGCTCAAAGTTGGATGTTCTTCAGGATTTCACCTATGAGTTATAGCAGTGGCACAGGAAGAGATGGGACTTCTTGTTCAACAATCATCCAAATCTGTGTAAACTCAGATTTGTGCAGGGCAGTGTCTGCAACAAGCCTGGGGAAAGGGCTTTTCATTTTTCAAATTGTTTATTGGATTTTTAAGTAGAAAAGATAGCAGAAAAATAAACAAAAAACATATTTGCATATTAGTTGCAGCACCTACTGATCTTAAAATTCACAGAGTAGAAAATATAAATGATACATTCAAAAGGATTGCGGGCCAATCACTCTTCCACCATATGAGATATGTAGAGAGAAAAAGTATCCTCAAGAACTGGAGCATAAATGGAAACAAGAAACATGGAAATTAAACAAAACTATGATAGATCCTGAAAGAGGCACCCATTGGTCTTTTAAAACAGACTAAACTGGAGCTAGCAGCATATCCTCACTATGTGAGTGTAAAAACTCACCACAGGTTCATAAAGTATCAGGGGTAGCCTTGAAGGAGGTCATCAGGAGAGGTCACTCACAGCAACATGTCAGGAGCATAGGCCCAGCTTGTTCCACAGGGTCTTCAGCCTAAAGACGTTTAATTCACTAAGAGCCTGATTTAGGAAAAGTGGCACTGCACCCAGTGCAGTGCCACTTTCCTTGCGCCCCTTATTGCCAACGTGTGTGCGCTGTATCTAAGATTAGGGGAACTAGCATCAACATTTTTTACGGCAGTTCTGAACTTTGCAGGATTAGCATCAAAAATGTTGACGCTAATCCTTCAAAGCCCATGAGGCCCATTATATTTAATGGTGTGCCTCCTTTTACACCTGCTCTGAGCAGGAGATAAAAGCAAAAAGAAATTTCATAGATTTCTTTGTGCCATTTTTTTGTCCCCTCCCCCCCCAATGGGGGAACGCCCCCTTTGCATACATTATGCTTGGCGCATAATACGCCTCGTTGGGCCACATTAGCGTTTAAAAAACATTATGTTAATGTGGCGCAAGGAGGCGGTAGGGGCTCTTAAATCTGCCCCAAAGAGCCATGCTGCCTGCACCAAGAGTAAATCAGATCCCCATCCACCGGGTGTAAGTGGATAGGCTGTTCCCTCTATTCCATTCATATAAGCTGGCTTCAGTTCCAAAAGCAAGCAATATATTGGCAAGAAATAGGTCTGGTAAGTTAAAATAAGCTGGAAGGTATTTTTTGGAAAATACCCACACATGCATGGACAAATTCAGTGGTAAGAGGACTTGTAAGATCTTTTTCTTCATGTGACTAGATGTCAGACTAGCAGGACACATTTTTATTTCGATAGCATAAACCATAGGGGCCCTTTGGACTCAAATCTCCAGCATACACTGGAGGAATAAAAAGCCTAATTGAAATATCCTGTCTGGAGTCCAATCTGCCCTATGAATTGCCCAGTACCTAGTGTGCTAAGGTTGGGCTACTTTTGGCTGAACTTGAGAATTTCCAACTGGCTTTCCTCTGTTCGTTAAATAAGGGAGGAAGCGTTGACACAATTTGTGACTCATTCCACTTCTTTTGAGTGTTAGAAAAGGTATGATTTATCAGGTGAGAGTAATTTCAGGACCTTGGGTGCAATATGTCCAGCTTTGGGGAGCTTTCTGGTGGGCTTGGGGAAATCAGAGGGCAGTAATCGGCTTAATTTAGAAATTAAGACTTTCCGTTTTAAATTGTCATGCAAAGCGAGGTTTGAACTCCATACTTCGCTTGGATCTCTGTGAAGATAAAAGGATAATTCTGAGAGTGGAAATCTCCACCTATTAGCTAATCGCACAGTGGTCCAAAAAGAGAGATTGTGTGTTTGTGTGTGTTATGCCAGAGTAACGCTAGAGTCGATTTGTTTCTTTTAATAATTGTTTACCTAGCCGTAAGGAGCCATGCATGGTTGGTGTCTGTAAGAATGGGTTGGTATGACATACTCAATGGAGAAAGTTACCAGGAGTCTAAAGGGAAATACACGCTCACTTTCAGTAGTCGGCTATTGCGTGGATACTTTTAAATAACAATTCACAAATTAACAAGAACAAATCTTTTGCACTTACACAGTGCACCCCGTCTATGTAACTAACACACAAGTATATAGGAAAACAGTTCTGGTAGTTATGTCGGATCAAAAACAACAAAGGGACCTTAACTCCCATGTGCCCCATAAATATCCAAGTCCTCATTAATCTTATATAACGTACCCCTCATCACACCAATGGGGTGGCATTAGTCCCTTCCCTCTCGCTCTCTGCAGCCAACTGAGTTATGTCATCAAACCAGGATTATGAGCTATTCAAGTACCCTACATCTTTTCATAATTTTTTGTGCATTCTCTAGCTCTGTAAACCTCCTGCTCCACAAGAGCGCATCGGCCCATTCCACAATCCACATCCTAAGGGTCGGGCCTCCATGGAGGTCCGCAAACAGCAATGTCTAGCTTGGCCGCCTAGTATCCAACCCTAGCAATCAAAGTAGCCTGGGGTCACTCTCTTCTTCTATCTACTCAATAGAACCAGCTTAGGTTGTAGTTGAGTTGACATCTCCATCGCTGCCACTAAGGCAGCCCCTCAACTCACATCCAAAATTGTCTAATGGGTGGGTGTTTCCATTAACATACAGTCCCACACCTTTCTCAGCTGCACATCGGGTGCACCCAGGGCCAGGCTTCCTCCCCATCATCTAGTCTCACAGGAATGACATATATGCTTTAGAAGTATTGTGGTTGGACCAAGCGTAGGTGAGCAGGGAAAGCCAGCAATCTTGTGGCCATTCTGGCCCTCTCCAATCATCATCCTGCCATTCAGAGCATAGGTCCACCAGAGAGTCTGGAGCGTTCACCAACAGAGAACAGTATAGTCTGGAAATACCATGTTTCCCAGTGGGACTTAAGGTCAGCTTTTCCTCTAGCAGGTTGAATTCTGGGAGAATCTCCGAAGAGCCCCCTGACGGAACAAGCAGGCTCTTAAGCTGTAGGAACTTAAAGAACTGCGAGTTGCGAAGTTCATATTTGGCTTTGAGCCCATCGTATGATGCATTTGCTTCCCAGACCAGACATCTCACAGCCAAGAAATGCCTACAGGGTTCCAGCCTCGAAAGTCCATGGCCTTACTGGTGTTGGCCAACCTCTCTCCAACCCACGGAGGAGTCCCAGTGTAGGGGTCGTGTACGAGATTATGTATTTCAGTGCTTGCTGTCATGCCCCTAGTGTTGTTTTGATGGTATCGGGGAAGGCGGGATGGCTCTTAGTGCTGTAGTGCAATAAAGTATTCAATAAAGTGAAGGATGGAATGTTTGAATGAATCTCAACCACTGGTAATTATTCGGGGCTGCTTCCTAGTAACTTTTTTATTTTGCACACCATGCCACTTTAGTTTGGACCCAACCATATGCAAATCAGATTTGACACTGCTCCAATGGGAACAGTCCAACCCAAACTGCCAGGCCAGATCTTCCCTGAACTGGATCACAAGCAACCAAGAATCCTAGTTCATCAGCCAGGTATAGCTTGGTTCCAGTGACAGTGTGCATGTGACCCACAGTTGGGCATACCCATCCCACTTAGGGCGACACACTAAAGTTAACAAAATGGTTGAGGAATGGAATGCTTGAATTAATTTCATCCCTCTGACAGCAACCGCCCGCATTACAAAATCATGCTAGGGGATGCCAAATCAAGCTAGCACTCACCAGCTCCCATTTCTGGAGTCACACACAAAAATAATTCCACGATTGGCAGAATTTGGTTGGTACTCTGTGTAACAAGAGTAACACAGAGTTGCCAAATTCCACCAGTCCACAGGTGGAATGAAGCATTCTGCCCATCTATTGTCATGAAGCCTTACCATGCAACTCAAGGATTTGCATGACTATCACCCGATGTTGTGGGATTATGGAGGTACAGCAGTATATTGTCTTCGTAAAGTGATATGTGGTCTTCTGTCCTCTCTTTTGACTGGAAGCACTAGTACAGGGCAGTTAGCGTTCTATATTCAAAGAAATTAACAGGGGGAAAGCGGGAAGCCCCATCTAGTGCCTCTCTGGGTTGGGATTAAATAAGCCAGTGCGCTGTTCACACCTACTGATGCCCATGAGGATGCATACAGGATCTTGATGAATGTTAGGAACCGTGCCAAAAGTTAATTTTAGACAGGACCTGGAAAAGGAAGTTCTGGTACACAGAGTTGAAAGCTTTTTGAAAGTTCAAGAGGGCTCCAGGTAATTCATGGGATTGTTACTTTTCCTATTTGAGTGACTGTTGGGTCTCCTATTCCAGCTTTCTTCCCAAGACCTGGTATTCCTTTGCCGGTTCCATATGCATGGGTTTGGAAGATAATTGTTGCCCTTTGCACATAAGGAGCAGGCCCTAACCTTTTTCTCAGGAGCCCACAACTTCTTCCCACAGCAGCCATGTGCAATATTGGATGGGTGGGCATACTTTCCAAGGGGCCTCTGATCAGTCACCAGTTCTCCTGACTCTCCAGCTTGAGAGATCAACCACAAATAATGTGGAAGTTGCATGCCTGGTGGCTGGCCGGCCATGTTTTTGAGGCCACTCTTAGACATGACAAAGAATAATGCCTTGCCCTTAATACTGCTTCAGTAGAGTCAAGGTCCTCCCTCAGGGGAGCTCCTATTACAATATACGGGAGCGCCGCAGGACACAAGGAACGCAGTCCTTTTTCCTTATAATTCACGAAGTTACTTACAGGTGTGTACACACACCGATATGAGCATATATGCCAGGACTTGGACTAATGTAGCATTTATGGAACCGTGGTCCTATTCAGTTATTGTGTAAGCCCTGATGAAGTCTTTGAGAGTAATTTTCTCACAGGACGAAACACGTGTTGGCTGTTATTGCTTTAATGGATACTTCATTTCAAGAATAAATTGAACCATTGCCTATTATCCTGGTCCGACTTATGCTTGTTGACCATGAACAAGACACCAAGACACAAAACACATGGATGATTGAACTTATATTCACGAGTGCCTTGACATCTGTTGCCGCTGTGTTGTTTCTATTGCAGAAACATAGGAGGAGTGAAGAGGATCCTCCTGCCAGGAGCACTGTGCATACGTTAATGTGTTACTTTGCGAATTTGGTGATTCACTGTGAGCGCTGATTCCTATGACTATCTTCCCTTCCGTATTTCCCTCCCTCAGGGGACGTTTTCACAGCTTTGATCTGGGGAGAGCTACAGACTATGTTAAGGACAGGAAGAGGCATGAAGAGGTGGAGGTTGTGGCCCTGGAGGCCTCGGAATATACAATACAAATTATGGGTCAGATGCACCTCCTCAATGAGGCTGAACTGGCACGCATTCAGATAACCAACATTGTAACGGAAGCCTCTGGGTGGCCCCCTCAGTGACAGCTATACAAATCGGGCAATAAAGTGGGCAAGCTGCTTTTTACCTGCTTATTTCTAGGCATCAAACTACTACAGCTGTTCCTAAAATACAGAGCCCAGAGTGCCATTTGATTTCTTATGCCAAAGGCGTAGCAGAGGCCTTTGCCTTCTACTACAGGACTATGTATACCTCCCACCCAGTTCCTGTGGTAGAGTGAACAAGTCCCCTGGCTCCCGATTTACCAGTGATTCTGATAAGCCAGGAGAACCACTTGGAATTAGATCACGCCTACAAGGTGGATGAGGTAGTCTTGACAGCCATAGGGATGCTACACTCAGGCCAAGTGCGAGCCCCAATGACCTTCCAGCAGAGCTCCTTAAGAGAGCTCCTTAAGAGGCTGGCTTCAGTGGGGGCTCCCAGAAACCAGCTAAGTGGACTATGAAAGTAAGAAATTCCAAAGAGAGACTTAGAGATCTGCTCAAAGCTGCCATTGTGTGCTTACCTCTCACACTGCTAAGTGTTGCATCCCAGAACACGATAACCCCACCTCTGTGCTCCTCTGACACAACATGTCTTTTTTGAAAATCCAGAACTAGTTACCTTTCAAAGGATTACTTCAGTCACATGGTCAGACCAACAATTTGGTAGCTTTCCAACATAAAACACACCATATCAACACACCCAAGACCACCTTACATGCATTCACCTATCAACCAGAGAACAAACGCAAATTTGAATACTTAGAAGCACAACTAAAAGCCAACACAAATCTAAACGCAATAAATTCTGTTAAAAAACTTTGAGTGGCTGCAGTAATATTTCAATATCCTGACACTACTGAGAACAACAATACAGGACAAAAGAAAGCAAGCACCCTGGAGAAATACAGAGCTAAAAAAGATGAAACAACAAATCAGAAAGTTGCAACGAACGTGGCTCAAAATAAACAGCAGTCAGGACAAACTTCCCCTACGCAAACTTCTGACCCTTGTCCATCACACATTTTCAAGAACATTATTTTATCTACCTCTGCTACCACACCAGTAAGAAGAATCATCAATAATTATTTTAGTACAGGAATCTTTCCAGTATACCTAAAATAAAGGCATACATATGCCCTTTATTAAAGAAAACAAATCCTGACCCACATGACCCTAACTACTACAGATTGATTACAAATGGACTTTTCCTGGGCAAATGGATAGAAAGAGTAGAATTCGCCCAGATGTCACAATTCACTGAAGATAACTCCATACTTTCAGACTACCAAACTGGATCCCACCAAGCAAGAGGCACAGAACCTGCCCTCATCGCTATTTGGGATGACCTTAAAAACACAGTGGACCACAGTGGAGTTGCTTCACTACTTCTCTTGGACCTCTCAGCTGTCTCTGGCACAGTTCACTATAACACCCTAATACAAAGACTGTATGAAGCCGACAGAGGAGACTGCTCTCGACTGGATCACATCCTACCGTCAAAACAGAACCAATGTCATCCATACTTCTCCTTTCTTATCCAAACCGTACTTCACAAAAGCGGGGTCCTTCAAGGTTCAATCATCTTGTCTATGCATTTCAACATTGACAATAAGTCATTATCAGTAAAGCTCAATGATTTTCAGCTCACATGCTACAACTCTGCAGATGGCAAACAAATAAATCCTTAGACTAGAAAGCCCCAAAGACACTGGAAACTAAAAACTCTTCAGTGCCTTGTCGTACAAATCTTACCTTGAGGGTAAGGCTGCTGGTTTTGGGCAGCAGCACTACCAGATGTAGGTGACTGAGTCAGTCTCACACTGGCTGGGAGGTGTCAGCCTGACCTTGTTGGCTAGCTAGCTAGCAGCACCTTACCAAAACCCGAGAAGTGAAGGTAATTTGTGGTGAATCCATTTTAGTTCTTATTGGGACTCAGGAGTTTAGCTTAGCATTTTGGCTTGCAGGCCTGTGCCCCGTCACCTAGTGACATTTAATCTACTTAACTTGCTCTGTTTTATTTCATTTATTTTATTATTTGTTCTAAGATGCAGCCATTGTTTATATATTTTATAGTATTCAGTTCAGGCCGCAGTTGGCTACATCATCTATCTGGGGTCCAGAGAGCACTGAATAATCTGCCAAGACGTTCCTTGAGGGGACTCACTCCTTACAAGGTCCTCTTTGAGATACCTATGTACGTCCTAGATCTAGATGGCCCTGGAATGGTGGCAGCAGACATACCTTTTGACCTAAGTGAACGTCTCACTGCCTTACAGGAGCTTCAACAATTTGGTGATGATAATTCATCTGCCAGTGCTGCCACCTTAGGAATAAGGGATGTGCCAACAACTTCTACAGGCTGGATTCCTAAAGTTGGGGATCTGATTCGTGAGAAGATTGTTATGAAGAAGGAGTACAGCCCATCTTGCAGAGGACCTGTTTCAGTCCTGGGAATACAAGGAACCAGAAATGTCATTCTACCACTGCTGCCAGGTTCCAAAGGGAACAGATTTGTCTCCATTGACAACATCAAATTGCATCATGTGGCGATCCTGCACAGTAGACCCCGAGGTCTCTTGGGTAGTCCCGGGTCCCCTCTTACTACCCAAAAGGATCTACTATGTACCTCCATGAGAAGTGGATCCATCTACCGGTACCATGGTACCTGTTCCCCTGTTTGTACAGACTGCTTATGGTTATTTCATTGACCAAGATGACTTTTCTACAACTTCATCTACATCTACAACTGAAACTCTTTCAAAGACACCTAAGCTCTACATATGGCTTAAAAATAACTATTTGGTTTATCCATGGCATTATTTGTGGATACTACTGACATTACTTGCCTTTTTGTTATGGATTGGTTTTGTGACTGTTTTCTTTGTCTTGATAAATGGTAATTATCTTCCTGAATGCTCTTCTGTCGAGCCAGTGGATAAGGTTTCAATACTATACCTTTCCTCACATAAGGTCCGAAGAGACTTGTCCCTTGTGAACATTTCAGCAGTACCAATTCCGGATGGGATTGTTTGGGATAATGTTCCTTTTTATATATATGGGCCTACCGAGGTTATACAAATTCCTTTATGTTTCTAATGACTGGGATGTTAAAACAGTTGATTCTATGCTTGCTGAATTGCAGGATTACACTGTATTTAAAAGTGAAGATGTGTATATGAATACAGCGAATTATGGGGAAATGTTCTGTTACCATCATTGGGAACATTACTTTCTGCACCGAGCAACTAGACACAGAGCAGTATCTAAGTACACACATTGGGAAAATGGTTCAACCCCACCCGTGGGGAGCCCCAAAACATATCTAGATACATTTGCATACTTCGCTGGGCATGACACTACAAGTGCAGTGTCATATTATTTCAAATTACCACCATCTAAAATACTGAAGATTTTGTTGACCAACACCAAATTAATCCATTCAGATTCCTTTGTTCCCTGACTTGCCATTGAAGGTTATGAATACTAGAGCACTATAGCTATGAAAAAGTGTTTGGGGAACACAAGATTAACAAATACAGGGTAGGGAAGCTTTGTTCAGAGCATGTCTTATTCCTGTATAATTTGATTTTTAAACAAACATCCTGCCTAGGGTTAGCAAAAATAAAATAAATGAATCCACCCAGTATCCCCACACCAGCCAAATTCACCAATTGGCAATCATTCCTAAATGTCACAGAGGAAGAACTAAATGCTTGGGTTCAGAGTGGTACCTTTAATTCCACACTTTCAAGTCCCGGCGGGTGGTTATTGTGGCCAATAGACACAAATGGGTGTAAAGCACGTTTTGTTAATTCCTCAGGGGTTTTCAAGATTAGCCAGCCAGAACCTCACTATGTCTCGGGTCAACACTCTAGTATAGTTAATACATACAGTGTTGGTAAATTATGCCAACAATGGTTATGCACTAAGTCCTTAGCAGCAGTTAAAGAACATCTTAGTCTCCTATCAAAGGAAGTAGACTTGCAAGATTTCTTGCTAGGTCTGGGAAAACTATGCTCTAAAAGATTCCTGTATGCCATATAAAATGAGATCTGAGGCTTTTTCAAATGGAAGCTGCTGCACGTTTAAGGAAAATATGGAAAAGGCTTTAGCTGTTGTTGATAATGGTATGAATACTCTGTCCAACAGGATATGCACACTTAATAACAGTGTCTTCTGTGATTGACATCATTCAGAATAACATGTCCCTTTTACAACATGGGCAACGTCAGCTGCGTTCCATCATGCAGTTGGGTTGGACATTGCAGATTCTGAGCAATGGCTGTGTCCCATGGAAATGCATCAAAAGTAGTGACTTGTTTGCTGCTTTTAATTTTTCCAGGGACCAACAGATAATGGCTAAAAAGAAAGCAAGTTACACCGTGCTTAATACTGAAAGGTTAGACAAGCTGCCTTTCACTGTAGCAGAGACAGCATCAACAGTATGGGTCATACATGGTATTATAAATCTGCCATTCTCCACCTTTCGTTTCACAAAATGTTTGAAACATTTTGCTGTGGGCAGATTTGAGTGGCTAGGAGATAGCTATATAAAAGAAGATGGGGGTTGTCTTTCAAGTTCAAATGTCTGAACAGCGTAACAGAGGTCTTTCTGAGAAGAAACGAATGTGAGACAACTGTTAATCATTCAATGATTTGCAAATGGGTGCCACTTCATGGTTTCTTCAATGCAGGGGTTGCAAATATGTCATGCTTTCTGAAGGGTACTCCCATCCCTTTGATTCGTCCAGCATTTCCGTTGCTGGAAGAATTGGAGCATGATTAGTCATTGTCATTCCGACCAGTCCTGTGGTGCGTGCAACCTGTCTTTCATTGCATCTGGTACCTCTTCAAGTGTCTACCTTTGGTGTGTCTTGCTAGTTAGCCAGTGCCTCCTGTGGACAAGGAACTGCTGATGTTCCAGATGAGGGTTCATTCACAGTCAGCCCCATGAAACTGAGGTTGATTCTCAAGGCCACTTATGAGCCACCACTTGTGAACTATTTGACTCCTACGACATCCGACACTATGGATGGTGCTGCCTAGGACGCTCCGCTCCCTGCGCTCATCGGTTGGGTTCTGGCGATCACTGAAACTAACAACAATGGTCAGAGTGCCATTGTCCAAAATGGTCATGCTCCCCCGCCTCCTCTACTATTTCGCTAATTTACCGTATGGATCCCACCGCCGTGGTTCCGGGAATTGAACGCTTTGCTCCGGGAGATAATTTGGGACTAGGGCTGCAGGCGCACAGCACTAACAACTATATGTAGATCGTTGCGTATGGGTGGACTGGGGGTTCCTGACTTCGAGGCATATTACCTGGCGTCTCAACTGCAATGGGTGGCCGGATGGATGGTGGACAAAGGACAGATGGACTTGCTTACTTCCCACGGAATGCTGGATACAACTCGAATAATAGCACGTATGATAGAGAGGCGGGTTACCCCCCTTGGAGACAACCTAATGACCAAAGTTGCGATGACATGCTGGAAGAGATGTACAAGGGTGGGAATGGGCCCACCCTACTCTCCGGCGCTACCGCTGTCGGTCTTAGTTGTAGACCCAAATAGGATGGGTTCCGGGGGCCTGGGGCTGGGACCATGGATTGGGGCAGGAATAGGGACGGTGGGTGAGCTTTTCAAGGAAGGGGTGTTGAGAAACTTCGTTGACTTAGTGGGAAAGGGGGTCCCCCGGGGTCAATTCCCGTATTTCGGGAGACTGGTACATACTCTGAAAGGCCACTGGGATACGATTAATGCAGAGCCTATGGTCCACGAAGTGTTACACCCCCTGCTGACATTGGGTGAAGAACCCCACTTGATCGCTAAATTATATCGGCCCAGGTAGATAATGCACTGGACCCCCTGCATTCGCTGAAGGAGAGGTGGGAGAAAACGGTCGGACACGATTTATCCGAGACGGAGTGGAATAGGGCTTTGGCATATCCCCGGGGGATCTCGCGTAACACTCGCTTACAATACATCCAATATAACTATCTACATAGAACGTACCTTACTCCTCACCGACTGTTCCGTATATACGGGGGGATCCCTAGGAAATGCCCCAGATGTGGTGACAATGAGGCGGACTTTGACCACATGATGTGGAAATGCTCAGTGATACAGACTGGTTGGACTGCAATGATAGCGGTCATGACAAGATTATATGGCACGGAGCTGCCGTTAACTCCCGATATATCTTTACTGGGTCTAAAAACAAGTTCGGTATGGGGAAAGATTAGGAATCGTTTCCTAGACCTAACCGTAGCCCTCTACAAAAGGTTGATTACGAGGGGTTGGAAGGCTCCCAAACCCCCCCCCCCCCCCTCCCCCCCCCCCCCCCCAGCTGAATGGAAAAACTACATCACGAAATGGACCAGGGCCGAATTGCAGGTCCTGAAGGCGGAGGAGGCAAAAGGCATCCGACAGACTCCCACTGCCCCAAAATGGGAAGACCTAGTGATGAGCTGGGAAGACATAGTGAAAGGACCAATAGCTCCCAATGCGGAACATACAGAAATAGGGCCCTGAGAGGGTATTAAGAGGAGATACTGTTAATGCCCAATAGTTCCGCCGCTAGGGGAGGGGTAAGAAACACCAGAGAAGCAATTAGTCGAACATACCACCAGTATACAACACGACACAGGGGTCAGAACGGAGTTGGTCAATAATCAACACAAAAAACAGTAGGAGAGCGAATGAGGATGGACAGCCGCCCCCCTAATAATGGAATCCCCAATGTGAGACCTCATAGCCAACATAAATACCACCCACAAATAGCCTCCTAGTTTGTACATAGTTTAATGTAGAGTTAAAGCTGTTATGCAGACACATAAAATGAAAGGGTACCACAAAACAACAGAGAGTAGGACCCCTAAGGACAAGAGCGCTAGAACACCAGAGCTAAAGATAATGAGAATCAAAAGGAGGTCAGGACGAACAAAAAGTCAGGACACAACATATATGCGACGTCTCATATAAAGACATATATCTTCTAAGTATGGTGTATGACGGGAACAAGATGCTCCCATCAATGTATTTGTGTAATGTAAAACAGCAAATTGTTAATAAAAATATATTTAAAATATATGTATATGTATATATATATATATATATATATATATATATATATATATATATATATATATATATATATATATATATATATATAAAAATAAAAAAAGGATGGTGCTGCCTACGTGGGTGTCCTGTGTTTACAGCATCTGCAAACCTTTGCTCTGTGGATCCGTCTGCCAATCCTGTGATTGATCGGACAATGTGGAGTCCTTCCTGGACACACTCCAATTCGATGACTTCAGAGACATTCTTCAACACCATGATTATTGTCGAATGATTCGACCATTGGCCTTATTCAAAAGTTTGAATTTAATACCAAATTGTTTTATTAATTCAGCTAGCATTTGGCCTGCTGTGCTTGTTATGGTTGACATTTTACCTCTTTGTATGTTTTTAGCTTAGTTTTTAATTAGATTTTAGACATTTTAGCTCAGAGCATTTTAGCTTTGGACTCATGCACCCTCGCTAGCATCCTTGCTTCTGCAATGGGGAGGGTGTGGTGAATCTATTTTAGCTCTTATTGGGACTCAGGAGTTTAGCTTAGCCTTTTGGCTTGCAGGTCTGTGCCCCCAGTCACCTAGTGACTTTTAGCCTACGTAGCTTGCTCAGTTTTATTTCACTTATTTTATTATTTCTTCTAAGATGGCTGTCATTGTTTATATTTTATTAAGATGTTTGGATTTGCATTATCAATGCCACTCTAAGAAGGCATCATTATCAGCGTCGTGATCAGTGATGTAGGTATCGTTAATCATGTCCCTTTCTCACTTACGTGTGATAGGAACATAATGTAGACTTGTTGGGGATGGTTTATATAATTGCTGCCACAAGTCTGCCTCCTTATCAGTTGTTTAGGAACATATCTGCATCAGGGATCCTACATGATCTGTATAAATACATCTCACACAGATCAGGTCATTAGAGGGGTACTTTCCAGATGCCATCTACACTGCACGTCACCTTGCTGAAGAACTGGCCTGACGTGATTGTGTGTCCATGATTTCGTACTCTTGTAGTGACAATAGTTAATAAACTATTGTTAATAAATATAACAGCCTTGAGCAGAGCACAGAACGAAAGGCATAAAAAGTGCAGATAAATGTGGAATATGAGCAAAATGTGTTTAAGAATGCCAGCTGATAAAACGTAAAAGCAACAAGCTGAAAAGCTAGCTGTAGTAGAAAATGATAAAATGAATAAAAGCGAATAACACGTGTGCGAGCCTTAAAGGGACAGGTTGTAGGCCTAAAATCTAAAATACGGGTGTCCAACCTAAGCGCTAAAAAAAAAAAAAAGCGAGAACCCACGACAGGCTCAGAGCTGTTGGTCAGTGGATGACATGGAGCCATCTCAAACTATTGCTTCAAAAATGGAAATACTAATGTGGCAACTGGAAAAATTATGACCCACTCTGCACCTCATGATCTGAGACCACGTCCTAAAGTATCTAAGCAAGCAAGAAACCTTGGAATTACCATGGACTCAAAAGTCAACAATGAATGCTCAAGTGGACAAATTAGCAAGATTAAGCTTCACACATGAGGCCCAGGCTACTGCTGCTATCTCTCTTGTACTGCCTAAACAGGATTACGCCAAAGGCCTCTACCATGGACCATCTCTATCTACTATGAAAAGACTTCAACATATTCAGAATTCTGCTGCCAGACTACTCCTATGTGTAAAGCCACAAGCCCACATCGCCCCTGCCTTGAGGGCCGTACACTGGTTGCTGGCTGCCAGAAGATCCACCCTCAAGCTGCTTTGTATCACCCACAAAGCAATATATGGGTGATACGTGGAACAAGACAGCTTTTCATCAGGAAGAACATCACCAAAAATATTCAACAAAGGAACCTCTGCTCAAGATTGGCACCTCGCCTCAAAACCCCACCATAAAAAATAAAATAAAATAAAAAAGACAATAGGTTCAACATTTTTCTCTGTTCAAGCAGCCAAACTATGGAATTCATTGCCCCCAAATAAAAGATCCATGGATAACTATCTTATCTTCAGAAGTCCACTCAAGAGTTGGCTCTTTCCTCCATCACCACCATACTCAAACAGCAATGTACAGCATATCCCTGTGTATGTAAACATTCATAATTTGATTATATGCATATATCTAGTAATGTGTACTACTTTGTACAGATATGGATAATAACTTTTTTTTTTTTTAAATATACACACACTCTTCAGGTCTGCTTAACAAATGGATATATTACTTACGGTTATATATCTCCTTCACCAAAAACCACACTCCAGGGACTCTGTATTTTCTTAAGTACCAATACTTTATTTCATAGGCACATCACACCACACCAAACAAACCAACAGGTTTCGACTTATCCAAGTCTTGTTCACAGAACTTAAGAAAATATGAGTCGCTCAGCGTGGTTTTTGGTGAAGGATAATTACACAGAGGAAGGTCGACCTCTGACACGAGCACTGGCTGCGAGTGCACAGGAGAAAGACAGATGGTGAAGATATATATTTTTTTTTCTATGCTTATGTTCATAGGCCATTGCATAGTTTATCAGTTGTTTGATTAGATGCTTATGAGTCTCCATTTAGCTATCACAATAGGTAAATATCTTGACTATTTATCTACAAGCATTTCACGATTGAAATATTGAGGAAAAGATTTAAAAAATGTAATAAGTACACAAATGAATCACCTTCAAATACTGCAACACTTGAGTCTGTGTTTATACAATAAAACTCCAAATCTCAATATATTCCCTTTCTATGTAATCATGTATCTTATATATTACTTTACCTCTACTGTACAAGAGGAAAAAAAACACTCTCCAATGCACTACCCTGTCTCACCCTATACCTCTCTCGATCTAACCTCCATCTCCACTCTCTGACTCATCCCAAACATCATTCTACTTCTATGATCTCCAAAATAACCCTTCCTAGACTCTTCCATCCTCTATCCCTCCTGGCTCACCCCAAACTTCAGTCTACTACTATGATCTCCCAAACCCTACTAAATTCTCCCTCATGTAGCTCTCCTTTGGACTCATCCTAAACCTCATTTTACTACTATGATCTCCCTAATCTCTTTCTACGGACTCATCCATTTCTCCTTTACTCATCCCAAACCTCAAATTACTACTATGATATCCTAATTATCACTTTCCAGATTCTTCCCTCTCCTATCCTTCCATTATTCTATTCAATCCAACAGACTCACGTGGCAACTGCTCAAATTAACTCAACTGTCCCTACACTAATACTATACTCCTATTTCTCTATACTAATCCACCACTAATTCTTTTGGGTTCTGGAGCAGCATGCTACTCGCCGAAAAACGATTTGACGCCTCATCAGGGGTAGTAAGCACTATATAAATGCAACTACAACACAGAAACACTTCCCATGCAGAATCCAAACAAAGACCATACACTTCCAACCAAACACCGTACACAGTGTAACGTACTACCTGTTGGTAAGCGCTGTGGCGCACCACATGTGGTTAGTAAGCGCTAAATAAATGTTGCGATACAACAGAGGCAGTGTACTGAGGAAGCTGAAGTGACAGGCACCCAGAAGATCGACAGTGTGTCATGTGTCGAGTTCAGGGTCCATACCCTCATTAAACACCCTCTCCTTTGACTAGCCTTCCTACAGCTGACCACATCTTAAGTGTAGTTGGGTTTTGTAATTTATTTTTAATCATAGTTGGGGGGCATAAATCAACACTAATGATCATGTAGGGTACCTCTAAGAAGGATGAAGCTGCTTAGCTTCAGCCTCAGTCTGCTGAATCACCATGGGAAAGGGTTTATGAAGCTGGATTTCCACCACCCTGGAGTGAAAGATAAAGCCTGAACCATTCTGCCCAGGAAGATGTGCGTTTCCTGCAGTTTTAGGCCTTACAAGCTGTGCTGCTTCACAACTGCATGACTGCACCACACTTTAATGTGATTGAGTCCATCTACGATCAAGGAGAGGAATCTGAATCCCTCTCAAATAACCCCATACCCACCCTCAACTGTTTTGCAGAAAATGGTAATTATGTACTGTTGGGACACAATTGTGGAACACCTGTCGGTGAATTAAAGACAATCAAACATGAACACCCCCTACACCCCAACTGCCACCACTAAATGCTTCAACCCTAGAAGCATCTGTTCACCGACAATTAATGCAAATAAAATACTCCTTGTAAAGAGTTAACGTTGAACCTGGAAGTGGCAGAGATATAGCCCAAGTACAATTGGTGAAGCCTTCCATAAAAACCTTAATGACAGGAACTTTGAAGAGAGACGTGTTCTATTTTACATATATGCAGTGAGGGCTGCAAGATGTGGGAGTATGCAAGTGTATGCAATCCTTCATTTTTAAAGGTGAAATAAATAAACAATATCTTGGCCCGAATGTCTGTGTGTGTCTAAACTCATGAAGTTGCAATAGTGGACAAACATTTTCGAAATTAGCTGCATAGCAAACCCCAATAGTAGGTCTTTGTGCATCTTACAGAACATCACCTTACTCTTGGGGAAGTAATCAACTTCTAAAACCGCAGGTGGCAAATTGCTTGAATGTGCTTTCATGGGTCTGGATGTCTTGTTCCAAAGTGAGAGGGTCCTCCTCTTTGGGGTTCTTCTTGTGGGGAATAACTGACATCTCCAGTACGGTGGAGAAGAAAACAAGTTACTTACCTGTAACTACAGTTATCCAGTATTGGTATCTTTCATAAATTCACATGCTTGAATCATCCCCGTCGCGGAAGTGGGAGTCCCACAGTACATAAAATAGCAATAAATAATAAATAAAAAGTTTTTGCCATAGGCTATAATGGAGCCAGCACTTGCTCACATAGCCTATCCATGCCCTTTTGTGAAAGGACCCAAACCTGCCTGCTGTCCAATCAGGCACCAGCACCCTCTAGAACCTTCTCCAGAGAAGCTCCCTTCCTCAGATTTTCCAGCACGAGAGTGAAAAAAATTAAAACCTGAGAGGAAATGCGAGCATCAAAGGGGAGGAGGGTGGGTCGCATGTGAATTTATGAAAGATAGCAATACTGGATAACTGTAGTTACAGGTAAGTAACTTGTTTTCTTATCCAGTATTGGATCTTTCATAAATTCACATGCTTGAATCTGAATAGACAGCAGTATGGTTGATAAACATTGTATCCAGCGTGGGTGGAGGGTGCGAGCATGAAGACCCTCTGTCTCAAATATAAATAATAATAATAATAATCATAGTAAACTCATACATTTCTGAACGTGAGTTACGAAAGAATACAGATACTTTAAGTACGTGTATATATATAGTAAATTTCATGCTGTAAATACCGATATAAATATATATATCTATATGTTCGATGGCATGTGTAGCTGCAGATACACATGCTGTGCACATCCCGCCATCTGGTGTTGGGCTCGGAGTGTTACAAGTTGTTTTTCTTCGAAGAAGTCTTTTTTCGAGTCACGAGACCGAGGGACTCCTCCCATTTCGACTCCATTGCGCATGGGCGTCGACTCCATCTTAGATTGTTTTTTTTCCGCCATCGGGTTCGGACGTGTTCCTTTTCGCTCCGTGTTTCGAGTCGGAAAGTTAGTTAGAATCTCAGAAAAATCGTCGGTATTGTTTGCGTTCGGTATCGGGTTAGTTACAACAGATCGACACCGAATTAAGAAGAGCTCCGGTGGCCCTTCGGGGTTTTCTTCCATCCCCGTCGGGGCCTAGTCGGCCCGGCCACGTGTCTCTTCAAGGCTGATGTAACGGACCCCATTCCGCTTCTGTCCAAAATGCCCTAACAAGTATCCATATACAGACCAACATCTGGTCTGTAACTTGTGTTTGTCACCAGAACACAAGGAGGATACTTGTGAGGCCTGTCGAGCGTTTCGGTCCAGGAAGACACTCAGGGACCGAAGAGCAAGAAGACTGCAAATGGCGTCGGCGCCGACAAGAGCGTTTCGAGGAGGAGGAAGAAACATTCTCCACCCAGGAGTCGGACTCTGAGGAGATCGATCCCGAGGAAATGCCGAAAACCGTGAGTAAGACGTCGAAACCAAAAACTCACGAGAAAAGCGCTAAAGCCCAGGGGACGCCACCGCCAACAGGCCATGGCTTAACCCGAAAAGTAGGTGACCGTTCATCGGCACCGAAAAAGGGCAAGCTGGTGTCGAAGTCATCCGACTCCGGTCGAGATACCGGCACACAGCAATCTCGGGCCCGAGATAGTGGCTCAGAGAAGATTCGGCAGCGAGACACCGGCACCGAAACGGGTTGGCACCGAGAGAGCACGACGCCGAAAGTAAAAAAGGTTTTGTCGGAGCCGAAAAAAGCAGCCGAAAAGGTTTCGGTACCGAAATATCCGGCCTCGGAACCGAAAACAAGTTTCTACACTGAGGAACAAGGACTGTCCACACAAATGAAGACACATAGATTTGGACAGGAATTACAGGCAATAGAGCCAGATCACACACAAAGACGGCTCTTTATTCAAAAAGATACAGGGAAGATCAGCACTCTTCCTCCAGTCAAAATGAAACGCAAGCTTGCCTTCCAAGACAAAGACAAACCGCCACACGCAAAGGTGGCTAAACAAGTAACACCGCCACCATCCCCACATCACTCTCCGCAACCATCACTGGTAGCCACTCCACCAATGATGCAATCCCCAACTCATACAGGAATAAGTCAAGATGACCCTGACGCATGGGACCTTTATGACGCACCAGTGTCAGATAATAGTCCAGAATGCTATCCAGCTAAACCATCGCCACCAGAGGATAGTACAGGCTACGCACAGGTGGTGTCAAGAGCAGCTGCATTTCATAATGTCAGCCTTCATTCAGAGCCCATTGAACACGACTTTCTTTTCAATACACTGTCGTCCACACACAGCCAATATCAGAGTCTTCCTATGCTACCCGGAATGCTAAAACACTCCAAACAAGTGTTTGAGGAGCCTGTTAAAGGGAGAGCCATTACTCCAAGAGTAGATAAAAAATATAAACAGCCACCAACAGACCCAGTGTACATTACACAACAGCTAACACCAGACTCTGTTGTAGTGGGAGCAGCGCGCAAAAGAGCCAACTCTCATACTTCAGGAGATGCACCACCTCCAGATAAAGAAAGTCGAAAATTCGATGCTGCAGGCAAAAGGGTGGCGGCACAGGCAGCAAACCAGTGGCGTATTGCAAATTCGCAAGCTTTGCTAGCCAGATATGATAGGGCCCATTGGGATGAGATGCAACACCTTATTGAACATTTACCCAAGGAGTTCCAAAAAAGAGCGCAGCAAGTAGTAGAAGAAGGACAGGGTATCTCCAATAATCAGATACGGTCAGCAATGGATGCTGCAGACACAGCTGCTAGAACTGTCAACACAGCTGTAACAATAAGGAGACATGCATGGCTGCGTACATCAGGATTTAAACCAGAGATACAGCAAGCTGTGCTGAATATGCCATTCAACGGACAGCAATTGTTTGGGCCGGAGGTGGACACTGCGATCGAAAAACTTAAGAAAGACACTGACACGGCCAAAGCCATGGGCGCACTCTACTCCCCACAGAGCAGAGGCACATTTCGAAAGACACAATTTCGAGGAGGGTTTCGAGGGCAAACCACAGAAGCCACAACCTCACAAACAAAGCCCACTTACCAGAGCCAGTATCAGCGGGGAGGTTTTCGGGGACAATATAGAGGGGGACAATTTCAAAGGAACAGAGGAAAGTTCCAAAGTCCCAAAACTCCTCCAAACAAGCAGTGACTTCAAGGTCACAAATCCCCAACACATAACACCTGTGGGGGGGAGACTAACCAAGTTTTACAAACATTGGGAGGAAATAACAACAGACACTTGGGTCTTAGCAATTATCCAGCATGGTTATTGCATAGAATTTATCAAATTCCCTCCAAACATCCCACCGAAAACACACAATATGTCAAAACAACATATAGATCTTCTAGGACTAGAAGTTCAGGCATTGCTACAAAAAGAAGCAATAGAGTTAGTACCAAAACAACAAATAAACACAGGAGTTTACTCCCTGTACTTTCTAATACCCAAAAAAGACAAGAGTCTGAGACCTATACTAGATCTCAGAACATTAAATACCTACATCAAATCAGATCACTTTCACATGGTTACATTACAAGACGTAATCCCACTGCTCAAACAACAAGGCTACATGACAACACTAGACCTAAAGGATGCATATTTCCATATACCAATACATCCTTCACACAGAAAGTACCTAAGGTTTGTATTCCAAGGGATACATTAACAATTCAAAGTGTTGCCATTCGGAATAACAACTGCACCAAGAGTTTTTACAAAATGCCTAGCAGTAGTAGCTGCACATATCAGAAGGCAGCAAATACATGTGTTCCCGTACCTAGACGATTGGTTAATCAAAACCAACACGCTAAGACGGTGTTCACAACATACAAAATATGTCATAGAAATCCTCCACAAACTAGGTTTCTCAATCAATTACACAAAGTCACACCTTCTGCCGTGTCAAACACAGCAATACTTAGGAGCAACAATCAACACAGCAAAAGGGATTGCCACTCCAAGTCCACAAAGAGTTCACACATTTCACAATGTGATACAGACCATGTATCCAAATCAAAAGATACAAGTCAAACTGGTGATGAAACTACTAGGCATGATGTCTTCATGCATAGCCATTGTCCCAAACGCAAGGTTGCACATGCGGCCCTTACAACAGTGCCTAGCATCACAATGGTCACAAGCACAGGGTCAGCTTCTAGATCTGGTGTTGATAGACTGCCAAACATACATCTCGCTTCAATGGTGGAACAGTATAAATTTAAACCAAGGGCGGCCTTTCCAAGACCCAGTGCCAGAATACGTGATAACAACAGATGCTTCCATGATAGGGTGGGGAGCACACCTCAATCAACACAGCATCCAAGGACAATGGGACATACAGCAAAAACAGTTTCACATAAATCACTTAGAACTGTTAGCGGTATTTCTAGCGCTCAAAGCATTTCAACCCATAATAAGACACAAACACATTCTTGTCAAAACAGACAACATGACAACAATGTATTATCTAAACAAACAGGGAGGCACACACTCAACACAGTTGTTTCTCCTAACACAGAAAATATGGCATTGGGCGATTCACAACCACATTCGCCTAATAGCACAATTTATTCCAGGAATTCAGAACCAGTTAGCAGACAATCTCTCTCGGGATCACCAACAGATCCACGAATGGGAGATTCACCCCCAAATACTAAACACTTACTTCCAAATGTGGGGAATACCACAAATAGATCTATTTGCAACAAAAGAAAACGCAAAATGCCAAAACTTCGCATCCAGGTACCCACAACATCAGTCTCAGGGCAATGCACTATGGATGAACTGGTCAGGGATATTTGCGTACGCTTTTCCCCCTCTCCCACTTCTTCCATATCTAGTAAACAAGTTGAGTCAAAACAAACTCAAACTCATACTAATAGCACCGACATGGGCAAGACAACCTTGGTACACAACACTACTAGACCTCTCAGTAGTACCTCATGTCAAACTACCAAACAGACCAGATCTGTTAACACAACACAAACAACAGATCAGACATCCAAATCCAGCATCGCTGAATCTAGCAATTTGGCTCCTGAAATCCTAGAATTCGGACACTTAGACCTCACACAAGAATGTATGGAGGTCATAAGACAAGCTAGGAAACCTACCACTAGACACTGCTATGCAAATAAGTGGAAAAGATTTGTTTATTACTGCCATAATAATCAAATTCAACCCTTACACGCATCTGCCAAAGATATAGTAGGATACTTACTACAATTGCAAAAGTCAAAGCTAGCTTTCTCTTCAATAAAGATACATCTGACTGCAATTTCAGCCTACCTGCAAATTACGCACTCAACTTCATTATTTAGGATACCAGTCATAAAAGCATTTATGGAAGGCCTAAAGAGAATTATACCACCACGAACACCACCAGTTCCTTCATGGAACCTCAACATTGTCTTAACACGACTCATGGGTCCACCTTTTGAGCCCATGCACTCTTGTGAAATGCAATATTTAACATGGGAAGTTGCATTTTTGATTGCCATCACATCTCTAAGAAGAGTGAGTGAAATTCAAGCATTTACCATACAAGAACCATTTATTCAAATACACAAGCATAAAGTAGTTCTACGGACAAATCCAAAAATTTTACCAAAAGTGATCTCACCGTTCCACTTGAATCAAACAGTAGAATTACCAGTGTTCTTCCCACAGCCAGATTCTGTAGCTGAAAGAGCACTGCATACATTAGACATCAAAAGAGCACTAATGTACTACATTGACAGAACAAAACTAATTCGAAAAACAAAACAACTATTTATTGCTTTCCAAAAACCTCTTACAGGGAATCCAATTTCTAAACAAGGCATTGCTAGATGGATAGTTAAGTGTATTCAAACCTGCTATCTTAAAGCAAAGAGAGAGCTGCCTATTACACCAAAGGCACACTCAACCAGAAAAAAAGGTGCTACCATGGCCTTTCTAGGAAATATTCCAATGAACGAAATATGTAAGGCAGCAACATGGTCTACGCCTCATACATTTACCAAACACTACTGTGTAGATGTGTTAACGGCACAACAAGCCATAGTAGGTCAAGCTGTACTACGAACATTATTTCAAACAACTTCAACTCCTACAGGCTGAACCACCGCTTTTGGGGAGATAACTGCTTACTAGTCTATGCACAGCATGTGTATCTGCAGCTACACATGCCATCGAACGGAAAATGTCACTTACCCAGTGTACATCTGTTCGTGGCATTAGTCGCTGCAGATTCACATGCGCCCACCCGCCTCCCCGGGAGCCTGTAGCCGTTTAGAAGTTGATCTTGAACATTTGTAAATTTGTAAATATATTACTTTAAACTTCATTATGTACATACGTATTCACTCCATTGCATGGGCACTATTACTAGCATACACAACTCCTACCTCACCCTCTGCGGGGAAAACAATCTAAGATGGAGTCGACGCCCATGCGCAATGGAGTCGAAATGGGAGGAGTCCCTCGGTCTCGTGACTCGAAAAAAGACTTCTTCGAAGAAAAACAACTTGTAACACTCCGAGCCCAACACCAGATGGCGGGATGTGCACAGCATGTGAATCTGCAGCGACTAATGCCACGAACAGATGTACACTGGGTAAGTGACATTTTACATATATATGTATATATTTATATATACATCCATAAATACATACATACACCTTATATATTCACATGGAAGCATAATAGAAACTTGGTTATTTGCATCTCAAACCATATGACTATAACTAAGGAAAGGTCTCACCTTAATGAAAGAGATGGCGTAGCACAGCTTGCCCTACTAGAGAGTCTGTTCTTTGTGATGACTCCAGACAATAGTGCTGCGTAAAGGAGTGCGTAGTTTTCCATGTCGCAGCCTGGGAAATTTTATCAAGGGCAATACCTTGAAACAAAGCAGCCGATGTGGAGACTGCTCTTGTGGAGTGGGCTCTCGGGCGCCTAGTCAAGGGTTTTCCTGCCTTGGTGTGACAAAATTGGATTGTTGAAGAAATCCATCGGGCTATAGTGGCCTTGGTTACTCCTGTTCCCTGACGTCCCAGAGAATAAGATACTAGGAGTTGGTCATATTTCCTGATGTGCTTGGTACTTTGCAGGTAAAATTTTAGGCATTGTTTGATGTCCAAAGAGTGGAGAGTTCGCTCTGCTATCGTAGTAGGGTTTGGAAAAAAGGTTCGTAGAATAACGGGTTCATTGAGGTGGAACGAAGATGGAACTTTGGGAATATATTTGGGATTGGTTCGGAGCATAACAAAGTCCTCAGAGAAAACGAAAAAGGGTTCTTTAGTAGTGAACGCCTGTATATCACAGACTCTCCTGGTAGAGGTGAGAGCGAGCAAGGTTGACACTTTCCAGGTGATGTACTTGAGTTCCGCCCTATGAATGGGCTCAAAAGGAGCTTTCATGAGTTGGGAGAGAACAATATTAAGGTGCCACTCTGGCGGAGGTAAGCGTACCGGAGGAAAGGTGCGGAACAGCCCTTTCATAAACTGTTTGATGACTCTGGTTGAGCCAATAGACGGCATGTCAGCCGATCGTCTGTAAGAGGCTATAGCTGCTAGGTGAATCTTGACTGATGCATGGGAAAGACCAGCTTTGGAGAGGGAGAGCAGGTAAGAAAGAATTTGCTCAGGATTAATCTGAAATGGGTGAAAATTGTTCTGAGAGCACCAAACACAGAATCTCTTCCATTTTAGTTTGTATGTCTTGTTTTTGCTCTCTGGTCGTGCCTTAGATAATATGAGCCTACATTCTTGATCGCTGTTCATATCTTGGAACTCTCTGTACTCAGGAGCCAAGCATGCAAGTGTAGTGAAGTTGGGTCGGGATATAAGATAAGACCCTGATTCTTCGTTAGAAAATTGTGGTTGCCAGGGAGGCGGACTGGATTGGCTACTGACCGGAGGAGGAGCTCCGTGTACCAGTACTGCCTCGGCCACTTGGGGGCTATGAGAATGATCTTGCAGCATTCAGTCTTCATTTTCCTGAGGAGCCTATGATTCAGTGGAATGGGGGGAAAAGCGTATGCAAAGATCCCGGACCATCTTATCAAAAGAGCATTTCCCCACGACCCCGGGAGTGGGTATCGACTGGCGTAAAACTGGCATTTGCCGTTCAGATTGGTGGCGAACAAGTCTAGGATCGGCCGACCCCATCGTTGGAAGATGTCCTCGAGTATGGTCTGGTTGAGTTCCCACTCGTGACAGTTGTCGTCTGTCCTGCTGAGAGAGTCCGCTAGAGCATTGTTGACCCAGGCCAGGTGCTCTGCCCTGAGGCGGACGTTGTTCAGTGTGAGCCAGTTCCAGAGAGACTGAGCTTCTCTTGAGAGGGAGAGGGATCTTGTTCCTCCCTGCTTGTTGATGTAGAACATGCTTGTTGTGTTGTCTGTTCTGACGAACACTGATGATCCTGCGATGCGTGGCAGAAAAGCTTTGAGCGTGAGATGAATCGCCTTCAGCTCTAACAGATTTATGTGCATCTCTTTTTGGAGCTTGGACCATCTGCCTTGAATGCGCATGTCCTGTAAGTGGCCTCCCCATCCTTCCAAGGAGGCGTCCGTGGTGATGACGAAATCTGTTATTGGTGCCAGAAAAGTTAGACCGTGGGAGAGGTGGTTGATGTGAGACCACCATTCTAACGCCTGCCGAATCTTTGGTGTGATAGTTATTAAGTCGTCGAAGGATCCTTGCGACTGGGTCCATTGAAGTTGCAGTTCTTCTTGCAGCGGCCTCATTTTGAGTCTTGCTAGCGGTACTAGAACTATGGCTGAGGAAATCATGCCCAGAAGCGATCTGAATAGTCGTACTGAAACGAACTTTCTTGCGGAGATTGTGACAGCCAATTTGGTCAGCTTCTGCTGCCTTGCTAGGGTAAGATATGCCTTGTTTTGGATAGTGTCTAATTCTGCTCCCAGGAAAACTCTCCTGCGTGCGGGAAGCACAACTGACTTCTGTAGGTTCACTGTTAGACCCAAACTGTTGAATAGTTTTAGGCAGGCGTCTGTGGCTTTGGAGGCTAGTAGAGATGACGGAGCTTTTATGAGCCAGTCGTCCAGGTATGGGAACACCTGGAAACCCTTGCTTCTGAGGGAGGCTGCGACTGGGGCAAGGCATTTCGTGAAGATTCTCGGAGCTGATCTGAGGCCAAATGGTAGGACTCTGAACTGATACTGTAAAACAGAGATATTTGCGATGTTTTTGGTGTATTGGAATGTGGAAGTAGGCGTCCTGGAGATCTAGAGTTGTCATAAAATCTCCAAGATTCTAGAGGTGCAAGATATGACAGTGTGATCATTCTGAATGATTGTTTCCGAAGGAACTTGTTGAGTTTCCTGAGGTCTAGTATAGGACGCCACTCTCCTGACTTCTTCCTTATGAGGAAAAACCGGGAGTAGAATCCGAGACCCCGTTGTTGCAGAGGAACTGTCTCTATAGCCCCTTTGGCCAGAAGGCTGAAGACTTCCGCTTGAAGCAGACGAAGATGGAGAGAGCTGCCTGATGTTGGTGGGTGAAGCAGTGGCTTTTGTGTGAATTCCAGGGTATGACCTCTTGTCACTATATCCAGCACCCATTTGTCTGATGTTATTTTCTTCCACTCTTTGATGAAGTTGGAAATGTTTGCTCCTATTTGCTGATGTTGTGGGCATTGGGGGAGCATAGCCGGTGCCTGTAGAAGATCATTGTTTTCTGGGTTGATCTCTGGATTGCAAACCCTGCCTTCGTTTACCTCCTTGTCTGGTATAGGAGGCAGTCGATGATTGCCTGTACTGCTGGTGGTATGAAGGCCTGTACTGGGATTGCTGGTATTGTCTATGGAAGGAACCTCGAAATGAGGTGAAACCTCTCCCTCTAGCCCCTCGAAAGGGCTACTTCCGGCACTGCAGGGTACCCAGGGACTTGGCGGTGTCTGTGTCCGTCTTAATGGCTTGAAGTGCGTCATCCACATATAAAGATTCCCCATCGTAAGGCATGTCTAGGATTCAGGACTGCACTTCTGGTCTAAAAGATGTGGCCTTGAGCCAACCTTGTCGTAGTAAGACAGCGGCACCCGCTAGTTGGCGGAAACCAGTAGAGGCTATGTCAAGAGCGCAGTCTATAATTTCTTCCGACGTACGCTCACCTTCCTGTAGGATCTTTCGTGCCTCTGCTTGTTTATTTTCCGGGATGAGGTCCAGGAAAGGTTGCATGTCGGACCACATTTGGCGGTCATATCGGCCTATAATCGCTAACGAATTTGCTGCCCTGACAGTGACTGCAGACATGGAGGAGAATCTCTTGCCTATATTGTCCAGTCTGCGACCTTCCTTGTCTGGAGGAGTAGAGATGGGCGTTGATGGATTTTTGGAGCGTCTTTGAGCAGCCTGTGAGATGACTGAGTCAGGCTTTGGATGGCCAGTAAGGCATGCCGGAGAATCTTGGGTTGCCTTGTATTTTTTATCCAGTTTTTGTGGAACTGGAGGAACCGTAGCCGGATTTCGCATAATCTTTGTGCCCTCGCTCCCTATGAAATCAATAATCGGAATGGACCGTACCGACTTCCGTGATTGCTCCTTGAAATCATGTAGGAAACATTCCGATTGGGAGACAGATGTTGGAAGGTGGAAACGTACTGCGGCTCTGTCCATAAGATTATGGAAACCACCTATGTCCTCGGGCGGAGAATCAGAGGGGCGAGGAGGTGGTGGAGAAGGAGTGAGGGCCAAGTAATCATCCCATTCCTCGGTAGGATGTTGTGGAGTCGAAATTTCTCTTTCTTCTTGTTCTTCTTCCCCTGAAGTGGAACCTTCATCTCTGGGGGGTGCAGCTAACACCGAATGTGATGTCAATCTTGGAGTAGCTTGAGGAGGAGGAGCATTAACTGGCGTCACCAGAGAGACCGGCGCTGGTGGTTGATCTTCCGCTGGGAACCTTCTCCTATAATCCTGAAGCATGGATTGTAAATCCTGGATTAAGGAGGAAGGCATTTGTACGGTATCTCTGTGTTGAGGCTCTCGTGTTTCGTAGTATTGCTCCTGATGAGAGTAGTATGGTTGATACTGTTCATACTCATCCTCATCTTGGTATTTGACATGGAGCTGCGAGGGGCTATGTGCATCTCCGAAAGGACCTTCGTCCGATTCCTCCCAGTCAAGAAGATGATTGGGTAGTAAAGCAGACACCTTGTTTGGAGATGTGTCGGTTGGATAAATGTCCTGTGCAGGTAGAGATCTGATCCTGACCATGGCTCGGAGATCTGGAGACCTGGAAGAGGTAGGAGTGGCCTCAACCTGTCTACTGGGCACCACTGCTGTCGATGGGGTGAAAGTTGATGCAGGGTGGATGGTACAGATTTTTCCGTCAACGGTGGTGTCGCCGACGATGGTCTCGCCGACGGTAGTGTTGTCGACGGTAGCTTCTTTGACTATGTCCCCGTCGATGGCGAAAGCGCCGATGACAATGGCGTCGCTGACGTTATAGTCGACGGGGCAGTCGTCGACGGTGTTGCAACCGACGATGCTTTTACTGTACTCGTCGAGAGAGAGGATCGGATCCCTTACCGTCGATGTTAAAGTCGTCGACGCTGACGACGATGTAGTGGAGACGGTAGTTGTAGGTACCGTCGCGGTCGTCGACGGTGTTGTCGTCGATCTAATTTTTAGAGTCATTTTTCCAGAAGTGGAAGGCTCTGAGGAAGGAGATAGACGGTAGGACTCCTTCTTTTGAAGAGGAGAGGAAGGCTCAGAGGAGACTGAAGTCTGTAAGCCCTTCCCATGATGTGATTTCTGCCTCTTCCTGGATTTTTCTGTGTGGCCTAGGTCCTCAGATCTGGACCTTTTGTGTGGCCTCTCTGACTCACTCTCCTCACCTGAAGTACAGGATTTGGCCTGTAACCATGTCAGGAGCCTGCCCTCACGGTCTAGGAGGGTCTTTGTGGAGAAGGTGCAACATATTTTGCAGTCCTTAACCTGATGTTGTGGGTAGAGACAATACAAACAGTCTATGTGGGTCATCCACATGGAGCCTTTTCTTCCCACAGGTCTTGCAAGGGCGGAAAAGGCCTTTCCTAGAAGAATCTGACATATTTTCAACTCTTTTGAGAGAAAAAATTCTGAAGTAGAAGAAAAAAAACTGAGCAGAGCTCAGGGAGACTCCTCTTCACACGACGTGCAGTAGAAAATCTGAGGAAGGGAGCTTCTCTGGAGAAGGTTCTGGAGGGTGCTGGTGCCGGATTGGACAGCAGGCAGGTTTGGGTCCTTTCACAAAAGGACATGGATAGGCTATGTGAGCAAGTGCTGGCTCCATTATAGCCTATGACAAAAAAAAATTATTTATTATTTATTGCTATTTTATGTACAGTGGGACTCCCACTTCGACAACGGGGATGATTCAAGCATGTGAATTTATGAAAGATCCAATACTGGATAACCATGGTTGTTTGGCCCATATGGGGACTACCAGGATGAGGGATGTTTGCTGGAGATTCCTTACCACATGTGGGAGAGGAGGAAAACCGTAGGCAAATATATCTGACCTGTACATCCACAGAGCATTGCCCATAGACCATGGGTATGGAAACTGGGGGAAAGGCTGTCATTTTGCGTTTACCTCTGTGGCTAAAACGTCTATTTGTGAAACCCCACCCCTGAAAGTAATGGAGAAACACTTGTGAGTGGATTTCCCACTAACAGACCTGTTGCGTCCAGGTGAGCAGGGCCGCAAAGTGATTGTCCACTCCATGGAGGCATTTTGCTAAAAGATGCATCCGACAGTGCTGCGCCAGTGCTGCCAGCAGTAGCGAGGGTGTGCCCAACCTCACTACCACCCCATTTCTGGAGGTCACCACACATGGTGATCTCGGTCTTGAGCAATACTACCTTCTCCTAACTTTTGTGAAAGAAAGCATTGAGGGATTATTTGATTAAGGACCTTGAAGTAGGATATGTGAAACCAGTTACGGAGTGACACTACAACCTGAATTATGGTGCTATAGGAGCGAGAAATCCTGGAGGTGGTCTTATGGAAATGTTCCAACAGGCTGCACCTGTTGAGGAGCTGGAAATAGGGGATTGGGTTTAGTGGGCCATCTTTTTGGGGATCAGAACGTACAAGGAGTACACTCTATTTCCTTGGTGCTGTAAATGTACTGGCACTATACCCCCCCCCGCAAAGAAGTGCTTGTACCTCTTCTTGAACACAGGTGTTCCACACTTATGTGGTTTGTTTGTGGGGTTGAAATGAGCTCGAATCAGTCATCTCTTCTCATCAAGAAAGAAATCATTGAAGTCTTAACCTTCTTGGCTGCTGTATCTGAAGTTCAACGCACACCTTATTGTGGAATTGGAAATAATTTTACCCTCTAAGACAATCTCCTCTCCCCGCCTTCTGACGGTTCAGGAAGATATGAATAGGCCTTCACACTCCTTCCACTGTGCCCCATCATACCTGGAGAAGCGGACTAGGGAGTTGGAAACACTAATACAGTGGTGCCCAATCTATGTGCCGCAGCACCCTGGTACGCCGTTAAAAATAGCCGGCAGCTTTAGGAGGGAGGGGGGGGGGGCGGTTGCGATGCACACACACACACTCATTCTTTCACACACAGGCACGCACGCACATCCACTAACAACACTCATACCATTCAAACATGCACGCACGCACCAAACATTCATTTAAAAAGAAAGATCACACACACTCATTCTTTCACACACACACGCACATCCATTAACTACACTCATACCATTCAAACACGCATGCACCATTCATTTAAAAAGATCGCACACTCATTCTTTCACACACACACACACACACATCCATTAACTACACTCATACCATTCAAACATGCACGCACCAAACATTCATTTAAAAAGACCGCACACACTCATTCTGTCACACACACGCGCACACACATCCACTCATAACACTCAAACATGCACTCGCGCACCAAACATTCAATTTAAAACATCACACACATACACACTTACCTTCAGTCTCCAGGTCCCCAGGAGGGTTGGGACAGCTGCCTTCCCTCATTGGCTGACCTTAGGTCAGCCAATGAGGGAAGGCAGCAGTCCCAGCCTCGTCACAGAGTGGGATGGGGTCGTCAGTGAGACTGCTGACCCCACCCCATTCTGTGACGAAGTGTCACTGGTTGACACTCGCCTTGGGCACTTCAGGGCTTAAACCTGAAGCGCCCAGGGAGAGTGTCAATTGGTGACGCTTTCCTTGTCACCCAGGGGAGGGCCTCGAGGCACCTTTGCTGAGCCGAGGAGGTCACGCCCATTGGAGCTGTGACCTACTCACCCCCAGCAAAGTTCAGCTCAGGCAGCCAGGAGTGTGCGCAAATCGCGCATGTCTGCTCCTGGCTACCTGAGCTGAACATGGAGAGTAGAGTGTCAGTCAGGCTGACCTTTGTTCAGCCTGACAGACACTCTTCATGAGGGGCAAAAGGTGGGGGGGCGTGGCCCCTCTGCCCTAAAGGACGGGTCGCCACTGCCGACAACACAGTTTGGAACCACTGACATTTGGCACTAGTTGGGTATTTATTTCAGGATAAACTGACATACGGACCTAAAAATTTTATGCATATTTATTCCAGAAGGTGGCGATATTACATCAAAAATGTGAAATGCTACTTCGGTGTCAAGGAGAGTCATATAAAATATTTTTTCAGTGTTTATGTGTCGCAGTGAATTGGTTTACAAACAAGTAGAAAAAATAATATTAATTACACTTCCATTCACTGAATACTTTAACAGTTGAATCTTCCAAGCCACTTTCTTGTTGAACCACCTTAAGAGACAGGCCCTCCACTTAACTTTGAACCGCTCTCACCCCACTTTAAGGACCAGAGAACTCTTGCACCAGATTCTTCTGCACGGTGATGATATAACAATGCAACTTGTTCTCACCTTCTCTCAGGTCTGATTTGTCCAATGAATAAGGTGTAGGCTCTCTGTGCCCATTTTTTTTTTTATCTGAAGAGGCCAGTTAATAGGCGATTTGCACCACGAGGGGATCTGAAGATACAGGACCTCTAAGGGTTTATAGGGTCTGAGAGAGAGAATCCTTGTACTTCTTTTCCACTTGGGAATGGGGGCGGGAATAAGAACATGTATGTTACAACTGGATCTTTAAAGATATCAGCTTTGAGCATCCCCTTTAGCAATGGCAGGAACCGCACAGACCATTTAGATCTAGATAATGTTTCTACGAGAAGTCCTCTCCTCTGGAATAGTATGCACATCTCCCTTATTGTAGAGTGAAGCCCTTTGATTAAACCCGAGATAGGGGACTGGCATTGGCAGGAGATGCCCTGAGTGAGACAGGCTCCAAATGTATATCCCCTCGAGGATCTACATCATAATGCTCCCAAGAGTCATCCCCTGGATGGGGACCTCAGGAGGTGTGCAAGGACTGGGGCTGTGTCACAGCATGAATGTGGAGACCCTGGTGGACAATGAGAGGACGGTGATGTGGGAGTCACTTCTTGGGGAGGGGAGGGTGGGTAAGTAGATGCTGTTGAGGAGGGCTAGTGCCAGCATCCCGAAGCGCTTAGGTTGCAGTGCACTGTCCGAAGGAATGTACAATGCAGGCATTTCCTTAAACATTAGAAGAGAGATTTCCTGCAGTCTCTCTAGAGACGGTCTGGAAGGATCCTCGGAACTAGGGCTGGCTGTGGTTTCAGGGCTGAAGGTGGGTTTCTCCACCTCAATGCATGCTTGTAATGATGTGAGGGCTGGCCCATACTCATTATCCCTGGCATCGATGTGGTCCCAGGACCTGTGGAAGAAGTGGACAGAGCCTCCTCCTCACAGAGTTCATTGCGACGGACTCAGACGGAATTATTTGCAGACTTGTCTGATGTGCTGGCAAGCTATGTGACTGGATGTTCTCCTTGGTCACCAGGCGGTCCATTTCACTAAAGATGTCGGGCGCGGTCTGTATAGATTGTCGTAGCATGGTGAGAGGCGGTGATCCCTTCCTTGTCGGAAACCTTTATTGCAGCAAAATGCTAAGCAGAGGGTGTGCTCGGTATCCCTGTGATCTGGGGAGAGGCACAAATTGCACGCCTCATAGGAGTCATCTCAGAGGTATTTGGAGGGACACTGAGGGCACTTTTTAAAGGGTGTCCGTTCAATCCCCCTTTGCACCTTTCGTTTTCTGGAGCGGATTGGAAAGACGGCGAATGAAGCCTGGTGGAGCGCTGCCACCCGGACAGTGCAAGAATTAAAGGTCAATGCCACTGTGTCCTAACAAATACTGGAAGTCAACTATGAAAGCTTCTTGAGACAATAGGGATTAAAATTCCTACTGCAGGAGCCCAAAACAGACAATGAAACGTTGAGTCCGGGAGCCTCATTAGTACAAATCCAAACCAGATGGCAGAGGAAAACACTTGTACAGTGAGTTGGTACCCATGCACACTCACCTAAAGGAGTCACAGCATACCTTGTGACTTAAAAAAAAAAAAAACATTTAAAAAAAAGAAAACAACTTGCAAAGTCCAAGGCCAACACTAGATGGCAGGAGTATGCCAGCTGTACATGCTAGGAACACGAGCATTCTTTTCCCTCCTTACGAATGACCAAACAGCTATTCTGCCACCATTCCTCTAACTACTGATTAAGTAGTGGGGAACCGTGATGAGCAAAGAGAGGAGGTAACCAGCGCGTAGATGGTCATTTCAGTGGATTCAGATCTTGCATGTAAACAGACATGCAGAAATATTGCAACAAAAAACGAGGTATGCCACCTGTAAGGAAATGCCTCCTTGGCATGGTTACCCCCCTGACTTTTTGCCTTTGCTGATGCTATGTTTTGATTTGAAAGTGTGCTGAGGCCTGCTAACCAGGCCCCAGCACCAGTGTTCTTTCCCTAACCTGTACTTTTGTTTTCACAATTGGCACACCCTGGCATGCAGGTAAGACCCTTGTAACTGGTACCAAGGGCCCTGATGCCAGGGAAGGTCTCTAAGGGCTGCAGCATATCTTATGCCACCCTAGGGACCCCTCACTCAGCACAGACACACTGCTTGCCAGCTTGTGTGTGCTGGTGAGGACAAAACGAATAAGTCGACATGGCACTCCCCTCAGGGTGCCATGCCAACCTCACACTGCCTATGCAGTATAGATAAGTCACCCCTCTAGCAGGCCTTACAGCCCTAAGGCAGGGTGCACTATACCATAGGTGAGGGCACCAGTGCACGAGCACTGTGCCCCTACAGTGTTTAAGCAAAACCTTAGATATTGTAAGTGCAGGGTAGCCATAAGAGTTAATGGTCTGGGAGTCTGTCAACCACGAACTCCACAGCACCATAATGGCTACACTGAAAACTGGGAAGTTTGGTATCAAACTTCTCAGCACAATAAATGCACACTGATGCCAGAGTACATTTTATTGTAAAATACACCCCAGAGGGCACCTTAGAGGTGCCCCCTGAAACCTTAACCAACTACCCCTGTAGGCTGACTGGTTTTAGCAGCCTGCCACACTAGAGACATGTTGCTGGCCACATGGGGAGAGTGCCTTTGTCACTCTGTGGCTAGTAACAAAGCCTGCACTGGGTGGAGATGCTATCACCTCCCCCAGGCAGGAGCGGTAACACCTGGCGGTGAGCCTCAAAGGCTCACCCCCTTTGTTCCAGCACCACAGGGCACTCCAGCTAGTGGAGTTGCCCGTCCCCTCCGGCCACGGCCCCACTTTTGGCGGCAAGGCCGGAGGAAATAATGAGAATAACAAGGAGGAGTCACTGGCTAGTCAGGACAGCCCCTAAGGTGTCCTGAGCTGAGGTGACTAACTTTTAGAAATCCTCCATCTTGCAGATGGAGGATTCCCCCAATAGGGATAGGAATGTGACCCCCCTCCCCTTGGGAGGAGGCACAAAGAGGGTGTACCCACCCTCAGGGCTAGTAGCCATTGGCTACTAACCCCCCAGACCTAAACACGCCCTTAAATTTAGTATTTAAGGGCTCCCCTGAACCTAGGAACTTAGATTCCTGCAACCTAAGAAGAAGAGGACTGCTGAGCTGAAAAACCCTGCAGAGAAGACAGAGACACCAACTGTCTTGGCCCCAGCTCTACCGTCCTGTCTCCCCCCTTCGGAAGAAAACTGCCCCAGCAACGCTTTCCCCAGGACCAGCGACTTCTGAATCCTCAGAGGACTGCCCTGCTCTAAAAGGACCAAGAAGCTCCCGAGAACAGCGGCCCTGTTCATCCAAGACTGCAACGTTGTTTCCAAAGAAGCAACTTAAAGACAACAGCATTTCCCGCCAGAAGCGTGAGACTTGCAACCCTGCACCCGGCGACCCCGACTCGACTGGTGGAGAAACAACACTTCAGGGAGGACCCCCCGGCGACTCCGAGACTGAGTAACCAAAGTTGTGCCCCCTGAGCCCCCACAGAGACGCCTGCAGAGGGAATTCCGAGGCTCCCCCTGACCGCGACTGCCTGACTCCCAGATCCTGACGCCTGGAAAAGACCCTGCACCCGCAGCCCCCAGGACCTGAAAGATCGGAACTACAGTGCAGGAGTGACCCCCAGGAGGCCCTCTCCCTTGCCCAGGTGGTGGCTACCCCGAGGAGGCCCCCCCTTGCCTGCATCGCTGAAGAGACCCCTTGGTCTCCCATTGATTTCAACGACAAACCCGACGTGTGTTGGCACACTGCACCCGGCCGCCCCCGTGCTGCTGAGGGTGTACTTTCTGTGCTAACTTGTGTCCCCCGCCCCCGGTGCCCTACAAAACCCCCCTGGTCTGCCCTCCGAAGACGCGGGTACTTACCTGCTGGCAGACTGGAACCGGGGCACGGGCCCGGTTCTCCATTGAAGCCTATGTGTTTTGGGCACCACTTTGAACTCTGCACCTGACCGGCCCTGAGCTGCTGGTGTGGTAACTTTGGGGTTGCTCTGAACCCCCAACGGTGGGCTACCTTGGACCCAAACTTGAACCCCGTAGGTGGTTTACTTACCTGCAAAAACTAACTAACTCTTACTCCCCCTAGGAACTGTGAAAATTGCACTGTGTCTAGTTTTAAAATAGCTATATGTGTTTTATTTGAAAAGTATATATGCTATTGTGATTATTCAAAGTTCCTAAAGTACTTACCTGCAATACCTTTCATGCAAAGTATTACATGTAGAATTTGAACCTGTGGTTCTTAAAATAAACTAAGAAAGGATATTTTTCTATACAAAAACCTATTGGCCTGGAATTGTCTCTGAGTGTGTGTTCCTCATTTATTGCCTGTGGGTATGTACAACAAATGCTTAACACTACTCCTTTGATAAGCCTACTGCTCGACCACACTACCACAAATGAAAATGTCACTTACCCAGTGTACATCTGTTCGTGGCATCAGTCGCTGAGATTCACATGGTATGCATGAGCTCGCCATCTGGTGTTGGGTCGGAGTGTTACAAGTTGTTTTTCTTCGAAGAAGTGTTTTCGAGTCACGGGACCGAGTGACTCCTCCTTCTGTGCTCATTGCGCATGGGCGTCGACTCCATCTTCGATTGTTTTCCCCGCAGAGGGTGAGGTAGGAGTTGTACTATAGTAATAGTGCCCGCGCAATGAAAAATGTAAGTATGTACCTATTAAAGGATTAAATAATATATATACAAATGTACAAAATTGAAGGTAACTTCTGAACTGCTACAGGCTTCCGGGGAGGTGGGTGGGTCCATGTGAATCTCAGCGACTGATGCCACGAACAGATGTACACTGGGTAAGTGACATTTTCAGTTCGATGGCATCTGTCGCTGTAGATACACATGGTATGCATAGACTAGTAAGCAGTTAGTTCCCCATAAGCGGTGGTTTAGCCTGTAGGAGTAGAAGTTGTCTGAAATAGAGTTCTTAATACAGCTTGACCTACTGTAGCTTGTTGTGCGGATAGCACATCTATACAGTAGTGTTTGGTGAATGTGTGAGGCGTAGACCAAGTGGCTGCTTTACATATTTCCTGCATTGGGATGTTTCCTAAAAAGGCCATTGAAGCACCTTTTTTCCTTGTTGAATGTGCCCTGGGAGTAATGGGCAGTTGTCTTTTTGCTTTAAGGTAGCAGATTTGGATGCATTTAACTATCCATCTGGCTATACCTTGTTTTGATATTGGGTTACCTGCATGAGGTTTTTGGAATGCAATAAATAGCTGTTTAGTTTTTCTGATGTTTTTTGTTCTGTCAATGTAGTACATTAATGCTCTTTTGACATCTAATGTATGTAGTGCTCTTTCAGCCACCGAATCTGGCTGTGGGAAAAAAACTGGTAGTTCTACCGTTTGATTTAGATGGAATGGTGAAATAACTTTTGGTAAAAATTTTGGATTAGGTCGTAGGACGACCTTATTTTTATGTATTTGTATAAAAGGGTCTTGTGTTGTGAACGCTTGAATTTCACTTACTCTTCTTAGAGATGTAATGGCGATGAGAAAGGCAACTTTCCAGGTTAGGAATTGTATTCCGCAAGAGTGCATGGGTTCGAAAGGTGGGCCCATGAGTCTTGTTAGAACCACGTTTAGGTTCCATGAAGGAACAGGTGGTGTTCTTGGTGGTATAATTCTTTTAAGCCCTTCTATGAATGCTTTGATAACTGGTATCCTATACAAGGAAGTTGAATAGGTAGTTTGCAGGTATGCAGATATTGCTGCAAGGTGTATTTTAATAGAAGAGAAGGCTAGCTTTGCTTTTTGTAAATGGAGCAAGTAATTTACTATATGTTTTGGAGTTGCGTCTAGTGGTTGTATCTGATTATGATGGCAGTACCAAACAAATCTTTTCCACTTACTTGCGTAGCAGTGTCTAGTGGATGGCCTTCTGGCCTGCTTTATGACTTCCATACACTCTTGGCTAAGTTGTAAGTGTCCGAATTCTAGGATTTCAGGAGCCAGATTGCTAGATTCAGCGATGCTGGGTCCGGGTGTCTGATCTGTTGGTTGTGTTGCGTTAACAGATCTGGTTTGTTGGGCAGTTTGATGTGTGGTACTACAGACAGATCTAGCAGTGTTGTGTACCAGGGTTGTCTTGCCCACGTTGGTGCTATTAAAATGAGTTTGAGTTTGTTTTGACTCAATTTGTTTACTAGGTAAGGAAGGAGAGGGAGAGGAGGAAAAGCGTAAGCAAATATTCCTGACCAGTTCATCCATAGGGCATTGCCTTGGGATTGCTTGTGTGGGTATCTGGACGCGAAGTTTTGGCATTTTGCGTTCTCTTTTGTTGCAAATAAGTCTATTTGTGGTGTTCCCCAGAGTGTGAAGTAGGTGTTCAGAATCTGTGGGTGGATTTCCCATTCGTGGACTTGCTGGTGATCTCGAGAGAGATTGTCTGCCAGCTGATTCTGGATCCCCGGAATAAACTGTGCTATTAGACCAATTTGATGGTGGATTGCCCACTTCCATATTTTTTGAGCTAACAAGCTTAACTGCGTTGAATGTGTTCCTCCTTGTTTGTTTAGATAATACATCGTTGTCATGTTGTCTGTTTTGACAAGGATGTATTTGTGGGTTATGATTGGTTGGAAAGCTTTTAGTGCTTGAAAAACTGCTAATAATTCTAGATGATTTATATGCAGTTTTGTTTGATGTATGTTCCATTGTCCTCTTATGTTGTGTTGATTGAGATGTGCTCCCCACCCTGTCATGGAAGCATCTGTTGTTATTACGTACTGTGGCACTGGGTCTTGGAAAGGCCGCCCTATGTTTAAATTTATACTGTTCCACCATAGAAGCGAGAGGTAAGTTTGGCGGTCTAGCAACACCAGATCTAGAAGGTGACCCTGTGCTTGAGACCACTGTGATGCTAGGCACTGTTGTAAGGGCCTCATGTGCAGTCTTGCGTTTGGGACAATGGCTATGCATGAGGACATCATGCCTAGGAGCTGTAGTATTGTTCTTGCTTGTATTGTTCGGTTTGGAGACATGTGTTGAATGACTCTGTTGAAATTGTGGATCCTTTGTGGAGTTGGCGTTGCTACTCCTTTTGTCGTGTCTATTATGGCTCCTAGATATTGCTGTACTTTGCTTGGCAGAATGTTTGATTTTGCAAAAGTTGACGGTGAACCCTAGTTTGTAGAGGGTTTGTAGGACTTGATTTGTGTGGTTTGAGCATTGTGTGAGCGAACTGGTTTTGATTAGCCAGTCGTCTAGATACGGGAACACATGTATTTGCTGCCTTCTGATGTGTGCAGCGACTACTGCTAGGCATTTTGTGAATACTCTTGGAGCGGTTGTTAAACCAAAAGGCAATACTTTGAATTGGTAATGTATTCCTTTGAATACAAACCTTAGATATTTCCTGTGTGATTGATGTATTGGTGTATGGAAATATGCGTCCTTGAGGTCTAGGGTTGTCATGTAGTTGTGTTTTTTGAGCAATGGTAACACTTCTTGTAGTGTGACCATGTGAAAGTGGTCTGATTTGATGAATGTGTTTACTACTCTGAGGTCTAGAATTGGTCTCAGTGTTTCGTCCTTTTTTGGTATCAAGAAGTACAGTGAATAAATTCTGTGTTTATTTGTGTGCTTGGTACTAATTCTATTGCATTTTTTTTGCAGTAGTGCTTGAACTTCTATCTCTAGAAGCTGTGAATGGTATTTTGATAAATTTTGTGATTTTGGTGGTATGTCTGGAGGGAATTGCAGGAATTCTATGCAATAACCATGTTGGATAATTGCTAGGACCCATGTGTCTGTAGTTATTTTGTCCCATGCTTCGTAATATTGACGTATCCTCCCCCCCACTGGTGTTGTGTGGGAGGGGTGAGTGACGTGTGAGTCACTGCTTGTTGGTAGTGGTTTTGGGGCTTTGAAATCTTCCTCTATTCCTAGGGAATTGCCCCCCTCTATACTGTCCCCGAAAACCTCCCCTGTACTGTCCCTGGTAGGTGGGCGGTGCGGACTGTGAGGTGCTAGCTTGTGTGGCCTGACCCCGAAACCCTCCTCTAAAAGGTGTTTTGCGGAAGGTGTTATAAGATCCTCTGCTCTGCGGGGAGTAGAGTGCGCCCATGGCCTTGGCAGTGTCAGTGTCCTTCTTGAGCTTTTCTATGGCTGTGTCGACCTCCGGACCGAACAGAAGTTTTTCGTTTACTGGCATGTTAAGCACTGCCTGCTGAATTTCTGGCTTGAATCCAGACGTTCTGAGCCATGCGTGCCTACGGATGGTAACCGACGTATTAATGGTCCTTGCGGCCGTGTCTGCTGCATCCATGGAGGAGCGTATTTGATTGTTGTAAATGTTTTGACCCTCCTCAACAACCTGTTTTGCTCTTTTTTGCAGATCTTTTGGGAGATGTTCAATGAGATGCTGCATCTCATCCCAGTGGGCTCTGTCGTATCGCGCTAGCAGCGCTTGTGAATTTGCGATGCGCCACTGGTTTGCTGCTTGGACAGCAACCCTCTTCCCGGCTGCATCGAACTTCCTGCTTTCTTTATCTGGGGGAGGTGCATCCCCAGAAGTGTGTGAATTTGCCCGTTTTCTGGCAGCCCCTACCACCACAGAATCTGGTGGCAGCTGAGAGGTGATGAATACAGGGTCCGTAGGAGGCGCCTTATACTTTTTGTCCACCCTAGGCGTCACTGCCCTACTTTTAACTGGCTCCTTGAAAATGTCCTTTGCATGGCGTAGCATGCCTGGGAGCATCGGCAGGCTTTGGTAGGAGCTGTGGGTTGAAGAGAGGGTGTTAAATAAAAAATCATCCTCTACTTGTTCCGAGTGTAGTTCCACATTATGGAATAGTGCTGCTCTAGCCACCACTTGTGAGTAGGCTGTGCTGTCTTCCGGTGGTGATGGCCTAGTTGGGTATGTGTCTGGGCTGTTATCAGACACTGGTGCGTCGTACAAGTCCCACGCATCCTGATCTTGGTCATTGTGGCTCATGGCGGTGTGAGCTGGTGAATGTGACGGGGTGTAAGTTGGCGAAGCCGGAGTTACAGGTGGAGGCGAGGGAGGAGGTGTTACCTTTTGTGCTGTTTGTTGCTGAGGAGTAAACTGAAGCGTTCTCTTTCGTTTGACAGGTGGAAGGGTACTGATCTTCCTAGTCCCCTGCTGAATAAAGATACGCTTTTGCGTGTGATCCACGTCAGTGGATTGCAGTTCTTGTTCAAATCTATGTTTCTTCATTTGTGAAGACATAGAATGCTCTTCAGTATAGGAGCCTGAAACAGGGTCTGATGTCGCTTTTTTCGGCTCCGAAAACCCTGTTGATTGTTTTTTCGGCTCCGAGGTAACCTTCCTCTTTTTCTGTGCCGAAAATTCTTGGCCTCTATGGTCTTCGGCGCCACTGTCTCGGCGTCGATCCGTGTCGACACCGAACTCTCGGTGTCGATGCTTCTGTTTAGCACTCTCTCGGTCCCGAGGAGGCTGCGTGCCGGTGTCTCGACCGAAGTCGGACGATCTCGACACTGAATGGGCCTTTTTCGGTGCCGATTGTTGGTCACCGAGAATTTGGGTGGAGCCATGGCCGGTTGGCAGTGGCGTCCCCTGGGCCTTCTTTCCTTTTTTAAGTTCTGATCTCGACGTCTTACTCACAGTTTTTGTAGAGTCTAGCTCGTCGGAGTCTGAATCCTGGATGGAAAAGGATTCCTCCTGTTCCTCTTCTGTCTCGAACTGTCGACGCTCCTTTGGCGTGGACGCCATCTGCAGTCTTCTCGCTCGACGGTCGCGCAGAGTTTTTCGGGACCGGAACGCCCGACAGGCCTCACAGGATTCTTCGCTGTGCTCTGGTGACAGGCACAGGTTACAGACCGAGTGTAGGTCCGTATAAGGATATTTGTTGTGGCATTCGGGGCAGAATCGAAACGGGGTCCGTTCCATCGGCGTTGTTCTCCACGCGGTCGGGCCGACTAGGCCCCGACGGGGTGCCGAAATCTACCCCGAAGGGCACCGAAGTGCTTCGATGTTCAACGCGTCGTCGTATGTGTCTATCTCGAACCGGATCGCAACGATACCGTCGAAAATCTTCCGTTTTCAGCTATCTTTCCGTTCCGAAACCCGGAGCGACAGGAACACGTCCGAACCCGATGGCGGAAAGAAAACAATCGAAGATGGAGTCGACGCCCATGCGCAATGAGCACAGAAGGAGGAGTCACTCGGTCCCGTGACTCGAAAACACTTCTTCGAAGAAAAACAACTTGTAACACTCCGACCCAACACCAGATGGCGAGCTCATGCATACCATGTGTATCTACAGCGACAGATGCCATCGAACATAGAGCATTAGTATTATCTCTTTTTGCCACTATCTTACCTCTAAGGGGAACCCTTGGACTCTGTGCATACTATTCCTTACTTTGAAATAGTGCATACAGAGCCAACTTCCTACACCACCCTCTACTCACATACTCATGCCAAACCCACAAAGGTTTAATCAAGAAAACAGTGAAGGCTGCCAATCCTCCCAGGAAACTAAGTATATTCAAAATTGTAATGTACCAATGAGTGTGTAACATGGGTGTGACTTACAGTAATACAATAACACCATGAATACCAACGAGAGCAGATTATTGGGATATTGGGAACGAAAAGCTATGACCATGGCGTTCTCAGTAGCTGATCAAACCACTACAGTAATTTCAGGTTGTATTTTTTTTTATATTCAGCAAATAGGGAATATAATGTTACGTAGTGTACAGGTAAGTATTATGTAATGTGAACTGATATGAGATCGAATTAGTAACATGTTTATAGCAGTAATTCAGAAATAACACGTGAACTTTGAGTTACAAGTTATGTTCACCTACAACATGGCATGTATGAAAAACCTGCAAAAGATTAGTAGTTCACTATCAATAGAGGGGAATACCGTACACAACAAACAAGTTATCGCCTTCTCATTGCTATCCAACTACAAGCCAAAGGCTACATAATGAGCGCCAACAAGGAAACGACTTAAGTTTGCACTTGGCAGAGATTCAATCAAGCTAATGATATCAAATAAAGCTAGCCCCTCCCGACAATCGAGTATTCATTTTAGGCTCAGATATATTTGATATACGTTAAAGAAAATGGTTTTGCATTTATGTATGCCCTTCTATTTTGAGAGATAAGCTAATGAGCAGGGCTAAAAAGCTTTTATGCCTGTTACAACATCTTTAGAGCAGACTTGGGAGATACCCATCTCCTTGCCTTCACAACCCCATTGTTCACGTTCCCCATACATGACAGGAGTGGCAAAAATTCCAATTACTAATTCAGAATACTTCTTTAAGTGCATATGGAAGAACAACCCAACAACCTAAGACAGACATATTTATGCTCCAAGTACTGATGTTTACAATTGTCGGGGTTACAGGAGTGTGCAGCCCTTGCTGATCTGTTTATCACCGACACAAGTGCTTTGGCATAGGCAGCTGGTCTTTGGCGTCTACCTTGAGGGAATTACAGACGGAGATTGGGTAATTCTTTCAACAAAAAGGCTTTACCTGTACTGTAGCAATTATAGAGCGCTTCGTGCCCTTTTGTGGGACGCCAAAGTGCATTTTCTGACTGGGACCTCACAATACTGTGGGGTGTACATGGCTGGCAGATAATGACCCTCTGTGGGGAGAGTTTTGGTGTCATGCGTTAGTGACCGGTCGAGGTGTTCTGTCGTAGATGCACTGCCTTTCAGTGTAACGGAGTAGGTGGTATGAGAGATAAACACAAAATACAAGTGGCACAATCTCGCTGTGTGATACAATCTTTAAATGGGAGACGATGGAGAAGCTGGATAAAGGGCTGCAGCAATCTTCTGCTTGTGTGATCCGTGTAGGAGAATCCCACGCGGACATTTTCAAACTACAAATGCATTCTCTGAAGCAATGGTACATGCTAGTTCTTTATAATTTAAATTTTATTCAGCCAATATACAAGTTCTGTTTGTGTCGTGAATTGTTAAACATGGGTATTTTACAGTAAATATTTTCTCTGGAAGGTGACACGAAAGGCGTGCTTAAAAGGGACGCTCATCAACAAAAAAAAAAATTTGAAACCCGTCAGCAAACCAAAAATTCTACATATATAATTATAAGTAAAAGGAGGATGGAAACAGGACTGCGAGTACATCGAAGAGATAAATGAAGAAACCCCTCAAACTATGATACAGAGAAACTTCATTTTATCTCAACTTTAAGGGGAGAGCCTGCAAGAAAATCCTAAAGGACCACACTGAAATCCCTTGCTTAACTCAACTGCGAAACGAAAGGTCCTATATCCATTCTGGATTAATGAGAAAACTTCAGGTTTTTAAACCCAATCCCACCTAAAAAACAAAATCAATACAAAAAACAAAGTTGCAACCTAATCTCCAACTTTATTCCTTCCCCACCCACCGTTTTGCTTTAATCCTAAAAACAGAGAACACAGCGATCCTTCCCAAGAGTTACAGGTCAAATTTGCATTCAGTCTCTTTTTTGATGCACGAAATGGCCAAAGTGGAGTCAGAGAAAGGATCCAGTGCCAGTTACAGAAGGGGAACACACAGCAGTGTCTCTTTTAGCTTAGATAATGATGCTGCAGTGCCCTCGCGTGGCGCCTCAGTGGTACCCGTGACGGTACAATTTCCTGGCAGGCATCAGACACAGTTCCTTGGCAATTCCTCCTCCCAGGCGAGGGTTAGTCTTTTAGGGACAGGGACTGTATTCCTCTGCCGGTTGCGGTTTCTTTTTCTTTTTCTGGAGAGTCGAGAAGAGAAAACTTTGTAAGGACAACATAAAGGGTAGATTGACTGGCACCTGCAAAATTTTACTTGGGACAAATATGGATTAGCAGCTGCACATTTAATGTGTTTGGCGATTATACTGCATCTGGAGCAATAATATCAGAACACTCCACGAAATAAAAAAAACTCAGAAAATTCAAACTGACTAAAATATTTTTTTTAATTGAACTTGGGAAAATATTACTCAACATGAATCATCAACTTAGTGAACACCATTCATTTCAATACTTTTGAGGAATATAATCATTTCATCTACAAGAACAAACTGGATCTTCATCTAGAAAACATGGAGTTTCCACGCATTCTTGTGCAATAAACAGACATCAATCACAACGTTAAGTCAATGTTACCAAATGCTGGCGATGCTCACTTGGTTTAGTGGGTTGGCCACTGCAAGCATGTCATATGTTCCTGGTCAGAATTCTTACTCCTCGTGAGACAAAGTCCAAGATAAGGTTCCAACCTAGACTGTAATCACTACATTCTAGTGTAGGATAACAGGTTCTCAGAAAGGGGAACACCGGCTACAAACAGCAGTAAGTCTGTTGGTTCCAAATCAGAAAGCGTTTAATGCATACATTCTCTCCTTCAGACGACAGTAACTAAAAACAGACGTTTTCGGGAGAGTTCCTCAATGATGCACTATCCCAAGATATACAGAGCCCCATTTAGAGTCCATAAATGGATTAATAGGTGTTTCATCTTGCAGAGTAGACGATTCTTGAGTGTTTTTATGGACAAGTGCTCCCTTGTAGTGATAATAACAGACTGGAGTGAAAGACTGAGAAGACTAAAGAGATACATGTGAACCAATTAAAGGGACGTGTACGACATTTGACTAGAACTATACAATAGTGAGATATTTAAGAGCACCTATGTCCAACAAGGACACTGATGATGTACATAGATCATCACTGTAATAGGGGCCCCGAGAATTAGGCCTCATGTATTTAGCATAGTGGTAATGTAAAGTATTTGAGCAAAGTGCATGTCAACCAGGGGAGATGTGATGGACTGATTTTAATAATAGAGCAGTATGATCAACTACATGGGATTTGCAGCAATTCATATTGGTTTCATTTCTGTTTTTGCAGAATATCAGAGGGTCTCAAGAAAAAAAAAAGATAAGCATTGGATATAACATTCTAAATTAAAACCAGTGATCTATCTTTCGAAATACCAGAAGCCCCAAGAAAAGCAGAATGGAGATTTACAGAATATTTAAAGTTTTGCATGGCGAGAACATGTCTAGCCAACAAATGTTAGCAATCTCTTATTCATAGATTCTTTCATGTAACTGATGAAAGCAAAATTAAATATAGCCATAGTGATCTAAGATATCCGCTTCGGAACAAAAATAAAAGACTTTGGTTAGGAACTAAGGGCCATATGTATCAAAGCCGCACCCCCTTACCCCCAAATGTCACCACTGCATGGAAGGAATATAAATGTACTTTTGCTTATCCCTCAAAATGTTCCAAAAGGATGCTCAACAGTGCTTTTGTAATGGGGTCATCTGAACTCAGATGATTTTTGGAAGGACTCCTTCAGCTTGACTACAAACCCAATTCATGCTGCTCTTCTCCCATTCTGTTGAAATTCTCCCTTGGGCTCGCTGAGTTAAAGGACAATTGGTAACTGGCCTGTATTATAGGATACACGAAAGAAGCACTATCTGCAAGTCCTACTGTGTTCTCTCTTACTATGCAGTAGAGACCCCAACAACCTGCACGACTCAATCTACAACCTAGACTAAATTTACAGCACCGAAACAAAAGTTTAAATCGCATAACTGAGTGGTAACAACCCATCAATGTACACCCTATGGGCAGAAAGTAGCCCTCTCACTTTGACACAGGAGTTCTAATTTGCATTAAGTATCTGAACGTGACCCCCTTCTCTGAAGCCTGAGCACCAACAAGCTTTTAAAAGGACAAAATTCAAACAATCATACAGACATGAAAGCCAGCTGTAACAATATATCCTGCGCTATTCAAGCAGGGACGTGATGGCATGTGACATTTTAAGAAAGCATACCAGGTCTCACAAATAAATGGAATTAGCAAGAAGGTGACGCAATGCAGCAGAGGCCAGCTACAATGTGCACCAGATTAACACAGAAAAATCCCCACCATACCTTTCTTTTCATCATCTTTCTTCTTGGCAGCATCTTCCCTTTGTTTCCGTATAATGGCTAACCGAGCTAGATCTGCTTTCGCCTGGTCAGTCTTTCCGGCGAGGTGCATTTTCATATACCGCTCTTTGGCTTTCTGTTTTTCAATTTCTTCTCTGTTCAACAAAACACACATTTTAATGTACCTGTAGGCTTGCAACTTTCACCCATTCCACAAAAATCACTCCGGCCATCTCTCATCCACACTACGCTTATGGAAAGTTGCCCTGGTTTGCGTCTAATTTAAACAAGTGTTGCAGGAGTGGGCTTAATCCCACAATTGCTGTAAGTCTCATTTTGCAAAGATGCATAAACTGCAAACCAAGCACTTTCCATTTCATACCCTAGTAAAATAGAACACTTAGCTTAAAAACAGAAATGTAAAACATTTTAATTCCCCCCCTCACAATTTGCCAACTTTTAGTGGGAGGGAAAGAGAAAATCTTTTGCGGTAAAATGACACACAGATCAAAATGAGGCCTTTAAATCTTACTTTAAACAGGTCATCGATATTGCATTTTTCAATTTCATTAACAAATGAACAGTAGTTGAACACTACATGAAACAGATCCACACAGTGGCATACTTTGAAACAAAATGACGTTATATGTAAACATTGCAATATCACTAATTATGTATTTTTCTTTACCAGGAAAGCTTAAACATTTAACCCAGCATGCTACAACCTAGCACACAGACTATGCGAAGCAAGAAGTATTGCACTCCTTGAAGGTGAGGGACTTCCGATCTCAGAGGATGCTTCAACTCTATTACAATATTACCTTTCTCTATTAAAATGTAAACTAACAACTATGTTAAGGATTTTTTTCAATTCCCCAATGGCACCGCTCTAGCACGGGTACCTGAAGATCACACAGAACTAGCAGGTGAAGGTGGGTCTGTTTTGCAGGATAGTAGCAAAGGAGGTCTTCAACAGAGATACGAAGTACAGAACATTAAAGAAAAATTGAAAAATGGTGCAATTCTTACTTTCTAACGTGGCATTATCTCAATGTGGTGGCTATAGATTTGCAATAAAAGTTTTTCAAGTAACCATCACAAATATTTTTATTAGAACAAACCAAGGGCTAACTAGCAGACTGGTGTGCTTGGAACAGACATAAAACCTGTTTTAAAGTTTTAAGCACATAACAGAAAAATTATATTCTTATTGGTGCAAAGAAAAAAGGAACTATAGGCTTTGAACTGAGCTTTGTTTAGGCTTCGAACTGAACATCTTGTTTAAACACATGGATGACAAACGAAATTATAGTATACAGTATAGAAATAAAAAAACACTGGTAGGGTAGAATTAATGATTTGCCTACCAGCATTGGCACTGAAGTGCACTTCTTTTTAGGCGATGTGTGCACGTGATCAGGCAAAAAGCAGTCACTCACAGAACAAGTGAGCCAATGGCTGAAGCACACTGACCCACTGCATCATCCTGTGGGGCATGGAAACAAAATGTAAATGACAGGTGAGCAAATCAAGGAATGAAGAGAGTTAACCCAAAATCCTCCTTTGTATTTTTTGAAGTTTTGATTGTTTTCCTTAGATGAGGGAAAAAAACACAGATTAAGCTGTCTCTTAACCAGACCTACAACTAAGGATTATATTAGGCTATATTCGGACTGTGAATAAAAAGGAAGAAGGGAAGATGCTATTTTCATAACAGGCAACAGGTTTTGAGTGGTTTCCATCGGTTCACTGGAACCCTAGTAATACAGAACCAGAATACTGATGCTGGAAGAACAAGTCAATCTTTTAGGAGAAGCAGTGAGACCTAGAAAATCACTTAAAGCAGAATATTGTTGGAATAAAAGGGTACCAGTAGGAGCAGAGGGGAAAGGCATAAATATTATATGCAGGACCGATTTAATGCCATGCAAAAGAGGGAAGCAGGAACTCTTAACCGCATTGACAGAGTCCACAGACCCATCACAGGAGAAAAGAGCCTTCACCCGGACATCTTGTCACAACTGCACTTCCTTGAAGAGAAGGAACTCATAACTGATAGTGAGAGGTAAAAGGGAAGCATTACGTTTAATTGTGCAGAGCTACAATTTTATCAAGTCCTCTTACCAATCAAGTTACAAAAATGTAGACCAGTGGCCAAAGTTCTAAAAGACTGGGCAATTAGGTACAGATGGGGACAAATTACGTTTGCCAGGAAAGACCAGCACAGAGGCAAAAATCTTCTAATAGCAGCTTTTGAGAGATTTAGCAGTCAAATAGATAAAGACACTCTAGCGGCAACCAACTAGGAGATGTATCTTCAGCCAATGAAGAAACTGTAAAATGTAAAAAGAGACACATAGCAGGCATGTCCACACTCTTCCTCTCCAGTTTCCCGGACTATGGAACTGCCGAAGTATAGAAACTGGGGAAATGCCCATGCAAAGAATTAGACTGGATGGTGATGAATGTAAACTCACTATGCTTGCTTTAGCTATACTATTGTCAATGATGGATCTGATGGTTTTCTGCCTGCATTTCTGGCAAAACATAGGCTCTACTGCCAAATGTCAACGTTTAAAACAATGTAAAGCAGTAGGAGTGACTCCACCTTTTACTGACAAGAGCAAACTAGTAGAAAGGAACCCCATTTCATTGGTCAGACTGTAGTATCAATGTGTGAGGGATCAACTTGGCAGACTCTGTCTCAAGAACCAAAGAGATTAACCTTAAATCCCTCCGTAGGACAGTGAGATCCAGGCTGCAAACATACAGCACTATCTTTGTTAGGCTGGTCAGCAGTGCTTAAAAATGACCTTATCCACCGCTCTTCAAGTTACCAGAAAAGAAAGTCTCTGTAGCTGGCACTTAAGAGGTTTGCTATTGTTTACTAATCCCAGAGGTCAAAGACCCAAAGGCTGGCACCTTAGTTCCAAGCAAAGCAGTGTTCTTGATCAAGGAGCTGGCACTCTAATGTCTGAACTGGATGGCAGGTGAAAACAATCTGATTTGGTCTTTATCCTGGTGCATTGTTGCAAAGAGTGAGACCACGCAGGTCCTGTGACACGACAGGTGACAGAGCTGCATATTTCTAGTGGCCTGGACTACAAATATGTACAACACGACTACCACAAATCTCTCACCTTTACACTGGAGCGGGGACAAAGCCGTGGCAATAGTGATAGTGATGTTGGTACAATAAAAACCATCACTGGAACACTGGACCCACAACAATAAAACTGGAAAAAAGCAACGACCTCATACATGGAAAAAATAGGACACCGATGCATTGCTAGGGACAACTAGCACAGAGGCATTAAGACTTTTGCACTGAGACCCTGGAAGTGTGCCATCGAGAAGGGAACACAAACATTGGGGCAACAGCACAGGGAAAGTTCACTGGCAGAGGCATATTGACAGATACCATACCATCGGGTTGGCCATTAATACTGGGGCATCCATTTGGTCACACTGTCTTTGGCACATGAACATAATGTAAGTAAGGGGTGACTGAAACATGGACATTTATGGGGATACTGGGATGTATACAAAAATACAGTTACATAGTAAACGGGCAACTAATACAGGGATACCCAGGAGTTATGTTTGGTCTATTTGTATAGCATACTAATCACCTGTGAGCGTATCCAGTGTGACCCCCCAAGAGTAATTCAACGAGCCAGGACTTCAGCTTCTTGCAGAACTCAAGAAGCGATGAAGAGGCTCCGATGTGTTGTGGGAGGCCATTCTATGTTTTCGGTGTGTTGTATGAAAACAAACGACCTCCTGTTCTGCTCTTGTGAATGCGTGGGTGTGTGCGGACGAGAGTGAGGCTGAGAGTACGTGTATGCAGTTGTTGAGATATACAAAGCTTTAGACAATACTGGCCAAGCATAAGTGTGCGTGAGGAGTTGAGCTGGCCGAGTTTGTGAATGGGGAGTCCGTGTAGCTTTCTGAGGTGGTGTGAAATTGGAGAATCGGCATGAGAGGTTAAGTAGGAGTCTTGCAGCAGTGTTCTGGATAGTCTGGAGTCAGTCTGGGACCTGCTTGGAGATTTCGGCATGCGGTGTGTTGCCGCAGTCAAGCCTATTAGGGATGAGTGCTTGCCTGGCTGAAAGTCTGGTTTTCTGTTGCAGCCACTTGAAGAGTTTTCGTAGCATACATATACGTATTGATAAGCCTTTTGGACACAGAGGAAGGCAGTGGACACAGTGGCACAGTCATTCAAGTACAGTCCTAGTGCTACTGAAATGGCCCTGCAGTGACAAGTCCATGCAACTGTAGTGTGCAAGTGCCCACCTGGAGCTAGGTGCACATTTCTGCTGTCTTGTGGTTCCATTAGACTGCAGCCACCAAATGACTGGGCTTAGTTCAGAGCTCTAGGGAACCCTGATCTGCAAGCTTAGAAGAAGAACTGAACCCTATGGCAGTGGTTCCCAACCTGTGGGCCGGGGACCTCTCGGGGTCCGCGAAGCCTCCTCATGGAGTTTAAATTAAAAAATTAAATAATATTACAAGATTAATAAAGTGTATATAAAGTGTCTAACTGTACACTTGACATTTTTAAAAAACATACTGTAAATGTCAAAGAATATGAAACTGGATGCTAAAAATTAAATTAGTATCCTCAGATGTATTTGTGGGAGCAGTGCAGGTGCATCAGACAGAGTATACTACAGACGATGTGTGGCTTCAACTGAATTTAGAAACCTACAATCCTGTCAAAATTATTAATTTTTTAATTTATATTTGTTTGCAAATTAAATAAAACGTGTTATTTGTGGATGTGTTTGATGAAGGCTTGATTCAGCTGTTTTTGTTTATTGTTTTGCGTTTCAAATCATCAACAATATTTAGGCCTGGGTCCCTGGCTTCTAGTAATGATTCAGTGGGGGTTCCCGGATTCCAATAATGATTCAGTGGGGGTTCCCGGATTCCAATAATGATTTAGTGGGGGGTTCCTGGATTCCAATAATGATTCAGTGGGGGGTTCCTGGATTCCAATAATGATTCAGTGGGGGTTCCCGGATTCCAATAATGATTCAGTGGGGGTTCCCGGATTCCAATAATGATTCAGTGGGGGGTTCCTGGATTCCAATAATGATTCAGTGGGGGGTTCCCGGATTCCAATAATGATTCAGTGGGGGTTCCCGGATTCCAATAATGATTCAGTGGGGGTTCCCGGATTCCAATAATGATTCAGTGGGGGTTCCCGGATTCCAATAATGATTCAGTGGGGGTTCCCGGATTCCAATAATGATTCAGTGGGGGTTCCTGGATTCCAATAATGATTCAGTGGGGGTTCCTGGATTCCAATAATGATTCAGTGGGGGTTCCCGGATTCCAATAATGACTCAGTGGGCCCCGGATTCCAATAATGACTCAGTGGGCCCCGGATTCCAATAATGACTCAGTGGGCCCCGGATTCCAATAATGATTCAGTGGGGGTTCCCGGATTCCAGTAATGTTAAATTGAGGGGGGTGCACATAAGCTAAACTGTTGAGAACCACTGCCTTATAGCATTCATTCTGTAAATAGGAGGTCACGATTTATATTAGTTTAGGATTCTTAGAAGAGGGGTTATGAAAGGTGAGATGTGACCAGAAGAAGCCAGGCCTGTAAAATAAACCTGATAGAAAAAAAAAATTAATCAGTTTATTCCTTTTTCCTTACAGTATGCTAGGTTTACTGACTCTGCTAAAAGTGTTGGTGACCTGGAAGTAAACCTTGCCAAAGATTCTCCCAAGCTATTCAAGTGCTGTCACAACTGCCCGATATCCCCCATTATGCATTAATTCCCACCAAAAATGCCACCTAGATGGTAAGCACTATTGCTCCTTAGTAGACAGCTGAGGTTTGAATTGTGTATATGGTGCGTGTGCAATACTGATCAATTGTTTTTTCCATATTTAACTGCTAAATATACTGTCCAAAACATGGTGCAGTTAGTAGTGGGCATTACCTAGAGAAAACAAAAATAATTTGGACAGTTACATGTGGTCAAGCAATAGCAAAAAAAAAAAAAAGAAAGTTCACGTTTTTGATCAATTACAACGACATTGGTGGTTCTGCTTGGGTAAAATAAATAATTAAAAAATACAAAATAAAAGAATAATTGAGAATGAAAATTTAGAGCTACATGGGACTTTTTTGGTTTACTGTGTGGATAGTATGTTGTTAACTAGATTTTCACAAAGGGCTCTGAGGGCGGGGTGTATATGACAGGAAACACTGCTTTTCTACTTTAAATTTTAGTGAAAACTCCTTTCCATGCATTTAAAAACTCACAACAATGAGATTTATTGATATTGGTCAACTTTAAGTCATCAGTCTGCGGTTGCTTGACAACTTTCACAAACGCCCAACTGAAAGGTTCATTTTAAGGAATGATGCATTTTGCCTAATTATTTCTGTTAAGGATTGGGTGTTCCGGTCCTCTTTCTGATAGTGACTCCACTAGGGAGTGGAAGCCATTCAATAAGGGCGGTTTGAGGAAAAGAAAGAGTTGTATCCAGATTTTCGCAACGTCATCCCATTTCTTAGCAAGCTCCATGCTGTATACAAAGCCGCTCTGAAGTGACCTATCCCTGCCTTCGGCTTTGCTTTCTGCCACAAGTTGAAAAGTTGTTTTTAAAAAAATCATATTTCGGTTAACACTCTCAGACCTGGCTATAATAGGACAAAAATGAGGAGACCGCGAACTGTGTACTGAAAACGCTCATGTTCAGAAAATGTGCGAATGTGACTTTAGTGAGATTTACTACCATGACAGTCATTGCTGAGGTGTGGAGATTGATTCTAATTGTTCTAGCTCAGGTCTAGAATATCCTTTTAAAATGGAGCAAGAGAAGAGTTCTTGGCCACAACGGACTGCAAGTAAGACAGCAGGTTCAGAAAGCAGCGCCGGAGAAGAAAATAATTAACTCTGGTGACATGAGATCAGCAAATGATCCAATTAGAAGTAGAGTAGTTCAAACAGGGGATAAATAACCGTATAAGCATTAGATGTAAAGAAGTTGAACATTAACCTTTCTCTCCTAGACAGCTCCTTGGGACCTTCCAGATCCAGCTGAGATACCTTTTTGGTGGTCTGAGCTGCTCGATTAGGATTCTCTATGTCTATCAGCCCTTCCACTCCTTTGCGCTTTTGCTGAGTAAAGAAAACATGTATTATTTTTAGTAAAATTCCAGCGAGTTAAATATCTATCAACATATACATTAGTTTGGTTATTATAAATTAATTTACAGGTGTATACTGTACATTCCTCTTAGAAAGTGGGACTAGCAGAACAATAGTAAAGCCAATTCACCAGTTTGTGCAGAGCAAGATGCTTGTGTACATAATGTTATGAAAATATATGGACAGATATGTTGAACAGCCTTTCTAACCAAGATTATTCTCTGCTTGGTGTTCTGGAGCAATCCCTTAAATAAACTGCATACTACCCATCCTGTGCAACCTGCACTCTTTCAGACAGGTGTGTTGCTGCTGTTCCCCTTATCCCTGCCTGGACTTTGGTTGTCAGCTGTCTCGGGAGAGGCTATGTCCACCAGGCTTCAGCGCGGAGAGGCGGGCCATTGCTAGAGCTTTAAGCACCGAAGAGTCCCGCAGCGTGGGTGTGTTGTGGTTGTTTCTCCCTCCCACCTCCTAGACTTTGGTGTGTCTGCTGCCTGGGGTAGGACAAAGTCCACCAGGCTTCAGAGCGGAGAGACAGGGCATTGTTAGCGCTTTAAAGTGCCAAAGAGTCCCACAGCACGAGAAGTGCCCAGACATAGAACGGGCCAGTCTTTGTCCGTCATCGGCCGGAAGAGGCTGGGCAGGGATAATTCTCTTTATCTTCCTGCATGAAAGGTACTGTTTGTTCTCGACCCCTGAACTGCATGGACTGTATCTCTCATTGGTAGCAAGCTCTTGGTTACGCATTTCCCTCTCATTTTAGTGCGAACTCCTTTTAAACAATACCTCTCCAGTGAAGGGCTTGTTGATGATGGAGGCCTGCACTTCAGATTTGAAACCGGATATCCTCAGCCATGCGTGCCTTCTGAGTGTTGTCCCTGTGCACATTTGTCTGCCAGCTGTGTTTGCGGTGTCCAGAGTGGATTTTAAACATGAATTGGCAATGGTCTTTCCTTTTTTAATAATCACCTTTGCCCTCTTATCTCCTTCTGGGAGCTTTTTCATGAGTTCCTCAATTTCCTCTGATTGCTGGTGGCAGTATCTGGTTAGAAGGGCGTTGGAGTTGGCTACATGCCACTCTGTTGCCGCTTTCCTTCCCATCTTCCTCCCCACCATGTCTAGTCTCTTGCTTTCACTTTCTGGAGGGGAGCTTGTGGAGGAATGTGCATGGCTCCCCCTCCTTGCTGTTGTAACTATTAAGGAGTCAGCCACTGTGTTTTGTGTTTCGGAATGTATTTAGGGTCCTTTGGAGAGGGTTTGTCATTCTTTTCTACGTCGTTGCTGCGGGTTCCCTGAAGGCCTCCTACCTTGAGCCAGTATGCTGGGTAACATGGGTAGGTTTTGAGGTCGGTTTCTTGCTCTCTGACGTCCGCAGAGGTAGTCGAGGGTTTGGGTGGAATTCGAAATTGTTTTAGTGCATTAGACTCCTCCTTTCTTTGCAGTAGCGGTGCAATTTCAGCCTCCAAACGACACCTCTTTCTCCACACCTCCAATGCCTTTCCGGCTTCTCATTCCGCAGAAGGTTGTCTTTTCAGCGTATGGTTCCCCAATGGATTTGAGGGCCGTTACCCTGATGGTTTCTGGGTCTCTTTCGCCCAGTGGGGTCTCGCCCGTTTCAGTGGCCCGTCCTCTTTAGTATCCCTGGTCTGGGATCCGTGCGGGTCTTTTCCTTGTGGCTGGCCCTCGATCGTTGTTTTCTTGGACGTCGGGCTGCCATGTTGTATCCATTTTCTCCTCCGAGCCTTTCGGTGGCTTTACCTTTTCGGGTCTCTTTTTGATGTCTTTTGTTGCCTTCTTTGTGGACGTTTTTTCTATGTCTAAAATAGAGGAGCTAGACGTCCGACCCTCCGGGAGTCGATTCTGCACCTCCCGCTTGCTCTTCCTCGTCGCTTGATAGGCCTAACTCCTTCAGTGACTTGTGGTGCTCTTGGCCCAGCATCGCTGCGTGGTGTTCATCCCTCTGCTTTTATCACGCGTTGAGTGTCTTTGGGACAAATGCTGCGCAGGCTTCTCAGCCCTCATCTCGACCTTGCTTCCTGACCCAACGGCAGAAAAAATAATCTAAAGATGGCTCCCATGCACAGTAACTTCTGGGACTGTGTCTGACGTCATGCGGGGACGGCCCTAACACCAAATGGTGGTCAACGACCCCCAGAAGGGGGGGGGGGGGGTGGACACCAGAAAAGGATTCATTCTGCAAAAAATTAACTTTTGCCTTCCAATAGCCATGGGGGAAAACAAGACCATTGATAGTGGGGCCACGACACCATATAGAAAAAGCACCTCAATTGACTATGTTGGAGAGCGCTGTAAATGGTATTAATACAGAAATTGAGCTCACGGGAAGGAGACTATCTTTAGGCGCAAATATCTCCTCATGTGGTAGTGTGAATCGTAGCCCGCTGACTACCATTCTCCCCCCCCACGTGGACACGCAAGGAGGCCCACGGGGTCTTCCACTAGCATCACTCACCCCATTAGCTGTGATAAGCTCCTCTGTTGTTGCACCTTAGAGAAAATCAAAGCGTGCCTTTCAGCATAAGCAATCTAACCCCAAGACAGTCTCAAAGGTGGCAAATAAAGACCCATCCAACAGCTGCTTGGAGGCAACCCACCGGGCCACCCTGCGGACCTCTGATTCATAGGGTGTAAATCTTTACCAGCGATCACCAACTCTGAACGAGAGGGGGGCCTACTCTATTAACTAATAAAACTCGGATTTGATTAATGGAGGGTCACTTTGAGCAGCTTCGCGTTTGGCTCCATTCTGAGCTTTTGCCACTGCGGAATTGCTGAGAAGCTCTGTAAGCCAAGATAGTGTCAGTCTTGTCGCACCATCGACCCAATGTGCCTGTACATAATAATGCTAAACTAACTGTCCCTCACTAGTGAACTTGAATTAACATCATAAAGAGCCTACTGTGTCACCCTCTAGCTCAGAGGTATCTACGGTCGCAGTCCCTAACCGTGAAAGTGTAAGGGTGGAACAGCCATGTTCATACTAGGCAGTATGCTGGTCCTCTGAGGAAGGAACTCAAGTCAAACGAGTGGGTGTGCGGTTCGCTACAGAGTTTAATCGGCTACAATTCCAGTTCACCGATTGGTTCTGTAACACCTGTTCTGAATCCCAACAGAGACATTGTCAACCTTCCAGCTGCTGCTACTCCATATGTGGCTGTGTTTGATGGGGTACCACCATTGCGCAGGGGCCCGAATGCATCATATGAGGAGCTCTTTAATACAACGTTGCACTGGCTAGTGAGTCACAAAGTCTTTCCATTGCCCCATGCTAGAGATATTTTAATGTTGCACAGGTTTGCATGGATTGGACCCGATCCTGGCGAGCAAATTAGTAATTGTATTATTATAGCTGTTAAATCGGTTTCTAGCCTGTAATTTGTTGTTTGGCCCACATTCACCTTCTGCCTTGAGGAGTGGTATTAGTGTGGTCGCTATGGGTTACTTATATAAACCCTCATATCAACCTCTGTGAACAAATGCCCATGCCCGCCAATACCGGTCCATGTTTCCTAGAGTTTGTAAAGGCCAAAGTCCAGTTCTCTCCCAAGGGTTGGTTTCCCCCTTCACCATCCCTATAGCTAACAGATTTAAAGCCCTTGCAGACAGATTGACTGACCCCAGTGAAAGGCCCCATTTCTCTTACTACGGCTCAACAAATCATTGTTTATCATGCAGGCGACAGCATCAGCAGAGTCTACCATTATGCCCTGATGAGTTGCAATGTAGCCGGTTTGAAACAGAAAATTGACAACCCAGATTGGCAGGCATTTATTTATAAATATGACGTAATCGCCCTTCAGGAGATTTGGGCCATTTCTCCTATCCCTTTTGAGGGCTACGCCTTCTATTATAGACAATGCAATCTCCTCTCGTCAGGGCAGGGCTATGGCAGGTCTTGCCATTTGGGTTCATGTTACCTTAGGTCTGGAAGTTTCACCGGTCTTCTCTGGGAGTGCTGCCTTCTAAGCGCTGCAGGTTAAGAACAGTCTCTCGTCTTATTTTTTATTTGATTAATTTTCATAATAATGACTGAGAATTCTTTGTTATTTTTTTGTGGAGCCATTTACTTTCCTGTCTACTTTGAAAGGGAGTTCCAAGGGGCAAGCTCCTGTTGTGTCATGCGGCAATTTTAATGACAAACTGCATGGTCCTGTGAGGTTGGGAGGAGCTCAGGAGGGGGGGGGGGGGGGGGGGGGAACCAAAGAGGACGTTAGTGATGCGAGGCGAATAGGGCTGGCAAATTATTTGGCTGAGCATGGTCTGATTGACTTAATCACAACGCTAAGCAAGGTGGATTACCCCCAGCCAAGCTACAGGAGACACAGACTCCTGTCCACAATAGATTACATCTTTGCAACTAAGAACCTGACACAGCTAGTTGTTAGCTGGGAGGTTGTTTTAACCCGGCAGGGGGACCACAACGCCTTGTCTGCTACAGGGCAGTTACCTATAACCAGGATTAGGCCCTCTGCTATTATTATCCCAACGCAACACTCTAGACAGATTAAGACTAGTTTGGTGTCTTAAAGCTCCTTTAGCAGCATTGGCCAGCTTCTGAACAAACATCATAGATTATTTTCCAACTGTTTATCTGCTGTCAGTGGCGAGGTTTTGTTAAATCAACTTTAAACCCTTAAGTCAGGCTATCAAACAATTTATTTTTAAACCTGCCAGGGCTAACAGGGAAGAGGCACGGTGTTTGATGGGGCCTAAGGAGTGCACTGGTTGCTTCCCCAAGTATAGTTGTAGGAAGCTGGCTCTGTATGCACTATTTCAAAGTAAGGAATAGTATGCACAGAGTCCAAGGGTTCCCCTTAGAGGTAAGATAGTGGTAAAAAGAGATAATACCAATGCTCTATTTTGTGGTAGTGTGGTCGAGCAGTAGGCTTATCAAAGGAGTAGTGTTAAGCATTTGTTGTACATACACACAGGCAATAAATGAGGAACACACACTCCGAGACAAATCCAGCCAATAGGTTTTGTTATAGAAAAATATATTTTCTTAGTTTATTTTAAGAACCACAGGTTCAAATTCTACATGTAATATCTCATTTGAAAGGTATTGCAGGTAAGTATTTTATGAACTTTGAATAATCACAGTAGCATATATACTTTTTACATAAAACACAATAAGCTGTTTTAAAAGTGGACACAGTGCAATTTTCACAGTTCCTGGGGGAGGTAAGTTATTGTTAGTTTTAGCAGGTAAGTAAATCACTTACAAGTCTCAGGTTTGGGTCCAAGGTAGCCCACCGTTGGGGGTTCAGAGCAACCCCAAAGTTACCACACCAGCAGCTCAGGGCCGGTCAGGTGCAGAGGTCAAAGAGGTGCCCAAAACACACAGGCTTCAATGGAGAGAAGGGGGTGCCCCGGTTCCGGTCTGCCAGCAGGTAAGTACCCGCGTCTTCGGAGGGCAGACCAGGGGGGTTTTGTAGGGCACCGGGGAGGGGACACAAGTCAGCACAAAAAGTACACCCTCAGCAGCGCGGGGGCGGCCGGGTGCAGTGTGCAAACACGCATCGGGTTTTCAATGAGAGACCAAGGGATCTCTTCAGCGGTGCAGGCAGGCAAGGGGGGGGCTCCTCGGGGTAGCCACCACCTGGGCACGGGAGAGGGCCTCCTGGGGGTCACTCCTGCACAGAAGTTCCGTTCCTTCAGGTGCTGGGGGCTGCGGGTGCAGGGTCTTTTTCAGCCGTCAGGACTTTAGGTTCAGGCAGTCGCTGTCAGGGGGAGCCTCGGGATTCCCTCTGCAGGCGTCGCTATGGGGGCTCAGGGGGGACAACTTTGGTTACTCACGGACTCGGAGTCGCCGGAGGGTCCTCCCTGAGGTGTTGGTTCTCCACCAGTCGAGTCGGGGTCGCCGGGTTGCAAGTCTCACGCTTCTTGCGGGGAGTTGCAGGGGTCTTTAAATCTGCTCCTTTGAAACAAAGTTGCAGTTCTTTTGGAGCAGTGCCGCTGTCCTCTGGAGTTTCTTGTCTTTCTTGAAGCAGGGCAGTCCTCTGAGGATTCAGAGGTCGCTGGTCCTTTGGAAAGCGTCGCTGGAGCAGGTTTCTTTGGAAGGCAGGAGACAGGCCGGTAAGACAGGGGCCAAAGCAGTTGGTGTCTTCTGATCTTCCTCTGCAGGGGTTTTTCAGCTCAGCAGTCCTCTTCTTCTTGTAGTTTCAGGAATCTAAATTCTTAGGTTCAGGGAAGCCCTTAAATACTGAATTTAAGGGCGTGTTTAGGTCTGGGGGGTTAGTAGCCAATGGCTACTAGCCCTGGGGGTGGGTACACCCTCTTTGTGCCTCCTCCCAAGGGGAGGGGGTCACATTCCTATCCCTATTGGGGGAATCCTCCATCTGCAAGTCCTGACTGGCCAGTGACTCCTCCTTGTTATTCTCATTATTTCCCCCGGCCTTGCCGCCAAAAGTGGGGCCGTGGCCGGAGGGGGCGGGCAACTCCACTAGCTGGAGTGCCCTGTGGTGCTGGAACAAAGGGGGTGAGCCTTGAGGCTCACCGCCAGGTGTTACAGCTCCTGCCTGGGGGAGGTGTTAGCATCTCCACCCAGTGCAGGCTTTGTTACTGGCCTCAGAGTGACAAAGGCACTCTCCCCATGGGGCCAGCAACATGTCTCGGTTGTGGCAGGCTGCTGGAACCAGTCAGCCTACACAGATAGTCGGTTAAGGTTTCAGGGGGCACCTCTAAGGTGCCCTCTGGGGTGTATTTTACAATAAAATGTACACTGGTATCAGTGTGCATTTATTGTGCTGAGAAGTTTGATACCAAACTTCCCAGTTTTCAGTGTAGCCATTATGGTGCTGTGGAGTTCGTGTAAAACAGACTCCCAGACCATATACTCTTATGGCTACCCTGCACTTACAATGTCTAATGTTTTGCTTAGACACTGTAGGGGCACAGTGCTCATACACTGGTGCCCTCACCTATGGTATAGTGCACCCTGCCTTAGGGCTGTAAGGCCTGCTAGAGGGGTGACTTATCTATAACTGCATAGGCAGTGAGAGGCTGGCATGGCACCCTGAGGGGAGTGCCATGTCGACTTACTCGTTTTGTTCTCACCAGCACACACAAGCTGGCAAGCAGTGTGTCTGTGCTGAGTGAGGGGTCTCCAGGGTGGCATAAGTTATGCTGCAGCCCTTAGAGACCTTCCTTGGCATCAGGGCCCTTGGTACCAGGGGTACCATTTACAAGGGACTTATCTGGATGCCAGGGTGTGCCAATTGTGGATATAAAAGTACAGGTTAGGGAAAGAACACTGGTGCTGGGGCCTGGTTAGCAGGCCTCAGCACACTTTCAATTCAAAACATAGCATCAGCAAAGGCAAAAAGTCAGGGGGTAACCATGCCAAGGAGGCATTTCCTTACAATAGTGCTAGAGGTAAACGCTGCCCGTCAGGCATACAAGTCTGCCCTGAAAAAATAGTAAAGGCTGGAAACCGCCGCAGGGGGTGGCAATAGTAAATCATGCTCGGATGTAGTTAACAGAATTCAAGCTAAGAGTACTTCTGAAAGCTCCCTGCTTCAATGCAATAGCTTAGGTTCTGACTGGGAGGAGCATTTCTCTGCAATTTATCATCTTGTGGTAATGCAGAACTGGTTATTCACATGCGCAGGAGGTTAATTAACGCATCACCAGTCTTGGTGCTCCTGTCAGAAGCTGAACTGGCAATAAACAGAGGACAGGTGGCAAGGTGCCAGGTCCCGATGGGTTCCCAATGGATTTTGGGGGTCACCTGATCACCAACATTTTTATAGTTCCTTGAACACACGAATTTCAGGACAACTTGATCTATTCTAGAAGTCTGTGGAAATCAAGAAAGGTGATAAGTACAGAGTAAAGAGCGTATACAGGGAAACCTGTGAGGAGAGGCTAAAAATCAGAATTGACGAAAATTACAGGGCAGACTTTCTAAAGATTTCCTGCCATTTCAGACCCCGCTCCATAGCTCTCTCTGGAAGTAACTGACTGGGAGCAGTCACTTCTGTTTCATTTTAGGGCTGGCATAGTGTGGCTGCTCCTCAGCCAAGGGTGACAATTAGACTTTTTGGGAGCCCCTCCCCTGGTTTGCAGTTATGATGGGACCTCTACACAGTCACTGTTACATGTTTTTTTGTAAAGTGTACGTTGACTTTCTCAAAAGTGTGTTAAGTTCATTGGGGCATCATAGGTGTAGAGAGGCTTTGCATCATTTGCAATTATTGAATACACTGGATATTTGTTTTAGTATGTGCTCATTTTTAAAGGCCGCAGTACAAACGAGAACAATGGAGGGGTAACCATCATAGTTTTAAAATTATTTTTTCGTAATATGAATTTAGTGAGTTCTTATTTTCATAGTGCACTTTAAATATTATCTGCACTGTGCACTCTTACCTGTTTAAACCAAGTTGGGCTTCATATTGTCTGATCAAATTATAATACTGTGGAGTGCTTTGGAAATTTTAAATTCTATTGGGGCTGACGATTCAGTTTTTATTACAAGTGTTCTGCATTTATTATTGTTTTTAACGGTTTATAGTGTACAGATCGTATCTTGTATGGTCTTAATTCGCCAAAATAAAGATTTTATTGACTGATTGATATTGATTGCTTGAGACAGGTGTACTTCCCTAGATGCATTCAGTGCTGCAGAATAAGACTTGCACCAGCTTAAACATATATCCCCTTATTTGCATGTGGACAACCAAATGCAGATGAGAGAAAGACTTGGCCAAAGTGCTGTCCTGGAAGGTAACAGTCAGCCCATCTGGTACTACAAGTCACCAAATAGTAAAATGCACAGCAATTGTGCTGCAAAGTCATCAAAACTGTCAATTCTGCACCATATTTTGGGCTTATGCACAAATTGCTAAGGACCTATTTTGCTGCTGAATTAAATTATCTGCTTGGACATCGGCTATTCATTTTCTATATTTTATAATGAAATACACTGTTCCAAGGATAGAAAGAAAAGACAGGGTGAATACTAGGGAGTCCTAATTATTAGGAGCAAGAGTCCTCACACACCTTAATGGGTGTCATGCTTCATCATTGGACGGGCTCCTCGTCAGACCGGCGCTGCAATGTCTGACGGGCACCCCCCGTATGGGGGCTCTCTGCCGGAGATCTTTTATCGATGATGCAGCTAGTGCCCCACAAGTGAGTGAGGAAAAAATAGGGGAGAAGAGATCAAGCACTAAAATTTGCTCAGGGCCCCTACTAAATGCTATTTTTATTTATCTGTATGGGGTGATGGCCAAGATTAAAAATATATCCAAAGAGGAGGTAGAGATAATGCTCAACCACTCTTTAATACTGAATGTGGAAAAAGAAAGGGAGGCGGTCAGGAACTACCCGACCCACCTTCAATTAGGGTCGACATATTTTGCGTCTCTGTGGTCCACAAGGATCCTATGACGCTTCTTCAGGACCTAATGTTTTTCTAAGCTTCTCCAACTTTAGATTAAGTGGACTCTTACAAACTATAACTGACAGTCAAAAAAGTATCATCAGTCACTTACGAAAGTCAAAACCTGCTCCGAACTTTCTGTTCTTAACGGTCACCCCTCCAGAATCGGGACAGGGCTTCATGGGATCACGCAGACCAATAGCCAGGCTTATGACACACTTTGTAAAGTCCTGACGTCAGATGGAGTCACCTACCCCTGGTCGCGCTCCCGGAGATCCTATAGCCAATCTTAACTTCCTTTAGGCACAAGAATTTACATCATTAGATAAATAGGGTCATATCTACAGACTCGTCATCATAGTCCCTGAAAATCTTTTATTTTCTTCCTCTTTCCAACACCTTTACTACTTCTCCAGTTACCTGCAAATTTTACAACAAAACTCCAGATTTCCAGTCCCACATCGTTTTTGACTAAGTTATTTAACCTAGGACAGACAAATTAGTACACAATTCCAGTCTTGGCCAGAGGCACTCAACTTGCAACATACTCCAATTCTAAAAAGTATCACAGTCCTATGATTCATGTCCCATAGTGTATGCTTAAGCCACACCATACTATCGACCTGTAGGTAGGTGTATATATATAGATTTTTTTTTTTTAAACAACTTTTGGTACTATACAAAATGAATATACTGAATTATGAACACCAAGTAACCTGCACTCTCTTGCTAAAATAGCTATGGTTATTCCATTAGTCTGCTTGAACATTTGAATTTTTATTATAAAAAAAAATAAAACTCTTGTTCTGGCAAAAATGTACCATGCAAAATGGCCACAAATCTAAAATTAGTTGAATAAAAAAAAAAAGAAATGCAGCATAAAGGTCTTGTCACATTACGCATAAAATCCCTAAGACAGCATATCAACTAGTTTACTTAAAAACGGCATTAATATTTTTGTCTAAATCTGTGGTAAACTTTTTTTCCCTCATTTTAATACACAGAGATAAAAGGAGAATATTGAATAGATCGACATAAAATGGAACTCTAAAGCACTTTCTAAAGCAGCAATATTTACAGTGAAAACAACCAAAAGTTTCTTAATGTATAAAAGTTTAACACACAAAGATTAACTTATTCTTAAAAGTAGTGACTGCTACCTGGTAATCTTCATCATCTTCATCATCACTATCATCGGAGTCTTTTTTCTCTTTTAATGGATCACCTGCTGCTAACTCACCACCATTTTCAGCAAGGAGCGCTGCTTCCTGTGGAGTAAGCACAGGTTAGTAAAGTCGTATGTACATATATTTAAAAAAAAAAAAAAAAAGCAAGCTCAGACAGACCAGTCCACAGACATACTTTAGTCCGCAGTGATAAAGAAAAGAAAAGAAAAAAACACTAAAACCGAGGGGAGGAGGGGTTTGGAAGCAGTAGTAAAGGGCAGCATAGAGGCCCAAAGAAATTCTAACAGTGTCTGATCAGCCACAAGTCGGGGATACACACAGGTGGACTGTGCCCACCCACTATTTTCACAGGGTGGACATCGTCCACCCTGCCAAGAAAAAGTTGGGCCCTACTGTAATAATGCTGAATGTGCCCCGGTGTAATTTTTAGACACCAGGCCACCTTCAGCAGCACCTGCTTGCTGTCTGCTTTCAATCTGAGCAATAACATGCAGGCAGCAAAGGGGCTTTCATAATTGAAGTTTTAGCTGGGCCAATGACAAAGGCCAAATTTGAGGGGCCCGTCAGGCCTCCTTGTGTTGGAGTATCCTGCCTCGCACCTATCTGGAGCCTAACATCTAGATGTAAACATAATGGAGGGGAAACAAAGGCTCACAACTTGTTAGCACTTCACAAGTACAAGAGAGGCACACCTTTGACTTAGTTCAGTCTGTATATATGACAGATATGCATGCACTGTAAGAATGTCAAGTGTGTTGGTCTGTCCCAGTACTTACACAAAAAATATAAATACCTATATTTGGTGTTTTTTTCCCTGTTCTAGCGCTAATGATCAAAATGTAGGGTGTCAGAGCGCATTAAATCAAACTTACTCTTTACATGGACAGTCACAAGTTTGAACATCAACGTTCAATGTATTTTACTTAAGACCGTGAGGGTTACAAGGTGTAGGAATCACATAGTCCTTCATAGCTCACTGCGTTATATTACAAGGCTTACAATTTATGAACTGCGAGTAACAAAAGTATCTGTCTTAAAATCAGTAACCCACTTACCTATTTACCTTTAAAAAAAAAAAAACTGTCTCCTGCATGTCACATGATGTGCTTTGCAAGAGAAACATTAACCCTCAATGCTACCTTTGAGTGAAAAGGGGCACTAGACAAAACAGAGATCTTTCCGGGAAATGTGTTAACCACCAAAGTTACCCTACTAGTATCACAATTCTCTCAGATTTACTGAAAGCCTAAAAATCTCTGCAGCTGGTGCATTAACCCCATAAGATATTTTAAAATTCCAACTTTGTAACCAATTAAGCAGAACAGATGTACTGTCCCTCTTCTCCTTGTTGCCAATTTTTGTGGCAGAGTTGACTCTCATATTTGTATGATGGAGATTATTCAGTCCTTGGGTAAAAGAAGCTATGCACTGACAAAAGGCAATGCAGTGTTACGTGTAAGTCACAGAAACACGAGTCTTCTGTCTAAATCAGGAGTGTTTGTTATGTATACTTGAAATGGCCTCAAATGTACTCACGATAAACCTGTTAAACGTGTGTAGTCTTTAGATCGGTCACTTCTTATGATGTTACTTCCCGTACAGTCATGAGTTGTGATGCCACTTCCTGTGATGTCACTTCCTTTAACGCCACGTGCCATGTCACCTACCGTGATGACATCTGCATGCTGCCTAATTTGGTAGTCCCAAACTACTTCCTTTTTTTGGGGGGGGGGGCTTGTGCCCTGTGATTTAAATCGGTGCCACACTGCGATATCGCAAGCATCTGAACTGAAGAAACGGACCAAACATGGTAAGAAGACCAACGGAAGGGGAATGACACCTGGTTATGATAACAAGATGCTCACAAACGTTCCAAACGAGTTAGGGCAGAGGATGGAGATAATTCAATCTGGAAAAACTGCACTGGCGAGGTGAGAATGGTTATGAATCTGAAGGAAATACAGGGCGATGATCGATAAACTCCAGAAAACTGAAGAGATAACCTCAATACATGTCCACCCCTTTCTAACTAGCTGGATTTCGGACTTTTAAAATGTTTGTTAAAATATAGGAGAGGGTGAACTGGTTACATTGTACTTAATTTGGAAGCAACTGCTTAAGCCCCAAAGAGCCAATTTAAACACTAGGACTGATTAGTTTAACTGAGCACGAAGTGCAGCTACTTTAAGAGGTCTGGTTATATGCAGACAAACCAATTCATTCAAAAGTTGAGAATACAACACACTATTTTAGATATACACAGAGGCAGTACATGCAAAGTACTTGCTAATTCTAGTTACTTTTGGCATATATAAAAATAGTACTTTATAACCTAACAGTAAGTAGTCTTCCTCAAACGTTTTCTGGATATAGGTCTTTATGCACACCAATATGGACCGTCGTAGAACAGAATTTGAAAATGAAAACACTGCTGCTCCCAGAAAGGAACAAACAAAGCCTATTGGCAAATTGAGACATCTAACAATCTGATGAGCCTGAACGTCAACTTGTCATGTCTGTGGAAGTGGCATCCAACAAACCTTTGGGATATTCAACCACAGGTACTGAGAAAATATCTTTCAAGGCTTAAGAATGTATAGTACTTAAAGGGACAGTATAAAGAAAGAGATAAGGCAACTTCTCAGTTTATTTTTATTCCTACTGGAATTTAGAAAGCCATTAGATCAACCAAACAGACTGAGCACCACAAGGATCCTGCACCTAAAATGGCAAACATCAGCCATATTTACATCACGTATAGAATACTACTCCAGTCATATTGATAGGGGACAATAAACATAACTAAAACCTGACAAGAGTATATAAACACTCTGATTCACCACAATACACCCCATTCAATAAGTAGTACAATAACCATGCTACATTCTTTAAAGCCACGGTTACAGAGATTCAAACCAGTAACCAAGTAAACTGTCCTTTTTTTTGATTGTCACCCACTAAAAAAAAAAATATATATATATATATATATATATATAAAAAACGAAGTTGTCCTCATGTGAAAGCGCACTCCCAACAGGTTATATAAACGGGAAGAAAAAGCAAAGCCAGCAACTCACAGTGAATTCTTTAAGCAGTTTCATTATTCCAGGCCTTAGGTGATAAAATCATCTCTGGACACATGTTTCTAGGTCAATCCTTTCTTCAGCAGAGAAAAATATAAAAGTGTTTCACCCTCGTAGGTGCAGCCAGTGCTGGAAGTGTTCCAGGCATTTCTTTCTTTCTGAAAAGACCGGCATGGCTTCAGCTTGTCTAATTACAGGCACCTGATTAGTCTCTTTGAATACCAGTCCGCCCCAGTGGGCCTCTCAAGTGAGTAACAGTGCATGCTGGTTGTGGTAGTCCTGCAATTTTTTCATTTTGCCCCAAGTGGGTTGCTGGAGCCAAAACAAAATAATGAACCAAAGTGCAAAACCTTCGTAGGCGAATCCAAAGGAAAATTGTCAGATTTGCTGTGAATATCCCAACCGGATTGCTCTTATGTGACAATCCATTTTTAGTCACACAGACCTGCTACAATGTGCAGTGGTGCTGCTTTCCTGGCTGGACAGGCCGGTTAATTATCAAAAACGAAGTTGTCCTCATGTGAAAGCGCACTCCCAACAGGTTACATAAACGGGAAGAAAAAGCAAAGCCAGCAACTCACAGTGAATTCTTTAAGCAGTTTCATTATTCCAGGCCTTAGGTGATAAAATCATCTCTGGACACGTGTTTCTAGGTCAATCCTTTCTTCAGCAGAGAAAAATATAAAAAAGTGATTCACCCTCGTAGGTGCAGCCAGTGCTGGAAATGTTCCAGGCATTTCTTTCTTTCTCAAAAGACCGGCATGGCTTCAGCTTGTCTAATTACAGGCACCTGATTAGTCTCTTTAAATACCAGTCCGCCCCAGTGGGCCTCAAGTGAGTAACAGTGCATGCTGGTTGTGGTAGTCCTGCAATTTTTTCATTTTGCCCCAAGTGGGTTGCTGGAGCCAAAACGAAATAATGAACCAAAGTGCAAAACCTTCGTAGGCGAATCCAAAGGAAAATTGTCAGATTTGCTGTGAATATCCCAACCTGATTGCTCTTATGTGACAATCCATTTTTAGTCACACAGACCTGCTACGATATGGGATATTCACAGCAAATCTGACAATTTTACTTTGGATTCGCCTACAAAGGTTTTGTACTTTGGTTCATTATTTCGTTTGGCTCCAGCAACCCACTTTATATATATTCTTCACAAAAATTCAAGCCATTTAAATTGAGCCCTAGAAAGGCTTATCAAGCCTCTGTTTAAAAAGTCAAATCTTGATAATTTGCAGTTTTAGTCACTTCTACCTGCTGTAGCTACATTTTCAGAAAAAGTCACGAGGCCCAACAGTACTTGTACTTCAAAGAGGAACAGAATCCCACCACAACCGAAGATCTAAACCGTCCGCGGGGTCACAAAAAGTGGTCTTAGGACAGTTCTCTACTCTAGCACTACTGACATTTCACAATGGTCGAGCATATCTGCCCCAACCTTTTTCAAAGTCATTCCATCACTTTATTAGAAGGTGTGGAATACAGTTGCCTACTTATGATGACAATACATGGCTAAAATATTACATCAACTTCGCTATTTTCGTGGAAATTGGTGATTTTTTTTTATTTTATTTTTAAATGGTAAAGAATGGATTGATGCCTACTTGCTGAAAATCCATCTTATGAAAACAGAAGTCCTTGTTAGGGATTGAAGAAAGCCCCTCCCAAGGGTCCCTTCAACCTTGCTCATCTAACTTCAGACCTTTTCCCAACACCTACCAATAGTCAATAGCTTTCTAGAAAATGTGGTTCAAATTAGACTCCACATTAAAAGAAGGAAGTGCAGGTTTCAGCAGTAACTTCAATCCTGTACTTTTTATATGTATAATCTTAGACCTCCATACTCCTCTCTCACCCCCCCATTTCTCGATGTGATGGTAGGAATGTTCTTTCTGAATTAAGAAGATCCTGCCTAGAACGTAACATACAATTACATATGAAACTACTTTTTGGACGGATCTGATCCTAGGGAAAGAGGCAAATACAGACACATATAGTGAGATCAGAAAATACCTTAATTGGGCTGATACATCACACCATGCTGTCATGGGTGGTAGAAAAATGAAAGCAACAACGCTCTGGAGGACGGTTAGAAAGCCCCTCCTAATATTTTTATTAAAATCAAAAGGACTTGTCTAAGGCCAGACCTAAAACTGAAGACTTGCATTTCATCACTCTTGGGTTCCAGGGGCTAGCAAGGAATGGAGGCCTGTTTCCGTGCTCCTGGTCATCTGAATAAACAGGTCAGGATCAGTGCGCTCTGACCTGGAGTCCAAAGAGCAGGAGTCCGCTGTAAATTGTGGTGTTGAAGGTGAGCAGGTGGTTAGGGATACGCCTGGTTCTGATGTTAAGGCAAATTAAGCCAGGCAAAGAAATGAATGCTGTGCTGTCAAACGTCGAGGGAAGCCACGATCACTCTGTGGCCCAGAGACAGGAGGCTTGATTGGACTCCAAGTGAAAGCATGCTTGCCTCCTGTCAAGATGTGAAGTAGACTGTTCCTTTTCACTTGAGACTTCGTGGCCCAAAATCAGATTGCTTTGAATATGTAGCTGTCTGAAATAAAATCCAGGAGCCTAACACAGAAATAAAATTGAAGGCTTGCCACTCAGTAGGCCATCTTCCCAGTGATTTAGTCCTAGTAGATGAAAGATATACGTGTACAACCTGGTAACGTTCATAATTACTAGGAGAGGAGTATACCATCAGGTTTCTCTTAAGAATTCACCACTATCTTTAATATAGGACAGAGATAGTCACTAGAGGTGCAATATATCGAGGTCTGTGTTAATCTGAGATGTACAATGAAATCAGCAGGGGTGGCTCCTCCACTATGGCAGAGTAGCACCTCCCTCGCAAGCAGCGGCAGCTGCAAACCTTCTATCAAAAACGATAAACTTTGTTTATTACGAGTTTTTTTTGGCAATAGGGCAGGGCCATGGGGGTGTCGAGCAGTGAGGGGGGGAGGGCTCAGCACTTTGTGGCCCAGATACAGGTAGCTTGATTGATAGTAATCTTGTAGTCAATCAGATTTTAGGATTAACCTTCAGATCTTCAATAAACTATTTCTTTTTTACTTTGGGAAACCAGATCATCATTATATCATCACAATACCACTTGTGATTATCTTTTATATATAAATAAATGTGTAGAACAAAACGTGTTACGTCGTTCAATATTATAAAGAAACAAGAAAAGAACACCTATATAAAAATTACTGGGGTCCAATATACATAATCACATTCTCAAGAACAATGACCAGCTACTTTACAATAAATGTACATTTCAACGAACGATCCCGAGGAAGGCCAAGTTTATCAAATCCTCCACATGATACCATAGCTGAAGAAACCAAAGTGGGTTTGTACCAGGGAGGAGCACATCACCCAACTTCAGGGGACTTCTTGAGTTGAGTGCACTTGCCCCGAGGTGTCTCAATAGATTTGGAAAATCATTTAACACATTTAATTTGATGTTTGTGTTTGCAGTGTTGAGACATCTGGAAGGAGGGAGGACTCTGAAATGAGTAATTCTGGTATATGCGTTATATGCTAAGCCTTCAGCAAGGGTCCGAACAGGGCACAGAACATCAGACTGTTACAGGGTGCAGAGGGGTGCTCCCCGGATCTCCATCGTCTCCTTTGAGGTTCTCAATTACAATGTAACCCTTTGTTATAGTCATTCAACCAAGGAGTAGAGGGATAAGGGCATAATGGCATTGAGAGTTTTATGCCTCAATGTTCTCCAGTGCCAAAATGTGGACAAGCAAATGCCCTGTAATTGGTATAGGGATTTCACCAAACCGTTCAGTTCATTATGGTCAACCAATAAACTGCTTGCCATTCTGGCACTAGGAGGGTATCATTTTCATTAAGAAAAAAAAAAATGCAGCTTCTTACCTGCTTTCATAACCATGTCAGAACTAAGAAATCCTTCAACCCTGGCAATCCATCCACACCACTAAAAGGGTTCATTTAAAACTATATGATAACGTGGAAAAACCCCAGCACAAATATGGTTCCAGTTGTGGGTTTTCTCATCTCATTGCAGCCTTGGGGGTAAATAAAGAGTAATAGTGTAACCGGCTTCGCCTAGGTCATCTTCCCTTGTACACTGTTCTGTATGGGCAATTATACCCAGATGCATGCTGATGGTAACTGTCAATGGAACAGACAAGGTAGTAAGCAACTGCCGTTTGCATCTTGGCGGCACTTATAAATACAGTTAAATGCCCCATCAAAGCTTTAATCCTTAAACAACTAAAAACAATTCTACACGAACAAACTAACCAAATTCACCAACAGCCCCCTCAATTGTAATTCTTTGATGCATTTTATGCCACCCTGAGCTCTTTCAATGCACACTAACGTAACTTTGACAACATTCTCAAAGATGGATTTCCCCTTTTGGTTCGATCATTGCGACAGCCATAGCTCAGATTGCATAGATTATCAGCACGTAAGAAATTATAAAAAGGGACATGGAATCAAAAACAGAGGCCTTACAGCACCTGTATAGCTGGCCTTTAAGGAAAGCAGTGAAGTGCGTTAAAGTTAGAATGATACAACCAAAGGAAAACGAAACTTTGGTTGTATTAGAGAAAGACTCTGTGTCTATCACATACCCTCGCCTTTTCCTTCTCTGCCAAAAGCTGTGCATCGATCTCTTCAGGGCTGGTATACTGCCGTGCTCGGCCCTTGTGGCCGCCTTTTCTTCCTGTAAGTAAACACAAAACGTTTCCATTTAAATATATTATTTCATTCCTTGTGCTCGATTTATTGTTCATTAGTATTTCTACAGGACAAACCTAGCTAGATCGGTTGATAGAAGTGCTCAAAGAAGAGATAAGACTCTTCCAATAGAGGACGTTCACACTTTCAAATTACATATCATAGACATTTCACAAGGCATGACATTTCACATAACATTTTCTAAGCACAGGAATCTTAAATATATCCAGAAAACCACAATTACGTATTACAGTCGAATCCCATAGTTGGGATTAAAACCTAGTGTCCCCAATTTATCAGTTCTGCCACTAGAACACATCCTTTCCTCCATTACAGTTTAGGTGCTGGTTGTATTCTTCCTAGATACTGTGGAGCCAGTGCACACCCCTCCCCAAAAAACACCCCACAACATCACACCATAAAGGTGAAACTTTCGACTGCTGCTTGCCATGGGACAACTTCTGTCTTTGGTATCATGTTCAGATACCATGACACCTGCGCAGTGCAGAAAACCCCAATTTAAAGGTTGGGGAGAGGAGACAGTGGGGGAGCGCTTGAACTGCTTTAGTCAGGGCCACTGGAATTATGCGATAGGGGAGGTCAAATTATGCGGCTGGATTAAGTAAGAAAAGAAAAGGAAAATTATGCAGCACATTGTGATATTATTACTGCTATATTTTGTCATTTTGAAACTTGTTAACCCTGTTTGAGCATTAACTGCACCTCATTAGTACTAGTTCAACACCTCAATATAGCAAAAAGCTACAGAAAGGCTACCAGCCAACATTTGTAAAGGGCCTTCAACTGCACAGCAACACGTGTCGCTGTTTTTTTTCCCACTGTTTTTTTTTTAGTAACTTTGGAACTGTATCAGCTAGAAACAATATTTTGGGGGTTAAAATCAGCAAATTTTGCAGGTAGATGGTTGATTACGTGGCATATGCTACAAAGCTACAACTATGCAAAAATCGCAGCGGCCCCACAATCTCATAATTCCAGTGGCCCTGTCTTTAGTTATGTGTGAATCTTTGCCTATAATTCTGCATCCCTCATTGAAGGCAATAAAAGGCATGCAGTATACTACTGTTTGGTTGTTCTTGCACACAGTGTTACTTGTCAGTAGTGTTGTTAGACAACATTTGCACTAACTTCGGGTATGCTTGTACAGGCTCAGAATGAGTCTGTCAGGAAGAGCTCATTAGGAACAAGTATAGAAGGTGTACGATTGTATCACAGAAGGAGATAAGAACTGAGACATTCAGTTGGGAGGTGAAAGAGATAAGCCCATTATGCAAGAAGCACAATTTGCTACTGGCTCACAAGCTGTGTGATGCATTGGGGTAGAAGTACAAGATGACATGTTTTTATTGATGGTTTTCTATTTGTATTAGGAACTGTAGCCTTCAGACTATGCAAGCACTGAAAGTTCATAGCAACAGGTGATTTTTGGGTCTCCTAAAACGTTCTTGGTAGATCTAGGTCTTCATCCTGGCTTCCAGACAGAACCGTGTACTCCATATTTGTCAACTATGTGTTTGAGTTAGATCGGTCTTCGAAGGCTTCTAGTTTTTATTTGTTACATTAAGTGTCCATTTCATATTGCCAACTAGATCGTTACATGCACCGAGGTTCAAGCCACATGCACATCATTCTTTTAAACCTCAGGTTATTCACATTATCTTTGTATTTTTGCTGAGAATAAAAGCTATAATTTGTCAACACTTTCCTTTTCTGATATGGCAGAACAACTAGTAGTCCAATAAGCTTGTGAGGGGGGGGGGGGGTATTTCTTGGGTTCTATCCGTATAGATATCAATTTTTTTCTGTTTATTGCTTTTTGTGTTTTGCACAGTAATTTGATGGTAGATCTTTGGACAACAGGAAGCATGTGCAGAGCCTTTCGAGCTGGTGAGATGTGGCTGTGATTCTTGAGTGCACAAGTTGCTTTGCTGTTGTATCATTAATGCTTTACAGTGGTCTCCAACTAGATGTGGATTCTCCATTGTAATGGTATAATCCATTGATATAAGCCATATGTGACGTGATAGGATGACTGAAGTGTAGTCTACACCTCCTGCAGGAACCAAAATGTGTGAAGATGTACCCCGGTGTCCTCATGTTGTGAAATAGGCATCTGGTCTATTACTGGACTTATGAAATCATGGAGAGGGCTCAATCTTGATATTCCCAAAGTTCTATACCTTGGTGGCATGCTTAGTACTTCAGGCCACTTTGATAGTGGGTGGCAGTTTTTTATTTTCTGCGTGTTAGAAATCCGTTTTTGGACGTGTTGAATTTGTAGTGACTATCACTGATTAGTAAGTGGCTTTGAGACAATCATCTAATGTTAAGAGCTCAAGGTCATTTGGTTTATCCAGTTTAAGGGTTATAGCAGTTGTGGCAGTGATGCTTAAAGAAATGAGTTGCAGGAATGATCTAATGAAGAAACTGAAAGCAAGCAATGAGATAACTGACCGGTGTGTAGCACCTCTTAAGTCTATGTGAGTTGGAGGTGAAAGGGGGAAGAACAGAGATGAGGTTTGACCAGTTCTTTAAGAGTTGATCCAGCTAAGGATATTTCCTTTGATACCCAAATTATTCATTCTGCTCAGTAAGATTTGATTAAGTATGGTGTCAAATGCTGCAGTTCGGCACGAGAAAAAAAGTGCTGCTATACCTCTAGACACTGCATTTTACAGGTCGTCTCATTTGGCAATCAAGGTAGAGTCAGTGCATCTTTATGGCTGCAAGCCTATTTGATGGTGAGGTGGTAAGGCGCTTGTCTCCAGGTTGGTTGTTGTCTGGGAGAAGGTAACTTTTTTTTTCCCTAAATCAATTTTCCAAAGAATGGTCAGTTAGAAATGGCTCTGTAGTTGTCCTTAATCAGTGGTTGTATGTATGAAGTTAAGAGTTCTGAAGCACACATGCCTATGGCGGAGAACTTAATATTCAGTGTTGAAACAGATGCTGAAGCTAACAGCATTTTTTGTTTGATCATCGGGAAGGCATGGGTCTGGGAGTGCAAGTAGGATCACTTGATATCACTAATTCATTGACTTTCGAGAGAAAGAGTTTCTGGTAGGAGGACCATGTGGGTATGTTTTTACCAAAAAGCTTATTTTGTGGGATAGCTGAATCTACAGTTTACTTTTAACTAATAGAAATTTTTCGGTTCTTTGGTTTTAGAGAATATGTGATTGGCTATTTGGTTGCAGAAGCCACGAAACCCACGAGTTGCCAACATACCATCTAATTTCAATATTCTGTGTCCTGTGTAGCACAACATCAGTCTGTGGCAATCCTGTTTTATTAGTAGGTCTTTTTTACTTTTCTGATGCATGATTTGTACACCCTGTTTCACCTTTGCAGACATATTTTATCCACTGGGGTGTTACATTTGTACCATGATAATTCAAGAGCGCACAACTGTGTCTGTTTTCTTTCTTATATAATTTATCAATGGCTGCTTATCCGTTTGCCATCTTAATGTCTTCAGGCAGAAAACTTGGTTGAAGATAATGTTCATCCAGTAACATTTCTATATTGAGTTTATCTTGTCCATTTGTATAGTTTTGTAAGGATAACCTAAAGGTCCTCATAGAGACGTTCTCCATCTACTGTTTATGGTCACTTGAGACAGGGAGCAGATTACAGGGTTATTTGGGGGTTCCCCCCCCCCCTCCATATTATGGTCCATCAAAATGAGAATATGATCAGTCCTTGAAACTGAAAGCTGAAATTAAAAAAGTCAGTCAATATCGAAATGGTGTTTTTTTTCTACAACTATGAGAAGGACATTTGTCAGAATCCTCAAAGAATGCATTCTGCCACCAGGCTTAGGGCCAGCAGAGAGATGTCTTTCAACCAGCTGTTTAAGTACTACTCGAATTGTTACCCCTGAAACAAAACACTTCTGGCAGTTCCTCCTCCCCACGGCTTTGGCTGTCCGAGTATTCCGACTGCCAAAGTGGTAATGAGGCCCTCGGTCAATTATCACCTGGTGTTACCGACAGCTGAGCAAACAGCAAAATTCTGCACTTATCTGTTGCACAGCTGTTGGCTGTATGCCAGGGACTAAACAGGAATAAAAAAAAAATATCCAATGGTGGTGGTCCCAATTAATTTGACTGCTTTATTACATACTGAAAAGTCAAGATTAGCCTACCAGCCCTGGCACTCCGGTGGAGTACTTTTTATATTGAAGCCTGGCAATTCAGTCCATTGCTTACCACTGGCTTTGTGTTTTGTAATTGATAGTTGCTTGCTCTCGGTTTGCTGACCTTTTTTTGTTTTCAGCCATCTATTATGTCTTTGGCTCTCCCTTGGAGCATAGCTGGTCTACTGTATTCTTCCACGATGCTTGCATTCTGTAAACAGGCCTTTACATTTTGTTCTCATCTCATAACGTTTCCTGTCCGTTCAAAGACAGAGGCCAAACCAAAAATCAGGCTCTGTCTTTGAGGGAGCTTGGTGTTTACTTTTCTTTTTCTGGTTTCTAAGTATGAGAATTTATGTGGCAATCATGCTGGGTTAACTGGGGGTTGCGAGAGTGAGGCTGTACATTTTATTTTCTAGCACACAACAAATTTTAAACGTTTGTAAATTAATTGCAACTATTTCAGGGTATATCAGAATAAGGAAAGCTCTATTGAAGTTCTTTTTTGTAATTCAGAAGTGTGGTGGAAACAAATTTTAACAGAATCAAAACAAATCAATACAGTAGGGGATGCAATTTTTTTTAAATATAATATTGTTTGTGTGCCATATAGTTTTATCAGAAAAAGTGTATGCCTGTGCAAATTTAAAAATGTGTCACTCAACTATACTCAATCCTATGCCACTCCGGAAAAAACTGAGACACTAATTCACTCTACAACCCTTCACTCTACGCCATGACACTTTATAACAACCCATAACACTCTCCTTCTAAGCCAATGTTTGGCAGTCCCACTCCAGCTCAGGCAAAAACAATAAGGGATGGGTTGACACAAGCATTGACAAAGCCAACAGGTTTGACCTTGGCAAGCCCACATATCTTTTTAAACATTATTTTTGTTTTGCAAACACACAAGCATTAAAGTGTAGGAGTAATATAAAAGAAGAACAAAAAATGTAGCCACTGGAAGGTGGTACACACGTTTGGTGATGGGGAATGACGCATCGCAAAAAAAAAAAAAAAAAAAGCCCAATTTTCACAGATTGTTAATACATTATATAGTTTTATCAATAAAGATGCAAGGTAGTGGGAAGGTTTGTCGACATTTCTTGGAAATGTTCTGTCTGCAAACGACAGTATGCAACCACATAATGCTTCGGTAATATATTTATTATATATATTTATTAAAAGTGTATGTTTAAACAAACTGAGAAACACTCCTGTCCTGATAGCAATGCTATTAGTAAACTAATCAAGTAGATCATGTGTTTCCTATATGTGGGCTAGACTATTTTTTATACATGGAGCAAACGTTTAGTCTATTTATTCAAACAAAGAAGTTTTTTGTACAGCAGAAATCCTGAGCTCACATATTTGAGGTACACTAATGTGATAATGAAGAAAAAGGTGACCGTCAACTAAAATATTTAACTAGGATTACACAATTTGAGACCTGCTTAAGGGGTCAAGTACGTTACAGTTATGGTCGAGTAGCTTTTCCAAGTTACTCAACCTGCAGGTCTAGTAACATTTTTATAATTTTTCAAGGCCTCCTAAAATTTCACAGTAATTTAGCAAAACATTTTCTTTTAGTTGCATTTTTGTGAACATTTACTTTGAAAGCAAAGACTCATCAATCTTGCTTCCACATTTTTGCACCTTATCAGAGAGCATTCTGGGAGCATTATACGTAGCATCATACTGTTAAACTTTGCAAACGTTTATACAGATTTTTATACTGGGACCACTGTCAGCAGTGCAGTCCGAGCTTAAAACATTTCCTTAGAGCACTCACCCCAATAATAAAGGCTTTTCATTAATGAACCATAAATACAAGTTTAAACAGCATTAACATATGGACACACCTATTGCCCGCAACTGCAGACAATGCCCTCCCTGATCCATAATGTGGTACAGTAAACTGGAAGCCAAAGGGTTTGTGCTGCAGAGGTTGGGCCTACTTGTCCCAATGACAAAATAAACATTAAACATTTGTGTCCTTGAACACAAACAATGTCCTGGGAGTCAGGGTATAGGAATTCCACACCTCTGTAAATTTTAACATATTCGTGGGCCCCCAAATTCTCAACTTTGTATTTAAACAGCAGAACTTTGTACATTTCATCCATGCTCTGTCAATTTAACAGAAGCGACTGGTCAAGGCACTCCTGGAATCCAGAATAAACTATGAAAATCTTCTGTTCTATTTTTTTGGATCTAATAGATGCAGGGTTCAGTATAACATTTACTAACTGGGCCTACACATTTTTTTGATGTTCTATTTTCTTCAGGTTGTTTACTGTTGCCCCATTTCTCACTGGATTGTACTGAAGGTCTTGAATTCTAGACCACATTTTCTAAGCATTGATTTCCCTTTCATCCAACACACAGGATTTTAAGACATTCTTGCTTTAGGAGACACTGGAAATCTGCCAAGCCTTTTTTTTTTTTTTTTTTATTATTTTAAATGCCAAGGTTCTCATCGTGGACCAATATCCAAATGCAGGTGCTTGCCACATCCAATTACCCCAGGAAATAGTGCACAGGCTTTTTGTTGCCTAAGCACCAACTAGTTTGCATTAAGCTAAACCCCCAAGAAGCTCTTAAAAGGGTGCCATTAAGGATCAAGTTAGGCATGAATTTTACTTCAGAAATGTTTGTGCTACAGCCTGGTTTGTTTTGAGCCAGGCTCCTTCCAAACCGACAAGCCAAACTGTACATGAGGATGAGTGCTATAAACATTATGACAAGCCATTGGTTATGTTCTGTGGAAAAGATACCAAAGAGGATTGGGTCTGGTGAGCACGTGACAACCCAACTACAATACACCCAGATATAATCTGTAAAATCAAAGAAAGCAACTTTCCTAGACAGACAAGAACATCCCCCTAAGAAGCATCACAAAATGCTCACTGTCATAAGGTTGTGTGTGTCAGTCAAGGTGAACTATGTACTTGAAGAATACTTGGATGACATCCCCAAAGCGTAGTGTACATGGTATACAACAGTGGTTCTAAACTTTTTGACTTCAGTGGCCCCCCACATAATCGTTACTGGAACCTTAAGCTGAATCCCAACAGTACCAAATCTGTACTAGTCGCTATGAACCACAAATGGTACAATAGTGGTTCTGGATGGTTTCCCTCCACGACTATTCAAGTCAGACTTCAAGAAAGCTGTGTTATCTACCCCATTGCGAAAGAGGGAATTCCTTAATAGCCAGAGTTGCAGAGACCCAACTAGCAACACTGAAGGGTACCTCACATATAGCAGTGTTTCTTATAAAGGCAGCTGCAAATGCAGAATTACTCAGACACACAGAAGTCCAACATATCCATCGCTCTTGCATACATCTCATTCAAAACCATCAGCATTTTATAAAAGGGATCTACAACTACACTACTCGATACCTTGCTACCAAGATCAAAAACGTCAGTGGAAGGAACAAAGACATACTACAAAAAATGCAAGAAGGAAAAAACACTAAGTGTCACATATTCTCTTCTTATGCACACAGAGTATTGAAATTTAAATCTGGCAGTCCACATAGCTTCTCCAGTTCTAAAAGGAGCAGAAGGCTAATCTTTTTATAACCCACACTGCTGTACCGTCAGATGGGCACCCCTGTAGAAGTACCTTGTACTTAAGAGATTCTTTATGGGTAACTCTATGTTAAAGAAGACTCTCAAATGGGTTTGCATCTACTTTTTAAGGTCCAACGACTTCAATATTAAAGTAACTCTTAGTAGGAACCTGCATAATATCAAATAGCATACTGAAGGTAAGGAGTCTGATTTGTTTGAATGCGGGGTGGAAGCCCTTAACTGGTGATGGGAGTAGTCGAAGGGGAGTCTTTTTAGTAGGACAAATGGGTGAGTCCCTCTAATAATCTAATGTTTAGGGCTAATTGAGTAAGTAAAAGGGAGTTATCAAAGGCCTAGAAAAGAGGGCATACAATAGTCCACTAATATAGCAAAAAGGACACAGGTGATTAAATATGTTAGCTTTTGGTTGGAGTAGTTTTGCACTAGAAAGTAAGTAATCATTATGGTGACAATTTGTTAGAACAAGCAACAAGATAAAACGCAAATTCCTTACATAATATACAAGTGATTAGAAAGTATTAACATTAAACAGTTAAAATTTAAGACCACGGGACTGTTTATAATTAAAAGTTGATTTTAAAACACTCAGAATAAAATCTTCAACTTGTATGTGTATCGGTCCTCCTGTTATTGCACCCCGTTTGCCAGCTTCTTCATGCCAGTATAGAAGAGGTTTACAAACTTGCCAAACCGAGCTAAATTGAGCAGGCTGTGGATTCTTAAAACAATAGCTCTAGGCTTCTTGCCAAGTATACCCCTCCTTCCCTCCACCCTCACCCCACAGCCCACCACCCGAGTTAAAAAACACAGGATTCAGTAAAGTGTGGCGTGCAGGTAAAAAGCAACAAAGGAGGTGATCATGGTTTCTCTTCCGTAGTCGCAAAACCTGCAATTCGTTGGATCATGCTGGTTTTGCCAGTTGGCTGGAATGCACTGGATCCCCATGCATAATAATACAAGCATTTGCAATGCAATAGGTCTCAAATGTGCTTGATTTAAGCTATTGGTGTTGTAAATGCATAACTATTTTTCTTGCCACATAAATTGGTCAACCCTGCTGCATAATTTGGCCCTCTCTGCCACATAAATACAGTGGCCCTGTATATAAATAAAGCACTTCCATCTACCATCTTCTATCTGCAGCAAAAAAATGAAAATATTGCCATTATTTATTATATTTTTTATATTATTATTTTGGTAATGGTACACGAAAACAAGTGCATGGATTGCTTTTATCAGGCCAAACACCGACCATGAAATTCAGCAGAGACCACCATGCACTATCTAATGCTCATTTTTGAGGTGTGTTTTTTTCGGGGGCAGTCTCTCTTTGTATGATACTGCTCAGATTTAAAGTAATGCAGTAACTTGCACAAGGCCACAGTATTTAAAAAACACTTCCACAAATATTTCATTACTTGTAATTACTCACTCAAGATAACAATGTTTTACCTACACATGTGTAAACAATTGCTCAGTAAAACCACTGATAGTGCTGGCATCGGAGGTGAGGCACAACCATAATCATTGTTTATATAGTGCCTTATATGAGCTATGAAAAACACCTGGCAATCATGTTGGGAATATTGGTAAATTCCAAACCCATCAGCAAAGGTTCCTACTGCTTCCAAAGGATGGTTCCAGTTTGGTTTCCCGGAAACAGATGATCACATCACAGCTGTCCTTCCCACAATAGAACAAATCACAGCTATGGCCTTGCAGAGGTGAAAAACGAATTGAATTTATATGTATGAAAAAGGAAGGTTTGAGCCTCGTAAAAGGTTTATTTTACGAGGTTGAAATGGCAGTTCAAAACTGCTCACACAGGGTCTATAGTGGCAGGCCTGTGACATGTTTAAGGTGCTACTTAAGTACATGTCACAATCAGTGCTGCAGGTCCACTACTATCATTTAATTTACAGGCTATGGAGACAGGTATTGCACTTGACTACGGACTTACAATTTAATTAAATATTGTAACTGGGTATATGCAAATTTACCATGTTTTAGTGAAAGCACAAGCACTTTAGCACTGGTTAGCAGTGGTAAAGTAGACAGGACTAAATAGTTACGCCAGCAAAAGCGAAGTCAGCAGAAACAGGCTGTCTGAAGGCTGGACCATTCCAAGGATGCCAGGTCTAACAGTTGTCCCACTTCATAGCTCGGAAAAGTATTTTCCAGATACAAGAGACTCCTCTTGTTGAATGCTGATTGGCTAGTTTTATAGAATAAAGTACTCTGTGTCTCTGCACCCATTTACCAACAGAAGGGGGCTTCTTGCTCATGGTTCACGCTCTCAAGAACCATTGGCCACATGTAGTTCTTATTCCTTAACAATGTACAGCTCTTTGCCCACTAGATTTTCTTGGCGTCTCAGCATCACGTTTTCACAAAGCACCGAGATTAAGTCTTCATGATATTTACCATCCAACTTTTCCTCGACTGCCTCCAATGATAACCTATTTCAGTCGGGTGATACAGGTTCTGCTGCATAACCTCCCACCAACTCAGTCACTCTGAATGTAGTGACGTTTCAAGAGCTCTTCCTGCTGCCGTCTTTCCATGAGCCTTGGTAACACGCAAAGCAGTGACATTGAAACAAAACACCATGAAGTTTATTTGAAGTGCCGCTGCTGTTCTAACCACAAAGAACACATATTTACTCCTATAAAAAAAAACTGATATTTTGAGGAGCACTTAGAAATGAGTGTATTGTTTGGATGAGACTTTGAAATGAAAGGAGAATGCCAGCCATTTTTCAAAACATGGGGTACTGTTATATTATGTTATAAGATATTCATATAAAGTAATGTGGGAAATTACCTGTATTAATGAACTGCCAGATTTCTTAAATAAAAGAGTGTAGATGGATTTATGAGGAAGATATGTCAATAGATCGATAGACAAGTAGCAGTAGGCGAGGTGTGTGGATAGGTGATGAATAGAAGGATACAGGGATAGCGAGGAAGGCAGACATCATGGGTAAGTGGGAAGCTAGATGGCATAGCTAAGCTGGTAGATCAAAAGACAGAAATAGTGGATGGGAGTGAGTGGGTAGATGTTTGGCCAAGAAGGTCGATGAAAAGAGAGTGAGAGAGATAAATAAGTAGAAATATTCAGGATATCTTAGTCAATAAATCAATAGATAATTGGGGTGGGCAGGTGTAACGGCAGGGAAGGTAGATAAGGAAAAGTGCGGATGGTGGATGGGTGGATTGATTCGGGGGCTGCTAAAGTTGACAAATGGGAATGGGGCAGTAGGTTGTTTGGACAGGTGGCTTGAGGGATAGGGGGTTAGGAAGGTCGATATATGAGCACAGCGAGAGTGAGTGAATAGATTGATTGGTAGATAAATAAAAAATGGGTGAAGAAAAGGGAGTGCATTAATGGGCGGATGGATGGCTAGACAGGTAGATAAATGGATAAAGGTAGATACATGGATAGATAAATCAGGATTTAAGGATTGTCTGATTAAAGCTGCACGCTACTCGGAATCATTATCACTGATGTCCAATGCGTGTAAAGCACTTTAGTGAAACTGAAGGTTCCTAAAACCATTGCATGTTCAGGTCTTTTATGCATCGTCAAAGCTTTCTACATGCAAAGTGCAGTATAAGACATTTCTAAGCCCTGGCTCCCTGTGTCATGCAGGTGCCTACATCCCTCTATATGTATGCTTCTTCGATAAACTTCCAATAGTGTTGTAGAATGAAAACATTCCCAAGCGTCATAATGCATGCTCCCATGTCTCTGCACTGGGAACCACGCTCCTGAAAGGTTCACAGACTAGTACCGGTAACATCCTGTCTAGTCTACCTTTGGTTCCCATTTCCTTCACAGGCACGGAAGCACACACTGCTTGTGCCACATACAGTGAGATCACTTGGTTCCAGTAAGGAGTGTGCTGTCCCATCGGTTATTGCTGAAAAGAAGTCAGTACTGTTTGGATGAGCTTTCTTTAATGTACTGAGGAGATTGTGGTTGTAAATATCAGACTCCTTGCCACCCATCAAATTTCCTTTAAAGAAGAATGTGTAATAGGCTATCAGAAAAAACGTTTAACTATTGTAAGTGGAAATATGCCAAAGGCTGCCATAAAATAAAGAAAATGGTCATTCTACAGGGAAAAGTGGATCTCATTATAAGTAGCTGACATGAAGTCTGCTTTTTCCAATATTCGGAATAATTCTGACCAGCCAGAATACTGGAGTCTGAGCATCAAAAGAAATAAATGTTTGATTGTCTGTGGCGGCTGGGTGGCTTCCTAAGGGCTGTGGATGTAAAGCCATGGTTCATGTCTCGCTGCAGCCTCTGCTCTATTGGACTCCAAAGCACACTGTAAATTTCAGCCCTCCTGGGCTGAAATTAAAGGAGGCAGAGGGTGGAGACAAGGGAACTGGCAATAAAAACAAGTGATCATCCGTCCTTACTGTCAACACTGGGATCGCAGGGAGGCACATTCCATAAAACAAATCCAAAACAAGGGAATGGCAGGAGCCAGGCAGCCGAAAGGGGGTGCAGAGAGACCACAAAGACCAAATGTGACCAAGATAACAGCCTGATGTATAGCTTGTTTACTAGGTAACCTAATTAAACTAAACTCAAAGCAAGAATGCTCTGCAAATGAAAAATGAAGTTCCCCTGGACATCAGCAGGCAACAAAGTTAAAAATAAAAAATAAAAATACCCTACAGACCAGATAAACAGGACACAGCGTAATTATACAGTAAATCGCCCCTGCTCCCACACAGAAAGAGGAGGGATAAAGAGGCATGACTGACCACTAGCAAAAAAGGATTTTTAAATGACACTTAAAACTAACAAATGAAATAGCTGGAAGCCCACAGACGTATACAAGAGGTTGCACGCTTAAGCTCAACCTTACCAGTGTTGAGCATGATTAACATGACTGGCGCATTTTACCTGCAGCGTGAGAGGGAATGAGTGCCATGTCCTTCATACGTAACTCCAAGACCCAATCTGTTGCATAGGGATAGTGTGCAAGAGCCTTATCAGAACCGGGTGAGTGCCTAGGCCCAGAGAACAGGATCACACAGAGGGACATAGCAACACAGAGGGACAGTTAAATATAGGATGTAGCAGCCCGACCTCTATATCCTGAATATCTGGGATATGAGGGCCTGAACTCACCGGGCAGGTAGCACGGGCCCGCGAAGATATGTCAATAATTGACTGTCCTCGTAGTTGATTCAGCTCTAAGCTTCTGCACCTTAAGCAAACTAGCAAGACTATTGTCAATTACAGAGGCCTGCCTGGGGTGACCTATAGCAATATAGTGCCATGCATAATTATGTACCTAAATGATGACTGCACCATTACTCCGACACCCTCACAACCCATTTTCTTCATAAAAATCACATTTTTTTCAGCCCTCTTATCGATTACAGGTAATGGACTGAGAAACATATAGACCTTTTACTGGCCTCAACCCACATATGATGTTGTTATCCCTGGGTCCCATAGGATGATAAAGATGAAAAAAAAGAAAAGAAAAAAAAAAGATAAAACTAGAATTGGGAGTAACCACTAACAAAATTCCTTCGACTGATCAATTATGCAAGGACGACCACTCTTCAATTTGTTATGGTTTAATTTAATTTGCCAATTTCCTCCCACTGCTACGCCATAAAAATGTTAGATAAGAATTTGATTAAAATGTTTTGCATATTCATGCACTGTACAGGTAGAAAAGAAACAGAATAAGTATCAAACTATGTTTTCCACCCAATGACTATGCTCAATGCCAGACAGAAATTCTCTCCCGAACGCCATTTTTCATCATTTTTTTGGGATGCAGTAGCATGTGAAAATTCAGTAAATCGTTATTTCAAAACCCGGTGAGTTTGTCGAATTCCATTCCACGCCCAAAATAATTTTCAGGATCTCTCTGACGACCTTTACTAAGTATTATGCCATTTTATCACAGGAGCAAGTTCCCCACCAAGTTCAAACGATCTTGCTTTAATATCTAACTACAACGTTTGTTTCATACATTTTTCCAAGAAAGTATTATGAATTTTTGCCTAAACATTCGAGGTGGTACAAAAACTATACGGCCACATGCACAAGGTTGTCCCCTTCTCAGTTACATCTAACTTTGGTAAATTAAGCTCTTGGATAGATTAGCCCTTAAAGTAACCTGGACATGTTAATAGATCTGTTAAGATCGATTATTAACCCATAAAAGTTGCAACTGATTGCATTTCAAGCATGGGGAACGTCATATTTCCTCCTACTGTCTATGAACTTTGGAAAATAGGCCAATTTGCACAGCAACCAAGATGACTCAATGGAATCATTCCATGAAAAAAAGAACAAAAAAAAGTCACAATACCCTGTAAACACGAATTTTGCTGATCATTGTCATGGATTTCTCATATTATGCTTTTCACATTAAATGGTCTTGAATATTCTAGAGATGAGTGATAATGGCATTCGCTTGTCAAAAATTGAAGTTGTTTTTTTAGCGCTATGGTCTCTTTCAGTTATACGTTCAATTATTTGACTGGGTTAAGAACAAACCAGTCAGGCCTACTTACCACATATATGGGCAGTATTGGTGAAGGCTTCACAACCCAAGCCCATAACCTACAATACAATAATCACATGATGTTTGTGGACACTGGGGCTGACAAACGCAAAATGGCCGAACTTGCAACGTTTTGGTATCCATGAAGTCTCAGCTCATTGCAATCAAGCAGAATGGTATATAAGGCCCAATGTAATCGGATATTTTCATTGTATAATGTAGATCCCAGCCAGAGGAAGGCAACTGAAGCAGAGGGAAAGAGGAAAAAAGGTTTTGTTACTAACCCCCACATTATCCCAACTGCGCACAAGGGTATCCAAAACTTTGTAGTGGTCTTCACTTACAGCTAAAGTCGCAGCATTTGTGTCCTGACTAAGCTCCAATTGAAGCCACTTGCACTTATAGGACCCTCACATTGAAGCTCACACTCAGAATGGTTCCTTGAACCTGGCATATCACCAGCATATACACTTAGACAATAAGGACTTTTAAGGTCACTGGAGGGAAACAAAGTCCACCAAAAAAGGGAATCACCATCCATTGTTTAAGGTCTGGGAGCATTGCTGCTCATTATTGCCTTAGGTCACGGAAACAAGATACATATTCATGGGCCCATCCCTCATACAGGTTAGACTAAGGGGGCTCCTCACATGCTCAAACGCACCTATTCAATTGAATGCAAGAGGGTCAGGCAAGGTCAAACCTACTACATTTGTAAATGCTGTCCTTCAGTACACTCCTTCAAAAAATTTTGCCAATGTGTCATAAGGTACTCCTCAGGGTAAGGATGCGTGAGCAAGATATGGTATGCAAATAGCCATCATTGTGTGCGTTTCTTGTTTAAAATTGATCCAGTGAACTGTTGGATCCCCTCATATCATTGCAACCAATTGTTTTGTTTTTTCGTGGGGTGGGGGGGGGGGGATTGCGGAGATGGGCTCTCGAGTCTGGTTCTTTTTTTGGAGGCACACTCCAGAGAACTCCTTCACTTGTATCTACCTACTCGTCCTCCCTCCAAATCCCAACATACTCAGTAGCTGTTCGAGAAATGACCAACGGACACAATCAAAGGCCTTTTCTGCATTTAAAGTGAGGAGAAAGGCTGGTGTTTTCATCTTGGTTACTTTTTCTACTAGATATGCAACCCTTCTGATATTGTTGTATGTCTGCCACCCTTTAACAAAGTCAGATTGGTTTGCATCAATTAGTTCTGGCATATATCTGTCAATTCTAGCTGTCAGGGCTTTAGTAAAGATTCATTAGTGTGAGCAGGCAAATGGTTTACAGTCTTTGGGGTCCTTGTGGGGTCTTAGGTATTATCACAATATTAGCATGGCACATGTAAGGAGCGACCTTCCCGACCTCCCCAAATGAGCTAAAAAGTCTTGCCAGTTTTAGACCCAAAGATCACCTCAGTGCCTTTAGGAGTTTTACATGCTGCAGTTACCCCCTCTTGTTTAATAGGTATATCTAAATGTTCTGTGTGTTCTACTGTTAAGAGTATGGAGGCTGCATTGTAGCAGGTATATGTGTCTATCTTCTTAGTCTTCTGGACCTATAGTGTAGAGTTCCTGAAAGAACTGTCTAAATGTATCAATTCACTTCTCCTTTAATTGTTCTCCTTTCCGGCCTCTTAGTTTCGTCACATAGGCCTTTTCAGATGTAGTTTTCAACTGGATACTAGCAATCTCCTTGTTTTATTCCCCGCTGAAAACTTTATCTGGGTCCTCAACAGGCATTTTTCTGCGCTACTGAGGATATGATCATGAGCTGCAGCCTTAAGTTGTTTCTGTCGTCTATTCTACTTGCAGCAGCCTGCTGCTCACTAAGGTTTTTCATCTTTCTCGACTTGTATTATTTTATACGCCTCTCCTGTCATTTTCTTGCAGACACTGCTATCAGGGTGCCTTTAAGGAATGCCTTCAATGCATCCCAGTAAGATGAAGGGGGATGTGTCAGCCATTGTGTGATTGTCAGTGAACTCAGTTATCTTTACTTATCTCTTGCACGTTAACCAGATGCGTCAATGCATAGTCCTTGTAACCCCAGAGTTTTGAATGGTGCTCGCCAGGACATTCCCACTGCAAGATGACATGGTCAAAGAGGACCATATAGCCCATGTCTGTTCTCCCCCGCATTTTAAGGTCTACTTTAATGTAGTTGATTCTGGTGTAGGTTCTGTGTAGCTCAAAGGCAAGAGAAGTCCCTCTCTCTTCTGTGTAAGCTCCACCACAAGTCTACCAGCTCTAGTTCCCTCGCTGGGGTCTTAAGCTTCCTGCTAGTGGCTGCATACATCTACAACGGGGGGGTTGAAGCGGTCTAGCTCTCTGTCCCATACAAAGTTAGAGTTCCTATACTGCCATTTCTTCCTTTAATAGATGATCCACCTCTCACAGCAAGGACCACAATTGTGAATCTGCATTGAGTTTGGTGCATTTATGTCTAGTATGGTTATCGCTGTGCGGCTTCAAGCAAGTCTTATTCATGTGTACCTGCCAGCCTTGTCTTTTCGCAGTTAAGAGAGACTGTACGTTCACCATATGTTTAAAATTAAATGTTGATTTATACAGCGCGGTTTATCACATGCGAGGGTCTCAAGGTGCTGTCCGTGGGCATGGGGAGATTAAGTGATTTGTCCATAATCACAGGACGCTGCGCTGAAGCCTAAACAGCGCTGCCAAATTCACTGTTTAAAAACATGGTTTTTTGGTGCTATAGCCATTTCATAATGTTACATCATACTATTTTATGTGATCAATTAAGTGTTAGGATGTGAAATGCGTGTATGTACATATAGAAACATAACTAAAGAAATTGTATTTTGTAGATCACTGAATTTTGTAAGCGTCCCCTCACCCTTGGCACCAAAAGTAGGCCTCGGCCACAAACCACTAGTGAAGCTACTCCTTTGAAACTAAATCACAACATGGCTCGAGTATATGTATAATTTAGGGTCATTTAGTAGAATCCATTAGGGCCATACCTGACAGCAACGTACGAACATCGTAGAAACTGTCCCACCAAGGTGCGACAAGGTGTATAAAAATAATAGCTACAGATCCTTCTGTACGAATTATTCCCTAGCACTAGCAATTTTAACGGGGTGTGCCACTTTTTTGTACCCCTTCTGAGCGGTAGGTCTGCTGCTTAAAGCCCATTAACCTCTGAATCACAATAACTATGGATGATGATAAACTGGGGGGGGGGGAGGAGTCTGATGCACCCTGGTACGAACCTAATATGAATACCGCATGGAAGCCCACCCTTAGAGCCCGTGTCCCGCTATCTCTCACCTCCTCTAGGCATCTTTGAAAGGCTGGTGATTTGATCTAATGCTGTGGTGGACCAGGGGCACCGGCAGATGCTGCCGTCCCTCTCGGCGCGGGGGTGGTGAAGGACCCCCGACGGAATCCATTAGAGTGCCTTAATGAGTCACTGACAACAGGCGCTAGGGAAATGAGAAGGGAAGCCTAGAAGCCAAATGCAGTTTTCAGATGGCCGGATAACCTGCTCTAGCTGTGCACAATGAGCATTGTAAGGAATAAGATAGATCTTCAGTCAGGCATTATCGTGGACTCCTAAAAACATGATGCAACCAAAAGCCATACAGGGAAAGCCCGGCCGCAGCATCACACAACGGAAACGTGTCTGCCTCGCTGCAGAGGCGAGTACTGCTCAGACGCACCGCTGGAGGCAATGGATCTAAACGTAAAACAAAAACACGTACAAATTTCGCTCGAATCAAGCTTTTAGTGCACTTTCAATAAAAAGATCTCGACCGGCAGAGCTCTTGGATGACATATTTTTGACGACGATGCAGACAAACGAACCTTTGAAATAACGCGGAGAGAACGCGCCATATTTCAATGGACTGGATCCCATTGAGAGAAACAAATGGTGGATCCAGTGTCAGTCGTAACGCATAAACGGATAGTTTCAACATATCGGGACATGATACTATTTAACCCAAAAATTAAAGACGTTTTTTAATAACATATGTTGTGTCCCTCTTTACAATACATATTTCATCAAATCAAATTAATTTTCTTTTAATAGTATTGACGTCGAACGTCGCGCAATCTTACACCAACATAAGCATGACATGTTAAAACCCTTCTTCTGTGTCTACTGGTTACAGAAAAATGAAGCTCGAGCTATAGAAAACCAAGCAGTCTTTTTTCTGCTTCTATGCGGGACGAGGGAAAGCTGGTACAGTCGATTTTCTTTGCCGGTGAGCACACCGTCAACGAGCGTCCTGCCTCGATAAAGGTAACCATGCAATAAACTAGATATGCACGTCAATTATTCATTCATGTGTATTTTCTCTTCATAACGGCGCGTAGTGCCTCGTCGTAAACACTCGCTACAAAGCAGAGCTCGAGACCCATCAGCCACGCTGATCGGACCCCCACCTGGATCGTGCTGGCTGGCTAAACGAAAGCTAAAACCCCGGGCAGGTTCGTTAACGATATCTAGCGATTCATCTCAATCAAAACAACTCTTCCTTGGCTCGCAGTAAACATTTAAAACTGTTTTCAGGCCTACCTCTGTAGTGGGACATGTCTGCCTTGCTCCTCCTCAGTCTGCGCTTTCGGCTGAAGTTCCTGCGCTCCCTTCAGTTTCCGTCCCTCCTCCCTCTTCTCCTCTAGGCAGTTGCTTCCTTCCGCTCCGCTCTTTCGACGAAGGGAAAAAAAAACTCACATTTTAATATCCGGTTCTGTTCTCTCAATTGGCTGCTAAAAACTACGTTAATCCAACTGTTAGCGGACCGGAGCGGGTCGACCGGAAGGTAATTCAGCTGTATATGTTTCTCTTTTCTTATGGCGGAGGAGTTTATGTTTGTTTTCTTGTCGGCTTAGGCGTTTTGCTTCGTTTTTAACATTACTTTAAATGCTGTAGGCTCTATGACGGGGAGAGATGCTTTTGTTTTTTTTTCCTGGGCTTTCACTAGTGTCTATTTTTCCACATCTAAGCATATTTCACTTGGCTTTATATTTGGGAAACGTTTTGTACGGTGTCTATTAAGTGGGCTGATGTCTCGATGCTTTTTCCCAAGCTCAGAACTTCCGCAGCTGCCATCCTTGAAATCCCCGCGTGTATTTTGTAGTCGTGGACACACTATAACATGGTCGTTGGGGTAGGCATTAAGATTGAAGGGGGGGGGCGGGATAGTTGCGACTGAAATCAAACTGCGCATAGCCACAGGATTACAGTCACATACCCTTAAAAAAATTACGAGATAATACCACTCGAAAGGTTTTGAGTGAAACTGTGAAGAAGGAAAACACAGTGAAAATAGTGATAGCTTGTATACACCTAACGTATCACAGAGCAGGCAACGCCGAAAAAAAATCAGCAGCGTGATATCTTAAAAATGGAAACGATTCTTCGTCCCAATAGCACTGACAAACACTTAAGAATGAGCATTGCTGAAGTCTACAGTACTAAGAAGAGATTACTGATGGAAGGGTCTACCACACGTAGATTTACAGCGCTAGCACTGTACTGCTTGTAGAAGCTGACCCTTCCTGGGATCCGACTGCATTGAGACTAATTTGCTGAATACTGTACAGGCTTCTAGCGACCGCGAGTAAGCGCATGTTACCAGACTGAACACATCACCGGGACCATTTAACACCGTTGTGGAGGGGAGACAATGAAAAATTATATCTTGCTAGTGTGTTCTCCAGCACCAATACAGTACATTTGGCAGAAACTAACATCACATGGATTTATAAATCGTGGAGAAGTTGCTTTTGGAGGTATGGGTGCTGCTGGACTCATAAAACTGACAAACACTACTAGTGGATTCTCATATTGCAGTGGTCTGTAGTGCTGAAAAGGTACCAGTTGATCCTAAATCTCTGGGAATACACCGTTGGGAAAAACTCATCCTTGCTGGCATCCTAAGGAGGCACTCATAAGGAAGGCCGCATTACTCGATTCATATAGCACCAAGAGAAGATCAGACTCCTGGGTGCCTACAGGACTGCATATGCCCTACAGCACAAATTGCTGACAACCTGTACTATCAAGGGAACTCATGGGAAAAATCACGTTATTGGAGTCTTTTTAAATCACTGAAAAATAACGATTGGAAGGAAATCTCCCAAGCATCAATGAAGTATTGCTATGGAAATAAAAAAAATCTGTAACACTACAGCACAAAAGACTCATTTGGATGAACCCCACACTACAGGGGCATATAGCCTCGAGAAGGTATTTCTCTGTTAAGGTATTCTGAGCTGGGATAAAGCACAGGCAAGCTAGGTCTGGGAGATTGCATGACTGGTGACCTCTAGCACTGAGAATGCAATCAGAAGTGATTTGTTAGTGGAGTTGGTACTACCTGAGATCACAGGAAGCATAGAAGGAAAGCTGAAGGAAGGGCACAACATGGGGGTAGTAAGTAGTGACAAGACAACTGGAAAAATATTACGAAAAAACTCCCAATACTAGAGTCTGCTACTGCTGAGAAAGCGGACCTTGGGGAAACTGCAGAAGTCCTAATCTATTGTAAAGGGTTTTTCTTTATTTCCAAGTGTGTGTGAAAGATTGAGAACTTTATTACCATATCTGTGTGACTGACTCACTGCCTTTATTGGACTGCATCTGGTTGATGGTACAGAGTGGGTGCTTATGCAGCTTTCTTTCCAGACACATTGCTCTGTTGAGAGTTAAGATTATTCTTGCCAGGACCGCTCTGCAGGCTCCTGGCCTTTTCTTTCAGTCTACCTTGGAGGGTGGTGGCAATGTGATACTACTTTGTGTCTTGCTATCATTACTAATCATGATTGCTGTTGTCATGTGATATTATGGGTGTGCCATGGTGAAGGTGCAGGTCTCTGCACAATGCATATCTGAACACGGTGTTGAGTATTGACTTGGAAATCAGTACTTTCTTACTGGTGAGAGTAGCTACCAACCTGGCGATAATTGACATTTTTAGTCTGATTTAGATGTTTTGATGACATCAGGGTTTATTGGATGTCAAATCTAATGTGTGTATCTGCTCTGCACTTGCAAGTTCCTGTTTGTGTACATGTGCTGTTGTTTGTTGAGTAATAGCTCTGTTCCTAGTGTCTTGTTGCGGTCAATGCTAATTTAAGGCCCAAACAGTGGCCACATGCCACCATCTGTGATTTAAACCAAGGGCCCAAACATTAATAGCATGACCTAACATTTGTGTAATTTAAACCGTGGAATGTTTGAGGGTCTGATGTCTGAGTGGCATGCTTTTGGTTAAGCAGCAACATCACTTGTAGGTGTCTGAGTAGGCTAATCATTTACTTATTTGTTTATTTTGTTCATTGTTCTGTTTACCACAGCAGTGATGGTTTACATGTTTCAGGATGTGCTGAAGATAGATCACATGAATTACACTTAGGTTATTTTCTAGCTGTACTGGGTTTCATGAAAGGCTTTTGCTATATAAGTCTTTTCTTTAAGGCCTTGCTCAAACAGACAATAAGGGTTTGGTATGTATACATTTTCCTAAATGATTTCAGGGGATGATGAGTTTTACCTCCCAATAATTCCTCTGTGGTTCCTCCAATAGTCCTGGTTGTGCAGTTTTTAGAATAGGTTGAAAACAAAACCAGCAGTGTATTTCCCGTTCTGTGACTTATTTATTTTTATTTCTATCTTTCTTTTGTTGCTTTTCAAAGCTTGTACTTTTATAGCCAACGTGTTTCACCCTTTTAAGCATGCAAGCCTAGGTATTTTTCAAGGCTAACATTTAAAACTTATGGTATATTATCAAGTGGACAGTATTCCACATATTTCCATTCACTAGCCATTGTTCCCAAATAGTATCACCTTGTAAGGGGGGGAAAAAAAATATATATACATCGCCATGGGAGTAGGGGTCTGATTACGACCTTGGCGGATTTGATACTCTGTCACAAATGATATGGATATCCCGTCCACCGGGATATCCATCATGTTTGTGACGGAGTATCCCATCTGCGAAGGTCGTAATCAGGCCCTAGATGTTAAAAAAAAAAAAAAGAAGAGAAAGGCAAATACATCCCCTGTTATATAGAGACTGAGAACTGTTCAAAGAGAAAGATCTTCAGTGAATTGGATTCATTCCCGATGTGCAGTCCATGATCTACTGGCACTGGCAGAAATTGTCATCAAAATGTATTATTTACCTTTGGTTATAATCTAAATTCAAGCTGTGAAAAACACAAACCTGTCCCAGAATGTCCTTATTTCAGCTTTTCCCCAAAGTGTTGCACATTTCAGCAGTAAATGGTTATTTAATACAAAGAAGTCTGTCTTTCACCTAGGTATTCAGTTTTTGAATTGTCCAGTACATTCTTCCTTTGTAGTTGAGCATAATGTAATAGGCCAAAAAGAGAAATCTGAAATTGTTGGGATTTTTAAAATGTAACTGGAGTTTCTGTGTACAAGTAGCTCTGAGGTACTTTAGTTGCTGTTACATATGTTTAGTGGGCACTATATCTGATCAAAATATGCTTTTCCCCAGCGTTTCCAATAGATCATTCAATTGAAATCATACTAACTCTTTTGCTGAATTATAAGAATAAATGGGAAAATATTTTCCCATTAAATCATTATTGAATTTGGTTAGAGTGAATGTTAGGTTTACTGTTATAATGAAAAAAGTATAGGTCCAGGGCGACCCAGTGGAGTCTTGCACATTGAATATCATGTAAAGATTTTACATATTCTATCCTGATCTGGGACTGTAAGCACTGATTAACGAGGTGAAAATTAATAATACCAGAAGTCCCACAAGGGCCAAATAGTGGTGATCTAAAGACTCATATTTTTATAGTTGTTCAAACATTTCATCCATTGATTCTGTGTGTGTGTGTGTGTGTGTGTGTGTGTGTGTATGCACTGTGAAGTGATAACATAGAACACATACAGTACATGTGTAATCATGTAGTATTTAACAATAGGTAACCAAAATAGAAGTTTTAAGTACTTCAACAGTTTTTTGTAATGGGGATTTAACACCAGTATACATTAACTTTTTCCCCTTTATTTACCTGGCCAGATGTCTTTCTCCCTCTTGGAACAGCAAGTAAAGAAATGAAAATGAAGCCTGCATCATTCCACATGTATTTTGAAAAATGCGTGTACATGCATCATCAAAGATGCACACGCCTACTGAAAGCTGCAGCAGCTGCATCATTGCACATTTTCATTTTCTTCATTTTTTCCCCATGTTGCAGACTGATTGGCTTTGTCAATGCTTGTTTAATTTGGCAACAGAATGGCAAACTCATTTACAGAGTTGTCTTTAAAAAAAAAAAAAGGCAATACAAACACAGACAAAGCGAAAAGGCTGGCAGCGAACCCCCAGACCAATTTTGCCTCAGCCTGTTTGCAGAGACCCATAGAGACCTATAACCCAATGCCCAGGGCATATTGTTTAGGGTCCGGGGCAACCGATTTTCATATTTATTTTGTCCCTGGGACAAGTATGCCCAACCCCCCTGCAGCACAAACCCTTTGGCTGCCAGTTTAGAGTACCACATTATGGATCAGGGAAGGGCATTCTCTACAGTAAAGTTAACATTTGTGTCCGTATGTTAATGCGTTCAAACTTGTATTTATGGTTCATTAATGCCAAGACTTTATTATTAGTGGAATAAGGAAAAGCTGTAAGCTCGGACTGCTCTATTGATAGTAGTTCCAGTATAAAAATGTGTATACACATTTGCAAAGTTTAACAATATGAGGCTACGTATAATGCCCCCAGAATGCTCTTTAATTTGATGCAAATGTTTGCAGATGCTTGAAAGCAATATTGAGGAGTCTTTGCTTTCAAAATCAAAATGTTCATTAAAAAATGCAACTAGGAAAGAAAAGATTTGCTAAACTGTTGTGAAATTTTAGGTACCATTTTTTAGAAGTATCATTTAGAAAATCTGTTGATGAATGCTAGTATTTAAAAAAAAAATATATATATATATATCCATAATGGAAAAATAATTGTAACCAGTTTCAACAATATTATGGGACACATGAAAATGAACAAGCATTGACCGAGCCAGGAGGTCGAACCGTGGTCATCAGCCTTTGCGTGCTTTATTGTTGTGGTAGCTGCTGGACCCTCACTCACTATTATAACAAACACAAGCAAAAATATTTATGGTTTCAAAAAGCGCACATTGCCACTGTAGTACCTGGCATTGAACAAAACTACAATACTACTTTGTGTGCCAATATGCTCCTTGTGAAACAGCACAAAGCTGTCATAATGAGGCCAGTCAATAGACAGATAGAGACAGAATTGTAATAAAAACAAAAGGTCTTGAATAATGCCAGGACTACTTAGGCGCCCAATTCTTAAAGGAAGTCATAAAAGTGCACCCATGGTATACATTCTTTAGTGCAGATTTACAGAAGTAGGCCGGGAAATGGAAATTTTATTTAAAAAAAAAAAGGAATTTCATTTGAGCTCAAGCAAATATGTATGTGTAGATTTGCTTATGCGAAAATCTGTTGAGCATGTACAAGTTTGATTTCCCTTCAGCCACTTTATTCCCGACTGTTAGAAATAAATTTCCAAGCTTTCTCAGTGTGGAAAAAGATTAGAGAAGAACAGATAAACTCCTAGAACATGCAAGTTCGTAGGTTTGCACAGACTCAAAAGGGCATTCTCTCCTGAAACTATTGCTTACTGCTACCTAGAGCCCCACTATGTACATCTGTGAAAAGGTCGCAAAATAAGGGATTTGCTAGTAGTCAAACCCTACTATAATTTAAGCCCTGGCATAATCGGATAGGCTGTTATCAAAGCCATTATATAATAAGATTGCTGCCATAATTTGGCACCACACTATATGGCACCAAAGGGAGACGTGGATTTTGTTTCAGCACAGGTAGATTTATAAAGCAATCTGTCCCAATGACAAGTAAATATTTTAATAAATTCCACACCCCTGTGTTTGTATTTTTTTTATTTTTTTATTTTTTTTTACTTGCCTTCTCATGGTGTGGAGTGAGAACATGAGTGTTGGATGCATGTGTAGGAATTACCTCATTGTTGTATTCTTGGACCTCTGGGGTGTTCTGTTCTACTTCATTTATTAATTTATTAGGCTTTTTGATTGAGATATGTGTTCTGGTTCAACATTCCAATTGAAATTACAAAAACAATGTAGATTAACTTTATTATCTTATTGATTTCTTTCATGATTAAAAAAAAACTTCAGCTGCCAGTAACACTTGTACGCAGTGCTTTGCAGTAAATGATGGATTAGATGCAGATTTCTGTTTTATTTTTTGTAATGTTCATTGCATACTTGGGATCAGTACTTTTATGTAATTTGCAGACTAATTTTAATAGATTATATAACTAATCAGAACCGTCTTTCTGGATAAAGCTTAATAGTTTAACAATGTTGTCTTCAGCTTCATGGGGTTTCATATCTTCTTGTGTTTCCTTTTGTTCAATTAAAGGAATATGCCAAAAGTAAAGCGAAGCAGGAAGGCGCCGCCAGATGGGTGGGAACTCATCGAGCCTACCTTGGATGAATTGGACCAGAAAATGAGAGAAGGTGAGAAGTCAGTTTTGTCATCTTTCGACGTTTCTGCTTTGATTTGCGTAAACCACTTATACCACAAGTCTCCAGTGGTTTAAAAATAAGACTCTCGCTTTTTACTTTTGTACTCCTGTTTTTACAGCTACACACAGACAGAAATACTTTATTTCCAGGTCTGTGTTGATTTATTATTTGGAATGATTCTCTTTCAAGCCATTCGTGACGGCCAGCCCAATATCTCAGCATGGGAAGATAAAATAAAAAATAAAACGTTTTTTGGACAGCTTTGATGTGCTCATGTATTTGTACTGCTGTGCGTTTTCTGAGGAGTGTTTTTTTTGTAAGTGGTTGCTTAGCTCCCTAATACACAACAGGTACTAATTGGGATTGTATTTTTAATGGGTAATAATAAAGATGGAAATATACTAGTTGGAACAACTGTTTTAGTACACAAAATAAAAAAGGATAAATATTGATGAAAAAAAGTAAGTAAATAATACAGTAAACCAGCAGCCCCTGTAATAACTCCTACTCTGTTGAATGCATTTAGAATTTCAGCAAAAGAGCTGAAAACAACATACAAAAAATGCAGATTATAAGACTGTCACTCGTCACAAATTTCAGCTCTCCTCTGACATATTTAATTTGGGTCATGTTAAAAACATTTCTAATGGCTTCCGCCGAATCACCTCAAGCACGATCCGCTAGATCACCTCCGGCACGATCCTGATGGGTAAATTAATTGTTTCCATGGAGTAGGGTGGCCATAGACACCTTCCCGTCCCCCCCCCCCCCCCCCCCCTAGTTTTAAGGATTGGCTCAAAGACTTGACTGTGTGAAGAATGGTCTGAAACTTACTCCGCCACCCTCTCTCGTACTGCTACACCCATAGACTTTTGGGAGCACTTCGACATACCTACTCTCTCACTCCTGGCTGTGGGATGTGTTTTCAAAATAACACTGCTGAGCTGGACGATTGGTATCTTATCTTTGAAGGTAGGACTCTCTTCTCTAAGTGGCTCCCCAAGTTGACTATCGATAGTCATTTTTTTAGTCCTGTGTCAGTCACTCCTACTCTTGCTCTGCTAAGCTGATCGGTATTTGATTGCCTATATTGTATGGCGTAACAGCTCGTATGCTTGACTCCTCAAATCTTTTGCCTTGTATTGCATTGCCTTCATCAATAAATCAACAGTTAAAAAAATGCAGATTAAATTAAGTTGACTGTCTGGTCTGTTGCCTCTTCTTGGAGCCCAGAATGTTGTGTTCCTGATCTCACCAGTCTTCGCATTGTGACAATGACCGTATTTTTAGTCCCAGGTACCCACCATTAAACGTTTGAAATCGGAGTCCATGCCTTACAGACACCCTACTTCTTCCATAAATTGATAAGGATCTTGTTGCCCTGAACATGCAAGATAAAATTTCAAGAGCGGAAATGAATGACCTTACCATGTGGCTCACAATACACTTTAAGAAATAGGCAGATGACGATCTCCTGGTTAACCCCTCACATGCATTTACAAAAACCTAGAGAAGGGTAGAGTCATACTGCTGGATACTGAGGTACAGCCATCTTTGTGTTCTGGAAATCTCCCTTATCATACAGGCTTTGTGTTATTGCCAGTTTTAAAGGGAGCCACTTTAGCATTTAACCAGGCAGTGGTTTCTTGTGCATTGTTATCATTTTTTTTTCAAGCATTCATTCGAATGTGCACAGTGTCCTACATGTTGCAGCAAAACCAGTATCAGTTAATGAACTTCAAGCATGCACATTTTTCAACCAAACTGCCTAACTTTGGCATGAACATAAAAATTAAAATTATGCTAATCACAACAGTAATACCTGCTTATTAACATAACTGGCAGTCCGTGATCACCAATGAAAATACAACGCAGACTTAAGATTTGCTCAACATGCTGCACAATAATAGGAGCTATTTGAATATTTAAACATTGTGCCCCAAAGAGTCAAGCTTATAACCAGATTCTTCACTCTCTGCTGGGAGGTTGTAAAATTCCTTTTATTTTAAATAAGTCACAGGCCTACAGGATTTATCATCTGGCCAATCTTTCTGGGTTCTGTGAGTGGCTTTTTCATAGAAAGAACATTGGTAATATTGTGTACTTTATAAAATTACCTTGCATGGGTTTCCTGGGTTCTATCTTGTTTGGCCTCGCTTTCGGTTCTAAACTAGTACATGCTGGTTGTAACCTGTCATACTTTTATGACGGAATGACCAAGACCTGTAGATATTCTGAATGGTGGACATTGCCTGGTTGTACAAAACTCAAGCAATTCAGTAAAGCATTGTTAAATGGATGGTATTATTCCCTGCTAAGATGACACACTGAACTACAATGACAGAAAATCTTGGGCATATAAAAGCTTTTTGTTGGTTACCTTTGCGACAACAGCCATAGGCTGGCAACTTCACCGTATTCTTTAGTCGCCTTAAGGGATGGAATAACACACTAGCATTTTCTTTGATTTCAACTTTAATGCGAGGCTATGAGCAGAGCATCACAGAGAAAAACTGAAGGGGGAATTTAAGTACAATGCTAGCCTTAACCGGTAAATTTTAGGGGGTTAGCAATTTGGAATGTAACCATACCTTTCTTTTAGTTTAAAATAGTTTTCAAGAAATCCAATGTGGCAAAGTAACCAATTGATCTGAAAGTCTTCAGTTTTCCAAACTAAAGTGCTAACTACTAAAATTTTTAGAAAAAAACAAATAGTCTGGTCAGATTTATAGAATAAGAATTTAGGTTAGTGTTTAACATTGCTAGTACTCACCACTTAACAACTACCTGGACGAGTGTCCAGTGGCTTCTACGAGAGGTGGTGAAATCCAGGCTCAATAACAGGTGGCCTTATAAAACCCTGCAGACCCAGTTATTTCATTTGGCAGTTAAAGGTATCTTGTAGAAATTCTTGACATAGGACGAGAGGCGGATAGACGGATAGTCAGAAGATTTTTCCTCCAACTTTCTGTCATAAAAATACAAACGAATAACGTGTAAGGCATTAGAACTGAATGTCTCACAGTACTTGAATTTCATTTAACAATACAGTGGTTGACATATCTTTGGTTATAAAATCTTTTCATACGAGTTAAGGTGTGGAAGTCTGTGACTTTTATATAGTAGGGCCATTTTCTGGCTTTTGAAATGAAAATAATTTGTCTGCTATTCTTTTCCCAGCTGAGACTGATCCACATGAAGGAAAAAGGAAAGTTGAATCTCTGTGGCCTATTTTTCGAATTCATCACCAGAAAACTCGCTACATATTTGATCTTTTTTACAAGAGGAAAGCTATTAGCAGAGGTAAACATTTTTAATTGATGTAATTCACACATTTAAGGGGCCTGTCTGTCATAGTTTTGGTTCATTAAATGTATCTACAACTTTAAGATAACACTTTTGTGAAGGATGTAAATGTTCCAAATATTGTGTGTATCTTGATGCATAACGATAATTTGATCAATCGTAATATTTGTCCAGCAATATTTACGTTAAGTGCATAGGCTCATGCACCATCTGGAAACTGCTGATTTTTGAGAATGTTAGGATTGGAATGAAAATGCTAATGAGAGAGAAATGCCTTCTTAGAGTCACGGCGTCAGGAACCCTCTCTAGGTGCATACATGTGTGATGTCTGTGTGTGATAGAGACTTCTAGTTGCAGATTCCTTACCGTTGATTGTCACAGGCGTCAGACTGGATGTTTTTATACATGAATCGTGCTAAATATAACTGTCCTTCTTATGGCAGAGCTGCATCCTTCCATTGATGGAAAAATAGATCGCCAGAAGATTTTTATGGGTTGACCATAAAATTCTAGATATTTTAATTTTGGTTTACACACAGGTACCGTGCTTTATCTTGGGCATGAATAATGTATGTCTTTTATGTTGGAAAGGACACAGGCAGTTTGCTCGGGTTTCACCTCTGTTTTGTGTCTCCGCTTTGGCAGCATTCCACGTTAGTTGCAATTTTGTGTGAGTGCCTGAAACTTAAAAACTCATCTAGAGTTGTGTGCATAACTGGGTGGCATCCCACTTTGAACCAAGTCGTTTTTCAATAGGGGTTCCCGCAATTTTATCACCTGATAAGAGTTTCTGTGCTCATTTTGCACAGGTGTGCCCTCCAATTACATTTTACCAAACAATATTTGTATCATGTAATCAGTTGTTTGGTGGTGTCTGCTGCCATAGCATAACTGTAAAGCTTGTCCCTAATGGCTGTCTCAGCACACCGTAATTCCTGCCTGCTCTGTCTGGAGCTGCCACAACGGACAACATGCTGTAAACTGTACCCAATCATCGCAAGCCAAAAAGATGTTTAAATGACAGTAGTTTTCTGTAGAAAGAACAGGGAGCTGTGTTGATTATCCAGTGTGAGCTTTTGACTTGCCAGAGTCTTAACTCTTCCGGAGAGCACACATCCTCATTGGACAAGGAGGTTCTAGAGTGCCTATGAATCCTGTGCTAATGAAGTGCTCTTTTCTTTCACCTAATGGCCATTAAAGTTGTTTATTTTTCAGGGAAGTTGGCCCAACTTAATCCGTGGAGCTAAAGCTAGCAAAACACTATTTAAATTGAGTTATCTGGTGCACTGTTTTGTGGCGTGGATGTCTGAAGAACCAGTTGTGGAGGGATTGAGGTACACTGCGCAAATCTTTCAGTGCTCTCATCAGGTTCTTATGTTGGGCGTCTGTGAGGCTGCTACTTAGGCACATGTTTATACTGTCTCTGAGCATAGATGTATGGATTCTAACTCCATGGATGTTGCCTTATTTGACAAAGTGATGCACTAGAGTCTTTTAGGATAAGTACCCCTTCAATTTCTCTGTTCTTGTGTCTATGCTTATGTTAGGAGAGATTAATAGAATGGAATATGGTTTACTTTAAATGAGGAATGAGATGAATAGCATTTAGGTTTGTTTACTATATGAGCTAATACTGTTATCCCAGCTTTTACTTTCTTTGTCCAGCATGGTGGTAAGTCTTTGGGGCAGAGCTTTGCATTACGGATACACTGGCAACAGGAAGTGGCATTTGAGTGATAATGGAACATAAGTGCTAGAATAGCATGTTAAATGTTTTATAAACGTGTCTTCCACCTCTAGGCATCAATATTTTGTATTGTCTATAAATCTGGAAGGGAGGGTGTAGGAAGTTGGCTCTGTATGTGCTATTTCAAAGTAAGGAATAGCATGCACAGAGTCCAAAGGTTCCCCTTAGAGGTAAGATAGTGGCAAAAAGAGATAATACTAATGCTCTATTTTGTGGTAGTGTGGTCGAGCAGTAGGCTTATCAAAGGAGTAGTGTTAAGCATTTGTTGTACATACACACAGGCAATAAATGAGGAACACACACTCAGAGACAAATCCAGCCAATAGGTTTTGTTATAGAAAAATATCTTTTCTTAGTTTATTTTAAGAACCACAGGTTCAAATTCTACATGCAATATCTCATTTGAAAGGTATTGCAGGTAAGTACTTTAGGAACTTTGAATCATTACATTAGCATGTATACTTTTTACATAAAACACAATACGCTGTTTTAAAAGTGGACACAGTGCAATTTTCACAGTTCCTGGGGGAGGTAAGTTTTTGTTAGTTTTGTCAGGTAAGTAAATCACTTACAAGTCTCAGGTTTGGGCCAAGGTAGCCCACCGTTGGGGGTTCAGAGCAACCCCAAAGTTAACACACCAGCAGCTCAGGGCCCGTCAGGTGCAGAGGTCAAAGAGGTGCCCAAAACGCATAGGCTGCAATGGAGAGAAGGGGGTGCCCCGGTTCCGGTCTGCCAGCAGGTAAGTACCCGCGTCTTCGGAGGGCAGACCAGGGGGGTTTTGTAGGGCACTGGGGGGGACACAAGTCAGCACAAAAAGTACACCCTCAGCAGCGCGGGGGCGGCCGGGTGCAGTGTGCAAACACGCGTTGGGTTTTCAATGTTGTTCAATGAGAGATCAAGGGATCTCTTCAGCGTCTCAGGCAGGCAAGGGGGGGGCTCCTCAGGGTAGCCACCACCTGGGCAAGGGAGAGGGCCTCCTGGGGGTCACTCCTGCACAGAAGTTCCGTTCCTTCCGGTGCTGGGGGCTGCGGGTGCAGGGTCTTTTCCAGCCGTCGGGAAATGGAGTTCAGGCAGTCGCGGTCAGGGGGAGCCTGGGGATTCCCTCTGCAGGCGTCGCTGTGGGGGCTCAGGGGGGACAACTTTGGTTACTCACAGTCTTGGAGTCGCCGGAGGGTCCTCCCTGAGGTGTTGGTTCTCCACCAGTCGAGTCGGGGTCGCCGGGTGCAGTGTTGCAAGTCTCACGCTTCTTGCGGGGAGTTGCAGGGGTCTTTAAATCTGCTCCTTGAAACAAAGTTGCAGTTCTTTTGGAGCAGTGCCGCTGTCCTCTGGAGTTTCTTGTCTTTCTTGAAGTCGGGCAGTCCTCAGAGGATTCAGAGGTCGCTGGTCCCTTGGAAAGCGTAGCTGGAGCAGGTTTCTTTGGAAGGCAGGAGACAGGCTGGTAAGTCTGGGGCCAAAGCAGTTGGTGTCTTCTGTTCTTCCTCTGCAGGGGTTTTTCAGCTCAGCAGTCTTCTTCTTCTTGTAGGCTTCAGGAATCTAAATTCTTAGGTTCAGGGAAGCCCTTAAATACTAAATTTAGGGCGTGTTTAGGTCTGGGGGGTTAATAGCCAATGGCTACTAGCCCTGAGGGTGGGTACACCCTCTTTGTGCCTCCTCCCAAGGGGAGGGGGTCACATCCCTAATCCTATTGGGGAATCCTCCATCTGCAAGATGGAGGATTTCTAAAAGTTAGAGTCACTTCAGCTCAGGACACCTTAGGGGCTGTCCTGACTGGCCAGTGACTCCTCCTTGTTGTTCTCATTATTTTCTCCGGCCTTGCCGCCAAAAGTGGGGGCCGTGGCCGGAGGGGGCGGGCAACTCCACTAGCTGGAGTGTCCTGCGGTGCTGGCACAAAGGGGTGAGCCTTTTAGGCTCACCGCCAGGTGTGACAGCTCCTGCCTGGGGGAGGTGTTAGCATCTCCACCCAGTGCAGGCTTTGTTACTGGCCTCGGAGTGACAAAGGCACTCTCCCCATGGGGCCAGCAACATGTCTCGGTTGTGGCAGGCTGCTGGAACTAGTCAGCCTACACAGATAGTCGGTTAAGGTTTCAGGGGGCACCTCTAAGGTGCCCTCTGGGGTGTATTTTACAATAAAATGTACACTGGCATCAGTGTGCATTTATTGTGCTGAGAAGTTTGATACCAAACTTCCCAGTTTTCAGTGTAGCCATTATGGTGCTGTGGAGTCCGTGTTTGACAGACTCCCAGACCATATACTCTTATGGCTACCCTGCACTTACAATGTCTAAGGTTTGGCTTAGACACTGTAGGGGCACAGTACTCATGCACTGGTGCCCTCACCTATGGTATAGTGCACCCTGCCTTAGGGCTGTAAGGCCTACTAGAGGGGTGACTTATTTATACTGCATAGGCAGTGTGAGGTTGGCATGGCACCCTGAGGGGAGTGCCATGTCGACTTACTCGTTTTGTTCTCACCAGCACACACAAGCTGGTAAGCAGTGTGTCTGTGCTGAGTGAGGGGTCCCCAAGGTGGCATAAGATATGCTGCAGCCCTTAGAGACCTTCCCTGGCATCAGGGCCCTTGGTACCAGGGGTACCAGTTACAAGGGACTTACCTGGATGCCAGGGTGTGCCAATTGTGGAATCAAAAGTACAGGTTAGGGAAAGAACACTGGTGCTGGGGCCTGGTTAGCAGGCCTCGGCACACTTTCAATTCAAAACATAGCATCAGCAAAGGCAAAAAGTCAGGGGGTAACCATGCCAAGGAGGCATTTCCTTACAGAGGGGATTTACAAATAAATGGCATGTTATTCTTAGATTTTCAGAGCTCACTGACAATGAAAATCTGTTTTGTTCAGGTTAGGAGGGGTAGGGCTGATGTCAGCTAGTAACTGAAAGAAAACCACAGATTAAATGATTGAACATGCATGTGTTGTAACTTTATAATCATGCCTACATCAACAGTCCCCCTTGTTCCTTAGGTTACTAGAGTCTTAAATATCGCATGCTGGCATAAGACTGTCTGCTGCCAGCAGCACTAGTCTCTCGATCTAGTGCTTAACGTGTTAAAAACAAAAGTGCTAGGGCCCTCATTCGTAAGCTGCCAGCACTGCCATTGACTGCACCAACACAACTACTAGTGTGAGAAAGTGGACTATTCCAGGCCTCCAAAGCTATAAAATGGCTTGAGCGGCAGGTATTTGTAATTTGTGATGTATATTCAGGGCCACTGGAATTATGCAGCAGGGGAAGCACCTAATTATGCAACAGGGTTGCCTAAATTATGTGGCAGATTAGTGTATAGTATTCATTATGTTGTCATTTTTACACATTGTAATTCTGTCTGGGTAAAGATTTTATCTCATTAGTGTCAGTTTAACAACTAAATATAGAAACAAGCCCATGAAAGATGACCAGTTAACCTGTGCAATAGGTCTTCCTCTGAGTGCAATATGTTTTTAGTACCGTTTGGACTAGAAACAATTTTTTTTTGGGGGGGGGGGGTCTGCAAATTATGCAGCACATGATGGATTATGTGCCAAATGAGGCCAATCCATAATCATCTGGAAAAAAAGCAGCAGAATCTCATATTTCCAGTGGGTTTGTGTATATTGAATTAATAAACAGTTGTGTTCCTCTCTAAATTTGAACGGCAGACTTAAGATCCACTGACAATCATGTGCCGAGCACCGGAAACCACAGGCACAAATTAGGCTCTGCCTTGAAATGATCCTGGTCTGGATCACATTCTTCCGTAAGTAGGTTAAAATTATATACAAAACAGCAGAGCATAGACATAAATTATTGTACAAGTTACTTTCTACCAGCCTTCGATTGGGTGTCTGGAGTGAAGTTGTGACCTGCTCTTTTGTTTTTCACAGAACTCTACGAGTATTGCATTCGGGAAGGATATGCCGATAAAAACCTGATTGCAAAATGGAAGAAACAGGGTTACGAAAACTTATGCTGCCTGCGCTGCATCCAAACTCGTGATACCAACTTTGGAACAAACTGCATATGCAGAGTCCCAAAAAGCAAGCTGGAAGTGGTAGGTTCATTGCCTTGTTACTTTAATTGTAGCTGCCACGTGTATTTTGTGGGACATTAGTGAGTTGGTTATCAGGACCTGTATGGTTTCAAATAAACCACTCTTGTACCGTTGTGATGAGGATGTGGGCATTCCTTTAGGGCTTATGTTTTTATTTAACTTTTTTTTGTATTTTTCTGAGGATTGCCTGACTGGCGGTGTCAGTTGGTGTTGGGTCCTGATTAAATAGATGTAGCACAAAGTAAAGTAATTGTGTTCGGCAACTGGTGTTTTATGTAGCCCTAACATGCTGCCTTAAGGCAGCATCAGAGTGCCCAGAGACATTCGCCAAGTTTACAGAAATTTTCAAATTAAGTAGTATCCTGACAGAGTGAGTATCATGAATGATGGCGTACATGCTGGGAGGTGATTCTGTTTCTTGTGTGGGCATATACCTCTGTTGATGTCAGTCAAAGGGCTGTGAACAGCCTGGATCACTATGTAGGTGTGTCGAGTTTGGGACTAAGGACACATTTAAATCCGAGTGAAGTAGAAAGGGTCTTATGAGTGAAGATTTACTGACGCAGAGTCTGATCAGTGCACAAGTACTGCATGCAGGTTTTTGTGGGTTCCTGTGGCTGATATGAAATCACCATAAGCTGGAAATGGGTTCGTGCTGGAGGTAGTTATATAGGTGTTAGATGAGATAAACCCCACAGGAGGCCATGCACATGGTTTCTTCAAACTTTACAGACAGCCCTGCTATAGCTCAGTCAGACAAGTCAACGCCTCACCTCAGCAAATTTCAACTGTCAAAGTAGCTCTCACCTTTCTAGAGCAGTGGTCTTCAAACGTTTTAACGCTGCACCACCCCCAGTTGAAAAATAAAAATCATTGCCCATCCCCCCCCCCCCCCCCCCCAGCATTTTTCACAATTAATTTAGAAGGATGGTAATGTTTAAATATGTCTAGACTTATTTAAACATTGCAGTTAAGTACTGTTAACTTATTAAAAATGCAATAACATGTTGAAAAATAAAAATCATTGCCCCCCCTAGCATTTTTCACAAGTATTTTATAAAGATGGCAATGTTTAAATATGTCTAGACGTATTTAAACATATCAGTTAAGTACTGTTAACTTATTAAAAATGCAATAACACATGTCTGCTTAAAACAAAGCACTGTTATCTAATGAATGCTTCTTTTAGCCAGAGACATATGATATCTATAGTCTGTTAATTCCAGGGCTCATCTGGGAGTTTGCAGAGTGCTTTGGAGGTTTTCTGGTGATTTTATTGCTGTTATTGAAAGCAGAACAGTTTCTGATCGACTTTTTCTCCTTGAATGACCATACCGAGCCACCAGAAATCAAGTCTGATTTGCTCTTTGGTTTTGCAAACACTGAAGTGTCCTTCATGTGCCCTGTAAACTAGGTTCTCTTAAAGTTAATTCCTCCAGATAAACTTTGTACCACAATATAGCCAACTCTCGTTTTCTGCTAACTCATCTCTGGTCATCTAATACGGTCTGATTCTGTCCAAGCCTTTATCACTATGCCTTGGGCATCTTCTCTAATTAAAGTTCTCTCTTCTGTCCATGCCCAAACTGTGACCTCCTTTACCCATGTTTCAGGTGGTGTGCCAGGCCAGGACTTTCACATCAAGGATATATGCCTTTTAGCTAAAGCAAAGGCCAAGTCTAAGTCTAAGAATTTGGTGCCACCTTCCGCATCTGTGGTCTGGGGAATAGTCCTAGCAGACAAGTTTCTAGATTGCAGTTGAGAGTGCGACCAAGGGTTGTGTTGAGTGTACGTGTCACCCCTTCCTAGAACTGACATAGGTGAGGGCAGCTCCAGATCATATGTACAAATTAGCACCCAGTATGATACATCTGGAGCAGGGCCTGGGCTCTCCACCATAGATAATAGGTATTCTGTGAGGGGTATTTCCAGACGGTCTTCCATGGAACAGAATTTTGGAAGTAGGTGGCTGTCATTAGACAGTGTGCGGCCCAGGTACTCTGAATAGCTCACGTATTGGCTGATTTGGCTGAGCCTTTTGGAGCATATGGACATATGTAAACTGGTGTGTAGCTTATATATATATATATATATATATATATATATATATATATAATGAGAAATACGAGTAGTATCTTGTCTGTCCCTGCTGGACCTGCCAGATATCCAAAGCTCCCCAGTGTTCCATCCAGTCTCAGCTACTCAGGAATGTCTCCCCCCCAATAAGGAGGTCATCTGTTACCAAAGAGACTGACAGAGCATGGAGAAAGGCCGATTGATCTTTATTTGGTGGGTTTTAAGCTCGCTAGTGTAATGTCTTTGCCTAGAAGTTTACCGTTAATCAAAACATATCGTCCCTCTTTGTCAATCTCTGAGTAAGCGCAAAAAGTGTTCCCTTCCCCTAATCCATATGAGAGCATGCGCAGGTATTCGCAGAGTAAGAAGTGGAAAATAATTGTGGCAACAACCCCCCCACTCTCCCCTCGCCCCACAATGGAAAAAACTCACACATACACACAACTCTGTACGGTGTTTCCAGCAGTATTGCCACTTGTGCTCACCCGCCTCTTCAGGTATCTATATATGTTGTGGTGTTTGGTAGCAGATCCCATCCCTCGAATATCCCAGGATAGGACAGTTATTATAGCTCTAGGGTCTCGTTTCCACAACAAGTAAAACTGGACCTCAGGGTGGTTCCTAATTCTACCCACTACCCCCACCCTCCGAGAAAGACTAACATAACCCTGAACCACAAGCAGCCCAGCAACGGCCAGCCGCCAAAACCTGAATGCTGCTTCCAGTACTTTGGCAGGGGCTATTCCAGGTGCGGTTGGCTACGATCAGCGAGGATCCCTTGTGCTGCGCCAGACAAGTTTTCGAAATGGGCCCATGTGTGCTTGCTGGTCTGTGACCCAGTGCTTGAGATCCAACCAGCTGGGTGGGGGGGGGGGGGGGCGGATGGGGCCACAGTTTGGATCATGACCACAAAGAGTTGTTTCCTGCACCAACAAATTCAATAAGGTGGATCTGAAGATAAAAAGTGGCCTCCTTTCCTAGGTCGCCCCCAGCCGAGCACAAGGTCAGGGTCCGCACATAAGGAACAAAGCAGCAAAAGTGATCACCACAGGTCCCTCCCCTACTTCTATTTCAAAATATATTTCAGTAGCTGTGAAAGACCATTTTTGTACTTGTGTGATGAAAAAAATACTTTAAAAGGATGAAAAAAGTCAGAAAAACATCACTTGGTGATGTGCAAATGATAAATATGTTCTGAAACCCAATTTTCACAGATTATTGTTAATACACTATATAGTTTTATCAGTAAAGCTGCAAGTTAGTGGGAAGGTTTTTGGACATTTCTTGGAAATGGTCTGTCTGTAAATGACAGTGCGCTACCACATCATGCTTTAGTAATAGATTTAGTTAAAGTGAGTGTTTGAACATAAACTGAGAAACACTCCTGCCCTGACTGCAAAGCTATTGGTAAACTAAGAGGCAAGTCCTGCATGGATCATGTTTAGCCCATATGTGGGCTAGATGTATTGTACATGGAGCAAACGTTTAGTGTATTTAATCAAACAAAAGAGGATTTTTTTAACAGCAGAAATGCTGAACTCACATATTTGAAGGTGCAGTCGTGAGAATAAAGAAAAGGGTGACTATAAAATACAATATTTGCCTAGGATCACACAATTTGAGACCTGTTTCCAGGTAAAGTACATTACGGTTAGGTCGAGTAGATTATTCAAGCTGCTCGACCTGCAGGTCTCATAACATTTTAATGATTTTTTCAAGGCCTGAATATCTTTGCCCCGATTCATCTCTTTGGGTACTCTGGCGTCTCTTCTGTATCTGTGGCTGCAGCAGTTACTCCTGGTGTCGATGGAGCAGGATAAGCATTGGGCTCATGCGGAGCAGCAGGCTCACGCGTCCGCCATCTTCTGTTCCCAAGCCATGTCCAGGAGCAGCTATCTTCAAGCTAGAATTCACCAGCTCTTCCTTCGGTTCTATTCCTTCTCCACTGACCTCATAACATAAATGTGGTCGTCTTATTATTATTATTTTTTTTTGTTTGTTTCTTAACAACCAAATTTATGTTTACCAGTTTTCACAGTTTGGCTGTATTTTCTGAATTTCTGTAGCACTAATTTAACTCTCAAGTTGTGAACTTGTTTTACCGAAAACCAAAACGTCATCCTGATAGCAGAAAACACCAGGTGTGGATCACAGCATAGAGGTCGTGGTCCTTTGGAATACTGATGCTGCGGATTCCAAACCAAACCATACGTTTGTACTTATATGCTCCCATGGGTTAATAAAGGAGCTGAGATCTTAGGAGTCTGGGTGTAGGCATACTAGATAACATGTGGAGGCGAAGTGAAGGGTTAAGAAGAATTTGGCACCTACAAGTGCTGTGCACATCTGAGATACTGGGTACAGGTAGTCTGTCTACAATCACTTCTCTACTTAGTAAAGTTCTCAAATCAACACACAATTGTATTTTGTTAGCGGCTTTGTATGCTACGACAGTAGGTGTAAGCCATTCTGTGGCCTCAACCGGTTCTGTGATGTGTAAGTTGCATAATGTTTCTAGTTCCACTTTGACAGCATGTATTATACTTCTCACCTTTGACACAATCAGAGCTGCTCCTTTCTTTACTTTTATCTTGTGTGTGTGTGTGTGTGTGTGTGTGTGTATATATATATATATATATATATATATATATATATATATATATATATATATATATATATATATGTGTTCGATGGCATGTGTAGCTGCAGATACACATGCTGTGCACATCCCGCCATCTGGTGTTGGGCTTGGAGTGTTACAAGTTCTTTTTCTTCGAAGAAGTCTTTTCGAGTCACGAGATCGAGGGACTCCTCCCATTTCGGCTCCATTGCGCATGGGCGTCGACTCCATCTTAGATTGTTTTTTTTCCGCCATCGGGTTCAGACGTGTTCCTTTTCGCTCCGTGTTTCAGGTCGGAAAGTTAGTTAGAATCTCAGCAAATTCGTCGGTATTGTTTGCGTTCGGTATCGGGTTAGTTACAACAGATCGACACCGAGTTTTGAAGAGCTCCGGAAGCCCTTCGGGGTTTTTTCGATTCCCCCCCCCCGTCAGGGCCTGGTCGGCCCGGCCACGTGTCTCTTCAAGGCTGATGGAACGGACCCCATTCCGCTTCTGCCCAAAATGTCATAACAAGTATCCATATACAGATCAGCATCTGGTCTGTAACTTGTGTCTGTCTCCAGAGCACAAGGAGGATACCTGTGAAGCCTGTCGAGCGTTTCGGTCGAGGAAGACATTAAGAGACCGAAGAGCGAGAAGACTGCAGATGGCGTCGGCGCCGACAGGACAAGGGCGTTTCGAGGAGGAAGAAGAAACCTACTCCATCCAGGAATCTGACTCGGACGAGCTCGATCCCGAAGAAACGCCGAAAACCGTGAGTAAGGCGTCGAAACATAAAACTCACGAGAAGACATCAAAAGCCCAGGGGACGCCACCGCCAACAGGCCATGGCTTAACTCGCAAAATAGGTGACCGATCATCGGCACCGAAAAAGGGCATGCATGTGGCGAAGTCATCCGACTCCGGTCGAGATACCGCCACACAACAATCTCGGGCCCGAGACAGCGGCTCCGAGCAGATTCGGCACCGAGACAGTGGCACCGAAATGGTTCGGCACCGAGACACCACGACGCCGAAAATAAAGAAGGTTTCCTCTGAGCCCAAAAAGGCGACAGAAAAGGTTTAGATTCCGAAACATCCAGCCTCGGAACCGAAAACGGGTTCCTACACAGAGGAACAGGGATTGTCCTCCCAGATGCAAGGACATAAGTTCGGAGAGGAACTTGAATCTGTTGAGCCAGACTACACTCTAAGGCTCCACATTCAAAAAGACACAGGGAAGATAAGCACTCCTTCCCCAATTAGGATGAAAAGAAGACTTGCCTTTCAAGAAAAGGACAAGCAGCCACAGGCAAAGGTGGCAAGACAAACAACTCCACCACCATCAATGCACACATCACCGGTAGCCACTCCACCACTGATGCAATCCCCGACTCATACTGCAATGAGTCAAGATGATCCTGATGCATGGGACCTTTATGATGCTCCTTGTAGGAAGTTGGCTCTGTATGCACTATTTCAAAGTAAGGAATAGTATGCACAGAGTCCAAGGATTCCCCTTAGAGGTAAGATAGTGGCAAAAAGAGATAATACTAATGCTCTATTTTGTGGTAGTGTGGTCGAGCAGTAGACTCATCAAAAGAGTAGTGTTAAGCATTTGTTGTACATACACACAGGCAATAAATGAGGAACACACACTCGGAGACAAATCCAGCCAATAGGTTTTGTTATAGAAAAATATCTTTTCTTAGTTTATTTTAAGAACCACAGGTTCAAATTCTACATGTAATATCTCATTTGAAAGGTATTGCAGGCAAGTACTTTAGGAACTTTGAATCATCACAGTAGCATATATACTTTTCACATAAAACACAAATAGCTGTTTTAAAAGTGGACACAGTGCAATTTTCACAGTTCCTGGGGGAGGTAAGTTATTGTTAGTTTTAGCAGGTAAGTAAAACACTTACAAGTCTCAGGTTTGGGTCCAAAGTAGCCCACTGTTGGGGGTTCAGAGCAACCCCAAAGTTACAACACCAGCAGCTCAGGGCCGGTCAGGTGCAGAGTTCAAAGTGGTGCCTAAAACGCATAGGCTTCAATGGAGAGAAGGGGGTGCCCCGGTTCCAGTCTGCCAGCAGGTAAGTACCCGCGTCTTCGGAGGGCAGACCAGGGGGGTTTTGTAGGGCACCGGGGGGGGACACAAGTCAGCACAAAAAGTACACCCTCAGCAGCGCGGGGGCGGCCGGGTGCAGTGTGCAAACAAGCGTCGGGTTTCCAATGTAAATCAATGGGAGACCAAGGGGTCTCTTCAGCGGTGCAGGCAGGCAAGGGGGGGGGGCTCCTCGGGGTAGCCACCACCTTAGCAAGGGAGAGGGCCTCCTGGGGGTCACTCCTGCACAGAAGTTCCGTTCCTTCAGGTGCTGGGGGCTGCGGGTGCAGGGTCTTTTCCAGCCGTCAGGACTTTAGGTTCAGGCAGTCGCGGTCAGGGGAAGCCTCGGGATTCCCTCTGCAGGCGTCGCTGTGGGGGCTCAGGGGGGACAACTTTGGTTACTCACGGTCTCGGAGTCGCCGGAGGGTCCTCCCTGAGGTGTTGGTTCTCCACCAGTCGAGTCGGGGTCGCCGGGTGCAGTGTTGCAAGTCTCACGCTTCTTGCGGGGAGTTGCAGGGGTCTTTAAATCTGCTCCTTTGAAACAAAGTTGCAGTCTTTTGGAGCAGGGCCGCTGTCCTCGGGAGTTTCTTGTCTTTCTTGAAGTAGGGCAGTCCTCTGAGGATTCAGAGGTCGCTGGTCCTTTGGAAAGCGTCGCTGGAGCAGGTTTCTTTGGAAGGCAGGAGACAGGCCGGTAGGACTGGGGCCAAAGCAGTTGGTGTCTTCTGTTCTTCCTCTGCAGGGGTTTTTCAGCTCAGCAGTCTTCTTCTTGTAGTTTCAGGAATCTAAATTCTTAGGTTCAGGGGAGCCCTTAAATACTAAATTTAAGGGCGTGTTTAGGTCTGGGGGGTTAGTAGCCAATGGCTACTAGCTCTGAGGGTGGGTACACCCTCTTTGTGCCTCCTCCCAGAGGGAGGGGGTCACATCCCTAATCCTATTGGGGAATCCTCCATCTGCAAGATGGAGGATTTCTAAAAGTTAGTCACTTCAGCTCAGGACACCTTAGGGGCTGTCCAGACTGGCCAGTGACTCCTCCTTGTTATTCTCATTATTTCCTCCAGCCTTGCTGCCAAAAGTGGGGGCCGTGGCTGGAGGGGGCGGGCAACTCCACTAGCTGGAGTGTCCTGCGGTGCTGGAACAAAGGGGTGAGCCTTTGAGGCTCACCGCCAGGTGTTACAGCTCCTGCCTGGGGGAGGTGTTAGCATCTCCACCCAGTGCAGGCTTTGTTACTGGCCTCAGAGTGACAAAGGCACTCTCCCCATGGGGCCAGCAACATGTCTCGGTTGTGGCAGGCTGCTGGAACCAGTCAGCCTACACAGATAGTCGGTTAAGGTTTCAGGGGGCACCTCTAAGGTGCCCTCTGGGGTGTATTTCACAATAAAATGTACACTGGCATCAGTGTGCATTTATTGTGCTGAGAAGTTTGATACCAAACTTCCCAGTTTTCAGTGTAGCCATTATGGTGCTGTGGAGTTCGTGTTTGACAGACTCCCAGACCATATACTCTTATGGCTACCCTGCACTTACAATGTCTAAGGTTTGGCTTAGACACTGTAGGGGCACAGTACTCATGCACTGGTGCCCTCACCTATGGTATAGTGCACCCTGCCTTAGGGCTGTAAGGCCTACTAGAGGGGTGACTTATCTATACTGCATAGGCAGTGTGAGGTTGGCATGGCACCCTGAGGGGAGTGCCATGTCGACTTACTCGTTTTGTTCTCACCAGCACACACAAGCTGGCAAGCAGTGTGTCTGTGCTGAGTGAGGGGTCCCCAGGGTGGCATAAGATATGCTGCAGCCCTTAGAGACCTTCCCTGGCATCAGGGCCCTTGGTACCAGGGGTACCAGTTACAAGGGACTTACCTGGATGCCAGGGTGTTTCAATTGTGGAATCAAAAGTACATTTTAGGTGAAAGAACACTGGTGCTGGGGCCTGGTTAGCAGGGTCCCAGCACACTTCTCAGTCAAGTCAGCATCGGTATCAGGCAAAAAGTGGGGGGTAACTGCAACAGGGAGCCATTTCTTTACACTCCTGTATCAGATAACAGCCCAGACTGTTACCCTGCGAGGCCGTCGCCACCTGAAGACAGTACACCCTACACGCAGGTGGTCTCAAGGGCAGCTGCGTTTCATAACGTTACCTTGCATTCAGAACCAATTGAGGATGACTTTTTGTTTAATATACTCTCCTCCACTCATAGCCAATACCAAAGCTTACCTATGCAACCTGGAATGCTGAAACACTCCAAACAGGTGTTTCAGGAACCGGTGAAGGGCAGGGCCATAACTCCAAGGGTGGATAAAACATACAAGCCACCGCCCACAGACCCTGTGTATATCACGCAGCAATTAACACCAGACACTGTGGTAGTAGGGGCAGCTCGCAAAAGAGCAAACTCTCACACCTCGGGAGACGCACCACCTCCAGACAAGGAGAGTCGCAAATTCGACACTGCGGGGAAAAGGGTTGCAGCACAAGCAGCAAACCAATGGCGCATTGCCAATTCACAAGTGTAGGAAGTTGGCTCTGTATGTGCTATTTCAAAGTAAGGAATAGCATGCACAGAGTCCAAGGGTTCCCCTTAGAGGTAAAATAGTGGTAAAAATAGATAATACTAATGCTCTATTTTGTGGTAGTGTGGTCGAGCAGTAGGCTTATCCAAGGAGTAGTGTTAAGCATTTGTTGTACATACACATAGACAATAAATGAGGTACACACACTCAGAGACAAATCCAGCCAATAGGTTTTTATATAGAAAAATATCTTTTCTTAGTTTATTTTAAGAACCACAGGTTCAAATTTAACATGTAATATCTTGTTCGAAAGGTATTGCAGGTAAGTACTTTAGGAACTTCAAATCATCAAAATTGCATGTATACTTTTCAAGTTATTGTCAAATAGCTGTTTCAAAAGTGGACACTTAGTGCAATTTTCACAGTTCCTGGGGGAGGTAAGTTTTTGTTAGTTTTACCAGGTAAGTAGGACACTTACAGGGTTCAGTTCTTGGTCCAAGGTAGCCCACCGTTGGGGGTTCAGAGCAACCCCAAAGTCACCACACCAGCAGCTCAGGGCCGGTCAGGTGCAGAGTTCAAAGTGGTGCCCAAAACACATAGGCTAGAATGGAGAGAAGGGGGTGCCCCGGTTCCGATCTGCTTGCAGGTAAGTACCCGCGTCTTCGGAGGGCAGACCAGAGGGGTTTTGTAGGGCACCGGGGGGGACACAAGTTGACACAGAAATTTCACCCTCAGCAGCGCGGGGGCGGCCGGGTGCAGTGTAGAAACAAGCGTCGGGTTTGTAATGGAAGTCAATGGGAGATCTAGGGGTCTCTTCAGCGCTGCAGGCAGGCAAGGGGGGGGTTCCTCGGGGAAACCTCCACTTGGGCAAGGGAGAGGGACTCCTGGGGGTCACTCCTCCAGTGAAAGTCCGGTCCTTCAGGTCCTGGGGGCTGCGGGTGCAGGGTCTCTCCCAGGTGTCGGGACTTAGGATTCAAAGAGTCGCGGTCAGGGGAAGCCTCGGGATTCCCTCTGCAGGCGGCGCTGTGGGGGCTCAGGGGGGACAGGTTTTTGTACTCACAGTCTTAGAGTAGTCCTGGGGTCCCTCCTGAGGTGTTGGATCGCCACCAACCGAGTCGGGGTCGCCGGGTGCAGTGTTGCAAGTCTCACGCCTTTTGCGGGGAGCTTGCAGGGTTCTTTAAAGCTGCTGGAAACAAAGTTGCAGCTTTTCTTTGGAGCAGGTCCGCTGTCCTCGGGAGTTTCTTGTCTTTTCGAAGCAGGGGCAGTCCTCAGAGGATGTCGAGGTCGCTGGTCCCTTTGGAAGGCGTCGCTGGAGCAGGATCTTTGGAAGGCAGGAGACAGGCCGGTGAGTTTCTGGAGCCAAGGCAGTTGTCGTCTTCTGGTCTTCCTCTGCAGGGTTTTTTTTCAGCTAGGCAGTCCTTCTTCTTGTAGTTGCAGGAATCTAATTTTCTAGGGTTCAGGGTAGCCCTTAAATACTAAATTTAAGGGCGTGTTTAGGTCTGGGGGGTTAGTAGCCAATGGCTACTAGCCCTGAGGGTGGGTACACCCTCTTTGTGCCTCCTCCCAAGGGGAGGGGGTCACAATCCTAACCCTATTGGGGGAATCCTCCATCTGCAAGATGGAGGATTTCTAAAAGTTAGAGTCACCTCAGCTCAGGACACCTTAGGGGCTGTCCTGACTGGCCAGTGACTCCTCCTTGTTATTCTCATTATTTTCTCCGGCCTTGCCGCCAAAAGTGGGGCCTGGCCGGAGGGGGCGGGCAACTCCACTAGCTGGAGTGTCCTGCTGGGTTGGCACAAAGGAGGTGAGCCTTTGAGGCTCACCGCCAGGTGTGACAATTCCTGCCTGGGAGAGGTGTTAGCATCTCCACCCAGTGCAGGCTTTGTTACTGGCCTCAGAGTGACAAAGGCACTCTCCCCATGGGGCCAGCAACATGTCTCGGTTTGTGGCAGGCTGCTAAAACTAGTCAGCCTACACAGATAGTCGGTTAAGTTTCAGGGGGCACCTCTAAGGTGCCCTCTGTGGTGTATTTTACAATAAAATGTACACTGGCATCAGTGTGCATTTATTGTGCTGAGAAGTTTGATACCAAACTTCCCAGTTTTCAGTGTAGCCATTATGGTGCTGTGGAGTTCGTGTTTGACATACTCCCAGACCATATACTCTTATGGCTACCCTGCACTTACAATGTCTAAGGTTTTATTTAGACACTGTAGGGGTACCATGCTCATGCACTGGTACCCTCACCTATGGTATAGTGCACCCTGCCTTAGGGCTGTAAGGCCTGCTAGAGGGGTGTCTTACCTATACTGCATAGGCAGTGAGAGGCTGGCATGGCACCCTGAGGGGAGTGCCATGTCGACTTACTCGTTTTGTCCTCACTAGCACACACAAGCTGGCAAGCAGTGTGTCTGTGCAGAGTGAGAGGTCTCCAGGGTGGCATAAGACATGCTGCAGCCCTTAGAGACCTTCCTTGGCATCAGGGCCCTTGGTACTAGAAGTACCAGTTACAAGGGACTTATCTGGATGCCAGGGTCTGCCAATTGTGGATACAAAAGTACAGGTTAGGGAAAGAACACTGGTGCTGGGGCCTGGTTAGCAGGCCTCAGCACACTTTCAATTGTAAACATAGCATCAGCAAAGGCAAAAAGTCAGGGGGCAACCATGCCAAGGAGGCATTTCCTTACACAACCCCCCCCCAAACGAAAGAGGATGAGACTAACCTTTCCCAAGAGAGTCTTCATTTTCTAAGTGGAAGAACCTGGAAAGGCCATCTGCATTGGCATGGGCAGTCCCAGGTCTGTGTTCCACTATAAAGTCCATTCCCTGTAGGGAGATGGACCACCTCAACAGTTTAGGATTTTCACCTTTCATTTGCATCAGCCATTTGAGAGGTCTGTGGTCAGTTTGAACTAGGAAGTGAGTCCCAAAGAGGTATGGTCTCAGCTTCTTCAGGGACCAAACCACAGCAAAGGCCTCCCTCTCAATGGCACTCCAACGCTGCTCCCTGGGGAGTAACCTCCTGCTAATGAAAGCAACAGGTTGGTCAAGGCCATCATCATTGGTTTGGGACAAAACTGCCCCTATCCCATGTTCAGAGGCATCAGTCTGCACAATGAACTGCTTAGAATAATCTGGAGCTTTGAGAACTGGTGCTGAGCACATTGCCTGTTTCAGGGTGTCAAAGGCCTGTTGGCATTCCACAGTCCAGTTCACTTTCTTGGGCATTTTCTTGGAGGTGAGTTCAGTGAGGGCTGTCACAATGGATCCATATCCCTTCACAAACCTCCTGTAATACCCAGTCAAGCCAAGGAATGCCCTGACTTGAGTCTGGGTTTTTGGAGCTACCCAGTCCAGAATAGTCTGGATCTTGGGTTGGAGTGGCTGAACTTGGCCTCCACCTACAAGGTGTCCCAAGTAAACCACAGTTCCCTGCCCTATCTGGCATTTGGATGCTTTGATAGAGAGGCCTGCAGATTGCAGAGCCTTCAAAACCTTCCTCAGGTGGACCAGGTGATCCTGCCAGGTGGAGCTAAAGACAGCAATATCATCAAGATAAGCTGTGCTAAAGGACTCCAAGCCAGCAAGGACTTGATTCACCAACCTTTGGAAGGTGGCAGGGGCATTCTTTAAACCAAAGGGCATAACAGTAAACTGATAATGCCCATCAGGTGTGGAGAATGCTGTCTTTTCTTTTGCTCCAGGTGCCATTTTTATTTGCCAGTACCCTGCTGTCAAGTCAAAGGTACTTAGAAATTTGGCAGCACCTAATTTATCAATGAGCTCATCAGCTCTTGGAATTGGATGAGCATCTGTCTTGGTGACAGAATTGAGCCCTCTGTAGTCCACACAAAACCTCATCTCTTTCTTTCCATCTGTGGTGTGAGGTTTGGGGACTAAGACCACTGGGCTAGCCCAGGGGCTGTCAGAGCGCTCAATGACTCCCAATTCCAGCATCTTGTGGACTTCCACCTTGATGCTTTCCTTAACATGGTCAGACTGTCTAAAGATTTTGTTCTTGACAGGCATGCTGTCTCCTGTGTCCACCTCATGGGTACACAGGTGTGTCTGACCAGGGGTTAAGGAGAAGAGTTCAGGAAACTGTTGTAGGACTCTCCTACAATCAGCTTGCTGTTGGCCAGAGAGGGTGTCTGAGTAGATCACTCCATCTACTGTGCCATCTTTTGGGTCTGATGACAGAAGATCAGGGAGAGGTTCACTCTCTGCCTCCTGATCCTCATCTGTTACCATCAACAGATTGACATCAGCCCTGTCGTGGAAGAGCTTAAGGCGGTTTACATAGATCACCCTCTTGGGGCTCCTGCTTGTGCCCAGGTCCACCAAGTAGGTGACCTGACTCTTCCTCTCTAGTACTGGGTAAGGGCCACTCCATTTGTCCTGGAGTGCCCTGGGAGCCACAGGCTCCAGAACCCAGACTTTCTGCCCTGGTTGGAACTCAACCAGTGCAGCCTTTTGGTCATACCAAAACTTCTGGAGCTGTTGGCTGGCCTCAAGGTTTTTGGTTGCCTTTTCCATGTACTCTGCCATTCTAGAGCGAAGGCCAAGTACATAGTCCACTATGTCCTGTTTAGGCTCATGGAGAGGTCTCTCCCAGCCTTCTTTAACAAGGGCAAGTGGTCCCCTTACAGGATGACCAAACAGAAGTTCAAAGGGTGAGAACCCTACTCCCTTCTGTGGTACCTCCCTGTAAGCGAAAAGCAGACATGGCAGGAGGACATCCCATCTCCTTTTGAGTTTTTCTGGGAGCCCCATGATCATGCCTTTTAATGTCTTGTTGAATCTCTCAACCAAGCCATTAGTTTGTGGATGGTATGGTGTAGTGAATTTATAAGTCACTCCACACTCATTCCACATGTGCTTTAGGTATGCTGACATGAAGTTGGTACCTCTGTCAGACACCACCTCCTTAGGGAAACCCACTCTGGTAAAGATACCAATGAGGGCCTTGGCTACTGCAGGGGCAGTAGTCGACCTAAGGGGAATAGCTTCAGGATACCTGGTAGCATGATCCACTACTACCAGGATATACATATTTCCTGAGGCTGTGGGAGGTTCCAGTGGACCAACTATGTCCACACCCACTCTTTCAAAGGGCACCCCCACCACTGGAAGTGGAATGAGGGGGGCCTTTGGATGCCCACCTGTCTTACCACTGGCTTGACAGGTGGGGCAGGAGAGGCAAAACTCCTTAACCATGTTGGACATATTGGGCCAGTAGAAGTGGTTGACTAACCTCTCCCACGTCTTGGTTTGTCCCAAATGTCCAGCAAGGGGAATGTCATGGGCCAATGTTAGGATGAACTCTCTGAACAGCTGAGGCACTACCACTCTCCTAGTGGCACCAGGTTTGGGGTCTCTGGCCTCAGTGTACAGGAGCCCATCTTCCCAATAGACCCTATGTGTTCCATTTTTCTTGCCTTTGGACTCTTCAGCAGCTTGCTGCCTAAGGCCTTCAAGAGAGGGACAGGTTTCTTGTCCCTTACACAGCTCTTCCCTTGAGGGTCCCCCTGGGCCTAAGAGCTCAACCTGGTAAGGTTCAAGCTCCAAAGGCTCAGTTCCCTCAGAGGGCAGAACATCTTCCTGAGAAGAGAGGTTCCCTTTCTTTTGCTGTGTTGCAGTTGGTTTCCCAACTGACTTTCCTTTCCTCTTGGTAGGCTGGGCCATTCTTCCAGACTCCAGCTCTACTTGTTCACCCTGTGCCTTGCATTGTGCTCTTGTTTTCACACACACCAGTTCAGGGATACCCAGCATTGCTGCATGGGTTTTTAGTTCTACCTCAGCCCATGCTGAGGACTCCAGGTCATTTCCAAGCAGACAGTCCACTGGGATATTTGAGGAGACCACCACCTGTTTCAGGCCATTGACCCCTCCCCATTCTAAAGTAACCATTGCCATGGGATGTACTTTTCTCTGATTGTCAGCGTTGGTGACTGTGTAAGTTTTTCCAGTCAGGTATTGGCCAGGGGAAACCAGTTTCTCTGTCACCATGGTGACACTGGCACCTGTATCCCTCAGGCCCTCTATTCTAGTCCCATTAATTAAGAGTTGCTGTCTGTATTTTTGCATGTTAGGCGGCCAGACAGCTAGTGTGGCTAAATCCACCCCACCCTCAGAAACTAGAGTAGCTTCAGTGTGGACCCTGATTTGCTCTGGGCACACTGTTGATCCCACTTGGAGACTAGCCATACCAGTGTTACCTGGATGGGAGTTTGGAGTGGAACCTTTCTTGGGACAGGCCTTGTCTCCAGTTTGGTGTCCATGCTGTTTACAGCTATGACACCAGGCCTTTTTGGGATCAAAGTTTTTACCCTTGTACCCATTGTTTTGTGAAGAGGCTCTGGGCCCACCCTCCTGTGCAGGTTTTTGGGGGCCTGTAGAAGACTCTTTACTATTTTTAGTTTTGGTTGTCTCATCACCCTTCTGCTGGGGAGTCTTTGTGACCCCTTTCTTTTGGTCACCCCCTGTTGAAGTCTTGGACACCCTTGTCTTGACCCAATGGTCCGCCTTCTTTCCCAATTCTTGGGGAGAAATTGGTCCTAGGTCTACCAGATGCTGATGCAGTTTATCATTGAAACAATTACTTAACAGGTGTTCTTTCACAAATAAATTGTACAGCCCATCATAATTACTTACACCACTGCCTTGAATCCAACCATCTAGTGTTTTCACTGAGTAGTCAACAAAGTCAACCCAGGTCTGGCTCGAGGATTTTTGAGCCCCCCTGAACCTAATCCTGTACTCCTCAGTGGAGAATCCAAAGCCCTCAATCAGGGTACCCTTCATGAGGTCATAAGATTCTGCATCTTGTCCAGAGAGTGTGAGGAGTCTATCCCTACACTTTCCTGTGAACATTTCCCAAAGGAGAGCACCCCAGTGAGATCTGTTCACTTTTCTGGTTACACAAGCCCTCTCAAAAGCTGTGAACCATTTGGTGATGTCATCACCATCTTCATATTTAGTTACAATCCCTTTGGGGATTTTCAACATGTCAGGAGAATCTCTGACCCTATTTATGTTGCTGCCACCATTGATGGGTCCTAGGCCCATCTCTTGTCTTTCCCTCTCTATGGCTAGGATCTGTCTTTCCAAAGCCAATCTTTTGGCCATCCTGGCTAACTGGATGTCCTCTTCACTGGGGCTATCCTCAGTGATTTCAGAGGTGTTGGTCTCTCCTGTGAGGGAACCAGCATCTCTGACTATTATTTTAGGAGTCAGGGTTTGAGGGACCCTGTTCTCCCTAGATAGGACTGGTAGGGGGGAATTGTCCTCCAAGTCACTATCCTCTTCCTCTGAGTTGCCACCCTCAGAGGGGTTGGCCTTTTCAAACTCTGCCAAAAGCTCCTGGAGCTGTATTTTGGTAGGTTTGGGGCCCATTGTTATTTTCTTTAGTTTACAGAGTGACCTTAGCTCTCTCATCTGTAGATGGAGGTAAGGTGTGGTGTCGAGTTCCACCACATTCACATCTGTGCTAGACATTTTGCTTCTAAAAGTTGGGATACTTTTTAAGAATCTACAACTAGTTCTAGGTTCTAATTCAAACTTTTACAAACTTTTAAACTCTAAAAGAAATGCTAAACAGGATCTAACACAAGGCCCTAGCAGGTCTTTTAAGAATTTAGAAAACTTTTCAAATTGCAAAAATCAATTTCTAATGACAATTTTGGAATTTGTCGTGTGATCAGGTATTGGCTGAGTAGTCCAGCAAATGCAAAGTCTTGTACCCCACCGCTGATCCACCAATGTAGGAAGTTGGCTCTGTATGTGCTATTTCAAAGTAAGGAATAGCATGCACAGAGTCCAAGGGTTCCCCTTAGAGGTAAAATAGTGGTAAAAATAGATAATACTAATGCTCTATTTTGTGGTAGTGTGGTCGAGCAGTAGGCTTATCCAAGGAGTAGTGTTAAGCATTTGTTGTACATACACATAGACAATAAATGAGGTACACACACTCAGAGACAAATCCAGCCAATAGGTTTTTATATAGAAAAATATCTTTTCTTAGTTTATTTTAAGAACCACAGGTTCAAATTTAACATGTAATATCTTGTTCGAAAGGTATTGCAGGTAAGTACTTTAGGAACTTCAAATCATCAAAATTGCATGTATACTTTTCAAGTTATTGTCAAATAGCTGTTTCAAAAGTGGACACTTAGTGCAATTTTCACAGTTCCTGGGGGAGGTAAGTTTTTGTTAGTTTTACCAGGTAAGTAGGACACTTACAGGGTTCAGTTCTTGGTCCAAGGTAGCCCACCGTTGGGGGTTCAGAGCAACCCCAAAGTCACCACACCAGCAGCTCAGGGCCGGTCAGGTGCAGAGTTCAAAGTGGTGCCCAAAACACATAGGCTAGAATGGAGAGAAGGGGGTGCCCCGGTTCCGATCTGCTTGCAGGTAAGTACCCGCGTCTTCGGAGGGCAGACCAGAGGGGTTTTGTAGGGCACCGGGGGGGACACAAGTTGACACAGAAATTTCACCCTCAGCAGCGCGGGGGCGGCCGGGTGCAGTGTAGAAACAAGCGTCGGGTTTGTAATGGAAGTCAATGGGAGATCTAGGGGTCTCTTCAGCGCTGCAGGCAGGCAAGGGGGGGGTTCCTCGGGGAAACCTCCACTTGGGCAAGGGAGAGGGACTCCTGGGGGTCACTCCTCCAGTGAAAGTCCGGTCCTTCAGGTCCTGGGGGCTGCGGGTGCAGGGTCTCTCCCAGGTGTCGGGACTTAGGATTCAAAGAGTCGCGGTCAGGGGAAGCCTCGGGATTCCCTCTGCAGGCGGCGCTGTGGGGGCTCAGGGGGGACAGGTTTTTGTACTCACAGTCTTAGAGTAGTCCTGGGGTCCCTCCTGAGGTGTTGGATCGCCACCAACCGAGTCGGGGTCGCCGGGTGCAGTGTTGCAAGTCTCACGCCTTTTGCGGGGAGCTTGCAGGGTTCTTTAAAGCTGCTGGAAACAAAGTTGCAGCTTTTCTTTGGAGCAGGTCCGCTGTCCTCGGGAGTTTCTTGTCTTTTCGAAGCAGGGGCAGTCCTCAGAGGATGTCGAGGTCGCTGGTCCCTTTGGAAGGCGTCGCTGGAGCAGGATCTTTGGAAGGCAGGAGACAGGCCGGTGAGTTTCTGGAGCCAAGGCAGTTGTCGTCTTCTGGTCTTCCTCTGCAGGGTTTTTTTTCAGCTAGGCAGTCCTTCTTCTTGTAGTTGCAGGAATCTAATTTTCTAGGGTTCAGGGTAGCCCTTAAATACTAAATTTAAGGGCGTGTTTAGGTCTGGGGGGTTAGTAGCCAATGGCTACTAGCCCTGAGGGTGGGTACACCCTCTTTGTGCCTCCTCCCAAGGGGAGGGGGTCACAATCCTAACCCTATTGGGGGAATCCTCCATCTGCAAGATGGAGGATTTCTAAAAGTTAGAGTCACCTCAGCTCAGGACACCTTAGGGGCTGTCCTGACTGGCCAGTGACTCCTCCTTGTTATTCTCATTATTTTCTCCGGCCTTGCCGCCAAAAGTGGGGCCTGGCCGGAGGGGGCGGGCAACTCCACTAGCTGGAGTGTCCTGCTGGGTTGGCACAAAGGAGGTGAGCCTTTGAGGCTCACCGCCAGGTGTGACAATTCCTGCCTGGGAGAGGTGTTAGCATCTCCACCCAGTGCAGGCTTTGTTACTGGCCTCAGAGTGACAAAGGCACTCTCCCCATGGGGCCAGCAACATGTCTCGGTTTGTGGCAGGCTGCTAAAACTAGTCAGCCTACACAGATAGTCGGTTAAGTTTCAGGGGGCACCTCTAAGGTGCCCTCTGTGGTGTATTTTACAATAAAATGTACACTGGCATCAGTGTGCATTTATTGTGCTGAGAAGTTTGATACCAAACTTCCCAGTTTTCAGTGTAGCCATTATGGTGCTGTGGAGTTCGTGTTTGACATACTCCCAGACCATATACTCTTATGGCTACCCTGCACTTACAATGTCTAAGGTTTTATTTAGACACTGTAGGGGTACCATGCTCATGCACTGGTACCCTCACCTATGGTATAGTGCACCCTGCCTTAGGGCTGTAAGGCCTGCTAGAGGGGTGTCTTACCTATACTGCATAGGCAGTGAGAGGCTGGCATGGCACCCTGAGGGGAGTGCCATGTCGACTTACTCGTTTTGTCCTCACTAGCACACACAAGCTGGCAAGCAGTGTGTCTGTGCAGAGTGAGAGGTCTCCAGGGTGGCATAAGACATGCTGCAGCCCTTAGAGACCTTCCTTGGCATCAGGGCCCTTGGTACTAGAAGTACCAGTTACAAGGGACTTATCTGGATGCCAGGGTCTGCCAATTGTGGATACAAAAGTACAGGTTAGGGAAAGAACACTGGTGCTGGGGCCTGGTTAGCAGGCCTCAGCACACTTTCAATTGTAAACATAGCATCAGCAAAGGCAAAAAGTCAGGGGGCAACCATGCCAAGGAGGCATTTCCTTACAACAAGCACTTCTGGCAAGATATGATAGGGCTCATTGGGACGAAATGCAACATTTCATAGAACACTTACCCAAAGAGTTCCAGAAAAGGGCACAACAAGTGGTGGAGGAAGGACAAAGTATCTCAAACAATCAGATACGGTCAGCAATGGATGCAGCAGATACAGCTGCAAGGACAGTAAATACTGCAGTAACAATAAGGAGACACGCATGGCTGCGTACGTCAGGATTCAAGCCGGAAATACAACAAGTGTGCTGAATAAGCCTTTTAATGGACAGCAGTTGTTTGGGCCGGAGGTGGACACTGCTATCGAAAAACTTAAAAAAGACACTGATACAGCCAAAGCCATGGGCGCACTCTACTCCCCACAAAGCAGAGGCACATTTAGTAAAACACAGTTCAGAGGGGGGTTTCGAGGACAAGCTACAGAACCCACAACCTCTCAAACAAGGCCCACTTATCAAAGCCAATATCAGCGGGGAGGTTTTCAGGGGCAATATAGAGGGTGACAATTCCAAAAGAATAGGGGGAAGTTCCAGAGCCCTAAAACTCCTCAAAACAAACAGTGACTTCCAATTCACAAATCCCCAACACATAACACCTGTGGGGGGGAGACTAAGCAATTTTTACAAACATTGGGAGGAGATAACAACAGACACTTGGGTACTTGCAATTATCCAGCATGGTTATTGCATAGAATTTCTCAGATTCCCTCCAAACGTCCCACCAAAAAAACACAATATGTCAAAACAACACATGGATCTTCTAGGACTAGAGGTCCAGGCATTGCTACAAAAAGGAGCAATAGAATTCGTACCAATTCAACAAAAAGGAACAGGAGTTTACTCTCTGTACTTTCTCATACCCAAAAAGGACAAAACACTGAGACCAATATTAGATCTCAGGACGTTAAATACCTACATCAGATCAGATCACTTTCACATGGTGACATTACAAGACGTAATCCCATTGCTCAAACAACAAGACTACATGACAACACTAGAGCTAAAGGATGCATACTTCCATATACCGATACATCCTTCGCACAGAAAGTACCTAAGGTTTGTATTCCAAGGGGTACCTTACCAATTCAAAGTGTTGCCAGCCGGGATAACAACTGCGCCAAGAGTTTTTACAAAATGCCTGGCAGTAGTAGCTGCGCATATCAGAAGACAGCAAATACACGTGTTCCCGTACCTAGACGATTGGTTAATCAAAACCAACACGCAAGAACGGTGTTCACAACACACAAAGTATGTCATAGAAACCCTCCACAAACTAGGTTTCTCACTCAACTACGCAAAGTCACACCTTCAGCCGTGTCTAACACAGCAATACTTAGGGGCAACAATCAACACAACAAAAGGGGTTGCCACTCCAAGTCCACAAAGGGTACAAGCATTTCACAATGTAATACAAGCCATGTATCCAAAACAAAAAATACAAGTCAAAATGGTGATGAAACTACTAGGCATGATGTCCTCATGCATAGCCATTGTCCCAAACGCCAGATTGCACATGCGGCCCTTACAACAGTGCCTAGCATCACAATGGTCACAGGCACAGGGTCAAATTCTAGATCTAGTGTTGATAAACCGCCAAACATACACCTCGCTTCTATGGTGGAACAATATAAATTTAAACCAAGGGCGGCCTTTCCAAGACCCAGTGCCTCAATACGTAATAACTACAGATGCCTCCATGATAGGGTGGGGAGCACACCTCAATCAACACAGCATTCAAGGACAATGGGACACTCAGCAAAGACAGTTTCACATAAATCACTTAGAACTACTGGCAGTATTTCTAGCGTTAAAAGCATTCCAACCCATAATAAGCCACAAACACATCCTTGTCAAAACAGACAACATGACAACGATGTATTATCTCAACAAACAAGGAGGAACACACTCAACACAGTTGTGTCTCCTGGCACAGAAAATATGGCATTGGGCGATTCACAACCACATTCGCCTAATAGCACAGTTTATTCCAGGGATTCAAAATCAGTTAGCAGACAATCTCTCTTGGGGATCACCAACAGATCCACGAATGGGAGATTCACCCCCAAATACTAAACAGTTACTTCCAAAGATGGGGAACACCACAAATAGACCTATTTGCAACAAAAGAAAACACAAAATGCCAAAACTTCGCATCCAGATACCCACAGGATCAGTCTCAGGGCAATGCGTTATGGATGAGTTGGTCAGGGATATTTGCATACGCTTTTCCCCCTCTCCCACTCCTTCCATATCTGGTAAACAAATTGAGTCAAAACAAACTCAAACTCATACTAATAGCACCAACTTGGGCAAGACAACCTTGGTACACAACACTACTAGAACTCTCAGTAGTGCCTCATGTGAAACTACCAAACAAACCAGATCTGTTAACTCAATACAAACAACAAATCAGACACCCAAATCTAGCATCGCTGAATCTAGCAATTTGGCTCCTGAAATCTTAGAATTCGGACACTTACACCTTACACAGGAATGTATGGAGGTCATAAAACAAGCTAGGAAACCAACCACTAGACATTGCTATGCAAATAAGTGGCAAAGATTTGTTTATTATTGTCATAATAATCGAATCCAGCCATTACACGCATCTGCTAAAGACATTGTAAGCTACTTACTACATTTGCAAAAGTCAAAGCTAGCTTTTTTCATCCATTAAAATACATCTTACCGCAATTTCAGCGTATCTGCAAATTACGCACTCGTTCATTATTTAGGATACCAGTCATAAAAGCGTTTATGGAAGGCCTAAAGAGAATTATACCACAGAGAACACCACCAGTTCCTTCGTGGAACCTCAACATTGTCTTAACTCGACTTATGGGTCCACCTTTTGAACCTATGCACTCATGTGAAATGCAATTCTTAACATGGAAAGTTGCATTTCTAATTGCTATCACATCTCTAAGAAGAGTAAGTGAGATACAAGCATTTACCATACAAGAACCATTTATTCAAATACACAAGCATAAAGTAGTCTTATGAACAAATCCTAAATTCTTACCAAAAGTCATATCACCGTTCCACTTGAATCAAACAGTAGAACTACCAGTGTTCTTCCCAGAGCCAGATTCCGTAGCTGAAAGAGCACTACATACATTAGACATCAAAAGAGAGTTAATGTACTACATTGACAGAACAAAACCAATTAGGAAAACACAACAGTTATTTGTTGCTTTCCAAAAACCTCATACAGGAAATCCAATTTCAAAACAAGGCATTGCTAGATGGATAGTTAAGTGCATTCAAACTTGCTATCTCAAAGCAAAAAGACAACTGCCTATCACACCAAAGGCACACTCAACTAGAAAGAAGGGTGCTACCACGGCCTTTCTAGGAAATATTCCAATGACTGAAATATGTAAGGCAGCCACATGGTCTACGCCTCATACGTTTACCAAACACTACTGCGTGGATGTGTTAACAGCACAACAGGCCACAGTAGGCCAAGCAGTACTACGAACATTGTTTCAAACAACTTCAACTCCTACAGGCTGAACCTCCGCTTTTGGGGAGATAACTGCTTACTAGTCTATGCAAAGCATGTGTATCTGCAGCTACACATGCCATCGAACGGAAAATGTCACTTACCCAGTGTACATCTGTTCGTGGCATGAGTCGCTGCAGATTCACATGCCCCCACCCGCCTCCCCGGGAGCCTGTAGCCGTTTTGAAGTTGATCTTAAACATTTGTAAATATATTACTTTAAACTACATTATGTACATACATATTCACTCCATTGCATGGGAACTATTACTATAATACACAATCCTACCTCACCCTCTGCGGGGAAAACAATCTAAGATTGAGTCGACACCCATGCGCAATGGAGCCGAAATGGGAGGAGTCCCTCGATCTCGTGACTCGAAAAGACTTCTTCGAAGAAAAACAACTTGTAACACTCCGAGCCCAACACTAGGTGGCGGGATGTGCAAAGCATGTGAATCTGCAGCGACTCATGCCACGAACAGATGTACACTGGGTAAGTGACATTTTCCATATATATATATATATATATATATATATATATATATATATATATATATATATATATATATATATAATATGTTTTGAGGCACCTAAGCTTCTCATTGAAAACTTCTGGGAATTTTTTTCTCAAAAGTTGTGTAATTTTGCACAGACTGTATTTAAATTTGGGGACATGCATTAGGATCTAAATATATATGGCGTCTTTTTCAATGGGCCAGTCAAGGATATGGTCTCCTTGTAATAACATGTATAACTTTGCATGTGCTACACAATTTCTGTACATGATTTTCCCTTGAAAATACCCCTTCATTTTGGTGGGTTGACTTCCATAAACTCCTAGCTGTATATCCATGTTGTGCATATTGACATCACCCTTGAAACCTTCTCTGTTAACCTTTTCTGATAATATTGTCAAGCTTGAACAGGAGTAAAACATATCTCCTTGACTATATGACTTTTTTTTTAATTGTATTTTTTTTAAATTAAATACCCTTACACAAATAGGTCTGGAGGGTATTCCTCTACCTCTTCTCCTCACGTTTCATCGTACTACCCTGGGTCTGCCAAAATGGAACCTATAGTCTGCCATGTACTGTATCATTCACAGCACACATACACTGAGCACATGCATATAACATGCACAGCACTGCATCTTAATGTATTGTACAACTCACAGGCATGCATACCCCCCCAGCACATGAATATACCACATAACACACTGCACAGTACTGCATCATCCCTGTATTATAGCATTCACAGGCAAACATACACCCAGTATACAGACCTACACACCAAACCAATGTAGGCCAAAGGTGAGTTAATCACACAGCAGTGGAACATTATATGAGAGAGCCTGTAGGCCTCACTACAATGACACAGGTTAAAAAGGAGCTGTTCGCTCCTACTGATCACTACATGGTATGCTGTCCCCACCGTGGTTGTGCTGCTTAAATCCTTGTAAAGGAATTTGCCTTTGACCACAATGAAGGTCGTGCTTTGAGTGCCCCTCCCTGTCCAACAAGCGCGAGTTCTGTGCAACAGGCTCATTTTGTGGCACACACACACTACATGTTTTGCCTATCACAACAAAAATCAGCATTAGGCATTCGGATTTCAGTACAATTGGGGCATGGGTGCACCTCCATTTCCATGCGGAGGATTTTTCCGCCCCAGCAATACACGATGTAGTGCACTTAGCTGGTTTTAAAGACCTAAATTACGAGGGACTCTGCAAAGCTACACTGAATTTGTGATTACTTGTCTCCCCCTTCCTCCCTCTCCTCCAATATTTCCTCCTTTGCTATTTAATTATTCCACGTCTGACTTCTGTTTCTTTTTGGCTTAATAAAAAATTATTCCCAGCCAAGATCTTGGAGCAAATCATCAGCAGATGCCTCATTGCAGACCTCAACAGCCGCCAACTCCTCAACACCACTCAGTAAGGTTTCAGACCCAACCACATCATGGAAATTGCCCTAATAGCAACTGCTGATGACATCTGCATGACTCTGGAGAGAGGAGACATGGAAGCCCTCATCCTCCTGGACCTTTCCCCAGATTTTGACAGAGGCTCCCAAAAAATCCAACACATTCAAGACATCGGAATCCAAGGACATGCGCTCTGATGGATCTGCTCCCTCCTGACTGGAAGTACCCAGTCAGTCAGCCTGCACCATCCAGCTTGGACGCTTGTGAACTCATCTGTAGAGAACCTTAATGGTCCGTCCTGAGACAGACACTAGTCAGCTCATACATGATTCCCTGTAGCCAGTGTCATTTGCTTTCCTAACTTCAAAATTCTGTCTTACGCAGGCGACGTGTAACTCATTCTCTCCCTCAAGGATAAGGTGCCCAGTACCCTAGATCAAGTTCAATGCCTACATGACTGAAATCACTAATTTCAAGACCAACTGTCTAAAGCTGGACACCAAAAAGAGTGAAATCGTGATCTTTATAAAGATCCCATCACCGTTGGACTCCATCAGATGCTCAACAGAGCTGGGACCGATACCTACTTCTACGACCCCTGCCAAGAACCTCTGGATCATCATCGACCGCAAACTCGGTATGATCACCAAAGTCGGTGCCGTCACAGCCTGATGCTTCCATACCCTGAATATGCTGAAGTCAAATGACTCCCAATCAGCCCTTGGAAAGCCATCATGCCCACCCTGGTTACAAGCAGGCCGGACTACAGGAACACCCTCTATGCTGGGATTAACAAACATCTCACCAGAAGGCTGCAGACCATTCAGAACTATGTGGCCAGAATCACTCTCAACCACTCATGCCGCACTTGTATCACAGCATACCTGAAGGAGCCCCACTGGCTCCTCATTCACAAACTAGCACAATTCAGACTCCTAAGGCACACGTTCAAGCCACTACATAGCACTGGACAAGCATAACTGAACAATCTCATCTGCTTTCACAAAGCTTCCAGGCAACTCTGTTCGTCTGGACTCTTATTGTACAAATCCCACACATGCAGAAATTCAGATCTGGTGGTCGAGCCTTCTACTTCATGTCTAAACTGTGGAATGATCTGCCGCCACACATAATGGCCTATTCTTTACTTCGTGAGTTCCGCAAGAAGTTGAAGACCTGGCTTTTCGAGTAGTCCCACTAGGCCCCTGGTGTGACTTGACACACACCTTCTCAGCTACAGGATTCCCTCCTGGGCGATAGTGCCCTCTACAATTCTACCCAACGTAACATAATTATTTTTTGTATTGTTTTAGGATTTCACATTTAAATGCAATGGGTTGCGCAGGGTGAGGGGAGCACAGCACAATATACAAAATAAGAAATGTTAGCAGTTATTGGACAGTATTGATGTTTTACAATTGAAATGGTGACTTTTGTACTGTAACACAGTCTGTAAAATTGATTTGTGTATGCTTTATCACACATAGCATTACAATTATTGTGCTACAACATACAACCTTTTCATTTTGGGTATAAGACTGCATTACTGCATAATTTTGTAAATTAAGTTACTAGCAAACTGTGCCAGTTCGGATACATTTGTAAGTCAAATTCAGTTGTACTTCAGTACCTTCAACTAAAGAATATTTCTATGTTTTTCTTTCTTTTCTATTCCACAGGGGAGAATCATTGAATGCACACATTGCGGCTGTAGAGGATGCTCTGGTTAATCCTTCTTTGTATTGGACATTAATTGGAATTTCTTAGAAGCCTATAATCTCATCTCTTGGACCACTGCCTGCATGGATGATGAAGTCATCCACACAACAGTTTGCAAATAATGTCTGTGTATATTTAAATTCTGTTTTCTTTGTGGGGCTGCAGCATGCTACACTTGACTACTTTGAGTTCATTGTTCTTATTATGTGATTGGTTTAGTCCGTTTTTAAATAAAACATTTACTCCACACGAATGGTGGGGAACATCCATGTGTCATGGAAGGAGTTCAACTAAATTCTTGGGATATAAAGTGTAGATTATGTTCCAACATTTGCCGTTTATTTGGTGGGGAGGGGTGATGTCTATTTAATGTTAATGTGGGTCTCCTTTTAGTGTGACCATTTCATACGATAGATTGATACCAGAGTGGATGGCTTGTTATTTATTTGCAGCAGATAATATAATTCTGGTATCGGCAAAAGATATTTCATTTCTAGGTATTATTGAGACAGGATAATGCTTTTTAATTTTCCAAATCTTTATTTATTTCTCCTGACAGGGAATAGTGGGCAATGTGACCTAAAGAAAGCTCACACTTTAGCTGTCTGCGTTAGTTCATCCAAAACCCTGACATGTCCAGGATAACAGAGGCCCCCGCACAAACCAACCACACACTTTGGTCCACATTCCCAGAGCTTTCTCACTTTGGTGTGTTTGTGATTGGTCACTTGCAAGTTATTAATCAAGCATTGGCAAAGCCAATAAGTTTTGCCTCTCCAAGAGTTATTGGCTCAGCCAATGTCGTTTAGCCATGTTGTACAGCGATTTGTGCAGAGTTAGGTGCGGTACAATGCAGTAGAGTGGAGTGGCATGGTGTAGAGTTGCATTGTGTGGAGTGGGTTAGAGTGCAGGGGCATAGTGTAGAGTGGTGCAGAATAGAGTGCAGTGGCCTAGGGTAATGCAGTTAGAGACCTACGTCACAGACTCAGTTCAAGTTCTGTGGGGTCCTTAATTTCTAAAGGGAAGCCACTCTCATGGGTTTGTCAATGTTTTACAAAGCCCCTGCACTGATGAGCACTGAATTTTGGCAAAGTAGAAGAATGCAGCAGAGGTGTGCACAATCAGTCACACTTTACAGTTCAAGGATATGTGTATTCTGTTCCACAACAACAGACTATTCTCTTCCAGGGGGGATCCTCATCAGTAGTCATAAACATTGAATATTCCTACCCAAGTGCAGGGACCCCGGAGCTCATATCATATATTTTCTTTATATATATATTTTCTATTTTAAAGGGTGGAAAGGTCAAACTACATGGAATTATTTAATAGACCTCTTGCCAGAATCAGTAAATCAGATAAGAAATAGAAAGCATAAGATGCAAAAAGACAGTTTTTATTAAAGAGAAAACTGCAAAGGTATCCAAAAAGGCATTGTTAGCCAATAGGCTACATTAAAGTAAAACCAAGAAAAACTGGCACCCTGCCTTTAACCTCCAGGACCTTCTGTATCCCATAATGCCCCAGAGGTGACTGTTGGGTGACAGTTAGGTCAGTTCTTTTGTTCAGGTCCTTCAGTGAGGATCCGAGAGCATTAGCTCTTCAGTCTTTCAACTTCTTTAGGAAAACAATTAATTCAAAAAACAATTTCTCTTCGATCAACATTTTTAAGTACCTAGTGTGTTTTTAAACTATTTCTGACTGAAAAATCTTTTTTCTCAGTCTCACAATGACATATCTTTTTTAACAAGTGCCCATGGTGTGGCAGAAAGATGACATTATCTTACCCACAAGCAGTCTGCAGTGTATGTTTGCCTTCCTCATCCCACCCTGAAACATGTTGCCACTGTCAGAAATGTTCTAAAAGAACTTTTAAGGACAGCGAAGATAGCTGACTGCACCCCATTCAGGAGAGAAGAATAGGACCTTCAAGTGGCCTTGCGGGTGTTGGGGAGGGTGTCAAAGTAAGCCTCAGCAAGGCCTACTAGTGCAAGGGGTTCGCCTTTTCTGCACAAAGTCCTCAGACCATATAGGAAGAAGTTGGCACAGAAACTGAAATAAAAGATAAAGTTTATTAAACCTCATGAGGTGGTACTACAGTTCAAACAGTACCCTTCGGTAATGTTTGAAGTAGCACACTGAACTGAGAGAGCATGGTCCTTTTATACCCACGCAGGAGCTAAAAGGAGGTGGTACAATTATAGAAGCAAGACTTATATACATATAAGGTCATATAGAAATGCACAGTCGACAGGTAGGAGGGGCTAGCGGTTTTCAAGGACTAGTAGACACATTACTGTTGGTTACTAATTACTAACAGCTGCAGATCTTACTGGGCATGTGCGAAAGTGGGAGATGCTAAACATAACTTGTCACTAGACAGATTTTCAAGAGTAGTTAACAGGAAGGTAGGACACAGCACATGGCAGCATGTGGCAAAGAAAATGGCTGCCATGATTACAAAATGGATTCCGGGGGGGACACAAGTCCACACAGAAATTTCACCCTCAGCAGCGCGGGGGCGGCCGGGTGCAGTGTAGAAACAAGCGTCGGGTTTTCAATGTTAGTCTATGAGAGATCTCGGGATCTCTTCCGCGCTGTAGGCAGGCAAGGGGGGGATTCCTCGGGGAAACCTCCACTTGGGCAAGGGAGAGGGACTCCTGGGGGTCACTTCTCCAGTGAAAGTCCGGTCCTTCAGGTCCTGGGGGCTGCGGGTGCAGGGTCTCTCCCAGGCGTCGGGACTTTAGGTTCAAAGAGTCGCGGTCAGGGGAAGCCTCGGGATTCCCTCTGCAGGCGGCGCTGTGGGGGCTCAGGGGGGACAGGTTTTGGTACTCACAGTATCAGAGTAGTCCTGGGGTCCCTCCTGAGGTGTTGGATCGCCACCAGCCGAGTCGGGGTCGCCGGGTGCAGTGTTGCGAGTCTCACGCTTCTTGCGGGGAGCTTGCAGGGTTCTTTAAAGCTGCTGGAAACGAAGTTGCAGCTTTTCTTGGAGCAGGTCCGCTGTCCTCGGGAGTTTCTTGTCTTTTCGAAGCAGGGGCAGTCCTCAGAGGATGTCGAGGTCGCTGGTCCCTTTGGAAGGCGTCGCTGGAGCAGGATCTTTGGAAGGCAGGAGACAGGCCGGTGAGTTTCTGGAGCCAAGGCAGTTGTCGTCTTCTGGTCTTCCGCTGCAGGGGTTTTCAGCTAGGCAGTCCTTCTTCTTGTAGTTGCAGGAATCTAATTTTCTAGGGTTCAGGGTAGCCCTTAAATACTAAATTTAAGGGCGTGTTTAGGTCTGGGGGGTTAGTAGCCAATGGCTACTAGCCCTGAGGGTGGGTACACCCTCTTTGTGCCTCCTCCCAAGGGGAGGGGGTCACAATCCTAACCCTATTGGGGGAATCCTCCATCTGCAAGATGGAGGATTTCTAAAAGTTAGAGTCACCTCAGCTCAGGACACCTTAGGGGCTGTCCTGACTGGCCAGTGACTCCTCCTTGTTTTTCTCATTATTTTCTCCGGCCTTGCCGCCAAAAGTGGGGCCTGGCCGGAGGGGGCGGGCAACTCCACTAGCTGGAGTGTCCTGCTGGGTTGGCACAAAGGAGGTGAGCCTTTGAGGCTCACCGCCAGGTGTGACAATTCCTGCCTGGGAGAGGTGTTAGCATCTCCACCCAGTGCAGGCTTTGTTACTGGCCTCAGAGTGACAAAGGCACTCTCCCCATGGGGCCAGCAACATGTCTCGGTTTGTGGCAGGCTGCTAAAACTAGTCAGCCTACACAGATAGTCGGTTAAGTTTCAGGGGGCACCTCTAAGGTGCCCTCTGGGGTGTATTTTACAATAAAATGTACACTGGCATCAGTGTGCATTTATTGTGCTGAGAAGTTTGATACCAAACTTCCCAGTTTTCAGTGTAGCCATTATGGTGCTGTGGAGTTCGTGTTTGACAAACTCCCAGACCATATACTCTTATGGCTACCCTGTACTTACAATGTCTAAGGTTTTGTTTAGACACTGTAGGGGTACCATGCTCATGCACTGGTACCCTCACCTATGGTATAGTGCACCCTGCCTTAGGGCTGTAAGGCCTGCTAGAGGGGTGTCTTACCTATACTGCATAGGCAGTGAGAGGCTGGCATGGCACCCTGAGGGGAGTGCCATGTCGACTTACTCGTTTTGTCCTCACTAGCACACACAAGCTGGTAAGCAGTGTGTCTGTGCTGAGTGAGAGGTCTCCAGGGTGGCATAAGACATGCTGCAGCCCTTAGAGACCTTCCTTGGCATCAGGGCCCTTGGTACTAGAAGTACCAGTTACAAGGGACTTATCTGGATGCCAGGGTCTGCCAATTGTGGATACAAAAGTACAGGTTAGGGAAAGAACACTGGTGCTGGGGCCTGGTTAGCAGGCCTCAGCACACTTTCAATTGTAAACATAGCATCAGCAAAGGCAAAAAGTCAGGGGGCAACCATGCCAAGGAGGCATTTCCTTACATGTTGTGCTTTCATTTCTGTAATATCTCTTTTGGTAGTCATACAAGCAGTAATACACATGGAGCAGAACATTGGACCACACTGAATACAGATACAGCATGTGAAAAATATTGCAATAATTACACACAGGATAGTCAGTAGTTTCCAGTCCCAAGCGGAAACAAGAGCCCAAAACCATCCAGAAAAAGTCCAAGTACCAGTCTCTGTGTGAATTTCTGCAGCAATTTTATGCAATTTAGATATTGCATCATATACTGAAGGTGAATGATCTGGAATGAAAACGGAGCAACTACTACTGATGATGCGACATGCACCACCTCGATCAGCTAATATCACATCTAGTACCATACGATTTTGGAGCGCTACAATCCTCGCAATTTGGAGCTCATCAGTAATATTCCCAAGTGCCAGAGCTGCATGATTGGTAACAGCTTCCATAACTCTAGTCAATCGTCTCACTTTCCTACTGTTTAACGCAGCACCCACAAAGGAGAACAACCCTAAATTAAAATCCACATATTGTTGCAGGCTAGTGTCCGTTTGGTCTACCTCGTTCGTACTTATTGTCCTTTTATATCTATTTTTAATGACGTCGTTGAACATTTTAAAATCACGGTGATATGATGCAGGTGCCAAAAACACAGGGGGTAATAGAAAAGATACATAACACACACCTGACCACCCAACAGGTAGTTGGTAATATCCATAGTTACCGCAAACAAAATATGTATTATGTGAAGCTGTAAAACTACTATTATTTACCCCCTCAATAGTTAAAATCAAGGTACATTCGCTTATCCCCACTGGAATTCGCCCAATGCTACGTATACATAAATCTGCTTTAGTTTTTGTAACAGAAATCACAGATGTTCTTTCTTGTCAGAGTCTCATATGAAGACATATGGTATTGAAACATTGTCCGGTTGATACTCTTCCCATTCCCATTTAGTTCCTTTGGCTTGGGGATACCCATCTTTGTCTTGGTAGCATACTTTATTAAGGCGAAAAAGAAGTCCGCCCTCTGTAGGTTTTCCAGATGCAAACAAAAGCGTATACCAAGCTTGACAAGAACTATTGTGTGAAAAAGGAAGAGGAATGAAAGGTGTTCCTCCTTTCTTTTGATGCGCAGGTATCATCCCATATACCCAACTGTTAGTAGTATTTGTAGCATTATGAGTATGATGCAACATCTGAATTAAAGTATTATTGAAGTACGATTGACGGTGCTTCTGCTCATGATAGGGAAGCGTAAAGTAATAGTGATCCTCTGGTACTGGAGTAGTGGCAACAAAAAACTCACGAGCAGGAGCCATCTTTTCAACAAACCAGGTGATTATTGTAATGTAATGTAATTCGAGATTTATAAAGCGCGTTCCTACTCAGAGAGCATCGAAGCGCTGGGAAGAAAGCACGTAGTAAAAAAATAGACAGAGGATAAGAAAAATAACAGAAATAATGAAGATAGAAAAACATCCAATAGAAGAAACTGAAACAAACTAAATCAAAGACCCTGATCTTGATGTACCAAAAAATTAACGAGGAAAGAGCCAAGTTTTCACCATTTTATTGCTATAACCACCAAAACAACAACAAACCCCATAGTACTAATGATCTCTTTGTTATTCATTTTAGCAACAGTGATAATCGACCGTTCTAGAAATTAATTAAAAACAATCGTTGGAGCTCTTATCCCTGGGCAGCCGCTGATTTCTTCACCACGGGCCAAGACGGGTGTCACTACTCTAATGCATGGCTGATCCCCCTTTGCCACATTGGCTGTCCGTTTCACTAACCCAGGACGGTAGCGCAACCAGTTTTCTCCGGCACCGCAGATTCTTTCCTCTGACTCAAATTATATTGCGATACTCCAGAAATCGTATGGTCCGGGAAGAACTCTGTAGATTTGTCAGGTGATATAGCACTGCCTTTCTCCGTAGTCAAGATCTCTCGATGATCGGTCAGCACAGCAGGTTCCACCAAGGTAGGTAGCACTCTCTTGCAGTGAGTACTAAGGACCCAATTCTTTCGGTTCGTCACTCGAACTGCTGTCCTTGTCGCAAGGAGCACCTGCTCTGGGCCTCGCCACCTTGGTTCCAAGCTGCTTGATCTTTCAAAGGACTTAATCATCACCTGGTCACCAGGTCGGAGTTCATGGCCTTCACCTGTAGATCTGTCATGAAGTGCTTCTTGAACCTGTTGATGAATAGAAACCAAATTGTCGGTTAACTGTGCCAAATAATCATTCATCAGAACACAAGGTACATCATATACAGAATTTGGCTTAGGAACTCCCCAAATGTTCATTGGCCTTCCAAATACTATTTCATAGGGGGTAAGGCCTGTTCGAGAGTGTGGCACTGACCTAATAGACAATAATGGCAACGGTAATGCATCCGGCCAAGTTAAAGATGTGGAAGCCTGTATCTTCGCTAACTTCAGCTTCAAAGTAGCATTATACCTTTCCACCAACCCTGCTGATTGTGGGTGGAAAACCGCATGGAATTTCTGTTTGATCCCTAATCCTTTCAGGACATACTTAAAAACTTCCCCAACAAAATGAGGTCCGTAATCATTCCATAAAAGTCTGCAAACACCAAACCTAGGGAAAAATTCTTTCAAAAGCACCTTCGCTGTGGTAATGGCAGTATTATCCTTTGTGGGGTACGCCTCTATCCATTTACTGAAGGCACATGCCACCACCAAGACATACTTTAAATTGTTGCAGCGTTCAAGCTGAATATAATCCATTTGTAGAACTTCGAAAGGTGCAGTTGGTGTAGCAAACCCTCCCGCAGGAGTTCGTGTTCCTTTTCCAGGATTGTATTGTAAACAGATCAAATAAGACTTTACTACTCTCTTAGCTGTACTGGAAATTTCTGGATGCTCCCGAACTTGCGTAAGCAACTTCGTTATTGTTGAAGCTCCAACATGTGCCAGCCCATGTGCCATCTGAACCATAGGTTGTACAAAAGCTATAGGCAATTTCCATTTATCCATCTGTTTATTCCGCCAACAGCCCTCATCATCCAAACCAGACCATTACTCACGTTCTTTCACAGAAGCAGATTTCTGTATATCTAATACGTCTTGTCTAGCATTATGCCAATGTTCAGCTTGCGACTTCACTACATACATAGAAGTAGTACTTCGCTGCATCGCAGTCTCACGTGCTACGCGGTCCGCAAGGGCATTACCTTGCCCTATCTTATCGGTCACTCTCTTGTGTGTGCACTACATTTCACAATAGCTATTTTCTTTGGATATGTCAATGCAGTCAAGAGTTATGCACTAATTCTCCGTGCGTTATCTGCATCCCGTGGGATGTGAGAAAGCCTCTCTCCTTCCAAAGCAAACCAAAATCATGAGCCACTCCAAAAGCATAGCAGCTGTCTGTATAAATGTTCACACATAAGTCAGTACTAAGCTCACATGCTCGTGTCAAAGCTATTAGTTCAGCTGCTTGAGCTGACTTCTGTGGTATACGAGCTGTCTCCACTACCGTGTGTATTGTGGTGGTTGCATATGCAGCTGAGATCGTACCGTTTGGCAACTTCAAACAAGACCCTCCAACCCACAATTCCCCGTCTACATCTGGAAGGGGCATATCTTGCAAATCAATACGACCCTTTGTCTGTTCTTCGGTAAGGAATATACAATCATGTGTTTCTTGTGACTGAGGCTGAGTCACCGGATATGGTAACAAAGTGGCTGTATTTAGTGTTGCACATCTCTTCAGTGTAATGTGAGGAGCCAGCAATGTCAATTCATGTCCTGTCAGGCGAGCGCTAGTGAAATGTTGCATCTTTGTTTGATTTAAAAGAGCATCAACCGCATGGGGTACTAACACCAACAGCTTATGTGACAAAACTATCCCTTAACTCTGACGTATTGACACAGCTGTTGCTGCAACTGAACGAAAACACCCAGGCAACGCTCGAGCGACAGGGTCAAGTACTGCTGAAAAATATGCACAGGGACGCTGCTTATCGCCATGTGTCTGTACTAAAACTGACAATGCACATCCATCTTTCTCATGTACGTAAAGTGCAAAAGGCTTCGTGTAATCTGGAGTACCTAACACTGGTGCTGAACAAAGGGCTTGTCGTAGCTGCCAGGAAAGCAGTCTCACATTCATCTGTCCATGGGAGGGGCATTGGAGTATCTTTAGTCAAAAGTGCTAGCAAAGGTTTGACAATGTGTGAAAACCCTAATATCCATTGCCTACAAAAAGAAGTAAGACCAAGGAATGCACAAACATCTTTCTGAGTAGAGGGTACTGGTGTGTCTAAAATTGCTTGAATATGATCTGATATAAGTGCATGGCCCTCCTTAGACAAAAGATGACCTAAGTAGGATACCTTTGGTCTACAATATTGCAATTTCTTTCATGACACTTTATAATGGTGTGAAGCAAGTAAAGAAAGTAAGGACAAAGTGCACTTTCCACATTGCTCAGGGGTATCAGCTGCCAACAAAATATCATCGACATATTGTATGAGAGCCACACCTTCAGGCAAAACAAAAGAATCAAGTTGTTGTTTTAACGCTTGACTAGAAATACTAGGACTCTCAGTATAGCCTTGAGGAACTCTCCAAAATCTATATGATCGTTTATTCAAAGTAAAACCAAACAAATATCGGCTGTCAGGATGAATAGGAATCGAAAAGAAAGCATTCTTCAAGTCTATCACAGAGAACGTAGTTGCTGTCGGGGCAACCAAAGTAAGAAGTGTTGTGATGTCAGATACCACAGAATATTGTGGTATCACAATCTTATTCACTTCTCGTATATCAATAATGAATCGGTAAATCCTGGTATCAGTATCCTTTTTCAGAATAGGAAGAATCAGACTGTTACAAACATACGGAACTTCCCCAACAACTCCAACTGCAATAAGATCATGCACAATTCGTGTGAGTGCTTCTTCGCCCTCCTGTGAAATTTTGTATTGAGGCAAACGTGGCAATACAGCTCCCTTCTTGACACTAATATGTACCGGTGGAATAATCATTTGTCCCACATCAGTATCTGAAGTAGCCCACAAAGTACTAGGTAGTGAAGCTAATGCAATATCCTCTTTAACAAGACAAACTCGTTCCATCACAGGATGATTATCATTCAAAATAACACGCACCCCTTCAGGAGAGCATCGTATTGTAGCCCTGAAGTACTTGAGCATATCAAGGCCCACAATATTGTCTGGTGTATTTGGAGAAAGCAAAAACGTACATGGAGCAGTAAATTTATAAACATGGAATGCAAGTGGTTGTGACAATGGGCTAGGGGAAGGTGTTCCATCGAAACCTATCGATGTAATGGTTAAGCTAGACAGGGGAGCCCTTGGAACCAATTGTTTAGACAAGGCGCTACGAGTAGCTCCTGTATCAACCAGAAACTGATCAGTAGAGCCCAAAACATGTGCTGTAACATAGGGACCCCTCTTATCTACTGGAACTTCAACTGATTCCTTACCCCATCCTAGGCAATCCTATGCATAAGCAGAATATTGGAAATCAGGCTGCACATAGTTAGACATCTGGTATTGGTTCCGTCTATCAAAAGTGTTAAACCCATCCTGCCCTCGTACATTAGTGTAGGAAGTTGGCTCTGTATGCACTATTTCAAAGTAAGGAATAGTATGCACAGAGTCCAAGGGTTCCCCTTAGAGGTAAGATAGTGGCAAAAAGAGATAATACTAATGCTCTATTTTGTGGTAGTGTGGTCGAGCAGTAGGCTTATCAAAAGAGTAGTGTTAAGCATTTGTTGTACATACACACAGGCAATAAATGAGGAACACACACTCAGAGACAAATCCAGCCAATAGGTTTTGTTATAGAAAAATATCTTTTCTTAGTTTATTTTAAGAACCACAGGTTCACATTCTACATGTAATATCTCATTTGAAAGGTATTGCAGGTAAGTACTTTAGGAACTTTGAATAATTACAGTAGCATATATACTTTTCACATAAAACACAAATAGCTGTTTTAAAAGTGGACACAGTGCAATTTTCACAGTTCCTGGGGGAGGTAAAGTATTGTTAGTTTTAGCAGGTAAGTAAACCACCTATGGGGTTGAGATTGGGGTCCAAGGTAGCCCACCGTTGGGGGTTCAGAGCAACCCCAAAGTTACCACACCAGCAGCTCAGGGCCGGTCAGGTGCAGAGTTCAAAGTGGTGCCCAAAACACATAGGCTTCAATGGAGAGAAGGGGGTGCCCCGGTTCCGGTCTGCCAGCAGGTAAGTACCCGCGTCTTCGGAGGGCAGACCATGGGGGTTTTGTAGGGCACCGGGGGGGACACAAGTCCACACAGAAAGTACACCCTCAGCAGCGCGGTGGCGGCCGGGTGCAGTGTAGAAACAAGCGTCGGGTTTCCAAGGTAAATCAATGGGAGACCAAGGGGTCTCTTCAGCGATGCAGGCAAGGGGGGGGGGCTCCTCGGGGTAGCCACCACCTGGGCAAGGGAGAGGGCCTCCTGGGGGTCACTCCTGCCCTGGAGTTCCGATCCTTCAGGTGCTGGGGGCTGTGGGTGCAGGGTCTTTTCCAGCCGTCGGGAAATTAGAGTTCAGGCAGTCGCGGTCAGGGGGAGCCTCGGGATTCCCTCTGCAGGCGTCGCTGTGGGGGTTCAGGGGGGACAACTTTGGTTACTCACGGTCTTGGAGTCGCCGGAGGGTCCTCCCTGAGGTGTTGGTTCTCCACTAGTCGAGTCGGGGTCGCCGGGTGCAGTGTTGCAAGTCTCACGCTTCTTGCGGGGAGTTGCAGGGGTCTTTAAATCTGCTCCTTTGAAACAAAGTTGCAGTCTTTTTGGAGCAGGGCCACTGTCCTCGGGAGTTTCTTGTCTTTGTTGAAGCAGGGCAGTCCTCTGAGGATTCAGAGGTCGCTGGTCCTTTGGAAAGCGTCGCTGGAGCAGGTTTCTTTGGAAAGCAGGAGACAGGCCGGTAGGACTGGGGCCAAAGCAGTTGGTGTCTTCTGTTCTTCTTCTGCAGGGGTTTTTCAGCTCAGCAGTACTCTTCTTCTTGTAGTTTCAGGAATCTAAATTCTTAGGTTCAGGGGAGCCCTTAAATACTAAATTTAAGGGCGTGTTTAGGTCTGGGGGGGTTGGTAGCCAATGGCTCCTAGCCCTGAGGGTGGGTACACCCTCTTTGTGCCTCCTCCCAAGGGGAGGGGGTCACATTCCTATCCCTATTGGGGGAATCCTCCATCTGCAAGATGGAGGATTTCTAAAAGTTAGAGTCACTTCAGCTCAGGACACCTTAGGGGCTGTCCTGACTGGCCAGTGACTCCTCCTTGTTATTCTCATTATCTCCTCCGGCCTTGCCGCCAAAAGTGGGGCCGTGGCCGGAGGGGGCGGGCAACTCCACTAGCTGGAGTGCCCTGCGATGCTGGAACAAAGGGGGTAAGCCTTTGAGGCTCACCGCCAGGTGTTACAGCTCCTGCCTGGGGGAGGTGATAGCATCTCCACCCAGTGCAGGCTTTGTTACTGGCCTCAGAGTGACAAAGGCACTCTCCCCATGGGGCCAGCAACATGTCTCGGTTGTGGCAGGCTGCTGGAACCAGTCAGCCTACACAGATAGTCGGTTAAGGTTTCAGGGGGCACCTCTAAGGTGCCCTCTGGGTGTATTTCACAATAAAATGTACACTGGCATCAGTGTGCATTTATTGTGCTGAGAAGTTTGATACCAAACTTCCCAGTTTTCAGTGTAGCCATTATGGTGCTGTGGAGTCCGTGTTTGACAGACTCCCAGACCATATACTCTTATGGCTACCCTGCACTTACAATGTCTAAGGTTTGGCTTAGACACTGTAGGGGCACAGTGCTCATGCACTGGTGCCCTCACCTATGGTATAGTGCACCCTGCCTTAGGGCTGTAAGGCCTACTAGAGGGGTGACTTATCTATACTGCATAGGCAGTGTGAGGTTGGCATGGCACCCTGAGGGGAGTGCCATGTCGACTTACTCGTTTTGTTCTCACCAGCACACACAAGCTGGCAAGCAGTGTGTCTGTGCTGAGTGAGGGGTCCCTAGGGTGGCATAAGATATGCTGCAGCCCTTAGAGACCTTCCCTGGCATCAGGGCCCTTGGTACCAGGGGGTACCAGTTACAAGGGACTTACCTGGATGCCAGGGTGTGCCAATTGTGGAATCAAAAGTACAGGTTAGGGAAAGAACACTGGTGCTGGGGCCTGGTTAGCAGGCCTCAGCACACTTTCAATTCAAAACATAGCATCAGCAAAGGCAAAAAGTCAGGGGGTAACCATGCCAAGGAGGCATTTCCTTACAATTAGCATCAACCCTAGCATGATCATTCGTGCTTCTTCTAGGCCCTGAATATCCTGAGCGATTTCTCATTTGTCCCTGACCACGTGAACACTGCTGAACACGTAGTGCTGGACAATCGGCAGCCCAATGCCCAAATTTCTTACAATACGCACACGGATCAACAGACAAATTTGAACGAGTGTAAGAAAAACCATAAGATCCACGTCCACCTCTATCACTACCTCTAAAAGGCGGACCATAAGCTTGAGCCAACATAACCTTCGTCTTTAATCTTTTTATCCTCGCTACCTTTTGCTTCTAATTCCTGACATTCATAATACTGAGCCATAGTCAAAAGAGAAACCGGAGTAGAGGTAGTCCATGAACTTTCACTAGCTTTCAGACGACTAGCTATTCCTGGTAACAGATTTGCGACATTTATCGACGAACAAATGTCTGCCCGTATCGTCTGACAATAACTGCCCGCTAAAATCATGAAATGCTTCTTCAAAGTGTGTAAAGAAATCAGAGACCGATTCATCTGCCTTTTGCTTACAAGATGCTAAAACAGTCCAATCTATCTTTTTAGGGGGAATAATCATTTTTAACTTAACTAATATAGCTGCGGGAAGATCTAGAATCAACTGATGCAGCTTTTTCGCAGGTTCTCTATCCCCATCCATCTGTTCTAATTCTTTCCATGATGCCCCAAAAACTAGACGATCATCAACTTTACGAACAGTTCGCCACATATCTGGCGGTAATATCAATCCAAAAAATAAATCAATGTCAGCCAAAGTCATAGTACAAGAACTAATTGCTCCCTCAACTTCCTCATAAAAGGCGGCTGGATTTTTCCGCGGGTCAGGTAATGCTGTTTTAAGTGCCATTACATCTGCCCTATTCCAAGGAGTATACACCCAATTATAAATAAAATAACCCTTAGCATCAACAGAAGTTTTATCATCACTTGTACCCAATCCTTTAGGAGGAACATACAAAGGCGCGGCCTCCCGCATTGGTTTCGCGTGAACTATCATAGTCTTATCTGTTCTGAAGATGGAAGCTTGCACCCCGCCGGTCTGGTATGTCCGTGCAACTACGTCCACAGCCCTTTTCTCCTCTTGCAAATGGACTGCCGCAACACATAATTTCACCAAATGCCTGATTGCATCAGCCACCTGGGAGAAAACAAAAAGACCATCACGCATTTGCTTATGATCAGCTGCTACATCATCGGGCTCTAACTCATCAGAATATTTCCGAAATAGTTCAATAACTTCTGTGCCAGATGCCTCAGTAAAATATAGCTGCTCCTTTTCCGTCCACCCTTTCATGTTGTATAAAAGTTCAGAAGCAGAGACAATGCTACGAATTGCTTTACGAGCAATAGATCTAAGCTCAGACGCACGGTCAGCAGGCAACATAGAGCGACTGTCTCGTATCTTCTGTTGCTCCGTACCGGAGACCACAGCTAACTCATGAGGGGCAGAAGGAACGACATACGGAGGTGGAGGGCGATCTATTAACAACAAATCATCGTGCGGTTTATTAAGGATAGGATAGAGAGGTTGCCGAACAGTGTATTGGCCAGTTACCTGTAATTTACGTTCTTTCTCTTCTATCTCCTTTAAGTCATTTATTTCTTTCTTTCTCATTTCCAATGCTTTCACATATACATTCTTCCGCTGCTCTTTCTCAAGCAAGGCTTGCTCACGCTTCACTCGTCCACGCACTTCTTTCTCCCACATTCGTACACAGTCAAACATATCTTGCCTAGACCTTTGCTTACACATACATTGTTCCACATACTCAATCTTTCGCAAATCAAATGACCCATGCATAGGCCAACGTAACTCAGGATCCGCACGAGTGTATTTATTCCATAATTTGCTGTACATTATAGAAGAAAGACCATGTTTAACATACATATCTCTTTTGGGCGTCCCCTCTGGGGGTGCCGGTTGCGATTCTTCCAGTCTCAAATTGGTACCATTACAAAAGCAACACATCCTACTAAGTGCGCTAAAAACAGGCATGCCAAAAATACTGCAGAATATGCAGTATTATAATCAAAGTAGCACTTAAAGTGTCGTTCAAATCAAAATTGAATTGGAGAAAATTCTCCTCATTACCTGCCTATATAAATTGCAATTTATATATCAATTCAAAGGACACAAATTGACTAGTCACCCAAAACACAAGAGCCACAGTAATTGGTGAAACAAAGGTATCAAAACCCACAGCAAGTGCCGTAAAACGGCTCTTACCAATCACAGGGCGTCCAGGTTCCAACGGCCAAGTTCTAAAATCGACCAAATGGTCACTGCACGACGAATGAACAAAAAGAATCTCAGTCGAGGACCGGCGCCACCTGGATGGTCAAATCAGAAAGAAGGGAAAAACGCTGTGGTTGCCAAGACTCAGGTCTCCTCAGGCATTGATCGTCCACAGCGAGATCCCAATCCTTCGTCGCGACCAATCCGTCGGGCGTCCTAGTCGCCGATTAGTCCCTGTTCGGGTGCCAATTTGTCGAAGTAAGCCTCAGCAAGGCCTACTAGTGCAAGGGGTTCGCCCTTCTCTGCACAAAGTCCTCAGACCATATAGGAAGAAGTTGGCAAAGAAACTGAAATAAAAGACAAGGTTTATTAAACCTCATGAGGTGGTACTATAGTTCAAACAGCACCCTTCGGTAATGTTTGAAGTAGCACACTGAACTAAGAGAGCATGGTCCTTTTATACCCACGCAGGGGCTAAAAGGAGGTGGTACAATTATAGAAGCAAGACTTCTATACATATAAGGTCATATGGAAATGCACAGTCGACAGGTAGGAGGGGCTAACAGTTTTCAAGGACTAGTAGACACATTACTGTTGGTTACTAATTACTAACAGCTGCAGATCTTACTGGGCATGTGCGAAAGTGGGAGATGCTAAATATAACTTGTCAATAGACAGATTTTCAAGAGTAGTTAACAGAAAGGTAGGACAGAGCACATGGCGAGCACATGGCACCATGTGGCAGAGAAAATGGCTGCCATGAATACAAAATGGATTCCGCACAATGTTCACAATAGTTGCTGAATACCAGACGTCTTCTGCTAATGCTTAATCTAATCGCTACTAAATTACAACAAGGGGGTGTCAGGAGCCTCCTTCAAAGAGCCCTCCTCTTAAGAGCACAGAGGAAGAACACAAAAAGCTTGTGAAAAACACTGTACACCATCGCCGGGTAGGAGATCGACAGCAAGGGAAGTCCTTATCTGTGTGCTGTCGGAGTCAGGATTGTTGTCAAGGGTGCTAGTGTGTCCTCTGATGTCAGACCATGGAGGGATCGCTGTCAAGACACTCACGACAGTCGACATTGAGGCCCTATTTATTGACATCAGGGAATTCTCCATCGACCCAGATGACCCCGCACAGAAGTTGGACGTCGCAGCAAGTCCCACAGTCACAAAGCTTGACCTTGAGGCATTCACTGATGCACCGGCAGTCGATGTAGCCACTGGCTACAGTAAACTGTTCTGGCATCTAAAGAAATTCAACATCAGCCACCATTGAGACAATCATCTACGTCAAGACATGTACGATGTCTCACAGAGAGACTTAGATTGACGTCGCACTCAAGAATATCGACGTTGAGAAGCATATCTTGCTTCAGAGGTCAGGATTTTGCCTACAGTGAACACAATGTCTCCTGTGGCAGAAAGATCTCCTGCTCCTCATCACAAATTTCTCATCACCAGCAAAGTCTTACAGAAGAAGATGACCTTCATCAAAGCCCAGGGTCTGGTTAATCTCAGATGTACTCACCATCCAGGTGTACACCTACTCGGAGACGTACTCCATCTTGTACGTTTTCTACTGAACTTCCATCTTCAATTTCTCAAGTGCAGAAATTACTGCAGCAAAAGATCTAGAAGTCAGCAGAGACAAAGATCACCAGATTGAACGCCACAAACGCAGAGAACAAGATACAGGACGCTCATAGGAGTACAGTGTCCAGATCTTGCCCCTCTCACCGTTCCGTATCTGGCCGAGATAGACACAAGACCCCTTCCTGGTCCATGACTTCTCGCTCATCAGTGAGAGATTAATCGCCAACATTGTCTGACTCGCCCCTGGTGAGCTTCTCCCCGGTGGACAATCTCATTACTTTCAATTACGTACTTGTCAGAGGGGCAGCAAAGCTCCATATTGACATTGCCACACTGGTCACTTAATCTGTAATATTTGAAATGCTCCACCACATATCGGCTTCCAGGCCACTTCTACCTCTGGTTCTGGGTCTTTTGGAGCCTGCTATACAATTTTTTTTTTTCTAACTCCAGCATCTTTACGTGCTGCACCATCATGTGTTCTTAAAAAACATACAAAGCTCCTGACCAGGACCTGCTCTTCCTTTGATCTGATCCTTTTCCATACTCCGATCGTAGTGGCCCTAAAAAAGACATGTTGCAGCAGCATCATCATCAACAGTGCTCGCAGATAAGGATTCCACACAATTTGATTCTGTAGGCAAAAAGGTGTGTAATACCTCTGCATCCCTTATGAATGCTGCCAGCACATGCACTACTTGGGAGGTATGACAAATCATTGTGGGACTCGGTCCAGATTTACTCAAAAGTTACCAAGGGAGGACAAGCAAGACTTTCAAGAGATTCTTGAAGAAAGCGGTCTGGTTTCAAACTAGGTCATCAGTGCTGCTGCTGATGCCTTTGACCTCGCAGCTTATGGCTATTCTCATGGATTTGTGCAAGACGCTCCTCTTGGCTCTGCCGTACAAGACTGAAACCTGAGGCCCAACAAAGAATACTAAATCTACCTTTCACAGGAACTTCTCTTTTCAGCACACACACACAGATGACGAAATGGTGAAGATGAAAGCAGAGTTGGATACTCTTAAGGGGTAGGCTTCAAGAAGTGCAAAGAATTCCAGCGCAAATTCAGATCCTATGATCGGCGATCTTACCAGCAGAGGGTTCAAACCCCCAAGCCGATTTTGCATCAGTGTCCTCACTCTACCATCCGTCATCCAGGACGAAGAAAGGGAATTCCCCGTCCTTCAGCATTCTCCTCTAAAGCACAAACAAATCAATGAGCTATTGATTCCCTCTTCTCAGTTTCCCGCTCCTGTTGGCGGGGGAAGGAATACCTAGACAAGTGGCGCAAGAAAACAGACTAAAAGTGGGTCTTGAATATTGTTCAAATGGTTATTCACTCAGTTTCAAGCCCCACCCCCTTCCGCTGTGCCACCGAAAGCAACATCCTGTCATCTACAAGTCTTATTGCAAAGTGAAGTAGACACAGTGCTCCAAAAAAAAAAAAAAAAAAAGGAATGGAGGAGGTTCCAGTTTTTCAAAGTTGAATAGAAATATACTCCCTCTACTAACTGGCCCAGAAAAAAAGGCCTGACTCCAGAGTACAGACCAATTCTAGACTTAAAGCTTCTGAACAAGTTCATCTGCATGGAGAAATTCAGGATGCTTGCCCTACACCAGATTCCCCTGCCCCTCCCCCCCAGCTCCATCAGGGGGTGTGGATGTGATCCATCGATCTTCAAGTTGCCTACTTTCCCATTCTGACCACAAGAAAACATTGGAAGTTTCCTGGCTTTAGAGTGGCATCCAAGCACTACCAGTACAAAGTGTTGCCCTTCAGGCTCAAATCAGCACCTTTAAACCTTCTTGAATTGCATGGTGGTAGTCACTGCAGACCTGTAAAGGAAGAAAATATTTGTCTACCCATTCGTAGACAACTGATTAATCAAAAGCTCCTCCCCAGTACTTACACAAAAGTACTATCAGATCTGCAGCGAAACTCAACAAGGTCTGGGTTTACAAGTCAACTTCAAAACAGCTACATAAATATCGACTCAAACTACACTACTGGGAGCGACTCTGGATCCAAACCATGCAAGAGTGTATCCTTCGGAGGAGAGGTTAACCTCAGTCAACATGAAATGTTGCTCTCTCTTCCATACTCCTCGTACTGACAAGTAGTGTTGCTGCTGGGGTCAATGGCCTCTTGCATCTTTATTGTCCCTAATCCTAGATTACACATGAGACCGCTACAACTAACTCTGGAAGGTCAGTGGTGTCAGTATTCAAACCCATGGGACGACAAAGTGGTCGTGACACAAGCCGCCAGTCACTCAAGTGTTGAATGGCAAGTCAGCACCTTTTAGGGATGCCTTACATATGACATTATTTATTTATGTCATTTTACACTTTAACATGTGGTCTTGGGTCCCTGCACGTGAGCAGGAATATTCAATGCTTATGACTTTGATGAGGATTCCCCTGGAAGAGAAATAGGATTACAGGTAAGTAACATCCTTCTGTGTCATAGATGGGCTGATTTACTTACATTGTTGGGTGGTGGTGAGAGGGAAAAGAACCAACATAGAAGGGGTGGGTGGAGGGGGAATAGAAGCTACATGGAGGGGGATATGGGTGACGGACTGAAAACCCAGACACGGAGTGCTTAAACACAGAAAAATAACTTCAAAAACGGAAGCAGTGGAAAGGCACAAGTACTTGTCCCATGCTCCAGGGGAGGGCCAAACACAAGAGGACATGACCCACGTAGACCATGACAAACAGGAACAAAGCAGATGGGAGAGACGCTGAAGCTAACCACAGGTAAGCTATAGGTGGGCTTTAAGCTCACTGTAAACAAAATGTCTCGCAGACAGTGTGGTTTTGGCGAAACCTAAAGAGAGCACGAACTGAGCTCTCCCTGTTTGCAAAGGGCTCTTGCATCTCTAGCTTCCACTGCCTTTGTAGGGGGCCCGTGCTTTCTTCGAGTTGAATGCTGAGCAGTGTGTGTGTGAGCGGATTACTGGTTTGCACAGGAATGTGCACACACTGTGTCTTTCTTTCTGGGCCCCTTCATCCAGCGCGGTCTGGTCGGCCCGGGTGTTAGACACGCACGAACGGATGCTCAAGGTAGACACGGCCTCGCCGTTGCATTGCGAAGTCCCTTACGCCTGTGCTCAGCAACTGAATAGCTGCGTGTTTAAATTACTACCGGTCAGTCATAGAAGGAAAAAGACAGCATCAATTTCAGGGGGACGGGCCCGTTAAGTTCCCCCCGACATGCACTCACATGGCTCCTTTCCCACCTTCCATGGCAGAAACGGGAACTGATACATGTCTGCCTTGGGCACATACTTCATACATGGCTGTTTATGGAGTGTGGCTGTTCACGACACTGGTTCAAGTATCGTGCTCCCTCTTTGCAAATCTTTAACCAGCAGGGCGGCATCGTCTGCGCCACAGTTGTAAGGCTGAGGTGCACGTTGGTTCCTCAGGCTGCATCTGGGACTTTTGTAAACGAGGCCTGTGGGGTCTATTTCCTGAGAGCCTTCGATTTGTGAAGAACGTGCTGTGTTCCGTTTTTGTTTTTCTAAACAAAATTTTAAATCTTTTAATTAATCTAAAAATGTCTTCTATGAGAAACATACAATTGAACCAACAAAAGCATGTACTCGCATCACATTGAAATGTTGTAGAAATACACAAATATTTATATGGATAACTTCAAACACCCGAGCCTTCGACCTTGTTGTAGCGGTCAAAAAACAAGGGGCCGTTGGCAAATTTGGACTGAAAGCCCATGCGCACAAAAGAGAACTCGGGTGCGTCGCGTTTACTACAATGTGCCCATGAGAAGTTCAAAGTGGAAGGACATTTGAGCGTGTTGAAAAGCATTATCCATGTTTTAAATACCGTGCTCTATGAAGGACATTCTTTCCGCGAGGAGCAGACTCTAAAGGAGCGAGTCACCAGCTTCTCAAACCAAGCCCACGCAGCTTCACATACCACACATTCAACGTCCTGCACCTAATCCTCGCGTCAATGCAATGCTTGCATGAAGAGTGCTATGTTACATCTTCCGGGTCGAACAGTTTGCAGGCATTTGGGGCCACATGTAGGAAGCCGTTTGCATGGTGCAAACTGCGAAAATCGCAGTTTGCGCCATGCAAACAGCCTAACGCGATGCTCATTCACAATTTGAGAGTCGGTACCGACTCGCAAATTGTGAATGTGACTCGCAAATAGGAAGGGGTGTTCCCTTCCTATTTGCGACTCGCATCGCAATGCAGAATTGCTTTGTGACCACGAATGCGGTCTCAAAGAAATTCGCAGTTACCACCAGTGTCACACTGGTGGTAACTCATTTGCAAAAGAGAAGGGGGTCCCAATGGGACCCCTTCCCCTTTGTGAATGTGGGCAAAAAGTTTTTTTCAGAGCAGGCAGTGGTCCAATGGACCACTGCCTACACTGAAAAAACGAAACCAAATGGTTTCGTAATTTTTTTCATTTTGCAACCTGTTTTCCTTTAAGGAAAACGGGCTGCAAAATGGAAAAAAAAACAGCTTTGTTGAAAAAGCAGTCACAGACATGGAGGAGCAGGCCACCATCCCTGTGAGTGCAGGGACTCGCATGGCGAGTCGCAGACGGTGTCTGAGACAACGTTCTGCATCCAAATTTGCGATTCGGAAATTGCGAGTCGCACAGACTCGCAATTTCCGAATCGCAAATTCGGACCTTGCTACATCCGGCCCTTGGTTCGCAGCTGGGCGCACTGATCACAAGTGTTTCCAGTCAACACAGACCGTGCTCTGAGGCTTGGCAATAGCATAAGGTCAGAGCTACAACCCAAAGCGTACCCACAGAACAACTTACACGTTGTGTTAAACAGCACACCAGCACCTTATTAGTTATATTTTTGGCTGGGAAATCGGGTTATTTGTTAGCGAGACTGCTTCATAGATTGCAACACAATTTTTAAAGATACCATTGAACAAGAGTGTTCACCATACTGTGTTCTCCTGCCTTTGTATATAGGCCTCATTAGCATGCCATGTAAACACACTTAGCATTTGGACGAGTGCGCATGTGCATTGTCAGTGACCTGGCCAAAGAAGACATGAAAGAGCTCATATTGGATTATAAATTGAAAGTAGTTCTGAACAGGGCCCCCCAAATTATGAACGGGCCTGGGCATCCAAAATCCTTCAGATGTCTGTAGGAAGCTGGCTCTTTGTGTAGTGTACCAAATAGAGGTGCACTGTGTAAAGAGTCCAAGCAAACCTCTCAATTACACAGGCACAAATGACACCCCAAATGCTCTCTTTTGTGATAGTGTAGGCGAGCAGCTAGGCATATCAGAGGGTAATGCTAAGCATGTAAGGAGCACACACAGGCAGTAATTGAGACACACAATAAAGAAATCCAACACAAATTTATAAAAATTATATATATTTTTATATACATTTAGATACCAAGATCACCGGAATTAGGTGAGTACTTTTTGACATAGGAATTCTTAGAGTTCTCAAAAGTCGACACTGTATTTTTCTGTAGCTGCAATGTTACTCTATGGGAGAGAAAACATACACAGCAAACAGGTATTTCACAGCAACTTACAGGGAAAAACTTCTGGACTTCGGTGAGTCCAGGGCAAGGTCCTAGGCCACACCAACAGGTCACCTCAAGTGGTACTGGCGCAGCCGGCTGCAGTGGTGCAATTCAGAATTTGGTGCTCCTTGTAAGTCCATGGGGATCTGTTCGATCACAAAGATGTTGCAGGGGTGGATTGAGAGTCCAGTCTAGGTGATCCACTGAGGAGGTTCAAGTCTTGCAATGCTCGGGCGATGTAGGGGCACCACTGGTCCTGTCCTTCTAGCTACGGGGTGGCTGCGTGCAGAGGACTGGCGGGTCTCCGTCACCAGAGGAGGTCACAGTGAGGGCGGGGGTCTGCAGAAAGAGGCTGCAGACGCCACCAGGAAGTCCACAATGGGCGAACTCAAGGTAGGATTTGTGGCTCTGGTCCAGCGGTGATGTCCAGTGTCAGGTTGTGGTCGTTCCGGTGCTCACAGTTCTTTCTTTAGTTGCCTGCAGATGCAGGGAAGCAGCTTCTCTGCTCTAAGCGAGTTCTTGTCGATTTTCGAAGCACTGGCAGCTCTGTTTCTTGGATGCTGCAGTGGCAGGACAGGTCAGATGTTTCTACAAGGGGCAGGTGCAGCAGGCATGCTGGCATCATTGGCACCAAGTTCACTGTGCTCCTTGGTTCTCAGTTCAGCAGGCTCCTTGTCCACTCCTTCTTTTGTGTCCAGCAAAAACCTGTTTTCCCGGTACCAGAGGGTCCCCTAACTACTCAATTATGGGGCGTAGCCAATGGGTTCCTTACCCATGGGGGTCACTACACCCCCTAGATGACCACTTACGTTGGGGATTGGGCATCACCCTGTCCCAGAGTTCCTAATTCCAACACACACAAGATGGCAGAATTCCTAAGGCTGTGTTTACTTCAGGCTAGTCACCCTAGGGGTGTATCCAGCCTGCAAATGCAATACACCACCTGCATAGCTAATTTTCCCACCTGTCCAGGTGCCAAATGGGCTCTCTGAGGAGAGACAGATTTGCATACCAAAGGTGGTGGCTCCTTTAAAGCTTCCTGCGTTGGAATGCAGATTTTTAGGTCATCCAGTTGGGAGGGGTGTGTACCACCCGTGCCAGAGCAGGCTTTATTCCGGACCTCCAGAGAGATACCGCCACTGGGATGCAAACTACAATGCGGACATGGGGATAGCACACTGGAATGTTAACATGAGTCACATGCATTCAAAATGGGACCCGACATACGGCCACTAACACTGACACCAGGACACTGCCGCGGGAGCACCAGCAATCATACATCACCACAAACACAATGGTATTGATGCTGGGACATTGATACAGAAGCACAAACTCTGACATAGAGATATTAACAGGTGTAGTGTCACTGTAACGCCGCCAAAGGGCACAACCTCTTGACGCTGGGAGACTTACAGAGAAACTAGGATACTGACACTAAGCTAATGATGCTCGCAGATAACAATAGGACTTTAACACAACACAGGCACACTAACACAACAGGGGATTGGGGACAGGTTTATGATCACTGACACTGGGACAATGACACAAACACTGATGTGGAGAAGCTGGCAAAGGGAAACTGACACAAACATGGATATTGAGCACTGCAACTCTTGCAAAGGTTGCTGCTATAGTAACACTGCCTTGGTATACAAAGCCATTGAAAGGAATAGTAGGACATTGACAGTGATGGTGACTGGCACAGGGACAATGACATGGAATGAATGACATGGTGCTGTTAATACTGCGATATGGACACTGAGACAGCTAAGCTTACATGAGGACACAAACATTTGAATGATGAAGCTGGGACTATGACAAAGGTACTGAGATGTGGATATTGCCACTGAGACAATGATACAGGGACACTAAAAGTGACAAAGGGGCATATGTGCACAAGGGGGAACCACACAGTACATCCACATTGTCATTTGGACTCTGACATTGAGATACTGGAAGGCTTCCATTGCGACAGATGCAAACATTTAGAAATCAAACTCCCATGTGGGAATACACAAACAAGGGATCACTGAGGAAGGCCGTGGCAAGGAGATACTTACACAAGACATTGACATTTGGACAAGACTATGGGCAAACTCAAAGAGGCAAACCAGGAGACCACGGACACTCAGAGCATGGACAAAAGGCCAAGCAAGTCTATGTCCCCTTCTAAAGAACAATGCAATTTAACGGTCCTCATTACCAAGAGGGCATAACATTTACAAATGCTACTCATCAGCAGTACTTCCTAACCATTATTTTAGAGATGCAGGGACCCAAAATTATTGTTTGGGGTCCCCTCTCTGCACTATAGGAAGCCACGGGTGCCAAATACCCAGGATGCCTATTTGCGAGGCACCTCATTCATTTTCAATTACCTGTGCCCAGGCACCCACACTGCATGTGCTTAGTGCCTACCTTATCTACATGAGCAGCTGTCTGTTCAGTCAAGGTATCTCCAATGGGAGCCAGGTTAAGACAACGCAGTGCAAACTGAAAGTGGGACCATGTCTTTGCATGAAACATTTCTGTATACTCGTAATTATGTGCCAATGTGTGCAGAACTATTTTTGAAACCCATTCAATTATTATAATTTGCTGTTAGTCAATTCTGCCTAGAAATTTAGCTATTCTCGGTAAGCCAAGATAGATCAGTCCAACCTCTCAGGTACTGTTCTTGCTTTTTTGTTGTTGTAATAGTGCCTTTATGTAGGAGGCTGGACTGGCTTGTAGTGAGTACCAAGGGGTACTTGCACCTTGCACCAGGCCCAGTTATCCCTTATTAGTGTATAGGGTGTCTAGCAGCTTAGGCTGATAGATAATGGTAGCTTAGCAGAGCAGCTTAGGCTGAACTAGGAGACGTGTGAAGCTACTACAGTACCACTTAGTGTCATATGCACAATATCATAAGAAAACACAATACACAGTAATACTAAAAATAAAGGTACTTTATTTTTATGACAATATGCCAAAGTATCTTAGAGTGTACCCTCAGTGAGAGGATAGGAAATATACACAAGATATATATACACAATAGCAAAAATATGCAGTATAGTCTTAGAAAACAGTGCAAACAATGTATAGTTACAATAGGATGCAATGGGGAAACATAGGGATAGGGGCAACACAAACCATATAATCCAGAAGTGGAATGCGAACCACGAATGGACCCCAAACCTATGTGACCTTGTAGAGGGTCGCTGGGACTATTAGAAAATAGTGAGAGTTAGAAAAATAACCCTCCCCAAGACCTTGAAAAGTGAGTGCAAAGTGCACTAAAGTTCCCCTAAGGACAAAATAGTCGTGTTAGAGGGAGAATGCAAGGAAAACACAAATCAGCAATGCAACAACGATGGATTCCTGACTGAGGGTACCTGTGGAACAAGGGGACCAAGTCCAAAAGTCACAAGCAGCTCGGAGATGGGCAGATGCCCAAGAAATGCCAGCGGTTGGTGCAAAGAAGCTCTTACTAGGCTGAAGAACTGTGAATACTGCAGGAACGACAAGGGCTAGAGACTTCCCCTTTGGAGGATGGATCCCCCACGCCTTGGAGAGTCGTGCAGAAGTGTTTTCCCGCCGGATGGACGCCAACAAGCCTTGCTACACGCAAATCGTGCGTTTGGCGTTTTTGGACGCTGCTGGGGCCCAGGAGGGACCAGGAGGTCGCAAATTGGACCTGCAGAGAGAGGGGACGTCGAGCAAGACAAAGAGCCCTCACTGAAGCAGGTAGCACCCGGAGAAGTGCCAGAAACAGGCACTACGAGGATGCGTGAAACGGTGCTCGCCGAAGTTGCACAAAGGAGTCCCACGTCGCCGGAGACCAACTTAGAAAGTCGTGCAATGCAGGTTAGAGTGCCGTGGACCCAGGCTTGGCTGTGCACGAAGGATTTCCGCCGGAAGTGCACAGGGGCCGGAGAAGCTTGCAAAGTCGCGGTTCCCAGCAATGCAGCCCAGCGAGGTGAGGCAAGGACTTACCTCCACCAAACTTGGGCTGAAGAGTCACTGGACTGTGGGGGTCACTTGGACGGTGTCGCTGGATTCGAGGGACCTCGCTCGTCGTGCTGAGAGGAGACCCAAGGGACCGGTAATGCAGCTTTTTGGTGCCTGCGGTTGCAGGGGGAAGATTCCGTCGACCCACGGGAGATTTCTTCGGAGCTTCTGGTGCAGAGAGGAGGCAGACTACCCCCACAGCATGCACAAGCAGGAAAACAGTCGAGAAGGCGGCAGGATCAGCGTTACAGAGTTGCAGTAGTCGTCTTTGCTACTATGTTGCAGGTTTGCAGGCTTCCAGCGCGGTCAGCGGTCGATTCCTTATCAGAAGGTGAAGAGGGAGATGCAGAGGAACTCGGCTGAGCTCATGCATTCGTTATCTAAAGTTTCCCCAGAGACAGAGACCCTAAATAGCCAGAAAAGAGGGTTTGGCTACCTAGGAGAGAGGAAAGGCTACTAACACCTGAAGGAGCCTATCAGCAGGAGTCTCTGACGTCACCTGGTGGCACTGGCCACTCAGAGCAGTCCAGTGTGCCAGCAGCACCTCTGTTTCCAAGATGGCAGAGGTCTGGAGCACACTGGAGGAGCTCTGGACACCTCCCAGGGGAGGTGCAGGTCAGGGGAGTGGTCACTCCCCTTTCCTTTGTCCAGTTTCGTGCCAGAGCAGGGGCTAAGGGGTCCCTGAACCGGTGTAGACTGGCTTATGCAGAATTGGGCACATCTGTGCCCAACAAAGCATTTCCAGAGGCTGGGGGAGGCTACTCCTCCCCTGCCTTCACACCATTTTCCAAAGGGAGAGGGTGTCACACCCTCTCTCAGAGGAAGTTCTTTGTTCTGCCATCCTGGGCCAGGCCTGGCTGGACCCCAGGAGGGCAGCTGCCTGTCTGAGGGGTTGGCAGCAGCTGTAGTGAAACCCCAGGAAGGGCAGTTTGGCAGTACCAGGGTCTGTGCTACAGACCACTGGGATCATGGGATTGTGCCAACTATGCCAGGATGGTATAGAGGGGGCAATTCCATGATCATAGACATGTTACATGGCCATATTCGGAGTTACCATGGTGAAGCTACATATAGGTAGTGACCTATATGTAGTGCACGTGTGTAATGGTGTCCCCGCACTCACAAAGTTCAGGGAATTGGCTCTGAACAATGTGGGGGACCTTGGCTAGTGCCAGGGTGCCCTCACACTAAGTAACTTTGCACCTAACCTTTACCAGGTAAAGGTTAGACATATAGGTGACTTATAAGTTACTTAAGTGCAGTGTAAAATGGCTGTGAAATAACGTGGACGTTATTTCACTCAGGCTGCAGTGGCAGGCCTGTGTAAGAATTGTCAGAGCTCCCTATGGGTGGCAAAAGAAATGCTGCAGCCCATAGGGATCTCCTGGAACCCCAATACCCTGGGTACCTCAGTACCATATACTAGGGAATTATAAGGGTGTTCCAGTAAGCCAGTGTAAATTGGTAAAATTGGACACTAGCCTGTTAGTGACAATTTGAAAGTAATGAGAGAGCATAACCACTGAGGTTCTGGTTAGCAGAGCCTCAGTGAGACAGTTAGGCACCACACAGGGAACATATACATGCACACCTATGAGCACTGGGGCCCTGTGTGACAGGGTCCCAGTGACACATACATATAGGCCACAAACCTATGAGCACTGGGGTCCTGACTAGCAGGATCCCAGTGACACATAACAAACATACTGAAAACATAGTGTTTTCACTATGAGCACTGAGGCCTGGCTATCAGGATCCCAGTGAGACAGTGAAAACAGTGACAAACACCCTGACATACACTCACAAACAGGCCAAAAGTGGGGGTAACAAGGCTAGAAAGAGGCTACCTTCTCACACAACCCCCCCCCCAAACGAAGGACAATAAGGCTAACCTTGGCCAGTTGAGACTTTATTGTCTAAGTGGTGATAAGTAGAGAGTAGCTCTGCAATAGACTGGTTACTCCCTTTATCATCCACTATATGGTTACTTCCCTGTGGGGATGTAAACCACCCTGTTTGAAGTTTTTTAGCTAACCAACAATGTGAAGATGTATTTCCAGAGTTTCTATCAGTAAGTTTTAGTTTAGAGCAGTGGGAATTGCCCACTGAACCTATTTGTAGTGATGGAAATGCCAGACAGGGATGCTGTCTCAGAAAAGCCATAGCTGGGCAACAACTTTGTCCATCTGGCTGGAAGAGAGAACAGGGATGCTGTTTCTCTTGAGTTGGAGCAGGGCAGGGATGCTGTCCTATCAGCTCCACACTAGGGCAGGGATGCTGTCCTAAGTGTTGTGAGGCAGTGCAGAGTTTCTGCACTAAAGTTTCCCTGGGAGGGTTGGAGGGATGCTCCATGTTAACTAAAATGGTGCTCTTTTTCTCACCAATGTTAGTTATCCCACAGAGAGGTACTTCCACCTCAGGGAGTCCAGCTTTACTAGCTGATGATTCCCTTGGAGCAGGTGCCACCCCAGGAGAGGTTTCTCCCACCAAAGGAATGGTATCCTGAATGGTAGGGTGGTTAGGGGATACTGTGATACCCTTTTTACCTGTTGATGGAGAGGGATCCTGAGTTTTCAGGCCTTCTCTCCTTTGCTTTTTCATTTCACTTGAAATGAGAGGGAACAATTCCTCAGGGATGCCCAGCATGGCTGCATGGGCATAAAACTCTACATCAGCCCAACCTGAGGCCTCTAGGTCATTACCTAAGAGACAGTCTACAGGTAAGCTAGGTGATACCACCACCTGCTTAGGGCCAGTAACTCCACCCCAACTAAACTGAATTATAGCTAAGGGAAGAAACTTAGTGGAGTTATGGACATCAATAATCTTATACTGTTGTCCAATGATGTGTTGATCAGGGTGCACTAGGTGTAAGGAAATGCCTCCTTGGCATGGTTACCCCTGACTTTTTGCCTTTGCTGATGCTATGTTTACAATTGAAAGTGTGCTGAGGCCTGCTAACCAGGCCCCAGCACCAGTGTTCTTTCCCTAACCTGTACTTTTGTATCCACAATTGGCAGACCCTGGCATCCAGATAAGTCCCTTGTAACTGGTACTTCTAGTACCAAGGGCCCTGATGCCAAGGAAGGTCTCTAAGGGCTGCAGCATGTCTTATGCCACCCTGGAGACCTCTCACTCAGCACAGACACACTGCTTGCCAGCTTGTGTGTGCTAGTGAGGACAAAACGAGTAAGTCGACATGGCACTCCCCTCAGGGTGCCATGCCAGCCTCTCACTGCCTATGCAGTATAGGTAAGACACCCCTCTAGCAGGCCTTACAGCCCTAAGGCAGGGTGCACTATACCATAGGTGAGGGTACCAGTGCATGAGCATGGTACCCCTACAGTGTCTAAACAAAACCTTAGACATTGTAAGTGCAGGGTAGCCATAAGAGTATATGGTCTGGGAGTTTGTCAAACACGAACTCCACAGCACCATAATGGCTACACTGAAAACTGGGAAGTTTGGTATCAAACTTCTCAGCACAATAAATGCACACTGATGCCAGTGTACATTTTATTGTAAAATACACCCCAGAGGGCACCTTAGAGGTGCCCCCTGAAACTTAACCGACTATCTGTGTAGGCTGACTAGTTTTAGCAGCCTGCCACAAACCGAGACATGTTGCTGGCCCCATGGGGAGAGTGCCTTTGTCACTCTGAGGCCAGTAACAAAGCCTGCACTGGGTGGAGATGCTAACACCTCCCCCAGGCAGGAATTGTCACACCTGGCGGTGAGCCTCAAAGGCTCACCTCCTTTGTGCCAACCCAGCAGGACACTCCAGCTAGTGGAGTTGCCCGCCCCCTCCGGCCAGGCCCCACTTTTGGCGGCAAGGCCGGAGAAAATAATGAGAAAAACAAGGAGGAGTCACTGGCCAGTCAGGACAGCCCCTAAGGTGTCCTGAGCTGAGGTGACTCTGACTTTTAGAAATCCTCCATCTTGCAGATGGAGGATTCCCCCAATAGGGTTAGGATTGTGACCCCCTCCCCTTGGGAGGAGGCACAAAGAGGGTGTACCCACCCTCAGGGCTAGTAGCCATTGGCTACTAACCCCCCAGACCTAAACACGCCCTTAAATTTAGTATTTAAGGGCTACTCTGAACCCTAGAAAATTAGATTCCCGCAACTACAAGAAGAAGGACTGCCTAGCTGAAAACCCCTGCAGAGGAAGATCAGAAGACGACAACTGCCTTGGCTCCAGAAACTCACCGGCCTGTCTCCTGCCTTCCAAAGATCCTGCTCCAGCGACGCCTTCCAAAGGGACCAGCGACCTCGACATCCTCTGAGGACTGCCCCTGCTTCGAAAAGACAAGAAACTCCCGAGGACAGCGGACCTGCTCCAAGAAAAGCTGCAACTTTGTTTCCAGCAGCTTTAAAGAACCCTGCAAGCTCCCCGCAAGAAGCGTGAGACTTGCAACACTGCACCCGGCGACCCCGACTCGGCTGGTGGCGATCCAACACCTCAGGAGGGACCCCAGGACTACTCTGATACTGTGAGTACCAAAACCTGTCCCCCCTGAGCCCCCACAGCGCCGCCTGCAGAGGGAATCCCGAGGCTTCCCCTGACCGCGACTCTTTGAACCTAAAGTCCCGACGCCTGGGAGAGACCCTGCACCCGCAGCCCCCATGACCTGAAGGACCGGACTTTCACTGGAGAAGTGACCCCCAGGAGTCCCTCTCCCTTGCCCAAGTGGAGGTTTCCCCGAGGAATCCCCCCCTTGCCTGCCTGCAGCGCTGAAGAGATCCCGAGATCTCTCATAGACTAACATTGCGAACCCGACGCTTGTTTCTACACTGCACCCGGCCGCCCCCGCGCCGCTGAGGGTGAAATTTCTGTGTGGACTTGTGTCCCCCCCGGTGCCCTACAAAACCCCTCTGGTCTGCCCTCCGAAGACGCGGGTACTTACCTGCAAGCAGACCGGAACCGGGGCACCCCCTTCTCTCCATTCTAGCCTATGCGTTTTGGGCACCACTTTGAACTCTGCACCTGACCGGCCCTGAGCTGCTGGTGTGGTGACTTTGGGGTTGCTCTGAACCCCCAACGGTGGGCTACCTTGGACCAAGAACTAAGCCCTGTAAGTGTCTTACTTACCTGGTTAACCTAACAAATACTTACCTCCCCTAGGAACTGTGAAAATTGCACTAGTGTCCACTTTTAAAACAGCTATTTGTGAATAACTTGAAAAGTATACATGCAATTTTGATGATTTGAAGTTCCTAAAGTACTTACCTGCAATACCTTTCGAATGAGATATTACATGTAAAATTTGAACCTGTGGTTCTTAAAATAAACTAAGAAAAGATATTTTTCTGTACAAAAACCTATTGGCTGGATTTGTCTCTGAGTGTGTGTACCTCATTTATTGTCTATGTGTATGTACAACAAATGCTTAACACTACTTCTTGGATAAGCCTACTGCTCGACCACACTACCACAAAATAGAGCATTAGTATTATCTCTTTTTGCCACTATCTTACCTCTAAGGGGAACCCTTGGACTCTGTGCATGCTATTCCTTACTTTGAAATAGCACATACAGAGCCAACTTCCTACATTGGTGGATCAGCGGTGGGGTACAAGACTTTGCATTTGCTGGACTACTCAGCCAATACCTGATCACACGACAAATTCCAAAATTGTCATTAGAAATTCATTTTTGCAATTTGAAATTTTTCTAAATTCTTAAAAGTCCTGCTAGGGCCTTGTGTGTTAAGTCCCTGTTTAGCATTGTCTTTTAGAGTTAAAAGTTTGTTAAAAGTTTGAAATTAGATTCTAGAAACAGTTTTAGATTCTTTAAAAAGTATTCCAACTCTTAGCAGAATAATGTCTGATACAGAGATGCAGGTGGTGGAACTCGACACCACACCTTACCTCCATCTTAAGATGAGGGAGCTAAGGTCTCTCTGTAATATAAAGAAAATAACCATTGGCTCCAGACCTACCAAAATTCAGCTCCAGGAGCTGTTGGCAGAGTTTGAAAAAGCCAACCCCTCTGATGATGACATCACAGAGGAAGAAATTAGTGACTTGGAGGCCAATGTCCCTCCTCCAGTCCTAAATAGGGAGAACAGGACCCCTCAAGTCCTGTCTCCAACTGTGTTAGTCAGAAATAGTGAGTCCCTCACAGGAGGGTCCCACATTTCTGAAATCACTGAGGATGCTCTCAGTGAAGATGACCTCCTGTTAGCCAGGATGGCCAAAAGATTGGCTTTAGAGAGACAGCTCCTAGCCATAGAAAGGGAAAGACAAGAGATGGGCCTAGGACCCATCAATGGTGGCAGCAATATAAATAGGGTCAGAGATTCTCCTGACATGTTAAAAATCCCCAAAGGGATTGTGACAAAATATGAAGATGGTGATGACATCACCAAGTGGTTCACAGCTTTTGAGAGGGCTTGTGTAACCAGAAAAGTGAACAGATCTCACTGGGGTGCTCTCCTTTGGGAAATGTTCACTGGAAAGTGTAGGGATAGACTCCTCACACTCTCTGGAAAAGATGCAGAATCTTATGACCTCATGAAGGGTACCCTGATTGAGGGCTTTGGATTCTCCACTGAGGAGTACAGGATTAGGTTCAGGGGGGCTCAAAAATCCTCGAGCCAGACCTGGGTTGACTTTGTTGACTACTCAGTGAAAACACTAGATGGTTGGATTCAAGGCAGTGGTGTAAGTAATTATGATGGGCTGTACAATTTATTTGTGAAAGAACACCTGTTAAGTAATTGTTTCAATGATAAACTGCATCAGCATCTGGTAGACCTAGGACCAATTTCTCCCCAAGAATTGGGAAAGAAGGCGGACCATTGGGTCAAGACAAGGGTGTCCAAGACTTCAACAGGGGGTGACCAAAAGAAAGGGGTCACAAAGACTCCCCAGGGGAAGGGCGATGAGACAACCAAAACTAAAAATAGTAAAGAGTCTTCTACAGGCCCCCAAAAACCTGCACAGGAGGGTGGGCCCAGAGCCTCTTCACAAAACAATGGGTACAAGGGTAAAAACTTTGATCCCAAAAAGGCCTGGTGTCATAGCTGTAAACAGCATGGACACCAAACTGGAGACAAGGCATGTCCCAAGAAAGGTTCCACTCCAAACTCCCATCCAGGTAACACTGGTATGGCTAGTCTCCAAGTGGGATCAACAGTGTGCCCCGAGCAAATCAGGGTCCACACTGAAGCTACTCTAGTTTCTGAGGGTGGGGTGGATTTAGCCACACTAGCTGTCTGGCCGCCTAACATGCAAAAATACAGACAGCAACTCTTAATTAATGGGACTAGAATAGAGGGCCTGAGGGATACAGGTGCCAGTGTCACCATGGTGAGAGAGAAACTGGTTTCCCCTGGCCAATACCTGACTGGAAAAACTTACACAGTCACCAACGCTGACAATCAGAGAAAAGTACATCCCATGGCAATGGTTACTTTAGAATGGGGAGGGGTCAATGGCCTGAAACAGGTGGTGGTCTCCTCAAATATCCCAGTGGACTGTCTGCTTGGAAATGACCTGGAGTCCTCAGCATGGGCTGAGGTAGAACTAAAAACCCATGCAGCAATGCTGGGTATCCCTGAACTGGTGTGTGTGAAAACAAGAGCACAGTGCAAGGCACAGGGTGAACAAGTAGAGCTGGAGTCTGGAAGAATGGCCCAGCCTACCAAGAGAACAGGAAAGTCAGTTGGGAAGCCAACTGCAACACAGCAAAAGAAAGGGAACCTCTCTTCTCAGGAAGAAGTTCTGCCCTCTGAGGGAACTGAGCCTTTGGAGCTTGAACCTTACCAGGTTGAGCTCTTGGGCCCAGGGGGACCCTCAAGGGAGGAGCTGTGTAAGGGACAAGAAACCTGTCCCTCTCTTGAAGGCCTTAGGCAGCAAGCTGCTGAAGAGTCCAAAGGCAAGAAAAATGGAACACATAGGGTCTATTGGGAAGATGGACTCCTGTACACTGAGGCCAGAGACCCCAAACCTGGTGCCACTAGGAGAGTGGTAGTGCCTCAGCTGTTCAGGAAGTTCATCCTAACATTGGCCCATGACATTCCCCTTGCTGGACATTTGGGACAAACCAAGACGTGGGAGAGGTTAGTCAACCACTTCTACTGGCCCAATATGTCCAACATGGTTAAGGAGTTTTGCCTCTCCTGCCCCACCTGTCAAGCCAGTGGTAAGACAGGTGGGCATCCAAAGGCCCCCCTCATTCCACTTCCAGTGGTGGGGGTTCCCTTTGAAAGAGTGGGTGTGGACATAGTTGGTCCACTAGAACCTCCCACAGCCTCAGGAAATATGTATATCCTGGTAGTAGTGGATCATGCTACCAGGTATCCTGAAGCTATTCCCCTTAGGTCGACTACTGCCCCTGCAGTAGCCAAGGCCCTCATTGGTATCTTTACCAGAGTGGGTTTCCCTAAGGAGGTGGTGTCTGACAGAGGTACCAACTTCATGTCAGCATACCTAAAGCACATGTGGAATGAGTGTGGGGTGACTTATAAATTCACTACACCATACCATCCACAAACTAATGGCTTAGTTGAGAGATTCAACAAGACATTAAAAGGCATGATCATGGGGCTCCCAGAAAAACTCAAAAGGAGATGGGATGTCCTCTTGCCATGCCTGCTTTTCGCTTACAGAGAGGTGCCACAGAAGGGAGTAGGATTCTCACCCTTTGAACTTCTGTTTGGTCATCCTGTAAGGGGACCACTTGCCCTTGTTAAAGAAGGCTGGGAGAGACCTCTCCATGAGCCTAAACAGGACATAGTGGACTATGTACTTGGCCTTCGCTCTAGAATGGCAGAGTACATGGAAAAGGCAACCAAAAACCTTGAGGCTAGCCAACAACTCCAGAAGTTTTGGTATGACCAAAAGGCTGCACTGGTTGAGTTCCAACCAGGGCAGAAAGTCTGGGTTCTGGAGCCTGTGGCTCCCAGGGCACTCCAGGACAAATGGAGTGGCCCTTACCCAGTACTAGAAAGGAAGAGTCAGGTCACCTACCTGGTGGACCTGGGCACAAGCAGGAGCCCCAAGAGGGTGATCCATGTGAACCGCCTTAAGCTCTTCCATGACAGGGCTGATGTGAATCTGTTGATGGTAACAGATGAGGATCAGGAGGCAGAGAGTGAACCTCTCCCTGATCTTCTGTCATCAGACCCAAAAGATGGCACAGTAGATGGAGTGATCTACTCAGACACCCTCTCTGGCCAACAGCAAGCTGATTGTAGGAGAGTCCTACAACAGTTTCCTGAACTCTTCTCCTTAACCCCTGGTCAGACACACCTGTGTACCCATGATGTGGACACAGGAGACAGCATGCCTGTCAAGAACAAAATCTTTAGACAATCCGACCATGTTAAAGAAAGCATCAAGGTGGAAGTCCACAAGATGCTGGAATTGGGAGTGATTGAGCGCTCTGACAGCCCCTGGGCTAGCCCAGTGGTCTTAGTCCCCAAACCTCACACCAAAGATGGAAAGAAAGAGATGAGGTTTTGTGTGGACTACAGAGGGCTCAATTCTGTCACCAAGACAGATGCCCATCCAATTCCAAGAGCTGATGAGCTCATTGATAAATTAGGTGCTGCCAAATTTCTAAGTACCTTTGACTTGACAGCAGGGTACTGGCAAATAAAAATGGCACCTGGAGCAAAAGAAAAGACAGCATTCTCCACACCTGATGGGCATTATCAGTTTACTGTTATGCCCTTTGGTTTAAAGAATGCCCCTGCCACCTTCCAAAGGTTGGTGAATCAAGTCCTTGCTGGCTTGGAGTCCTTTAGCACAGCTTATCTTGATGATATTGCTGTCTTTAGCTCCACCTGGCAGGATCACCTGGTCCACCTGAAGAAGGTTTTGAAGGCTCTGCAATCTGCAGGCCTCTCTATCAAGGCATCCAAATGCCAGATAGGGCAGGGAACTGTGGTTTACTTGGGCCACCTTGTAGGTGGAGGCCAAGTTCAGCCACTCCAACCCAAGATCCAGACTATTCTGGACTGGGTAGCTCCAAAAACCCAGACTCAAGTCAGGGCATTCCTTGGCTTGACTGGGTATTACAGGAGGTTTGTGAAGGGATATGGATCCATTGTGACAGCCCTCACTGAACTCACCTCCAAGAAAGTGCCCAAGAAAGTGAACTGGACTGTGGAATGCCAACAGGCCTTTGACACCCTGAAACAAGCAATGTGCTCAGCACCAGTTCTCAAAGCTCCAGATTATTCTAAGCAGTTCATTGTGCAGACTGATGCCTCTGAACATGGGATAGGGGCAGTTTTGTCCCAAACAAATGATGATGGCCTTGACCAGCCTGTTGCTTTCATTAGCAGGAGGTTACTCCCCAGGGAGCAGCGTTGGAGTGCCATTGAGAGGGAGGCCTTTGCTGTGGTTTGGTCCCTGAAGAAGCTGAGACCATACCTCTTTGGGACTCACTTCCTAGTTCAAACTGACCACAGACCTCTCAAATGGCTGATGCAAATGAAAGGTGAAAATCCTAAACTGTTGAGGTGGTCCATCTCCCTACAGGGAATGGACTTTATAGTGGAACACAGACCTGGGACTGCCCATGCCAATGCAGATGGCCTTTCCAGGTTCTTCCACTTAGAAAATGAAGACTCTCTTGGGAAAGGTTAGTCTCATCCTCTTTCGTTTGGGGGGGGGGGGTTGTGTAAGGAAATGCCTCCTTGGCATGGTTGCCCCCTGACTTTTTGCCTTTGCTGATGCTATGTTTACAATTGAAAGTGTGCTGAGGCCTGCTAACCAGGCCCCAGCACCAGTGTTCTTTCCCTAACCTGTACTTTTGTATCCACAATTGGCAGACCCTGGCATCCAGATAAGTCCCTTGTAACTGGTACTTCTAGTACCAAGGGCCCTGATGCCAAGGAAGGTCTCTAAGGGCTGCAGCATGTCTTATGCCACCCTGGAGACCTCTCACTCAGCACAGACACACTGCTTGCCAGCTTGTGTGTGCTAGTGAGGACAAAACGAGTAAGTCGACATGGCACTCCCCTCAGGGTGCCATGCCATCCTCTCACTGCCTATGCAGTATAGGTAAGACACCCCTCTAGCAGGCCTTACAGCCCTAAGGCAGGGTGCACTATACCATAGGTGAGGGTACCAGTGCATGAGCATGGTACCCCTACAGTGTCTAAACAAAACCTTAGACATTGTAAGTGCAGGGTAGCCATAAGAGTATATGGTCTGGGAGTTTGTCAAACACGAACTCCACAGCACCATAATGGCTACACTGAAAACTGGGAAGTTTGGTATCAAACTTCTCAGCACAATAAATGCACACTGATGCCAGTGTACATTTTATTGTAAAATACACCCCAGAGGGCACCTTAGAGGTGCCCCCTGAAACTTAACCGACTATCTGTGTAGGCTGACTAGTTTTAGCAGCCTGCCACAAACCGAGACATGTTGCTGGCCCCATGGGGAGAGTGCCTTTGTCACTCTGAGGCCAGTAACAAAGCCTGCACTGGGTGGAGATGCTAACACCTCCCCCAGGCAGGAATTGTCACACCTGGCGGTGAGCCTCAAAGGCTCACCTCCTTTGTGCCAACCCAGCAGGACACTCCAGCTAGTGGAGTTGCCCGCCCCCTCCGGCCAGGCCCCACTTTTGGCGGCAAGGCCGGAGAAAATAATGAGAAAAACAAGGAGGAGTCACTGGCCAGTCAGGACAGCCCCTAAGGTGTCCTGAGCTGAGGTGACTCTGACTTTTAGAAATCCTCCATCTTGCAGATGGAGGATTCCCCCAATAGGGTTAGGATTGTGACCCCCTCCCCTTGGGAGGAGGCACAAAGAGGGTGTACCCACCCTCAGGGCTAGTAGCCATTGGCTACTAACCCCCCAGACCTAAACACGCCCTTAAATTTAGTATTTAAGGGCTACCCTGAACCCTAGAAAATTAGATTCCCGCAACTACAAGAAGAAGGACTGCCTAGCTGAAAACCCCTGCAGAGGAAGATCAGAAGACGACAACTGCCTTGGCTCCAGAAACTCACCGGCCTGTCTCCTGCCTTCCAAAGATCCTGCTCCAGCGACGCCTTCCAAAGGGACCAGCGACCTCGACATCCTCTGAGGACTGCCCCTGCTTCGAAAAGACAAGAAACTCCCGAGGACAGCGGACCTGCTCCAAGAAAAGCTGCAACTTTGTTTCCAGCAGCTTTAAAGAACCCTGCAAGCTCCCCGCAAGAAGCGTGAGACTTGCAACACTGCACCTGGCGACCCCAACTCGGCTGGTGGCGATCCAACACCTCAGGAGGGACCCCAGGACTACTCTGATACTGTGAGTACCAAAACCTGTCCCCCCTGAGCCCCCACAGCGCCGCCTGCAGAGGGAATCCCGAGGCTTCCCCTGACCGCGACTCTTTGAACCTAAAGTCCCGACGCCTGGGAGAGACCCTGCACCCGCAGCCCCCAGGACCTGAAGGACCGGACTTTCACTGGAGAAGTGACCCCCAGGAGTCCCTCTCCCTTGCCCAAGTGGAGGTTTCCCCGAGGAATCCCCCCCTTGCCTGCCTGCAGCGCTGAAGAGATCCCGAGATCTCTCATAGACTAACATTGCGAACCCGACGCTTGTTTCTACACTGCAGCCGGCCGCCCCCGCGCCGCTGAGGGTGAAATTTCTGTGTGGACTTGTGTCCCCCCCGGTGCCCTACAAAACCCCTCTGGTCTGCCCTCCGAAGACGCGGGTACTTACCTGCAAGCAGACCGGAACCGGGGCACCCCCTTCTCTCCATTCTAGCCTATGCGTTTTGGGCACCACTTTGAACTCTGCACCTGACCGGCCCTGAGCTGCTGGTGTGGTGACTTTGGGGTTGCTCTGAACCCCCAACGGTGGGCTACCTTGGACCAAGAACTAAGCCCTGTAAGTGTCTTACTTACCTGGTTAACCTAACAAATACTTACCTCCCCTAGGAACTGTGAAAATTGCACTAGTGTCCACTTTTAAAACAGCTATTTGTGAATAACTTGAAAAGTATACATGCAATTTTGATGATTTGAAGTTCCTAAAGTACTTACCTGCAATACCTTTCGAATGAGATATTACATGTAAAATTTGAACCTGTGGTTCTTAAAATAAACTAAGAAAAGATATTTTTCTGTACAAAAACCTATTGGCTGGATTTGTCTCTGAGTGTGTGTACCTCATTTATTGTCTATGTGTATGTACAACAAATGCTTAACACTACTCCTTGGATAAGCCTACTGCTCGACCACACTACCACAAAATAGAGCATTAGTATTATCTCTTTTTGCCACTATCTTACCTCTAAGGGGAACCCTTGGACTCTGTGCATGCTATTCCTTACTTTGAAATAGCACATACAGAGCCAACTTCCTACACTAGGTTTTCAGTCACCAAAGTGAAACTGGCACCTGTGTCCCTGTAGGCCAAGGCCTCAACACCATTTATTGAAACTGTCTGCCTGTACTTATCCATTGTAAGGGGACAAGCAGCCAGTGTGGCAAGGCCAATGCCACTAGGTGTGACAGAAACTGTCTTGGGACTGATGACATCAGTTTCCACTATGGACCCATAAGTGAACCCAACTACACCCTTTGCTTGACTGTTGCCAGCAGTCCCACCACTAGTACCACTACTGCTAGGGGCACTAGAGCTTGATGTATTAGTGGTGGTAGGCTCAGGGGGTTTACCTGGACAGGACTTATCCCCTGGCCTATGGCCTCTGTTTTTACACACAAAGCACCAAGGCTTTTTAATGTGTGCAGGTTGGGAAGAAGAGGAAGAATTTGTTTTATCCCCACCCTCTGAAGAGTGTTTAAGATTTGAAGTGGGATCTTTGGTTTTACCCTTATCCCCATGCTTATCTTGAGATTTTTCACCATCTTTCTTCTTATTGCCATCTTTGTCACCCCCTGTATGAACTTTTCTGTTCACCCTTGTTCTGACCCATTTGTCTGCCTTCTTTCCCAATTATTGGGGAGAGGTCAGATCAGAGTCTACCAGGTACTGGTGCAACAAATCAGACACACAATTATTAAGTATATGCTCTCTCAGGATTGTGTTATACAGGCTTTCATAATCAGTAACTTTACTGCCATGTAACCACCCCTCCAAGGCCTTCACTGAATGGTCAATGAAATCAACCCAGTCTTGTGAAGACTCCTTTTTGGTCTCTCTGAACTTTATCCTGTATTGTTCAGTGGTTAAGCCATAACCATCCAGGAGTGCATTCTTAAGAACTTGGAAATTATTGGCATCATTTTCTTTCACTGTAAGGAGCCTATCCCTACCTTTTCCACTAAATGATAGCCATAGGATAGCAGCCCACTGCTTTTGAGGGACATCCTGTACAGCACAGGCCCTCTCAAGTGCAGCAAACCACTTGTTAATGTCATCCCCCTCCTTATAAGGGGGAACTATCTTGTGCAGATTCCTGGAATCATGCTCTTTTGCAGGATGACTATGGGGAATACTGCTGCTGCCACCATGGGTTTCTAAACCCAACTTCTGTCTTTCCCTCTCTATTTCTAAAGACTGTCTATCCAAATCCAGCTGTTGCTTCTTGAGCTTTAGTCTGGTTTGTTCCACTCTCAATCTATTGAGCTCCCTTTCTAACAATCTGTCATCAGGGTGGGTGGGAGGGACATTTCTAGATACAGAGGTATGATGGGAATGAACAGAAGGAGACCTGTCCCTTACAGAGGGCACCCTAACAGCTTGGCTACCAGCATTATGTGAGATCACATCATCAGTATGGTGTGATTCAACCTCTGTACCAACTATGCTAGACTGTCTAGTAATGGGCAGGCTGAGAAGTTTCTTTCCTGAACCTTTTCCTGGGGGAGTCCCTGGATCAGATTGAGAACCATTAGCTACTTTTTCTACAGATTGGGCACTTATGGCCTTATCCTGTACTCTAAGCATATTAATTAACAGTTCTAAGGAAGGATTCTTCCCTACACTCAAACCTCTCTCTATGCAGAGACTCCTTGCTCCTTTCCAGCTAAGGTGATCATATGCAAGTTTGGACAGTTCAACATTTTTGCCTGTGCCAGACATTTTTTAGAGAGAGTTAAAGTGATAGAAAAAGAGAAAAAAGTTTTCAGAACTTTTTGGAAAGACAGAAAAAACTTTTTAAACTTTTAAGAACTTTTTGAAAGTTTAGAAGTACTTTTCAGCACTTAGAAAAGAGTGAAAAGAGGAAATGCAAAACTTTTTGGCTATGTGTATATACACTGACCTTGTTTTGTATATTTTTCTCTTATGAAAAGTACAATGACAAGAGTGGTAAGTAGTCTCAAGCACTTATCCCACCACTGCACAACCAATGTAGGAGGCTGGACTGGCTTGTAGTGAGTACCAAGGGGTACTTGCACCTTGCACCAGGCCCAGTTATCCCTTATTAGTGTATAGGGTGTCTAGCAGCTTAGGCTGATAGATAATGGTAGCTTAGCAGAGCAGCTTAGGCTGAACTAGGAGACTTGTGAAGCTACTACAGTACCACTTAGTGTCATATGCACAATATCATAAGAAAACACAATACACAGTTATACTAAAAATAAAGGTACTTTATTTTTATGACAATATGCCAAAGTATCTTAGAGTGTACCCTCAGTGAGAGGATAGGAAATATACACAAGATATATATACACAATAGCAAAAATATGCAGTATAGTCTTAGAAAACAGTGCAAACAATGTATAGTTACAATAGGATGCAATGGGGAAACATAGGGATAGGGGCAACACAAACCATATACTCCAGAAGTGGAATGCGAACCACGAATGGACCCCAAACCTATGTGACCTTGTAGAGGGTCGCTGGGACTATTAGAAAATAGTGAGAGTTAGAAAAATAACCCTCCCCAAGACCCTGAAAAGTGAGTGCAAAGTGCACTAAAGTTCCCCTAAGGACAAAATAGTTGTGTTAGAGGGAGAATGCAAGGAAAACACAAATCAGCAATGCAACAACGATGGATTCCTGACTGAGGGTACCTGTGGAACAAGGGGACCAAGTCCAAAAGTCACAAGCAGCTCGGAGATGGGCAGATGCCCAAGAAATGCCAGCGGTTGGTGCAAAGAAGCTCTTACTAGGCTGAAGAACTGTGAATACTGCAGGAACGACAAGGGCTAGAGACTTCCCCTTTGGAGGATGGATCCCCCACGCCTTGGAGAGTCGTGCAGAAGTGTTTTCCCGCCGGATGGACGCCAACAAGCCTTGCTACACGCAAATCGTGCGTTTGGCGTTTTTGGACGCTGCTGGGGCCCAGGAGGGACCAGGAGGTCGCAAATTGGACCTGCAGAGAGAGGGGACGTCGAGCAAGACAAAGAGCCCTCACTGAAGCAGGTAGCACCCGGAGAAGTGCCAGAAACAGGCACTACGAGGATGCGTGAAACGGTGCTCGCCGAAGTTGCACAAAGGAGTCCCACGTCGCCGGAGACCAACTTAGAAAGTCGTGCAATGCAGGTTAGAGTGCCGTGGACCCAGGCTTGGCTGTGCACGAAGGATTTCCGCCGGAAGTGCACAGGGGCCGGAGAAGCTTGCAAAGTCGCGGTTCCCAGCAATGCAGCCCAGCGAGGTGAGGCAAGGACTTACCTCCACCAAACTTGGGCTGAAGAGTCACTGGACTGTGGGGGTCACTTGGACGGTGTCGCTGGATTCGAGGGACCTCGCTCGTCGTGCTGAGAGGAGACCCAAGGGACCGGTAATGCAGCTTTTTGGTGCCTGCGGTTGCAGGGGGAAGATTCCGTCGACCCACTGGAGATTTCTTCGGAGCTTCTGGTGCAGAGAGGAGGCAGACTACCCCCACAGCATGCACAAGCAGGAAAACAGTCGAGAAGGCGGCAGGATCAGCGTTACAGAGTTGTAGTAGTCGTCTTTGCTACTATGTTGCAGGTTTGCAGGCTTCCAGCGCGGTCAGCGGTCGATTCCTTATCAGAAGGTGAAGAGGGAGATGCAGAGGAACTCGGCTGAGCTCATGCATTCGTTATCTAAAGTTTCCCCAGAGACAGAGACCCTAAATAGCCAGAAAAGAGGGTTTGGCTACCTAGGAGAGAGGAAAGGCTACTAACACCTGAAGGAGCCTATCAGCAGGAGTCTCTGACGTCACCTGGTGGCACTGGCCACTCAGAGCAGTCCAGTATCCAGCAGCACCTCTGTTTCCAAGATGGCAGAGGTCTGGAGCACACTGGAGGAGCTCTGGACACCTTCCAGGGGAGGTGCAGGTCAGGGGAGTGGTCACTCCCCTTTCCTTTGTCCAGTTTCGCACCAGAGCAGGGGCTAAGGGGTCCCTGAACCGGTGTAGACTGGCTTATGCAGAATTGGGCACATCTGTGCCCAACAAAGCATTTCCAGAGGCTGGGGGAGGCTACTCCTCCCCTGCCTTCACACCATTTTCCAAAGGGAGAGGGTGTCACACCCTCTCTCAGAGGAAGTTCTTTGTTCTGCCATCCTGGGCCAGGCCTGGCTGGACCCCAGGAGGGCAGCTGCCTGTCTGAGGGGTTGGCAGCAGCAGCAGCTGCAGTGAAACCCCAGGAAGGGCAGTTTGGCAGTACCAGGGTCTGTGCTACAGACCACTGGGATCATGGGATTGTGCCAACTATGCCAGGATGGTATAGAGGGGGCAATTCCATGATCATAGACATGTTACATGGCCATATTCGGAGTTACCATGGTGAAGCTACATATAGGTAGTGACCTATATGTAGTGCACGCGTGTAATGGTGTCCCCGCACTCACAAAGTTCAGGGAATTGGCTCTGAACAATGTGGGGGACCTTGGCTAGTGCCAGGGTGCCCTCACACTAAGTAACTTTGCACCTAACCTTTACCAGGTAAAGGTTAGACATATAGGTGACTTATAAGTTACTTAAGTGCAGTGTAAAATGGCTGTGAAATAACGTGGACGTTATTTCACTCAGGCTGCAGTGGCAGGCCTGTGTAAGAATTGTCAGAGCTCCCTATGGGTGGCAAAAGAAATGCTGCAGCCCATAGGGATCTCCTGGAACCCCAATACCCTGGGTACCTCAGTACCATATACTAGGGAATTATAAGGGTGTTCCAGTAAGCCAATGTAAATTGGTAAAATTGGTCACTAGCCTGTTAGTGACAATTTGAAAGTAATGAGAGAGCATAACCACTGAGGTTCTGGTTAGCAGAGCCTCAGTGAGACAGTTAGGCACCACACAGGGAACATATACATGCACACCTATGAGCACTGGGGCCCTGTGTGACAGGGTCCCAGTGACACATACATATAGGCCACAAACCTATGAGCACTGGGGTCCTGACTAGCAGGATCCCAGTGACACATAACAAACATACTGAAAACATAGTGTTTTCACTATGAGCACTGAGGCCTGGCTATCAGGATCCCAGTGAGACAGTGAAAACAGTGACAAACACCCTGACATACACTCACAAACAGGCCAAAAGTGGGGGTAACAAGGCTAGAAAGAGGCTACCTTCTCACACTTTATTATCTGCTACTCTTAACAAATGATTTACTGCATCCACCTCTACACTGTAACACAACATCCTCTTCCTCATCAGTTTTTCCAACTCTCTTCACAACAACCCCAGCAGAGCTTCTGCCAATAATGAAGGCTAACCTCTGCTGCCATAAAATGGCTAATCCCCATCCTTTCCTCCAGTCTTATGTAGCCCCAAAATGCTTGTCAACAACTCTCTTGTCTCTGCAAACTAAACCCAATACCCAACACCAGTGATTGTCATAACCCTTCTCTTAAATTCAGCAGCTGATTCACATTCCCAAATGAATGCCTTTCTCCTAACTGTCCTACCTTTCCAATGTCCTTTGACGGTTTTAAGTCAACTAACCTCCTATCCATCAACATATAACCTACTCGGCCCACACCACCATCACCTATGCATCATCTTAGTATAGCTATCCGAGGTATTGTATAGAGGCTGATCACCTCACTATGTAAACAAACCTCACCTGCCTTGACATCACTGGCATAACACTAACAGTTTTCTCACCTGGCCTCTCAAGCCGCTTATTCTCTGCCACCAGCGTATTCCCCTACCTGTTCTGGTGCCCATGTTACCATGCGGAGTCCCATTTTCTTCACTCTGCGCACCACATCCATGAGCAGCATCATCTCTTTCTTTACCTTCCATCCCCTTTACAAAATGACAAACATCTCTACCTCCTTCCCAACTTTCTCTTCCCACCTTCAGACCTCTATACCCTGCTGCCTGACCGCTAACTTACACATTGTTAAATTATTATGAAATGGAGATAATTTCTTTCTCGTTATTTTGCTCCAACAAACCTATCTCCCCTTATATTTGTATCTAAATAATCCACTGTCATTGCAACATGCAAGTCAATAAACATGTGTAAAGGTGACATGTTTTAGGGCTGTCTCCGCAGGTGTATTGTACTGGTGGTACGTGTTATTTGACCCTCCATCCTACCCAGGCAGTGTTGTATCGCTCCTCAAACACTATCGCAAAATCTGCTTTACACCACCCAACTCTGCTCGGATAACTGGCTTATTCCTTCATTACTGAAACACGCTCTATAATAAAGTCCCAAAGAAATTATCTCGAAAGAGTTCAGAAACATGCGCGTTGTCTCCCGTTTGTCTTGAAACATTACAACCACATCACAGCTTCACTGAAATCTCGCTACTGTCTTCTACTATAGGAAAGAGTGATTTTCAAATCCCTCTAATCGGCCAAGCCGTACATGGCAGAGTGCCTAACTATCTGGCTTTTCTATTCATCTCCTAGCTTCCTACCAAATGCATACGTTCTACCAGTCATGACTTACTTTCCATCTCGCTAACTCACAACAAGAAATTCGGAGGCTGGGCCCTCCATGTACAAGGCTATATATGTGTAACTTTCTACCACCGTCTTTAAGACTGGAAGCAAATAAAACTCAGGACACTTCTGTCTCTTCTCCAAGCTCCCATCGCCTTTTTGCCATGTATATGGTCCAAAAATGTTTTGCGGCTGCTTCAATGTGCCTTATCTTACTTGGCAAACACTTCAATTAAAATACATTGCTTTGTAGGCTATCCCGATTGGTTTTCTACAACCTGTGGATTCCTGTGCACTTTTCCTATGTGTTGGCCGACTTCCGGTCTAAGAGCTGGGAACATGGGTGATAAAAATACAGTTCTAAAAAAGGAAGTTGCCTTGACAGTATTCTATAATGTAGGTTTATTCTTGATGACAGTGCCATAGTTCGTATTCTTTTGATGTACATTTTTTTGTTGCTGAATACAATAAATAAACTTAAATTGAAATACATTTTACTTAGCGACACTGAGAATTCTCACATGTAACTTGACAGCAACTCAGTAAACAGAGGGATGTTGGGAGCGTGGCTAATTAGTCATTTGATCCGGTAAGGTCAAGAGGTCCTTTAGATAGCTGATGAAAATCGGTGGTCTTTAGCATGTGCTTAAGGATGTTCAAATATCTGGCATGGTGTTTCTGGGCTACGATACAGTCTCTAAGCCAAGGAGATGCCGCCTTCATTCAAAGTCCTTATCCAATTCACAGGGCTTAGATGTCTGCTTGGGTGTTCTATACTTTGCCCACGGGTGTGGGGTCTCCTCAGCAGGCATTGTCTTCAACCACCGGAAGTAATACGCCCGGAAACCATCAATCTTCTCCAGGTAGGGGTTTTTCTCCTTGTACTATAACACAAAATGTGAAATTCAATGTAAATATAATACTGATTCACATATACACTAAAACCCAAAAACACTTTAAAATCTATGCAAGCCCAAATACACTGCTTTCAAGATGAGCATAGCCAAAGTTGCAAAATGACGCGCCACTTAGGTGCATACCAATATAATACAAACACAACCGGTTTTCTGCTCTCCAAAAAAATGCCTAATGATAGGTCCATAATATGAGTTCAAAAGTAGCAGTTTACGTATAGGAGAATCGTGTATGGAAATTCAGGTACACCCTCTGAGGAGCATCTGAATTTCACGATGCCACTAACTGTGGATATAAAGAGCTTACTTTTTCTTGTTGGACTACAAGTATAAATCTTCTGGCATTTCAGCATCCCCGATTGGCCCATACATTCTGTAAGCAATGCAAACTTCAGCATTTTGACATCTGGATTGGCAGATATCCTTAGAAGTGAAAATCACTGGTTCAAATTTCTGCCCTGCAATAATGATATTTTGGTGAATCAATAGAAGTATTGATGATTATTTAGGAAATGGTAGGCGCCGTAAACTGTAAAGCATAAATGTATCTATCCAACGTGATTGGTGGGAAATGAAGATGAAAAATGGGTTTAGCTGGTAGAACAAGATAAGCTATAATGACCACAAAGGAAGGAAAAAAACTTACACGCCACATCTTTCAGTGTCACTTCCATAATGTAAATGGAAAACTCACATGTTCTTACTGTGCCTCCCTCCTCCCTGAAGCTGTTAAAGGGCAAAATGCACATATAAGAGTGGGGCTCTGCCATGACTACTATAGGAGTTCAGCCTTTAGGACAACAATAAACAGTATAGCTACAAACCCCCAAGCTATTCCTGCTGTGTTGAACAACCTTCATCAGAGCTGAATGGTTAATAAGTGATGAAGGCATCAGAGGTCAGTAATCCCACCCCATACACTGGCATAATGAACAGCAAAATACATGGAACACAGTCACTGCCTTGAGCAGGGGGGCAGAAAATGGCCTGCACATGGCTGAAAGACAGGATCGGACTGGGATATACGAGAGGCTTCAGCACCAAATAAAATGGTCCCCATTTAGTGACTGGTATTACAAAAGTGGCCAGCGTTTTTAAATGAAGGCAACTTTGAATGTTTTTAACACATGCTATCTGAACAGTCTGTGATGGATGTGAATGCACACATTTGTTCTTGCTACAGGCATTTTTTTTGTGGTGATATATTAGAAAAATGCATCAGTGAAATTTACTGTGCTTTTTCTGTAGCAAACAGATAAAAATATCAGCACACCTTTTCTTCTACCCCTCAAAGTGTTATCAGTGCAAGGGGCCAGCTGCATATACTGCAGTCTGTGTCCCTAGAACACAGTAAGGTAAGATAGAGAGTGTGCACGGCCTAAGGCTGCCCAGCACTAGACCACAGCACTGCAAGTATTGCACTATTACCAGTCATACAACTGCTACATTAGAGCCCCACTGCTGTTTCGCCAGTCTGCCTTCCATGTGTGTGGCCACAAAACTGTCCCACTACAGCGCAAAACTGGCTGACACACAGCCACAAAATAGACCTACACTATCCTGTCTGGCCTTCCCTTCTGGCACGGGCAGATTACTATTGATGCCAGTCCAAACCCACCTCAAGGGGTTTATTTTTTTAATGGCATCGTTAACGTTTGGCAGTTTACTTGTTTTTAGTGTTTTTGCAAAGAAGAAGAATGTTTTGAAACTTAGCAGAATTTAGAAAGGAAAAGGTTGGCGTTTCTTGGGAAAGTTAAAGGAAAGTCAGTTTACGGAAGTACAGGGCACATGTCCATTCAGTAAAATCCACAATGCAACTGAGGAAGATACTTTAGATTTTCACTTGAAGGAAAGAGTAAGTATACTCTCTAGTCAACACTTCGATCCTGGCTGCACTGATGGACTTAGCTGTTCACAATGCCTTCATAACCCTGATAAATAAGTAAATACATTGTACTGGGAAAGACTCTACAGTTAAGCTCGTTGTGGTACTTACCCGATCAAAGTTAGGTGGATATTGTGCAGCAAACTCCAGCTGGCGAATGACCACCTCATTTGGAGGAACACTGTTCATTCTCATGTCTCGGATGATCGCAATGAGGTATACGTAGTCAAGTTTCTTAACAGCTGCATTGATAAGAGCGCTGTAGATGTGGCTGTTTGGTGTAATCCCAGATGTCTGGTAATACATAAACAAATTGCAGAATGATACCTAGCTAAAAGATTCAGCGAAACTGTCAAACAAGCCAAAATTGAATTATACAACCCACCATACGTGCATATTTTAAAGATATTTAATTTAAAGGGTCCGGAGATTTAATTTAAAAGGACCATCTAGGGAATGATGTCACAATATATCTCAAAACCCAAGCAGATGTCATCAACATAAGAAGCATAATGGACTGCTTATGGTTGGTGATTGTCAGTGGAGCAGGACTTCAGGCCAGATTACGACCTTGGCGGAGGGGATTACTCTGGCACAAATGTGACAGATATACCACCCGCCGTATTACAAGTTTGATTATATCCTATGGGACTTTTAATATGGCAGACAGAATATCAGTCACGTTTGTGACTCCGTCGTAATCAGGCCCTTAGTAATGAAAAATTCTTTCTCTTTACTAGCTGACCCATGTAATGTGTAGCTTTTAGACAGCTCACGGGGTAATAGTAAATACCTAACCCAACCATACGCAACATTTCATAACATAAATTTCATAGAAATGCATTTAAAACCATAACGACCTCAGTACAAAATTGATTTTATGTAGTGGTGTCAGAGTTGTACATTTAGAAGAAAAGTACAGAGATATTGAATTTGTTCACACATGGAATAGTGCATTTATTGCCTTATCAATGGAATTAGTCCACGGTTACCCACAATCGTTAGTAATAATGATTATTGTTGCACAACAACTTTGATCAGTGTGAAAGACAACATTTCAACTTATTTCCCATCTCCATCAGTTTTTTTTTACCTGAAAGGCATGCCACATTCGAACAAATCTTGGTGCATCTGGCCAACTTTGTAGTCAGAACTTGAGAAGGAATAAAGTACTGTCTAAATTTGAAGTTGTAATGTTCAAGCATATCACATCCTAATACTATATATTTCCCTCCTTATGTGCAAATGTTTATTTAACATCTTGAGGAGTCCAGGCAATATAGGTCAATTAAGTCCTATTTGAATGCTGTTTTCATATTCATACTTTTATGGCTTAAAGTTACTTTGATATTCTAACCCTCTGCCAGCTTATCTCTCTTCCTTTGCATCAGGGCTGCTGATACAACTGTGCTTAAATTGAAGCTGAACACTACCCCTCAAACATCTCCCCATCACAGACTACTCATTTACATTGTGAGTCCTTGCCCTGATCTATACACTGGGTGTAATTCACTGGCTCCTTACTAATAAGGATTCCCCTTGTAGAAGTCACCACAACACCTGTGTTCTCGATGCATAGGATCCCTGCTACCAGACCTTCTCATGGAAAAGGGGCCTGTGTGTGATCCAGCAACTGCTGTGAAATGGTTTCCACTTTAGACTTATAAGGATGTATTATCTTGAGAACTACCTTAAGCTTCTAACATAGCTTAAGACTCTTGGAGTTATCTTTAAACTTACATTCTTTACACAGGTTCCATATGTGAAGACATTTTGTAGAAGGAGCTTTCACTTCAGGAGGGAAACAAGGCACATTGGCAATCTCACCTTCATATCCGTGAGCAGTTGCATTCCATCTTTCATACTGCGACATGCTATAGCCAAATTACAAAATGTTTGCAGGTTCGGTGCTATTCCTCTGCTCACCAAAATTGGCATCAGTGCCTAAAGAAACATAGTTACAGTGAAAGTATGTTCTTGCAGTCGCCACCTCCCAATACTAATTATTACATTTAGATAATATTACATTTTATTTACACCTCTCATCTGAATGTTTCTAAATGAGACACAGAGAGAGATTGTTTTGTGCCACATCAGATAAACATGCATATAAAAGACATTGTAAAAGTAGCTTTTCCCACAATTCTATAATTCATGGTAAAATATTACGTTTGAAGTAATATTACAATTAATATTCAAACGTTTGAAGGATTGTTGCCAATAGGTGGCTTGTCTGAATCGATGAAAGTCACAAGGAGACTTCAATTAGTAGGCTCTATTTACTGCCCAATAACAGGTCCCGACAAATTTGTTTATTTATGTATATCACCCATATCTGCTTGAAATAGAAGCTTCACACACAAATATACTAAACAAACAATACATATAACACAACATGTAACAATATAAACTACATAGTTATCATGGCTCAGGGCGTAATGCTGCTCACTTAATACATAAATGAATGACTTTGTAGATCACAACCAGGAATAGTATGCAACATTAGGATGAACTAATAATCTTAACACAATCTATTTTCTCGAGCGTTTATTTTACTGAATTACACATCCAGTTCTAGGGGAAATATGTCTACAGAGTTAGTTCAAAGTGTACTTGACTTGTTGGACTGTGAGTCAATGTAGAACCTGCGGAAAGTTACCAGTGCAGTTCAAACAGGTTGCTCTATTAAGACATGGCCATGGCCTGTTAGAAATGCCACATGTATTCAAAAGTGTGTTATCCCACCATAATTCTGGACAATACATTTTGTGATATATATGTGTGTTTTTTATTTAGACAGCACATACTAATATTGGTGAGGGCCCAAACAGTGTTTAACGTTTTGGCAACATATTTTAACACACATTTTCTCATCCTTAATTGTTGGGCCATTAGGGGCTCCATACCTACAGTGTGACTGAATGTCCATTAATGCTAGACATATAATTGTGATAATACTCCAGCCATAAAATGGTGCTCTGCTTTCACAAATCCAAGCCATCACAGACACAAATCACCTGTGACTTGAAAACAATCATCCAAAGACTGTTCTATCATATAACCTCAATTACTTTAGGGTTAAAATGTCAGCATTGTAACTAGTTACCTGGACTACTAAAAATACATATACACATTTTTGTGCACTGTGGCTTACCAGCTCCCTTACTGTATATTTTAAAGATCACTTGATGAAAATAGTAGACAAATATGGCCTTTAGATAGTCAGATAAAGGGAGATCTTAAATGGCTGCACAATTACAATTGATGTATTGAAATCATGTTTCTAATTATGACTAATCCACATGCAAGACAAAAAAAAAAAGTTAACAAAAAATTAAGCCCATTCATCAGATCAGTTTAGTGCAGGCTATCCATACATTCATAAACTGGACAAATGGAAAAACCACTATTCATTGCTTTTTATTGCTTGCATAGAAGATGCAAATATTTACAGACAAGCCATTTGGCAAATACGCCAGATCTTAACTTGGCTCAGCCCCCAGGGTTACAGGTGCAGATGTCAATGGTTAAACTGATGACATATCCTGTTATTTTTACATGGCTGATAAACTGACCACCTTACACGAGAGAATAATATTTGGATGTACAACATATAATAAGTGCTTTGTTTTAAAATGCTAACTTGGATCTAAATGAATTGGTACAAAATACAAAAAAGAAAAAAAATCACTAACAAATGGTGTGTGGGGAAGGAAACACAGTGACCTTATGGGTAATGTTAATAAAAGTATCATTATTATTATTAATCATGTGCTTTTATATTGTGCTTTATGTTTTGCATTTAAAAGCAATATGAATAACATAGCTGTCTGTTACCCAATTCGTAAGGATCAATCTACCATCCTCAGGGGTACAAAAGACTGAGTCGACCTGGGATTCTAACTCAAGGCATGCAATACACTACCGATGGCTGCAAGGGATGTTAATTCACTGAGTCATCTTGCCACCGTTGTAGATGATCCGCTCAAAGGTGCAGAAAGGCTAAACCATATGCATGCTCTAGAACACGGGGCAAAGAGAATATCAGGTTTGTGACACTTCAGAAATCTACCTGTCCAGTAAAAAACAGGCACTTGTCTCATTTGGGCTACACAGTGAGGTGACAAAGTAAAGCAGTGTTTTCATATCAGAGCTCTGATGAAAGCCTCTGTTTATGTCGGGGTTCATATTATACCAGGTTCTAGCACGGCTGTGATTTTGCTATTTTTCCAAAAATGTACTTGCTGAGGAAATAGGAGAACAGTGGCAGTTCCTCGACCAGAATGCCCTGTGAGTTTGTGCACACTCACAAACTTACATATTTAAGGGGATTCACCAACTTCTCTCCAATTGCTTCCTAAATGGGAATGGTCAGAAATTTGTTCTTTTTTTACTTATTTAGGGCAGGAGTAAATTTTTCTTGACATTGGGAAAGTCCACCCCATTAAAAAAAAAAAAAAAAAAACAAGGTGGTAATTGGTAAGGAGTTTCTCCATGGAAGGAAATTCTTTCCTCCTGGAGAAAAAACGCACAAACCAAAAATGTTTTAACAAATATATTTATCATCACTCATCAGAGTTTTGATGGGCAAATATCTGCGTTCATGTCTACTCATACAAAAATGGAATTCATAAACATCTGTTGGAAAATCTGAACCTGTGCGAGGTCATAGACCTGCAGGTTTTCATTAAGAGTGGGGTCTCTGGTTTATTTTAGTTTTGCATTTAATTTATTTACACTGATTCTTCATTGTTAATCCTTTTTGTTTTAAATGTTGGCGTGCATCAGACATTTTTTATTAAATGATGCCCTAAAGAAATGGTATTTAAAGTTGTCCCTAAAATTGCACAATAGTGTTGCACATCTTCCTTATAAGTTGCAATGATTTTAAAAGATAATTCATCAATCGTGTGCTCTTTCCTCTATGCATATAATTATGGAGCATTCCGGACGTGTTATCACGAGACACACATTGTTACATTTTGCAAACGTGTACACGCTTTATACCATTGTCATTCAGGCAAGCTGAGCTTAAAGGTTAGTGTATTTCCTCAGAGCGCTCACCTTAACAGAAAAGGCTTTAAAAATAGATACACATTTGAACAAATTACACACACCTCAGATACAAATCTTTCCCTGTTGGAAGACAACCCTCTTTCTAATAACCATGATGTGGTACTCTAAACTTGAAAACAAAAGGTTTGTTCGGCAAGGTGTGAGTCCACTTGCCAACACACAAAATAAAATCTGAAGATGTGTTAACCCTGTCTGTCTATAAACAACGCGCTGCAGGCATCTGGCGACATGAATAGCACACCCCTAGGGTTATTAGGATGTCTATTTTTAAAGAGTAAACAATAGGTCATACGAATAGAACAGCCACGAAACACTCCGGGAATTTTTGCTTACTTATTAGAGGATTTTGTTTACCTATATTTTTGGGTTTTCAATTAGGACGTTTGTAAAGAATTGGTGGCTCAGGAAGTGAATATCACTACAGTCTTACCTTTGCTCCATCCAGGTCTCCCAGTTTACTCCTCTTCCTTACCAACGTATTAAAAAATGTAACATCAGCTCTAACTTTATACTTGTCCATGAGAGTAATCAAAACGGATTCATTCTGGCTTTGAAGATCCAGCACTTCCGCCAGCAGGGTAAATGTTTTGATGTCAGGGATCACACTGTCCGATTCCATTTTTTTTAAGAAACCTTCCACGTTCCCAATCAGAGCCAGCCTGTCCGAAGAGGTAGTTATGCTGGTCAAGGAAACTACATTCCCACAGGACACATTTAGGTCCAGCAAATTTGGCAGGTTTTGGGCAGTCTGGGGTAAGCGACTGGGGCTGTCTCGATTCATCACACTGCTGTTCAAAGCCATCTTATCTCTTGCCATTTTGGAGTCTAGATTTCTACTGTCTAAAGAAAGAGAACTATGTTCACCAGCAGAAAGACAAAGGTCCACGTGCCTACTGTTTCCACTTGACGGATGCTCTGAAAATATCTGTTTTTCCAAATCCTCAACATCAAATTCTGTTATCATAGGTATCTTGTTACCTTCCTTAACTTTACGTCGTTTATCCTGCTGGGCATGTCTGCCAGCTTTTAGAGTCATTGGCACAGAGGCTTCACTTTGGACTTGCAATAAAATATTAGACAATGTATTTGGGTTTCCTATGCCACAATCCCTTGTTGCACGCAGAAGTAAGTTGTAAATGCTATGGTCAGGCTTCAGCCCCAGTCTCAGCATCTGTCTCCAGACCTGGTGGAATGAAAAATGAGAGAATGTCTCAATACTTTCTTTGGTCATCTGCAATTAAAACATGCTGTTTACATCTGTAGTTGTAATAATACTTCAACATATTAAGGTTACATAAAACTGCTGTGCTTCTAAAAAGTGCTTTTTGTGGCTTTTGTCCTGTTCAGCTGTATTCCGGTTTCATGAAAAATGGTCACATAAAATTAGACAAAAAGTGGTAATCATGTTTAATGCTCTATCTCCAGTTTGAACACTGTTTACCTAAGATTAACAAAGTGTAACAAATGAAGTCAAAAAGAGAAGAGTCTTAGCAGAGCAATGTTGGGACTTAAACACTAAATTCAACGTCAAAGACGATAAGAAGTAATCAACTTTAAAAATAATTTAAGTCGTATGTTAATCATAGACGAGAAATAACTCAACCACAAATAAGTCATCCCTGTTGTACACATTTACCGAAAGCATCTGAAGAGGACCCTCTGGGCAGAAGAGATTTACACACTACCCAAGTCGATTTGAAAACAGTACAAGGTTTGTGATGAAAGCTATGCCTTCCTCAGCTGTGGAAGACACATTATTTCAAATGCTCTTTCAGTCCGTAAAGCAAGGGATGAGTGAAATGCACCATAATTTACGGTCCTTGTAAACAACAAATTTAATTTATATTTCAATATCTGTCACTTCCTTTAATCTTGACATTAATATTTGAGCAGAGAAACTGAAACTGGCTCGATTTCTTTTAATGCAGGACTGTCAATACAATGCTAGTAAAGCCAAAAATCCCTCCAACTTGACAAATATTTCCAACATGCTCAATTTGACTCTCTGTATTGAACCTGATCACTAATCCACTCCGAAGACCAACATCATTCCTGCCCCCTCGAATACAACTTTCTGAGCCCACTTACACTGTACATTTTCACCCTACCTACCTACCTACCTACCTCTGCAGGTGTAGTAAACCCTGCTGACCCAATATACTAGCTACACAAATGCTCCTTCCCACCCTTTTCACTGCACCTTCCTCAAATCTTCCTTCGCTCGGACACAAGCTCAATCCAAAAGACCCTCCAACTTCTCTTATTTTCACCTCATCTATCAATTGCTCTTACAAAAAACACAACTTGGCAGCATTCTTGTAAGCCAAGACATTAAAATGATCAGGATATTCCTTGCGACCATCCCACTGCGCCCTTGTCCCTGTACCATCATTTATGTCCCCAATCCATACTCGCACCAAGTCCAACATCTCACAGAGCAAATATGATCCCATTCGCTTATCTACCAATGTCTCATGTACCTTCTTAACCCTCAGATATTGACAAAGTGTGAACGTTGATCTCTGGAGTGCTTTCTACATGGATAGTACACAGTTTCTTACACTTAGGATAATCGCCTGCAGGGATGGGAAACCAGAGCACCCTAGCAATGCACAAGTCAGTTTCTTTCTAACTTTGAAGCATTATAGATGGTCTCTGCTTTTAAGATCCCCGTCCTTTTCAGAACAAAAGGGGGGCGGGGGGGAGAAAGCAAGAAAGAAAGAAAGAAAGAAAGTCGCCAGATGGGTGGTTCCCTCTTCTTCTATATTCTTGAAAGATTAATAAAAATTAGTTTAACTTTTGTCTTATGCAACCCTTCATGCAGCATTGTTGTAATTTCTAACTACTATAAATATCAGGAACTATTATTATCTAATTTAATAGTACTCAATTTACTTTTAGTAACATGACGGGAGGTTGATTTTCCCTTTCTTGGATTAGAATTCATGAACTGCAGATCACCACAATCGTTCTAGTGTTTAATTGACTTGAATTGTACCACCAGAGTATGGGATTACCACAAGTGTAACATTAGTAGAAGTATAAAGACTAAAGACTATGTAGAATGGTCTAGACAAACATGCTCCAGAGCGAAAGCCTGACCACAAAAAGCATCCGACAGGGAGCCCATGATCATTACATAAAACATAAAAGAAAGGTGTGTGGAATAGCCTACCCAAGAGCCACCCACTGAATACTGAAACACAAACACTAGATTGCTAGAGAATCTGCTGGTGCTCACTGAATATACATGGATGTCGTTAGGTGGAGGAGGACACTTCACTAAGTAACACTCCAGGGCAGAGGATATTTGACTGCAGGCATGCTTCCAAGTTGAAATACTATCATATGCCCAATGAACATGGCCCACCATTAATGCCACCATCCCTCAGCACCTTGACTACACTTGAGAAGGAAATAGACAAGGATTTAAGCAAGGTGGTTCCTTTGTAATGTCCTGCTCTACAACCACTCATGTTTTTGTTCTTACTGACTATTCATATCTTGAGTACAGCTTTATGTTATTCTGTAGAATATTCTTGATCAATTAGATAACAAATAGGAACTCATGCTTCTAAGGTGGACAAATGATAATGCCCTCCGGTATTAACATGTCATGGAGCAATTGTTTCAACTTAATTTAACCTGGTGGCAAAGAAGACCACCTAACACCATCCTACCATCCCAAGCATACATGTTAATCCGAATCCTCCCAGAACCACTTACTATGCTTACCTTTCATTTCATATTTTGTCAGCCCTCTTGTAAAGCATAGGGATGGAGATGGCAGTAATGGGCATAAGCAAATGGCCGCTCCTCTCTGACCACCCATACTGCATTGGTAATCTTTGGACTATACCAATGAATTAAGGAGTGCATTCTAGGAGGATTTCCTTTCTTATATTTGAAAAAAGTAAGCAATCCTAATACACCCAATATTTCACAACATATGAACAAACACATGAGACAGACCATGATTCCTCCATGGTAGCAGCCCAATACCAGTAGGTCCCATAATCGGCACACAAGATGCCTGTAAGGAAAAAAACTCCTGCTTATCCCACATCTCAGCAATTACACAGACAAAATGTACCTGCAGCGTGTATGTAAAGCCAGCATCCTTGTCCTTTATGCAGCCCATCATGAGGAAACTGAAGGTCTCACCTGTAGGTCTGTGGCCGTTTTGTACAATTTCCTGCAAGTAAATAAGGACAGAATATTAGCAATACCCACGCCTCTCATGCTTACCAGGAGAGGTGTGGATTAGTGTTCACTCAGCAGTCACTGGAAAGAAAACATCAGTTCTAGGGGAGTTCTTTAACTCCAAGAATAACTCTAAACAAGGAGCAAATCCCTGTCAGGGAGAGACACTGAAGTATTCCAGCCCCAAACCTCTCTAAAAGCCTCAGTGTGAATGATGTGTTACATCTAAAAGCGGCTATAATTCCAGGCCTTCCGAAATGGCTGGACCATCATTTATTACTGCTTGATCTAGCTTTCCTCAAAGAATTCACATCCAGCTATACTTTGATCCAAGAACAAATTGCCATATCTATTGTGGAATAAGAGTTATTTCCTTAGCATAAGTGTAACTTCTGCAGCCATGTTTTCTTTCCCATGCTTACTATGCCAAAGGTAGTGTCTATCTATGAGGTTTATTGCCTCACTTTCACATCTCAGATCTTACGTTAAGAAATGAAGTTCAGCTTGCTGAGCCAAAAAGGTTTACATTTTTGGAATTACTGGAAGGCTGTCTGCTTTCTATTTCATCACTTCAGACCTGGACACCTGTGTACACAGTTTATTTGACAAAATCATGTGCTCTTAGGTCTCTATGTATAGAACTGAATTTTTTCCTTGCCTTTGCTTGTGGAGCTTGCACCAATATAGTTTGCGGGGGACCTACTGGTCCACCAAATCTGTGATTCAAAGATAATTATTTTTTCTATTATTAAAAAATATATATATGTTTCATACTTTCATTGGCATCTGGGCAGACCTTATTTAACACCCTGCACCAACAGATGCCCACCAACTGGAAGACATTGGGCGATTTGCATTAAATGACATCCATGCTAGTGGAAAAAGCAAAATGCTCACGTAATTTACTATGCAAATATGTTTCACACCAGTTTACCACACTTGTAAAATGTTTACAGACATGAAAGTTGTTGACACCATTTTGGAGCTGAAGTTGGCGGCCAGTAAAATGCAGGTATAGTAAGTTCAACTACATAACAAAGTAACGGGTGCTTCAAATGTATCTCCCATTCAGAATTAGTTAAAAGAACAAGAGGTTCTCTGAAAGCTCGGTCTGGAAAGTCCATTAACGGTACATCCATTGCTAAATATGTCAGAATATTCAAATATAATCCTGGTGGGTGTAGGTTAACATTTCTAAAATTATGTTGTTGAATATCTTCCTCAGAACCAAGGACAGCAGATGGACTGTCCTTCTAGGAGGATTTCTAGGCACTTGCTGTGTAACATAAGATTATCAAAGAGAGAGCAAAACTCCCAGATTGACTGAACTTCCAATTCAATGTGACAACATTGAACTTTTAAATTGTGTACTAAAGACACCATAGTTGAAATGAGTTCAGAGAAAGGCAGTATGACGGTTCAGAAAGCAAGGACTCAGTCCTTCATCTCCCTCAACCAAACCCTATCAAGCTACCATACATTTAGCAGACTGTCATTAACTTAACAAAACTGTCACAGCAGAGGATATCTACTGGGATCAAAAGTTAGGCTATCACCGAATATAGCATTGGGTTTTACAGAAAAATACTTTGAACGTTAAAAGGTGGCTTACAGGCATACAAAGATATCTGAGGCCTGCCAGGATAAACCACTTGTCAACGAGGGTGCAGCATTTCTGATGTTTTGCAACTGCACGACAAGGTACTGTGGGGCGCCCTGTTAGAGGTAAGCAGTGAATTCTAATCAAAAACAGCAGTTATACCAACCTATAAATTAACAGCAAAGCAAATATTTTTCCAATGATCCAAATATGCAGATGACATGATTTGGTAAGGGCATAAACCAGCTATGCAAATCAACATTTTTCATTCCAAGGTACCCCTAAGATTTTGAATACCATGCATGAGTCGACACAGGGCCCATCTGAACAGTCCAGAAGTCAGGAGTTTACAGTTTCCTGTAATATTCACTTACCAAAAGGCCATTCTCAGAAACAGGTCAAGCACTCCCCTCACACTATGACCTAACTAGCTGTCTGTTCATCATAACAATCAAACCCTCCTTTGAAGAGAACCTCACTTGATCAGCCAGATGCCATGTCCAGTCCTCAAATATCTCTTGAGACCAAGCCCAAGTACTGCTCTGCCACTAAATCATTTGGTGGTGGTGCTGTTCTTATAATTCAGATTGAGAGACAAACTGCTCAGTGCCCAAGAGGGTTCTCAGCCACTTGGAACATGTGGATAGGAGGTGCCTTAGCACAAGGTGAGAATGAATATACAGGAAAGAGGAGGTGTTGACAGGTCACTAGCTTTATAGTGTTGTGTCCTGTCTGTCTGTCTGTCTGTCTGTCTGTCTGTCTGTCTGTCTGTCTGTCTGTCTGTCTGTCTGTCTCTCTCTGTATATAACAAATTCTCTGACCCCACCATGTAGATATAGTTCAGTGGGAGTCAGGATATAAAGAGTACTTTTTGTCTTTCTAATACCTTTGGTGCCGCTTGATGAATCTACACAAAACATTTCATCCACCTCAGCTTTTTCCTGGAAAGAATAACGCTGAACCATCAAGAGGGGCAGAGAAAAAAGGGCGGGGTCCCACAAAGTTTCCCATGTGAATTCTCATAGAAAATATTGCTCTCCGACATAGAAAAAAAAGGCAGAATGTAATTACACTTAAGTGTGCTTTTGGTGATTTAGTCTGAATCCATTCAGTTGTTTACAAGAAATTAACATTTTGGTGTTGGCTTGAAGGGGTTAAAATGTTCGCGATACCTGGACGGTTGGCCGTGGGGTGCCAAAAATAATTTTTCAAAAACAGGGAAATCTAATTGCCAAAGTTTTTTCACCTTTTCGGCCATTTAGGTATTGGGTCTAGTCCTGCGGTACTGAGCAACCTGACTGGCTGGCCATAACCAAGAGGAAAATGCCATTACAAGATTCAGGGACGAAGTCCCCCTTTGCTGAGAATATGTAAAATGTATATGGAGGCAGGCTAGGGACACCCTGACCATCATGCACTTGTTGAGGGGCGCTTGCCAGGGTCCAAAATTGAAAAACAAACGTTCTTGTGATGCGGATACTCGTGCTGGACCCAGACTGGCTCTCTCATGAGGTACTGTGGTATTCCCACGGAAGCGGTCATCCAGGTTTTTCCCCAATGGTACCGCAGTGCTGTGTGAGCTTCCTTGGGGCCGTGCAAACTTCCTTGCACAGAACTGCAGTACCATGCAGATGAAGCATGAAACGGAGCTCCCACAGGAATGTTGCAGTAACTCAAAGATACGTTTTTAAAACCCAAATGCAGATTGTGTGTCTGTTGAGGGATGGGCCTTGCAGCCAAAACTCCCATCAGGGGAGCTGGCTGAATATAATTTTTTTTTAAAAACCCAGAAAGCCACTGAAAAAAAAAACAAAGGTTAAAGTGACATTATAGATTGGTAGGGTAATAACAGTTCTTAATGAGTCAGTGGTTAATGGTGGAGCCCAAAGATATAATGGGCTCCAGAAAGATTACATTATACAATCATTGTGACACTGTCCTACATGGCTTGTGGATTTCAAGTAATTCAACACACTACACCTGCGGACAATTTTCTATTCACTTAAATAGTGTTTCCTTTTTAAAGATTTCTCGTGACCCGCAATTTTAAATCAAGAGTTTAACAAGTATACATTTGACACTGAAAAGATACCTTTGGTCAGGCCTACGGGCACCTCTCTGTAGTATGGTAAAATACCCTACACTATCTACATTCCTGATATGGGCACAACTGCATAGAACTTAGACCCAGGCTTACAACACCAGTGTGATAAAACCACTTCTAGGCGTGAAACAGCTACAGTATACAATATTCAACCATCCGCAATGCGCCTAAAAATCTTCTTCAGCGTTCTGGGAATAAACATCGTCACCTTATAAATGTCATCACTGCACAAAATGTGTCTATAGCACTGTATTACACTTAGTAACATGGACACGTGGCCAGATATCCACTAATCGATTTCTGCTAACAAATGCTTTGGTCTTTCTCAGATTTTTCAGAACAGGCTCTGGCTTTAAGCCTCAATATACTGTCAAGCATACCTCTGCAACCCACATCAGATGGGCACAGCCCTTACCTTGTTTAACATGCAGTAGTAATACTAGTACTCCAAACGTTTGTGATTTGTAAACAATGCACCACATAACTTTCAAAATGCACTATCAGACTTTCCTCGAAGGCTTATGCTATTTCCATGCTATTGACCAAGACAGATGCACTCAGTAACTCTATGCGATATACATCAATGGGGTCATCAGTGATGCCATCGTTATGTCATTTTTGATGTCATTAATGTCTCATTTAGCATGTCATGAGTGATGGAATATGTGCGGTCATAAGCAGTTCATGGCAGGGTTCATATTATAGTTAAATCTGTGAACTATAAGTGGTGATTTTCAGTGGGTTTTTGTTGTTTAAGCATTAATTTTTAACTTATTTAAACACCTAACTATAACTCCAACTTAAACTTAGTTTGTTCAGTTCATTTCTACGGTTTGTTAACATACAGTAAGACCGTATTACCATACCTAATCATAATGTCACTTTAACTCTCTTCCATCACTACATATATATATTAACTAGTGGCGTTAGCAACTGGGTAGTTATAGTTAGGACCTAGTTTCTATAGAAAAAGCATTTTCTCTTTTTTTTCTCTCTCTTCTCTATGCCATTTCCAAATAACCCCCCCCCTTTTTGTTCCACCCACCACCCGACTATCTTTTCTCAATTTTTCTACTTGCACCCCTCTTTCCCTCTTCTTTCTCCCTTCCTTTTTTCATTTCCCCTTTTCTCCCTCCTTTCGCCACCTTCCTGAACCCCCCAAATCCCTAACTTCGCTCCCACCTTCCCCTAACCGTCCCCCCCCACCCTTCATCCCCCATGTATTCCTTTCCCCCACTTGCATTCTTTTTTTAACAAAACCTGGTGCCGATCACCTATTTTTTCAAACAGGCACCGCGAGGGGCACCCGTGAGTCGGGGTACTCGCAGTCCTCCTTTAGGACACCGACGACCGCCATTTTGGGAGGTTTTCGGTCTGGTCTTTGATGCGCCCACGAGTTGGGCCGGCTGAGCAGTTTGCTTCACAAATACAGGATCCCAACTGGGATCGCTGTGTTATTCGGGCCCCGACGAGGTGAGAAGTAGGTTAATGGCGGGAGTGCTGCTTTGATGAAGTAAGTGCGCACAATATTTTTGACCACTTGCAGTGGTAACAACGCGCTCAGTAAATCTAACTTTTACCGAATATAACTTTCAGTGTGTGACTACAAGCACACACCCCTCCCGGATGACCTAAGATGCGATTAGCATAGACACAGAAAGTATGTCACGCATGCACCACATGTGTTTTTTATTTTTTTAGAGGTGCCTCACGTGTTTTAGTGTGTTGTAGTGTTTCTTATGTGTAGTATGTCTTGTATTTGTGTTTTCTGTATGAATTACAACTGCCATTTGGCTGGGTGATGGTGACATTAGCACCACACCATTGAGAGCTGCATTTAAGTTTTTATTTTATTTTATTTCCTTTCTCTTCCACAGGTTTGCACAGCAGGATAATGTTACTGATGGGTACTATTTAATTTAGATATATATATTACCTTACCACATAGCGAGTAGTAACAGTACTTCTATCAGTGGCAGTCACATAAGGAGTGACACTAGGGAGTTCACTTTGGTCCTGAGAAAGAGTCTAGGGGTAGTCTCCGAAACATGTAGACCAGTGGTTCCCAACGTTTTGACTTCTGTGGACCCCCACTTTATCATTAATGGAACCCGGGAACCCCCAATAAATTATTACTGGAATCCGGGGACCCCTCACTGAGTGAGCATTGAAATCTGGGGAACAAATCTTTTAATATTATTTAATTTTCTAAGCAGTCGCGGACCCCCTGAGGTGGCTTCGCGGACCCCCAGGGGTCCCCGGACCACAGGTTGGGAACCACTGATGTAGACCACCTAGTAGGACAGGTACATAATATACCCACCCTTCCCATATCCCTTTTTAATCATACCACCCCTGTGAGACATATTAAATTGGTAATATCATCCAGAGGGTAGTATTTTCAACTCACCAAGACCCCACCACTCCTATCCCTTACTAGTATGCACATTGTTGAAACCAACATTGCTCCCACGTATTCCGTCGGTCGCAGCACGCCTCGTTCTGCAGCAGAACGGGAAGAAACCCAATGAAGATTCTGATGAGACCCCTGACCATGACTGTTTGAGGTTGTAGAAACATGCACCACACCCTGGCCAGACTTGCAACACGCACCATTAGAAAAGGCAGACTATGAGTGGTACACTGATGGTTCCTCCAGCCGACTAACAGACACTGATTACAGAGCAAGGTATACTATCACAACAGTAGATACCATAATTGAAAGTGCAGATCTGCCACCTGGCACACTTGTCCAGCAAGCTGAGCTGTATGCTGTAACAGGAGCATGCATCCTAGCTGAGGGGAAATCTGTTAACATTTACACTGACTCACGTTATGTCTTTGGAGTGGTCTATAAATTTGGCCAGCTGTGGAGGTATTGTGGTTTCATAACAGCAGCAGGGAGCCCCATTCAAAATGGCCCTTTAGTAAAGAACTTGTTAAAAGCAATACTACTACCTAACAGCATAGCAGTAATAAAATTTGAGGCCCACACAGGAGCTAGTACCAAGACAGCCAGAGGTAACACCATGGCAGACACTGCAGCAAGAGAGTATATTACAGCCAGTACAGATGGGGCTCCTAATGGCAAAAAGCATTAAAAAAATTCAGCTCATTCTGAGACAAATGTTGCTAGCTTATTTAAAAGAACACCAGGGAGGAGAGAGTGTGAATTGATGCTGGATGTGAACCGTTAATGGAGGGTGATACTAAGGAGTGATGGCGCCCCAATACTCTCTATCCAAAAACTCAAATCAGTTATGTCACGGTGCTCTGCACTAGGGTCACACCCCCAAAGGTTAAAATATTTAACCGACAGTACATATAACAAAAGTGAAGGCACACGTGAAATATATTACAAAACCAAGTGATAATTTGTAAAAATTAATTATTTTACAATCAAGTCCAAATCAAATCTCAAATCAAAACCCACTGTCCATGTTCAGTATAATTCATTTCTTTACAATTAAGTCCGGATCCAATCCCAAATCGAAATCAGCTGTCCAAATTCAATATCTATTGCAGTTGTTATAGTTCAAAATTCCATATGCTTTTTTGCTCCTTCATAGTTTAAAAGGTTTCAATGTACTTTCATAGAGATTCAATAAATTGACTCTTATACTCATTCATCGAAGTTTCCAAAAGTTCTTTGTTTACCCGTTCCTAATATTCTCTCCTTTCTTACTTGTACAAATGTCCGTCAACACGTGTTTCATCCGGGGAGTACCCCTGGACTTCTTCAGGACCTCCCAATGTGATACAGTCTAAAGTAATATAACCTAAATCAAACTCCTTTCCTGTGATGGTTCCCTGTGTGTATAGGAATCTGCAACTCGCCACATGTAAAATAGTATCTTTATGTACACTATTTATCATCAAGCCTCTGCGAGTACGCCGTGTCCGCGAGTTTGTCGTATCCTTTTTTTTAAAAAGATGCTGGATGTGAGCAAAATAATGAGGAATTGTGGATCCCCCAGGATGGGAGGTCTGTGGCTCCACGCAGTATGTTCCTTCCCTTTACAAGGCTTGGTCATGAACCCACTCACGTGGCTCAAGTGGAGGATGAATGAGCTAATTAGACAGGAATGGTTTGCATCAGGGATAACAGCTTTCACTGCACAATTCTGCTCCAAATGTCTTGTCTGTGCCCAACGTGCTAAAGACAAGTCCCCTGCTACACACGATCACCTGCAAGTACCACTGGGTCCCTTTACCAACGTCCAAACAGATTTTGCCTATATGCCCCCAGTAAATGGATTCAAATACTGCTAGTGTGTGTGTGTATCATTTTTCAAAATGGGTGGAGGCGTTTCCCACAAGGAATAATGATGCAACAACTGTTGTGCGATGGTTGGTGACAGATTTCATACCCAATTTGGGTTCCCCCTGGGCATAAATAGCAACAGAGGGGGTGAATTTGTGGCTGCAATTGGGCAAAAGATGTGTGACTGTTTGGAAAAAGAGTGGAAACCGCATGCCCCTTACCACCCCCAAAGTGCAGGACAGGTGGAGAGGATGAATGCCACAATAAAAAATAGATTAGCATAGACCAGTGGTTCCCAGCCTGTGGTCCGGGGACCCCTGGGGGTCCGCGAAGCCTTCTCAGGGGGTCCGCGACTGCTTAGAAAATTACAAAATATTAACAGATTAGGTCCGCATCTTTCAATAATGACTCAGTGGGGGGTCCCCACATTCCAATAATGATTCGGGGGGGGGGGGGGGTCCCCTGGTTCCAGTAATGATAAAGTGGGGGTCCACAGAAGTCAAAAGGTTGGGAACCACTGGCATAGACAACTGATGCAACAGGCCTGAAATGGCCTGATGCTCTTCCTTTAGTGCTGCATGCCATAAGGGAAATGCCACCTAGAACAACGTTTTTGTCCCCCCATGAGGTACTGATGGGGCGGCCTATGTCTGTGGGGTTGAGGTTGCCTCTCCCAGCACTGCTGTGGACAGATGAAAACATTTCTGACTACACTATACAAGTTGTCAGGAGTCTGGAGGCATCACCATCTCTGGGTGAATGAAGCTTTGCCCCATCCTTCCTCAGAGCCCACACACTCTTTTAAAGCTGGAAACATTGTCATGGTGAGAAAAATAAAAGAGGTTCCTCTTGGTTCTAGGTAGACAGGACCACACATTGTGCTCCTGGCGACGCTGGTGAAGGTGCAGGGACGTCCCGACTGGATTCACGGCACTACGTACAGATCCACACCAACAACAACTGATACAGAGGTGCCTGTAACAGAAGAGACAGACTAGGCCATTACTAAGATCCACGTTGTGGGCCCCTTATCAAGTGTCACAGGGCCTGCGACACCAACTGATGCCGTTGAGTTAGGCACACAACGTTGTCTCAAAGAAAGATGATGATTGCACCTGCAGAAAAATAGACTGAATAGGACACCGCAAGGCAGGTCTGTGAAACTGCCCCTGAACCAGAGAACTGCGGACCAAGAGGTGAAGCAGAGGACAGCATGCTGTGTGCGGCTGCCTTACTGACACTTTGAGAAAGTGCCTTAGAACTGAGTAACAGAATGAGACTTCATATATATCTATATCCCTCTGAAAAAAATGCATTGCACAGTACAAACAACATTTTTAGTACCTTAATCTAGTGTGTGCCGCCTGTATTTAGATAACCAGCGGATCACCCCATCATTGCAGTACATGAGAAAGTAGCCCAAGTCTTATGTCTTGAAAAAATTGCTGGATTTGTAGAGAATTATCCAGACACCGCATCTGCTTACATGAGAGAACTGTGCCTATTGACAATTGCGGGCAAAGAAAAGGATGCCTTATATCAAATGTACCTTGGGATTGTGGAGAAGGAAGGTACCCACGTTGTACCATACTGCCAAATATTTAAGGTGAATACCCAGTGTCACCTACAGTAGAAAACAATGCAGAGTACAGTGCATGTCCTGTATGTATCAAGTTTCAGGATGTAACCCAGTTTCCCAATTCCCAAGGATATCTAGCAAGAAGAAAGTGTCTTAACATTTTAGAATATGATGATACCAGGGGTAATTGGAACATAAGGGACAGACAGTTAATAAGTATGATCTGGACTATGATCTGGACAACCATGGTACAAGGGAAACAAGTTAACTACACTTTACATTACTTGAACATCACTATACATGGAGAGGCACTGTTGATGACACCCGATAGTCTTCTATACAATCCATTAATTGAGCGAGAAAATGACTATTCTATTGCACCAAATGTGATTTCTAAAATATTAGATTATCCTTAATTGTCGGCTCTCTGCTCTTACATGCCACTGTGGGCAAATGTTACACTTATAAATTCTGCATGGATTGATTACAAATGGTGTGATCAATTTCAGAACTCTTTCCCTGAGAGGGTAGGCCTTCCTCAGTAAATATCACACATTGGACACACAGTTACAGGGCAGTATGTATTTTATTTGTGGCAATAAGGCTTACAAGGTGCTTTCCTGGCACTGGGAAGGTATGTGCGCTTATCTTTCACCACACATTTCAGTTGTGCCGCATATTGCAGCACGAGCCATTACATTTGGGTAGTTTCACTCATAGGTATAAAAGAGAGATACATACACCTATTCTGGAGGGTAGACAAGTCCTATTTCTGGAGCTAATGCGTATATTAATTCCTAGATGTGGTGTGTATGATTTGGAATTGGCCCTTGTTAACATGTCTGCTGAGCTAGCCATAGCATTGAATGCCACAAGAGATGCACTTCAAGAGTTGCAGGTGGAAATGAATTCAGTAGCTGCCATGACTATTCAACACAGAAATGTCCTTGACCTCCTGACACTACAACAAGGAGGACTGTGCATTTTATCAATTCCTCTTTGTAAGGAAATGCCTCCTTGGCATGGTTGCCCCCTGACTTTTTGCCTTTGCTGATGCTATGTTTACAATTGAAAGTGTGCTGAGGCCTGCTAACCAGGCCCCAGCACCAGTGTTCTTTCCCTAACCTGTACTTTTGTATCCACAATTGGCAGACCCTGGCATCCAGATAAGTCCCTTGTAACTGGTACTTCTAGTACCAAGGGCCCTGATGCCAAGGAAGGTCTCTAAGGGCTGCAGCATGTCTTATGCCACCCTGGAGACCTCTCACTCAGCACAGACACACTGCTTGCCAGCTTGTGTGTGCTAGTGAGGACAAAACGAGTAAGTCGACATGGCACTCCCCTCAGGGTGCCATGCCAGCCTCTCACTGCCTATGCAGTATAGGTAAGACACCCCTCTAGCAGGCCTTACAGCCCTAAGGCAGGGTGCACTATACCATAGGTGAGGGTACCAGTGCATGAGCAGGGTACCCCTACAGTTTCTAAACAAAACCTTAGACATTGTAAGTGCAGGGTAGCCATAAGAGTATATGGTCTGGGAGTCTGTCAAACACGAACTCCACAGCACCATAATGGCTACACTGAAAACTGGGAAGTTTGGTATCAAACTTCTCAGCACAATAAATGCACACTGATGCCAGTGTACATTTTATTGTAAAATACACCCCAGAGGGCACCTTAGAGGTGCCCCCTGAAACTTAACCGACTATCTGTGTAGGCTGACTAGTTTTAGCAGCCTGCCACAAACCGAGACATGTTGCTGGCCCCATGGGGAGAGTGCCTTTGTCACTCTGAGGCCAGTAACAAAGCCTGCACTGGGTGGAGATGCTAACACCTCTCCCAGGCAGGAATTGTCACACCTGGCGGTGAGCCTCAAAGGCTCACCTCCTTTGTGCCAACCCAGCAGGACACTCCAGCTAGTGGAGTTGCCCGCCCCCTCCGGCCCGGCCCCCACTTTTGGCGGCAAGGCCGGAGAAAATAATGAGAATAACAAGGAGGAGTCACTGGCCAGTCAGGACAGCCCCTAAGGTGTCCTGAGCTGAGGTGACTCTAACTTTTAGAAATCCTCCATCTTGCAGATGGAGGATTCCCCCAATAGGGTTAGGATTGTGACCCCCTCCCCTTGGGAGGAGGCATAAAGAGGGTGTACCCACCCTCAGGGCTAGTAGCCATTGGCTACTAACCCCCCAGACCTAAACACGCCCTTAAATTTAGTATTTAAGGGCTACCCTGAACCCTAGAAAATTAGATTCCTGCAACTACAAGAAGAAGGACTGCCTAGCTGAAAACCCCTGCAGAGGAAGACCAGAAGACGACAACTGCCTTGGCTCCAGAAACTCACCGGCCTGTCTCCTGCCTTCCAAAGATCCTGCTCCAGCGACGCCTTCCAAAGGGACCAGCGACCTCGACATCCTCTGAGGACTGCCCCTGCTTCGAAAAGACAAGAAACTCCCGAGGACAGCGGACCTGCTCCAAGAAAAGCTGCAACTTTGTTTCCAGCAGCTTTAAAGAACCCTGCAAGCTCCCCGCAAGAAGCGTGAGACTTGCAACACTGCACCCGGCGACCCCGACGCGGCTGGTGGCGATCCAACACCTCAGGAGGGACCCCAGGACTACTCTGATACTGTGAGTACCAAAACCTGTCCCCCCTGAGCCCCCACAGCGCCGCCTGCAGAGGGAATCCCGAGGCTTCCCCTGACCGCGACTCTTTGAACCTAAAGTCCCGACGCCTGGGAGAGACCCTGCACCCGCAGCCCCCAGGACCTGAAGGACCGGACTTTCACTGGAGAAGTGACCCCCAGGAGTCCCTCTCCCTTGCCCAAGTGGAGGTTTCCCCGAGGAATCCCCCCCTTGCCTGCCTGCAGCGCTGAAGAGATCCCGAGATCTCTCATAGACTAACATTGAAAACCCGACGCTTGCTTCTACACTGCACCCGGCCGCCCCCGCGCTGCTGAGGGTGAAATTTCTGTGTGGACTTGTGTCCCCCCCGGTGCCCTACAAAACCCCCCTGGTCTGCCCTCCGAAGACGCGGGTACTTACCTGCAAGCAGACCGGAACCGGGGCACCCCCTTCTCTCCATTCTAGCCTATGTGTTTTGGGCACCACTTTGAACTCTGCACCTGACCGGCCCTGAGCTGCTGGTGTGGTGACTTTGGGGTTGCTCTGAACCCCCAACGGTGGGCTACCTTGGACCAAGAACTGAACCCTGTAAGTGTCCTACTTACCTGGTAAAACTAACAAATACTTACCTCCCCTAGGAACTGTGAAAATTGCACTAAGTGTCCACTTTTAAAACAGCTATTTGTGAATAACTTGAAAAGTATACATGCAATTTTGATGATTTGAAGTTCCTAAAGTACTTACCTGCAATACCTTTCGAATGAGCTATTACATGTAGAATTTGAACCTGTGGTTCTTAAAATAAACTAAGACAAGATATTTTTCTATAACAAAACCTATTGGCTGGATTTGTCTCTGAGTGTGTGTACCTCATTTATTGTCTATGTGTATGTACAACAAATGCTTAACACTACTCCTTGGATAAGCCTACTGCTCGACCACACTACCACAAAATAGAGCATTAGTATTATCTATTTTTACCACTATTTTACCTCTAAGGGGAACCCTTGGACTCTGTGCATGCTATTCCTTACTTTGAAATAGCACATACAGAGCCAACTTCCTACATTGGTGGATCAGCGGTGGGGTACAAGACTTTGCATTTGCTGGACTACTCAGCCAATACCTGATCACACGACAAATTCCAAAATTGTCATTAGAAATTGATTTTTGCAATTTGAAAAGTTTTCTAAATTCTTAAAAGAACTGCTAGGGCCTTGTGTTAGATCCTGTTTAGCATTTCTTTTAGAGTTTAAAAGTTTGTAAAAGTTTGAATTAGATTCTAGAACCAGTTTTAGTTTCTTAAAAAGTATTCCAACTTTTAGAAGCATAATGTCTAGCACAGATGTGAATGTGGTGGAACTCGACACCACACCTTACCTCCATCTACAGATGAGAGAGCTAAGGTCACTCTGTAAACTAAAGAAAATAGCAATGGGCCCCAAACCTACCAAAGTACAGCTCCAGGAGCTTTTGGCAGAGTTTGAAAAGGCCAACCCCTCTGAGGATGGCAACTCAGAGGATGAAGATAGTGACTTGGAGGGAAATTCCCCCCCTCCAGTCCTACTTAGGGAGAGCAGGGCTTCTCAAGCCCTGACTCCACAAATAATAGTCAGAGATGCTGGTTCCCTCACAGGAGGGACCAACAACTCTGAAATCACTGAGGATAACTCCAGTGAAGAGGACATCCAGTTAGCCAGGATGGCCAAAAGATTGGCTTTGGAAAGACAGATCCTAGCCATAGAGAGGGAAAGACAAGAGATGGGCCTAGGACCCATCAATGGTGGCAGCAACATAAATAGGGTCAGAGATTCTCCTGACATGTTGAAAATCCCCAAAGGGATTGTAACTAAATATGAAGATGGTGATGACATCACCAAATGGTTCACAGCTTTTGAGAGGGCTTGTGTAACCAGAAAAGTGAACAGATCTCACTGGGGTGCTCTCCTTTGGGAAATGTTCACTGGAAAGTGTAGGGATAGACTCCTCACACTCTCTGGAAAAGATGCAGAATCTTATGACCTCATGAAGGGTACCCTGATTGAGGGCTTTGGATTCTCCACTGAGGAGTACAGGATTAGGTTCAGGGGGGCTCAAAAATCCTCGAGCCAGACCTGGGTTGACTTTGTTGACTACTCAGTGAAAACACTAGATGGTTGGATTCAAGGCAGTGGTGTAAATAATTATGATGGGCTGTACAATTTATTTGTGAAAGAACACCTGTTAAGTAATTGTTTCAATGATAAACTGCATCAGCATCTGGTAGACCTAGGACCAATTTCTCCCCAAGAATTGGGAAAGAAGGCGGACCATTGGGTCAAGACAAGGGTGTCCAAGACTTCAACAGGGGGTGACCAAAAGAAAGGGGTCACAAAGACTCCCCAGCAGAAGGGTGATGAGACAACCAAAACTAAAAATAGTAAAGAGTCTTCTACAGGCCCCCAAAAACCTGCACAGGAGGGTGGGCCCAGAGCCTCTTCACAAAACAATGGGTACAAGGGTAAAAACTTTGATCCCAAAAAGGCCTGGTGTCATAGCTGTAAACAGCATGGACACCAAACTGGAGACAAGGCCTGTCCCAAGAAAGGTTCCACTCCAAACTCCCATCCAGGTAACACTGGTATGGCTAGTCTCCAAGTGGGATCAACAGTGTGCCCAGAGCAAATCAGGGTCCACACTGAAGCTACTCTAGTTTCTGAGGGTGGGGTGGATTTAGCCACACTAGCTGTCTGGCCGCCTAACATGCAAAAATACAGACAGCAACTCTTAATTAATGGGACTAGAATAGAGGGCCTGAGGGATACAGGTGCCAGTGTCACCATGGTGACAGAGAAACTGGTTTCCCCCGGCCAATACCTGACTGGAAAAACTTACACAGTCACCAACGCTGACAATCAGAGAAAAGTACATCCCATGGCAATGGTTACTTTAGAATGGGGAGGGGTCAATGGCCTGAAACAGGTGGTGGTCTCCTCAAATATCCCAGTGGACTGTCTGCTTGGAAATGACCTGGAGTCCTCAGCATGGGCTGAGGTAGAACTAAAAACCCATGCAGCAATGCTGGGTATCCCTGAACTGGTGTGTGTGAAAACAAGAGCACAATGCAAGGCACAGGGTGAAAAAGTAGAGCTGGAGTCTGGAAAAATGGCCCAGCCTACCAAGAGAACAGGAAAGTCAGTTGGGAAACCAACTGCAACACAGCAAAAGAAAGGGAACCTCTCTTCTCAGGAAGAAGTTCTGCCCTCTGAGGGAACTGAGCCTTTGGAGCTTGAACCTTATCAGGTTGAGCTCTTAGGCCCAGGGGGACCCTCAAGGGAGGAGCTGTGTAAGGGACAAGAAACCTGTCCCTCTCTTGAAGGCCTTAGGCAGCAAGCTGCTGAAGAGTCCAAAGGCAAGAAAAATGGAACACATAGGGTCTATTGGGAAGATGGGCTCCTGTACACTGAGGCCAGAGACCCCAAACCTGGTGCCACTAGGAGAGTGGTAGTGCCTCAGCTGTTCAGAGAGTTCATCCTAACATTGGCCCATGACATTCCCCTTGCTGGACATTTGGGACAAACCAAGACGTGGGAGAGGTTAGTCAACCACTTCTACTGGCCCAATATGTCCAGCATGGTTAAGGAGTTTTGCCTCTCCTGCCCCACCTGTCAAGCCAGTGGTAAGACAGGTGGGCATCCAAAGGCCCCCCTCATTCCACTTCCTGTGGTGGGGGTGCCCTTTGAAAGAGTGGGTGTGGACATAGTTGGTCCACTGGAACCTCCCACAGCCTCAGGAAATATGTATATCCTGGTAGTAGTGGATCATGCTACCAGGTATCCTGAAGCTATTCCCCTTAGGTCGACTACTGCCCCTGCAGTAGCCAAGGCCCTCATTGGTATCTTTACCAGAGTGGGTTTCCCTAAGGAGGTGGTGTCTGACAGAGGTACCAACTTCAGGTCAGCATACCTAAAGCACATGTGGAATGAGTGTGGAGTGACTTATAAATTCACTACACCTTACCATCCACAAACTAATGGCTTAGTTGAGAGATTCAACAAGACATTAAAGGGCATGATCATGGGGCTCCCAGAAAAACTCAAAAGGAGATGGGATGTCCTCCTGCCATGTCTGCTTTTCGCTTACAGGGAGGTACCACAGAAGGGAGTAGGGTTCTCACCCTTTGAACTTCTGTTTGGTCATCCTGTAAGGGGACCACTTGCCCTTGTTAAAGAAGGCTGGGAGAGACCTCTCCATGAGCCTAAACAGGACATAGTGGACTATGTACTTGGCCTTCGCTCTAGAATGGCAGAGTACATGGAAAAGGCAACCAAAAACCTTGAGGCCAGCCAACAACTCCAGAAGTTTTGGTATGACCAAAAGGCTGCACTGGTTGAGTTCCAACCAGGGCAGAAAGTCTGGGTTCTGGAGCCTGTGGCTCCCAGGGCACTCCAGGACAAATGGAGTGGCCCTTACCCAGTGCTAGAGAGGAAGAGTCAGGTCACCTACCTGGTGGACCTGGGCACAAGCAGGAGCCCCAAGAGGGTGATCCATGTGAACCGCCTTAAGCTCTTCCATGACAGGGCTGATGTGAATCTGTTAATGGTAACAGATGAGGATCAGGAGGCAGAGAGTGAACCTCTCCCTGATCTTCTGTCATCAGACCCAAAAGATGGCACAGTAGATGGAGTGATCTACTCAGACACCCTCTCTAGCCAACAGCAGGCTGATTGTAGGAGAGTCCTACAACAGTTTCCTGAGCTTTTCTCCCTAACCCCTGGTCAGACACACCTGTGTACCCATGATGTGGACACAGGAGACAGCATGCCTGTCAAGAACAAAATCTTCAGACAGTCTGACCATGTTAAGGAAAGCATCAAGGTGGAAGTCCACAAGATGCTGGAATTGGGAGTCATTGAGCGCTCTGACAGCCCCTGGGCTAGCCCAGTGGTCTTAGTCCCCAAACCTCACACCACAGATGGAAAGAAAGAGATGAGGTTTTGTGTGGACTACAGAGGGCTCAATTCTGTCACCAAGACAGATGCTCATCCAATTCCAAGAGCTGATGAGCTCATTGATAAATTAGGTGCTGCCAAATTTCTAAGTACCTTTGACTTGACAGCAGGGTACTGGCAAATAAAAATGGCACCTGGAGCAAAAGAAAAGACAGCATTCTCCACACCTGATGGGCATTATCAGTTTACTGTTATGCCCTTTGGTTTAAAGAATGCCCCTGCCACCTTCCAAAGGTTGGTGAATCAAGTCCTTGCTGGCTTGGAGTCCTTTAGCACAGCTTATCTTGATGATATTGCTGTCTTTAGCTCCACCTGGCAGGATCACCTGGTCCACCTGAGGAAGGTTTTGAAGGCTCTGCAATCTGCAGGCCTCTCTATCAAGGCATCCAAATGCCAGATAGGGCAGGGAACTGTGGTTTACTTGGGACACCTTGTAGGTGGAGGCCAAGTTCAGCCACTCCAACCCAAGATCCAGACTATTCTGGACTGGGTAGCTCCAAAAACCCAGACTCAAGTCAGGGCATTCCTTGGCTTGACTGGGTATTACAGGAGGTTTGTGAAGGGATATGGATCCATTGTGACAGCCCTCACTGAACTCACCTCCAAGAAAATGCCCAAGAAAGTGAACTGGACTGTGGAATGCCAACAGGCCTTTGACACCCTGAAACAGGCAATGTGCTCAGCACCAGTTCTCAAAGCTCCAGATTATTCTAAGCAGTTCATTGTGCAGACTGATGCCTCTGAACATGGGATAGGGGCAGTTTTGTCCCAAACAAATGATGATGGCCTTGACCAGCCTGTTGCTTTCATTAGCAGGAGGTTACTCCCCAGGGAGCAGCGTTGGAGTGCCATTGAGAGGGAGGCCTTTGCTGTGGTTTGGTCCCTGAAGAAGCTGAGACCATACCTCTTTGGGACTCACTTCCTAGTTCAAACCGACCACAGACCTCTCAAATGGCTGATGCAAATGAAAGGTGAAAATCCTAAACTGTTGAGGTGGTCCATCTCCCTACAGGGAATGGACTTTATAGTGGAACACAGACCTGGGACTGCCCATGCCAATGCAGATGGCCTTTCCAGGTTCTTCCACTTAGAAAATGAAGACTCTCTTGGGAAAGGTTAGTCTCATCCTCTTTCGTTTGGGGGGGGGTTGTGTAAGGAAATGCCTCCTTGGCATGGTTGCCCCCTGACTTTTTGCCTTTGCTGATGCTATGTTTACAATTGAAAGTGTGCTGAGGCCTGCTAACCAGGCCCCAGCACCAGTGTTCTTTCCCTAACCTGTACTTTTGTATCCACAATTGGCAGACCCTGGCATCCAGATAAGTCCCTTGTAACTGGTACTTCTAGTACCAAGGGCCCTGATGCCAAGGAAGGTCTCTAAGGGCTGCAGCATGTCTTATGCCACCCTGGAGACCTCTCACTCAGCACAGACACACTGCTTGCCAGCTTGTGTGTGCTAGTGAGGACAAAACGAGTAAGTCGACATGGCACTCCCCTCAGGGTGCCATGCCAGCCTCTCACTGCCTATGCAGTATAGGTAAGACACCCCTCTAGCAGGCCTTACAGCCCTAAGGCAGGGTGCACTATACCATAGGTGAGGGTACCAGTGCATGAGCAGGGTACCCCTACAGTGTCTAAACAAAACCTTAGACATTGTAAGTGCAGGGTAGCCATAAGAGTATATGGTCTGGGAGTCTGTCAAACACGAACTCCACAGCACCATAATGGCTACACTGAAAACTGGGAAGTTTGGTATCAAACTTCTCAGCACAATAAATGCACACTGATGCCAGTGTACATTTTATTGTAAAATACACCCCAGAGGGCACCTTAGAGGTGCCCCCTGAAACTTAACCGACTATCTGTGTAGGCTGACTAGTTTTAGCAGCCTGCCACAAACCGAGACATGTTGCTGGCCCCATGGGGAGAGTGCCTTTGTCACTCTGAGGCCAGTAACAAAGCCTGCACTGGGTGGAGATGCTAACACCTCTCCCAGGCAGGAATTGTCACACCTGGCGGTGAGCCTCAAAGGCTCACCTCCTTTGTGCCAACCCAGCAGGACACTCCAGCTAGTGGAGTTGCCCGCCCCCTCCGGCCCGGCCCCCACTTTTGGCGGCAAGGCCGGAGAAAATAATGAGAATAACAAGGAGGAGTCACTGGCCAGTCAGGACAGCCCCTAAGGTGTCCTGAGCTGAGGTGACTCTAACTTTTAGAAATCCTCCATCTTGCAGATGGAGGATTCCCCCAATAGGGTTAGGATTGTGACCCCCTCCCCTTGGGAGGAGGCATAAAGAGGGTGTACCCACCCTCAGGGCTAGTAGCCATTGGCTACTAACCCCCCAGACCTAAACACGCCCTTAAATTTAGTATTTAAGGGCTACCCTGAACCCTAGAAAATTAGATTCCTGCAACTACAAGAAGAAGGACTGCCTAGCTGAAAACCCCTGCAGAGGAAGACCAGAAGACGACAACTGCCTTGGCTCCAGAAACTCACCGGCCTGTCTCCTGCCTTCCAAAGATCCTGCTCCAGCGACGCCTTCCAAAGGGACCAGCGACCTCGACATCCTCTGAGGACTGCCCCTGCTTCGAAAAGACAAGAAACTCCCGAGGACAGCGGACCTGCTCCAAGAAAAGCTGCAACTTTGTTTCCAGCAGCTTTAAAGAACCCTGCAAGCTCCCCGCAAGAAGCGTGAGACTTGCAACACTGCACCCGGCGACCCCGACGCGGCTGGTGGCGATCCAACACCTCAGGAGGGACCCCAGGACTACTCTGATACTGTGAGTACCAAAACCTGTCCCCCCTGAGCCCCCACAGCGCCGCCTGCAGAGGGAATCCCGAGGCTTCCCCTGACCGCGACTCTTTGAACCTAAAGTCCCGACGCCTGGGAGAGACCCTGCACCCGCAGCCCCCAGGACCTGAAGGACCGGACTTTCACTGGAGAAGTGACCCCCAGGAGTCCCTCTCCCTTGCCCAAGTGGAGGTTTCCCCGAGGAATCCCCCCCTTGCCTGCCTGCAGCGCTGAAGAGATCCCGAGATCTCTCATAGACTAACATTGAAAACCCGACGCTTGCTTCTACACTGCACCCGGCCGCCCCCGCGCTGCTGAGGGTGAAATTTCTGTGTGGACTTGTGTCCCCCCCGGTGCCCTACAAAACCCCCCTGGTCTGCCCTCCGAAGACGCGGGTACTTACCTGCAAGCAGACCGGAACCGGGGCACCCCCTTCTCTCCATTCTAGCCTATGTGTTTTGGGCACCACTTTGAACTCTGCACCTGACCGGCCCTGAGCTGCTGGTGTGGTGACTTTGGGGTTGCTCTGAACCCCCAACGGTGGGCTACCTTGGACCAAGAACTGAACCCTGTAAGTGTCCTACTTACCTGGTAAAACTAACAAATACTTACCTCCCCTAGGAACTGTGAAAATTGCACTAAGTGTCCACTTTTAAAACAGCTATTTGTGAATAACTTGAAAAGTATACATGCAATTTTGATGATTTGAAGTTCCTAAAGTACTTACCTGCAATACCTTTCGAATGAGCTATTACATGTAGAATTTGAACCTGTGGTTCTTAAAATAAACTAAGACAAGATATTTTTCTATAACAAAACCTATTGGCTGGATTTGTCTCTGAGTGTGTGTACCTCATTTATTGTCTATGTGTATGTACAACAAATGCTTAACACTACTCCTTGGATAAGCCTACTGCTCGACCACACTACCACAAAATAGAGCATTAGTATTATCTATTTTTACCACTATTTTACCTCTAAGGGGAACCCTTGGACTCTGTGCATGCTATTCCTTACTTTGAAATAGCACATACAGAGCCAACTTCCTACACTCTTGCTGTTATTTTCTGAATGGAAGTGGAAACATAGCAAGGGATGTCGCTCAAATTACGAATGTGGTTCAAATATTTTGTGGAGCAGAGAAAATTTGAGATTCTGATGATTGGTCCTGGTTAGGGTTGTGGCTATCAACAGGCTGATTGAAGAGCTTAGTTCTAGCACTATCTGGTATCTTTATAGCAATAGTGGTACTTTTGTGTTGTCTTCAGTGCTGTTGCTCCATGGTACAGCAATTCTGTAGCAAGCACACCCTTTCGATTTCTGCAGTTAAAGTTCTATCTCCTACACAGCAGGAGCTAACCCGCAGATATCTTAGAATACAACAGGATGTAGAGGAAGAACATAAGGAAATGTTTGATTAAATGGCTATAGATCTATAACATATGAATGGATTGGGTACTAGCATATCATTTTGTCTATGTTTGAATAATGATTTTCCCATAGGTGTATACCTATGCGACAATATGTGTATTTCATTTAAAACCTGTATTGTGTAATGCCATCCAAAGATATGTACTCTATTGATATGTTGCAAGTTTTATGCTTCTACCATATATGATATATTTTACAATGGTGTATGATATTAATATCAAAAAGAGGGGAATAGTTGAGAAAAATATAAACCCATATGTATGTGCCACATAAATATTATACTTAAGCTCCGATTCTGTCCTGCATGATCTGAATCCCACTAAGCTCTCTATTCGTGTCCCTGACCAAACTGCTTGCTCATGTGCTCTGTGCTCCCCTCTCATTCAGAGTGGTTCTCCCTCCTTCACATTACCATTTCAGCTCTGCACCAAGGCTTCCCCGCTGACTTCTGACACCTACGCCAGCTGTGCAAACAAACCTCTCCACACCATGTTAAGTTTAGCTCTGTCTCACACGTTAAGTAGAGCCCATCAGGCCAACCCACAAGCAAGGTCATAGCTTTCTTTTTCCTACAAACAGTCCACCTGTTTTCTGTTCTCTTGTTTTTGCCCACACTGCATTAAATATAATTTTATCACGTGGTCTTGCAGTTAGCGCATGTGCAGCATTTCTATTTTTTATATGCTTGCCCCTGTTTGAACTATGTCCCCTTTTGGAGTTTTGCTGTGACAGCACTTTCTAGCAGATATGAAGACCAGACAAGAATGGCTCGGGCAGAAAAAGCTTGTTTCAAAGGCGAAACACTCTGATGTGAGTCTGCCTTGGCCTGCCAATAAACATTTTAACCTCAACAAACATTTCATCTGTTCCGGAGGTGTTTGTGTTTTCTTTGCGTCACTCTGAGGAGGGTTGGAAAAGTTGTTTCTGTAACACACTTTGCCCAATAGAAAAGCATGGGAGTGATGTGGAAGCTTGAGTGGATCTCATTCTTCTGCGCCCAAGAAGAGAGAGAGGAAATGACGGAGTTGCCAAACCGAGTGCTGGAGGGGTCTCACTGCCTCTAGATCACTGCTTAAACCATAGCCAGTTCACTGTGCACCCAAGGATAAAGAGAGAGGAAAGGATGGTGATCGACTCCTCAAAAAGCGCATTAGATACCCAGTACAGAATTACCAAAGACTAAAGAATCACTGACACAGGAGGTTGGGGTCTTCACTTGTTCATGAGGTGGTTGTGCGTTGGCACTGTTCCCCGCTGAAAATGCAGCTGCATTCGTTAACCAGCTGTGGTGTCTGAGAGAGCTCTCGAACAACATTGGAGAAATGGGAGGCCATCACACATGCACTCTGAATGACGGCCTCTTGCTGGCGACCTTGCTACCACTAAAAGTCACACACCTTTGAACTTTTCAGCACTAGATCTAGACATTGGGACTGTTTTGGCTACTGGAAAAGTATAGTTTGGGGTTGAAAGTGTTTAAGGCATTGAGGGACTGCCTATAGACCACCAACACAGATGGCTGCTTATGATTAATCACAGTAAGCCTGTATGTGTAAGATTAGTTGAAGCTCAATACATTTTGCGTATCCCCTGTATTAACCATCATAGAATGCTGTGCCCACTAGCATATTCGTTGCTGTTGTATTTTGTTTTGGTATCATAAGGTGTTTTTTTATAGAGGGTAAGCACATGATAGGATAATTATTACTGCATCTTATTTTTCTATTATTTAGCTCTGCATTTCTACAACCAGTCTACCACACCACCTGCCTCATATACCTAGGTCTGTGCATCCCCTTTACTAAAAGTCAACTCCAGAATGGATGCTTATTTGACAGTGCTACTGCAGGTAAGGTTTCAAGACAGCGGTGACAGCTACCCCACTAATGGCCCAATTACATCTACCCACTGCGTGGCCTCAGTATGGATTCTGACATTGCATGGTAGCTGGGCTAGGGAAGATGAATTTGACAAGAGGGGGAAAAAAATGAAACAATATCTAGCGTTTTGAATTGCAGTGTTACATAAGGTGTTTGGTCCTTCAAATACAAGGACACACTAAGCAGGACTTTGTATATAGGTAGACATGGGAATAGACTTAAAAGATGACATGAGTACTGGTGGCATCAAGGCACATGTACTATGACTTGTGTGCATCCTGGGCACAACCAAATGAGAAAAGCCAGATGATGTGTACTTCTGGATGTTGGAAGGGCCAAGGGCATACCTGGAAATTTGCGACCTTCTTACACTTGGGGCCAGATGTAGCAAACGCTTAGCGAGTCGCAAACGGCAAAATTTGCCGTTTGCGACTCGCTAAACGCGTATCCCAATGCAGAAATGCATTTTGCGAGTCGTTACCAACTCGCAAAATGCATTTCAGACTCGCAAATAGGAAGGGGTGTTCCCTTCCTATTTGCGAGTCGCATTGGGATGCAATACCATTTGCGACCGCATATGCGGTTGCAAATGGCATTGCAGTTACCATCCACTTCAAGTGGATGGTAACCCAATCGCAAATTGGAAGGGGTCCCCATGGGACCCCTTCCACTTTGTGACTGGACCCCAAAATATTTTTTCAGGGCAGGGAGTGGTCCAAGGGACCACTCCCTGCCCTGAAAAAAACCCGAAACAAAAGGTTTCAGTTTTTTTGAAGTGCAGCTCGTTTTCCTGTTAGGAAAATGGGCTACACTTCAAAAAAAAAAAAAACTGCTTTATTGAAAAGCAGGTCGCAAACATGGAGGTCTGCTGACGACAGCAGGCCTCCATGTTAGCGAGTGCCTATACTCGCAATGGGGCCGCAATTTGCGACCCACCTCATGAATATTCATGAGGTGGGTCATTGCGACCCCATTGCGAGTCGCAGTCGGTGTCTGAGACACCGTACTGCATAGCAATTTGCGACTTGCAAATTGCGAGTCGCAGGGACTCGCAATTTGCAAGTCGCAAATTGCCGACTTGCTACATCTGGCCCTTGATCCCTTAAGAACTTACATTGTTGCTATGCAGCAATGTGTTATAATGTTGCTGATAAGGACAGTTATCACCACAAAGCATGACCTTCACTATTAAGAAATATTAGTGGTTTACCAAAATAAAAAAAATAAAAAATATATATATATATTTGAAAAGCGAACCTGGACAAAAGCCAGTTCCTCGCTTCACATAGGGAAAGGTATACTAGGACCTTATTGGAATCTAAGGGCAGGCAGGAGAGTGACAGCCAACTTATACGAACTTGCACTAAAATGATTAAAAATGTATGAAATAATGAAAATGTGTAATAATAATGTAGGAGTATGACATATTAAGACATATAACCTATGTTCTGCATTCTATTGTAGAGTTAACTTAGCCAAAGTTGTGGCCTAGTTGCCAGGTCTCATGCAGAAGCCGAATTATTAGCGCATTGAAGAGAAGCAAACATGTTGAACTAACCCTGACCACTCGTGTTAATAAAATCTGCTAAGCTAGAATTTTCTGCAATGTACCGCCGAACAGGAGATGATGGAACTAAACATGTAGCAAATGTGGTGTAAGACAGACTCTATGTACTTTCCAAGGATTCGAACAATAGAGACACTGACTTGAGGGAAAGATGGAACATTTTCGATACTGGATGAGCCGGATGATGAGGACATCGTACAGTGAACCAATCAACGAATTGAGAACGGCGTAACATTAGAATTCATAGATTTGTTAAATTAAATTCACTGGTGAGAGTAATAACTTGTGATTAACGGACCAATTAGGAATTAGGGGGATGGACTGAAAAACTGGTAAAAAGTCATGACAAGGGGCTAAAACTTCAGATGTGAGGAGAGAGATGTGAGAGGAGAATTGATGGCCTCAGAAGATGCGATTCGAGATTTTGTCATTGAGCTTATGCGCTTGCGAGCCGGACGCGTTGCTGACCGATTGATGACCTGAAGACTGACTTTGTTGCTGATCCATTCTGTCGATAGGTAGCTCTGACAATGTGACTGGTTAACCCTCGTGCCTTTTCTTCTAGGTACCAACTGCGCTATTTTTATAGTGTTTCTTCTAGCTAGATGTTTTCCAAATGCTAAATTGTTTTCGCATTAACTCCCACATGCTAATGCTAATCTGTATTAGGTAAGGTTACCTTGGGTAACGCGGACAGTGACAAATGAATGACAAACCGATTGCTTAACTCTGCTATTAATGTCAATATTTTCATCTTTGTTAGCTTATGCTGAAGCATAAGAGCATATGTTTTCTTAATCTTCTGATTAGATGATGTTATTGTGGTCACTAATGGATTAACTCTGAGATACTTGAATAAAGTTTGAATTAACCTGATGGTTTAGAATTGTAACTAATAGGGAAATAAAAAATGTAAAAACGTATATTGAGTTCTAGTCATTCATGAAATGTTGACATAATTGTCTAATGATTAATGATTCTCTTAACGGTGATTGATTGGGTGTATTGAATATTGATACATTAGTCACTACATGGCTAGGATACTCCATGCGATCCAAAAGGTTCATTGGCCTCTACGCGTCCCCTTGTTAGTTTACTTACTAAGGACCAGGCGCGCCAGCAGTTTGTGGTAGCAGCTTGATGGTTAGTTTCCTTGGAGAACTAGTTATGTGGTGATTAATGGTTATAGTGGTAGTTTAAATCAGGGCTAGTTATTCATTTTATGAGGTTTGAATTTTTGTTTTTCGTAATGGCAATTGTAGCAAAGATGATGTCCCCTTAAGCCCAGAAATGACTTTCCCAAATCCTGGATCCCACTAGTAAAGTTGGGTATGTTCTCGGCGTTCTAGCGATAGTGTGAAACTGGTAGGTTGCGCTTGCAAAGTTTTAAGCAGACCGCAGGTGAATTGTGATGTATGTGAGAAAAGTAGGGAGTTGCGTACTCCAGTTGAAGTTTAGTAGGAGTGTGCGTACTCCGCAGTATGAGAATAGGGAAGTCGTTGAACTTCATATGTGTGTGGCGCTTTGTGCTAAAAAATTGTCCACGTGGTTGTTGGTGATGTACGGACCCTGGTTGGTCTAAGACTCCGGAGTATATTGACAAGTGTAGGAGGCACTTGGTTATATGTTGTAATCTGTCTGGTTTAGTAGGTTGATCAGGCATGGTCAAGAAATCGGTGTGTAAGTTAAAGTGAGTAAGAAAAATTTTCGACTGAGATTTGGAGAGTCCTATGTGCACCAGAACAGACCTATTGATCAGTTGAGAGTGAAATTTGTGGGTCGAAAGAGCCATTAGTGAAAATCCGTAAGGTCTCTGAAGTGATTGTGTACCTTCCTGTAGTAAACCAGCAGGTTTGTTTTGGTTATTGGTTTTGGTTAATGCTCGCAATAATTTGCATTAGTTTTGTCTGAGTTGGAGTTTAGAAGGACAAGCCGCAAGACTTTGTCAGCCGCAGTGTGTGAGTGTGCCGTCAGGGGGAGCAGCGCTGGGATAAGTTGGTTAGTGAGAAGCGTCGCAAGCGGAATGGCAGCTGTCCGACAGTGGAACAGTGCAGACAGATAATGGACAGGTACAAAGGGTAATGCAGAGTACTCCTAATGCAGTGACTACTTCGGTGGGCCAAGCGTAGATGCACCCACCACCAGTACAGAGAATTTATCCAGAAGTACAGATTATTGAGACAACTTCAAACTTAGTGGTTCCTACAGAGCAAGTGGTTCAGAGGCCAATGCTAGTTCAGGCTGAGCCGACTCCAATGTTGTTACCTCAGGCACAGCCACAGGGTTTGCTGAAGTTCACACCAATGACAGGAACACTTTCCAATGTCGCACCAGTGATGCATCAGAGTTTGGGAGTAGTCCTTCCACAAAATGCGAATGTCAGAGCAGCACCAGATGCAATATCGCTGCTGACTACTGTTGGTTCAGCAGTACCATTATTTGCGCAAAAGAAGCCGATTGCAGGAGAACAGGGTGAAATGCCACAGAGCCTCGTGAGGAGGGGGGTGAGAGATCATGTGCAGGTGATATCGTCTATGGGTCAGACCTTTGATGGATCTAGACCGTTAATGGACCTTAGTCCACTTGTTGCGCTTCCAGATGCGGTAAATGGCCCGAGTGCAAGTCAGAGCTCAAAGCTTTTGACACCGCAAACGCCAGGTGCAGTGGTAAAGCAGGTGCCAATGCCAAATGCAAATAACATCTCATTATTACAGAGATTGACAGCACAGCAGTTAAATGAGGGGTTGGATAGTTTGAATACGCCTCGGAATACTTCCAAGGGTGAAGAGCAGATTGATTTTGTAAGGCTAGCTACAGAAATAACTGAACTAGTCGAGGGATCAAAGGGAATGAATAGGTTAGAATCCTATACCGAAGAGCTGAGGTACTTGTGTCTGAGGATTACAAGAGAAGTAGGCAAGATACATCAGAAATTGGCAGACTTGCAGCCAAACATGACATAGAAATTGAGAAAACAAAGCACTTGAAAAGAGTTACATATTAGATTTTGAGGCAAAAGATTTTGAGCACATGAGGTCAGCAGGGATGAAAGCGCATCTAAAGGAATTATTGCAGGGTGCTCAGATTTGGGGAGCATTAGAAAAGTGGGAAGGCAGATGGACAAAGAAGAAGGATAAATGGAAACGAGTTTCACAAGAAGGGTCTGATGGTGTTCAGAAAGAAAAAGATCCAGTAAAATTTTTACCAATGAGGGAGATTCCAGGAGGGCAGTTTGTTCATGTTCCATGGCACAGGAGTGATATTCTGTCATTCACAAATGATTATCCTAAGATAAGAGAGAAACCGGTTGAGTGGTACCAGCAGACAGACAGATATGTGAAACTTTCTAAATGCCTGTGGGAAGACTTGAATACTTTGTTGGAAATAGTGGTTCCAGCTGACTTGTGGGTCGAGTGCAAGAGAACAGAGGATTGGCCGACAAGTGAACTGGAAAGAGATAGAGTCACAGATGCACCATCACCTGAAGTAATGAAACATTATTATAAGGTGACTGAGTTCCTGAAGATAACAATCTCGCCTAAGAATACTGATTGGCAAAGAATTGACAGGACAGTGCAGGAAGTAAAGGAGTCTATACATACCTATTATGAGAGATTGCTAAAAGCATTCAAGGAGTACAGTGGTAAGGAAGCGATTGAGCCGAAGGACATGTTGCACTTTGTGTTCAGGTTCGTCGAAGGATTGAGCCCTGAAGTAGGTCAGATGATTAAGGGTCATTTGATTTGACTGATTGATGAGGTGTTGCAGTATGCAAAATACTGTAGTGATGAGATTGAGTTGAAGCAGAAAAAGTTGAAGAAGGCGATGGTGATGCAAATTAAGGCAGCTCAAACAGGAGTGCAAGGAGCATTAGTGCAACAGATACCGCCGCAGCAGCAGGGAACTGTCATGTTCCAACCTCAGGTGAGAGGTAAGGGTTGTGGAGTCAATATGAATCGTAGTTCGGACTGGAGTACTGTAGTGGTTCAGAATGATGTGCAAGTGATGAAAAAGATGTTACTGTGTCATCTGTGCGGAAACGAGGGACACTGGAAGCTGGAGTGTCCATAGATGGTGCAAATCCGAATTTGCAGAATCAAGTGCAGAATTTTCAACCCATGTAGCAGGTGCAAGTGCCGCGTGCACAAGTGACAGTTGCAACCAATGCAGCAGCAGGTTCCTATGGTAGCTAGACAGCAAATGCAGATACCTCAAGCCACGATGGAACAGCAACAGATGATGCTCACTCAGCAGGTCACAGGTCAGAGACAAGACAGAAGTAATGAAACAGTGCACCAAATCCCATTACATAGTGAGAATGAAATAAACGATGAATGGATGAGTATTAGTTCGGATAAAGAGCCATGTATGCTTGCCGCTTCACTAGAGGTAGATCAATGAGGACCCTTTGTGAAAGTAAAAGTAATGGGTCGCAGGGTCTCTTTTCTAGTGGACATAGGAGCTACACGCTCTACAGTAAGGACTGCAGAATTGCCGAACTTCCATCTTTCAGGCAGAACAGTTCAGGTTGTAGGAGTAGCAAATAGACAGTTGATAAATCCGATCACAGATCCAGTACAGGTTGAGATTGGCAACTTTCAGGGACTGCACAAGTTTGTAGTTTGTGACTCGAGTCCAGTATCTCTATTGGGAAGTGACTAGTTATGCAAGACCAAATGTTCCATTAGTTGTTTGACTGCTGGAATAGCAGTTCAGACTAATAGTGATGATGAGGAAGAACAGACGCCTGAAACTGCGAATGAAAACATTAACAAAGAGTTCCAGTTGATTGAGTTTTTACCGATGTTTACTGTGAAAGAGGTGCATGTAGACTTACAGGGAACAGTACAGGAGAACGTGTGGGACCTGACAGGTAAAGAAGTGGGCTTGATCAAGGGATTGGGGCCAATTAAAATCACTTTGAAGCCGAATGTAGTGTTTACGCAGCTTCCACAGTATAACATGGCACAGGATGTTTTGATGAAAGTGGCACAGATAATAGGAGACTTCCTAAAACAAGGGGTTTTGAAAGACGTGTTTAGCAGTCCATGTAATTCACCGATAATGGGCTTAAAAAAGCCGTGTGGGAAAGTGCGCATTGTGCAGGACTTGCGAAAAGTGAATGACATGGTGGTCAAGTGCTGTCCTGTAGTGCCGACCCAGCAGTAATATGGTTTCAGATTCCATGCGATGCAGAGTGGTTCACAGTGGTTCACAGACTTGTCACAAGCTTTCTTTTCTGTGCCTCTTCATGAGGATAGCCAGTTTCTTTTTAGTTGCAAATTCATAGACAGAGTCTACAGCTGGTGCAGGCTTCCACAAGGGTATACGGAGTCACTGTCTTTGTTCAATCAAATCTTGAAAAAGAATCTGGAGTCACTGGAACTACCGTACCAATCGGCTCTAGTGCAATACATTGATGATTTGCTAATTGCGTTCAAAACGAGGGACGAGTGTAAGTACGACCCGATTGCCCTGTTGAATCATTTGGGAAAATTTGAACATAAGTTGTCACCTTTGAAATTGCAGTACTGTCAGAAGTCAGTGAAATACTTGGGACACCTAATTGAGAAAGGGTCGAGGAGAATCTCCAGAGAGAGGATTACAATGATATTGCAGAGAAGTCCTCCGACTTCACAGAGATGTCAGAATGTTTCTGGGAATGGTAGGTTACTGTAGTCAGTGGATTCCAAATTTTGCTGAGATTGCCAAACCATTGCAGCAGCTGACACATAAGGAGGTTACTGACCCCATAACCTTAGATGAAGATCAGATGAAAGTGTTCACTGAGTTGAGAGAGAGTTTGTGCAGGGCTCCAGCATTGGGAATGCCTGATTACACAAAGCCATTCACATTGTTTTGTTATGAACGTGATGCTTGTTCTTTGTCTGTTTTGACACAGGCCCATGGAGGTGCTTATCGCCCAGTAGCCTATTTTTTTAGCTACCTTGGACCCAGTCGCAGCAGCTTTGCCAGGTTGTCTGCGAGCAGTTGCCACAGTTGGTCAAAGCCTTTCACAATGCGAGGGAGTAGTGATGGGATATCCTCTGACGGTAATGGTTCCTCACTCTGAGATTTTACTGACAGGGACGAAAACACAGTATTTGACTGGTACAAGACTGACAAGGTATGAGACAAGCTTTCTAGGTGCTCCAAATGTAACATTGAAAAGATGTACAGTTCTGAACCTGGAAACATTACTTCCAAGTGATACTGTGGAAATTGAAAAGGAAGAAGACATTGGGCATGATTGTCTTGGGGTAACTGAACTGTGCATAAAACCAAGGTCAGACATCAGAGATACCTGATTGGAAGAAAATAATCAAATTGTTTTTGTCGATGGCTCATGTCTTAGGGATGGTACAGGGACACTGAGAGCAGGATATGCTGTATGCACAATCACAGGTATATTAGAAACTTCTTGGTTCGAGGTGTGTATTCTACACAAGTAGCAGAATTGGTAGCTCTTACTAGAGCGTGCCATGTTTCTGCGAGACTGAGAGACACAATCTATACTGACAGCCAATATGAATTTGGAATTGTTCATGATTTTGGTCAATTGTGGGCGCAAAGAGGTTTCATAACCTCTAATGGTTCACCAGTAAGAAATGGCGACAGAATAAAGGAATTGCTGTATGCAATACAGTTACCTGAAGAAACTGCTGTGGTGAAATGCAGTGAACATAAAAAGACACAGGACTACATCTCACTAGGAAATGGATATGCAGATCAACTCGCAAGGTTTTGCGCATTGAACTGTATATCACTCAAAGATAAGTGGGAATTGATGTCAGAAGAAGATAATACATGTACAAGTTTTGCATTGAAAATGATTGATACTTTGGAACAATTGAAAACATTACAAAGTAATGCTGAAAAAGAAGAGAAACGTCTCTGGGCCAAATTAAAATGTGTTCAGCGTCCTGATGAGATTTGGGTTTCTGAGGAGGGTCAGATAGTCCTGCCCAATAGTTTATTATCGCAAATGATCAGGTATTATCATGGTCAGGCACACATTGGGAGGGATGCCATGGTTAGGCTGTTCAAGATTGACTGGTTTAACCTGACATTCAGGTGGGCAGCAGAGGCAGTATGTCATCGCTGTATAATTTGTCAGCAATTAAACGTGGGGAAAGGGACAGTGGTGAACCTGAGCCACACTGGAAGAGCAGGAGGTCCATTCAGCAGAATGCAACTGGATTTAATTGAGATGCCTGCATGTGGAGGTTTGAAGTACGTGTGGTGATACTTTGTGTATTTAGTCACTGGATTGAAGCATATCCTACAAGAAGGAATGACAGTCTCACAGTAGCAGAGCTGTTACTCAGAGAGCTGATACCACGCTTCGGGTTTCCGATCTCTTTAGAATCAGATAGGGGAACTCACTTCAATAACGAGGTGATTAAACTCTTATGTGCAGCATTAAACATCAAGCAAAAGTTGCATTGTAGTTATCGCCCTGAAGCATCAGGACTAGTGGAACAGATAAATGGTACCTTGAAATCAAGAATTGCAAAGATGTGTGCAGCTACGAATCTGAAATGGCCAGATGCATTGCCTTTGTGTCGATGAGAAACACACCTGACAGAAAGACAGGGCTGTCGCCCCATGAGATCCTCATGGGCAGAGCAACGAGATTACCAGCAGTTCCAGCCAATGCACTTATAAACATTACAGATGATATGGTGTTGGACTACTGCAAGGGTCTGGCTGATGTGGTTCACTCTTTTTCTCAGCAGGTGCAGGCCACCACCCTGCCACCCATCCCTAATCCAGGACACAATCTGAGATCCGGTGATCGGGTCGTTGTTAGGAAGCATGTTCGCAAGACCTGCTTAGAGCCGCGTTGGAGAGGTCCTTAACAGGTGGTCCTGACAACTACGACAGCTGTGAAGTGTGCATGACTCCCGAAATGGATACCCGGGAGCCATACAAAGAGAGTGGTATGTCCACAGGATCGTGAAGAAGCGTTGTTGAAAGCACCAACGACAGCGAAACAGGTCGCCGCACCTGAAACAGAAAAAGAATCAATGGAGCCTGAAGTTGAACCAGAGCTTGTGGAAGATGGTTCTATTACCCCTGTAAGAGACAAAAGTGAAGAATTACAGGAGGGTGCAGAAGAATCAATCTCAACAAATACAGCAGGAGAGCCTAACTCAGCAGAGGTTCTCCCAGAAGCAGACGGGGCTGAAAAGCAGACAGAGAAAGTGCCAGACCAAGAGGGGGAAAGAGTTGAGACGGATCAAAGCCAAAGTGATCCGACTCCTCCTGAGCCTGTTGCAGGTCCATCAAGAGAAAACACCATAGAGAAAGAGAAGGAGAAGAGTCGAATACTGAGAAGAATATTGACAGAAGAATCAAGAAAAGGAGATAATTGGCCTGAATCACAGATAGGGAACAAAAAGGAATTGGTCATAAACGAAACAATAGAGGAGGAAGTAGATACTACGAGAAAAGAAGAATTGAGTGAAGGAGAAGTAAGTAGTGACCGAAGGTTGAAAAGAAAGAGAATAGCAAGTCGACGCTACGCAGGTCCTGAATGGGCGTTTGCAACTACCAATGAATGGCAACACAAGTTTATGTCTTTTTGTTTTGATAGAGAGGTTCCGAGTCAGTATTTGATGTAACCTGAAGGGAAACAAGAAGCTGATTTGTTGAGCCAATCTGAAAAAAAACTAAAAGAGACTGCTGAAAAATAAACTGGAAGAGACATTGATAACCTGATTTGACATTGAAAACTGGATGTGCCAAGCTGCTAATCGATTTTTGACAAGGAAAAGGGTTCCTGAGTGTAAGACTGAACTGTGAGAAAATAATTTTCTTTATTTTTTACTTCACTTTATATAAGAGTTACTTCTGCTTTCTGATTCTTTACAGATCCTGGCTGAGCTAAATAATCAAGGTAGAAATGCCAGGCGCTGTAGATATGGGAGTGTTGGCTTGGCAATGTGTGGGATCTTGTTTATTGTGATGATTGCGGGAATGTCTGTTCATGATATGAAAAGAGCCACTTTTACTTCTGCTCCTGAAACTACTACGCTAACAGCTTTAGAGAGGTTTAAATTAGATGAGAAGTACTTGCATGATTATACTAACGCTCAAGGAGAGCTTTCTTCTAATGTCTTCTATCGCTTATTGAGTGAGTATGTTGAAACAATGGATGCAAGGAATTGTCTTGTCTTTACGTAAATTCCTTCGTCAGTAGAGGAAGGAGTTATGTACCATGGCTTACCTTTAACCTACGGAATAAGCTGTAGCTTGCTGGTAATAAGGTTCTATAATCAAGAGTACATACAGTATTTTTATTCTAACCATGATGTTGTGTTTTCATTTGTTACTATTATTAGATATCTGAGTAAAGTAGCTAAAGAGCATAATATATTATTAGTTAGAGGATTCTTGGAGCCTACACTAACATTTGAAACAGCCTACACACATAAGAATAACCTCACATGCTTGCTTACACCTTTAGAGAAGAGCTTCATAGGGCGTACTTATGATAGAAGAAAAGCATTAAAAGACAAGCATTTTCAATGCAACGGGTCTCGCATTTGTTTGAGTTAGAGCTATTAGTGTTGTAAAGCAAAAACAAAACGCAGCATGATCACGCTATGTAAAATGCAGCACGATCGCGCTGCGTGGAAAATAAACAGATAAAGTAGTCCGGACTCCAGGCTGAAAACATCGAGCCTCATATGTTTTTCTGACTTTACCGGTGCTGTGTAGGTGGGCTAAACACCAGAAAAGGCATGACGTATGCATACCGGTCACAAATGAAAGCAAGCCGATTTTAAAAGGCAAGCCCACAAACCAATGTAAGTGACTGACATGGCTTGGGCGTGGTTTCAAGCCCAAAGAGAGATTACAGAATGGACGGAGCACTTTGTGCTCGCCCATAACATTTTTTAGAAAAAGGCTTAGAGAAAAGGACTTACAAGAATGATTATGCTTATACTGCATGTAGGAAGTTGGCTCTGTATGTGCTATTTCAAAGTAAGGAATAGTATGCACAGAGTCCAAGGTACCCTTAGAGGTAAGATTGTGGCAAAAAGAGATAATACTAATGCTCTATTTTGTGGTAGTGTGGTCGAGCAGTAGGCTTATCAAAGGAGTAGTGTTAAGCATTTGTTGTACATACACACAGGCAATAAATGAGGGACACACACTCAGAGAAAAATCCAGGCCAATAGGTTTTGTTATAGAAAAATATCTTTTCTTAGTTTATTTTAAGAACCACAGGTTCAAATTCTACATGTAATATCTCATTTGAAAGGTATTGTAGGTAAGTACTTTAGGAACTTTGAATAATCACAGTAGCATATATACTTTTCACATAAAACACATTTAGCTGTTTTAAAAGTGGACAGTGCAATTTTCACAGTTCCTGGGGGAGGTAAAGTAATGTTAGTTCTTGCAGGTAAGTAAACCACCTACGGGGTTCAAATTGGGGTCCAAGGTAGCCCACCGTTGGGGGTTCAGAGCAACCCCAAAGTCACCACACCAGCAGCTCAGGGCTGGTCAGGTGCAGAGTTCAAAGTGGTGCCCAAAACGCATAGGCTTCAATGGAGAGAAGGGGGTGCCCCGGTTCCAGTCTGCCAGCAGGTAAGTACCAGCGTCTTCGGAGGGCAGACCAGGGGGGTTTTGTAGGGCACCGGGGGGCACACAAGCTCACACAAAAAGTACACCCTCAGCGGCACTGGGGCGGCCGGGTGCAGTGTAGAAACAAGCGTCGGGTTTCCAATGTAAATCAATGGAAGACCAAGGGGTCTCTTCAGCGGTGCAGGCAGGCAAGGGGGGGGTTCCTCGGGGTAGCCACCACCTGGGCGAGGGAGAGGGCCTCCTGGGGGTCACTCCTGCACTGAAGTTCCGATCCTTCAGGTGCTGGGGGCTGCGGGTGCAGGGTCTTTTCCAGCCGTCGGGATTTTAGAGTCAGGCAGTCGCGGTCAGGGGGAGACTCGGGATTCCCTCTGCAGGCGTCGCTGTGGGGGCTCAGGGGGAACAACTTTGGTTACTCACAGTCTCGGAGTCGCCGGAGGGTCCTCCCTGAGGTGTTGTTTCTCCACCAGTCGAGTCGGGGTCGCCGGGTGCAGTGTTGCAAGTCTCACGCTTCTTGCGGGGATTGTAGAGGTCTTTAAATCTGCTCCTCTGTAACAAAGTTGCAGTCTTTTTGGAGCAGGTCCACTGTCCTCGGGAGTTTCTTGTTCCTCTTGAAGCAGGGCAGTCCTCTGAGGATTCAGAGGTCGCTGGTCCTTGAGAGTGCGTCGCTGGAGCAGGTTTCTTTAGAAGGCAGGAGACAGGCTGGTAGGACTGGGGCCAAAACAGTTGGTGTCTTCTTTCTTCTTCTGCAGGGGTTTTCAGCTCAGCAGTCTTCTTCTTCGGTAAGTTGCAGGAATCTAAATTCTTAGGTTCAGGGGAGCCCTTAAATACTAAATTTAAGGGCGTGTTTAGGTCTGGGGGGTTAGTAGCCAATGGCTACTAGCCCTGAGGGTGGGTACACCCTCTTTGTGCCTCCTCCCAAGGGGAGGGGGTCACATTCCTATCCCTATTGGGGGAATCCTCCTTCTACAAGATGGAGGATTTCTAAAAGTCAGAGTCACCTCAGCTCAGGACACCTTAGGGGCTGTCCTGACTGGCCAGTGACTCCTCCTTGTTTTTCTCATTATCTCTCCTGGACTTGCCGGCAAAAGTGGGGGCTGTGTCCAGGGGGCAGGCATCTCCACTAGCTGCAGTGCCCTGGGGCATTGTAACACGAAGCTTGAGCCTTTGAAGCTCACTGCTAGGTGTTACAGTTCCTGCAGGGGGGAGGTGTGAAGCACCTCCACCCAGAGCAGGCTTTGTTTGTGTCCTCACAGAGCACAAAGGCTCTCACCGCATGGGGTCAGAAACTCGTCTCTCAGCAGCAGGCTGGCACAGACTAGTCAGTCCTGCACTGAACAATTGGGTAAAATACAGGGGGTATCTCTAAGATGCCCTCCGTGTGCATTTTTAAATAAATCCAACACTGGCATCAGTGTGGGTTTATTATTCTGAGAAGTTTGACACTAAACTTCCCAGTATTCAGTGTAGCCATTATGGAGCTGTGGAGTTCGTTTTTGACAGACTCCCAGCCCATATACTCTTATGGCTACCCTGCACTTACAATGTCTAAGGTTTTACTTAGACACTGTAGGGGCATAGTGCTCATGCACATATGCCCTCACCTGTGGTATAGTGCACCCTGCCTTAGGGCTGTAAGGCCTACTAGAGGGGTGACTTACCTATGCCACAGGCAGTGGGAGGTTGGCATGGCACCCTGAGGGGAGTGCCATGTCGACTTAGTCATTTTCTCCCCACCAGCACACACAAGCTGGCAAGCAGTGTGTCTGTGCTGAGTGAGGGGTCCCTAGGGTGGCATAAGATATGCTGCAGCCCTTAGAGACCTTCCCTGGCATCAGGGCCCTTGGTACCAGGGGTACCAGTTACAAGGGTCTTACCTAGGTGCCAGGGTTGTGCCAATTGTGGAAACAATGGTACATTTTAGGTGAAAGAACACTGGTGCAGTCAAGTCTGCATCAGTATCAAGCAAAAAGTGGGGGGTAACTGCAACAGGAAGCTATTTCTTTACACTGCAATTAAAACGCAAGGAAAATTAGCCTTAGATGCATTACACGTAGGGAAGCTTTGTGTATATATAGGCCAAAATCACGCGCTGACACTATTTGTGGGAACGGGTGAATGTAGGCATGTATTTTTGTTTCAGAGTAAGCTGACTTTTATGCTGAATGGTCAGGACCCTGCGATTCCTGGGATTTATTAAATTTGGGGATTAAACGCTTATTACCGTCTTCTAAGAGGATGGTATGGGACATGTTATTTGGGGATAGTTTTCCCAAAGATTTATCAGATAGATGATTTAAAGAAATTTCAGAAATTGACTGAATTACATCATAAGCGACAGAGGAGGGAAACCTCTTCTGCAGTTGTGGGAGATGTCTTTGGTGCAGTGATTCCTTCAGTGGGAGTCATCCTGAATTCGATCAAGATGCGAAAGTTGTCTACTATTGTGGATAACATGCTGACAAACTTTACAGGGGCAATACTCCTGATAGATACTGAATTAGCTGCGGATAGAGCTATGACGCTTCAAAATAGGCTTGCTTTAGACATTCTTCTAGCAAAAGACGGCAAAGTCTGTAAGATGATTAATTCTAGGCATTGTTGTTCGCATATTCTCGACAATGATAAGGAGTTAAGAGACTTACTCACTAATCTAACTCAAGGATTTGAAGGAATTGAAAGAACTAGGTGTTTGGGAAAAGGATTTGCTTCAGTAGGAAATTGGCTTAGTCAAATTTGGAATGGGGTATTATTAAAAATCATACAGGGAATATTAATTGTGATTGCTTGCATATTAGGAATATGGGGTTCATGTAAATTATGTCACAAGATAAAATTGAGAAGATCTAAAAATAATCAGAGGAGGGAAGAACGAAACAGGGAAAGAATTTATAGGGAAGATTTGAGGAGAAGAAAAAATACTGCAGAAACCGAATTGTGAAATCATGGTGAAGAAAGGTGTGATGACATATTTAGTCATCAGAGGAGGGACTGTTAAATCAGATATGCTAATTCGAAATTATTAATGAATGTTTATGTGTTTTGATTAACAAGAAATTTATAAAAAAAAAAAAATGTGGAGAAATTAATGTGCACGTTTGAAAATGTGCCCATGGAGAATGGCAGCCAACTTATACGAACTTGTACTAAAATGATTAAAAATGTGTGAAATAATGAAAATGTGTAATAATAATGTAGGAGTATGACATATTAAGATGTATAACCTATGTTCTGCATTCTATTGTAGAGTTAACTTAGCCGCAGTTGTGGCCTAGTTGTCAGGTCTCATGCAGAAGCTGAATTATTAGCGCATTGAAGAGAAGCGAACGTGTTGAACTAACCTTGACCACTTGTGTACATAAAATCTGCTTAGCTAGAATTTTCTGCAATGTACCGACGAACAGGAGATGATGGAACTAAACCTGTAACAAATGTGGTGTAAGAAAGACAGACTCTATGTACTTTCCCAGGACTCGAACAATAGAGACACTGACTGGAGAGAAAGATGCAACATTTTCGATAACTGATAAGCCGGATGATGAGGACATCGTACAGTGAACCAATCAACGAACTGAGAACGGCGGACTATTACAATTCATAGATTTGTTAAATTAAATTCATTGGTGAGAGTAATAACTGGTGATTAACGGACCAATTAGGAATTAGGGGGATGGACTGAAAAACTCTGATACAAAGTCATGACAAGGGGTTAAAACTTCAGATGTGAGGGGAGAATTGATGATGTCAGAAGATGCGATTCGAGATTTTGTCATTGGGCTTATGCGCTTGACAGCCTGATGCATTGCTAATCAACTGATGACCTGAAGATGAAGACTGACTTTGTTGCTGATCCATTCTGTGGATAGGTAGCTATGACAATGTGACTTATTAACTTTGTGCCTTTTCTTCTAGGTACCAACTGCGCTATTTTTATAGTTTTTCTTCTAGCTAGATGTTTTCCAAATTCACGTTTCTAAATTGTTTTCGCATGAAGTCCCACATGCTAATGCTAATCTGGTTAGGTAAGGTTACCTTGGGTGATGCTGACAGTGACAAATGATTGACGAACTGATTGCTGAACTCTGCTATTAATGTCAATATATTCATCTTTGTTAGCTTTTGCTGAAGCATTAGAGCATATGTTTTCTCAAGTTCTGATTAGATTATGTTATTGTGATCACTAATGGATTAACTCTGAGATAGTTGAATAAAGTTTGAATTAACCCGATGGTTTATAATTGTAACTAACAGGGAAATAAAAATTGTTAAAACGTATATTGAGTTGTAGTCATTCATGAAATGTTGTTATAATTGTCTAATGATTCATGATTCTCTTAACGGTTATTTATTGGTTATTTTGAATATTGATACATTAGTCACTACATGGCTATGATACTCCATGAGATCCAAAAGGTTCATCATCCTATATGCGTCCCCGTGTAAGTTTACTTACTAAGGACCAGGCGCGCTAGCATAGTCAAACGGACAGCCCCATTAGGACTGGAGCCCTCCATGGTTGTTGAGACTTACAGAATAATTGCAATTGTTAGTGGGAAACTGATAGAGCAGGAGTCAAAGTTTTACCAAGATGAAAAAAAAGACTCCCCAGATGGCCTTAATTAGAGATGCTACAACACACTTGGAGCAGTCTGGTCTGGGAGACGCGAGGAACAGGTAAAAAAAAGTTGCCTGCCCAAATGTTGCTTACTGTCCAGAAATTGCAAGTACTGCACCCAGCAAAATCTTGCTCATAACACACACTTGCGTCTGGGGAAACCTATAAATCCTAAATTTGGAGATTGTGAATTTGGTGACATTCCCTACAGTTTTAAACTCTCTCTGTAACCTTTCAGCTGATGGAGTAATTTCCAATTTCATGTGGATATTTTGCCTATGAATATTCTTTCTGTATCATCCCTAGGGATGAGAGAGCATGTTGACTCTGTGGGGGAAACTACACAATTGAACGTGGATTAACAGAAAAAAAAAACTGAGATTTTATGTATGAACTTTTTCTAACAATCTTCAAACATATAATGGCACTAATTGACGGTTAATGTATCTGAATCCTTCTGGATTGAATCCTTCTGGATGAATATTTTAATACTTTCTAACTATAATTATGATTATGATGCATCATAAACTTCCTGGATGTATAGAAAACCATGTTTATGAGTTTCTATAAAGTAATTAAAAAACAAAACAAAATAAAATACTTGACAAGACTGAATCAAACCTATAATTTCAAGAGACATTTTTCACATGTACCCTAATAGCTCCTGGGCATTACTCATTCAGTTGTTTTTGGCTGAGGATTCAGACACAATTTCGGAAGTCTACTCCAGGGGTTTCTGCCCTTTTCTGTAATAACAGCTACTTATGCTCAATGGAATTTATCCCGATTACTTGGTGTTGTAATAAAAAGCACATGAGGCAAAATTACATTAGTATGTAAGATTATCAGCAGTGGTCATCTCAGTGAGTCAGAGAGGGTTACCAGTTGTAATGTCAAAAAGGCTCCGTCATTGTGGAATGTCTCTAAATGGATAATACATTACAACCATGACTGCAATGGCACAAAGTAATAAAGTTAGCAATACGTCTTCCCGATGCAGCAAGAGTTAATCACTCAAATATCAGCTTTAAATACATTTTGCAAAGGGAACCATTTTTCTTAAAAAAAAATCAGCTAAGGAGTTCGTAAAACATACACATTTTCTTCTTGTATACACACTTTTCAATTTTGGAATATGTTAATTCAACCGAGCAAAAACTGCCAGTTTAGTAGGCTGGTCTAAACGAAGCTGGAGAGCTACCAATAGCTCATGTGCAACTCGTTGAAGAAGCTAGGTATAGGCATCTGTAATCAATATAGTTTTCTATTAAGCATTTCTCTTTATAAAAGATGTGCCGAAGAAGCAGGAAAACAGAAGCAATAAAATTGTTTTCGTAAAGTGCAAATGCAGAATGTGTGAAGAACATCTTTCAACCCAAGGCCTACTTACCAATGGCCTCCACTTTCACCCTTCTACCACTCACCACACCATAACATAAACCAGCAACAATCAGAGCGGCGTTCATAACAAGATCATCACCAAAGCATCCCAGGCAAAGACGCAATCTAAAGAAAAACTATGTTGCAACTTTACAAGGATAATTCTGAACTAAAATACAGTAAAGGTTTCATCACCACCAATAAATACTAAATGGGTGTGATATACAGTACTCTGTGTTTTGTACTGAATATTATTCTCTAAACCAAAAATGGTGGAACATCATATTTGTGTTCTAAATTTCATCCCAGTACATTTTTATAATGGTTTGGCTTAACAGAATTCAATTAGCCCTTAAAAACCCTTGTCTGCTGTGCCTTTTCCAGATCTTCTACTTCTACTCTTTAGCTGCCTCCTAAGTCCTACTCATTGGTCATTTCATTCTAAATATTAAACCTTGGGATTGCACTTTTTTCTATACACAGCCACCAAATTTATTGAACACCTCATCAGCTTCCTCCCAACCTCTTTGCTGCTCTGATGATCTATCAACCTCACCAAGGACAAATTGAAGACTTTGGCTGAAGCAGAAGAAATGATCATGTAACAAAGTTTTAACACAGCAATAGGACTATTTCTGAATATAAACACACACACAAACACACACACATTACTACATTCAAACATTTGTCAGCAAATACAAACTTGGGCCCGGTCCTTACAAGCAAGGGAAGAGGATACTAATGAGTTAGAGAAGCTATTGAGTAAGGATTCACCTGGGATGAAGGAAGTCGCAACCTACTACAGGGTAATTGTAGATAGCTTAGACCGTGAACACAAATTTCATGCTCCCTTATGGGATGATGTGGCTAATAGTGAAAGTGAGGAGATTGATAAATTATGGACATAGCCTTGCAGCTTCTTTATCGGGTGGTAAAACCAGCGTTCCTTAGGAAAAATAATCTCTTTGTCTTACATAGGGCATACTACACGCCAAATAAATTAATTTTTATTTATTTAAACACCAGGTAGCTTGTAGGAAATGTGGCTTAGAGGGAGCGGATGATATTCATATGCTTGTGTCTTTCCCTCGGATTTCTAGTTTTTAGGTTGAGATCTTTGAAGTTATGGCTAATGTCTTACAGGTACAGCTTACGGTTTCCCCTGTATTAGTTTTGTTTGGTTGCTCTTTAGAGTTACAAAACTGTCTAGCCCTTATAGAAACTTGCTGTTTTATCTGATACTGCTGGGTAGGTGGGAGGTATGTGGATATTGGATATCCCCCATCTCACCTACTTGACTAGAATGGATGTACGCAGTAACAAAAGTGTGTAAGCTAGACCTTTGTCGATCTAGTGTAAAAAATATACAAAAATGTTGGCAACCTTGGGTAAATTGGCTGGTTCTGAGTGCTCCTCCTTTAGTATAATGTCCGATGATTATCTTAAACAGGGGATGATGGCACTTTGGGAACTCATTCCTTTTGTTTTAGACTTCCTATGATGATTGCTCGGACTCTTCCAGGAGATACTGGAATGCGGGCCGGTTTATATCATGGAGGTATATAAAGTGATATGAGGACACAAAAAAAAAAAAAATTGGCAGCAAAGAATTACCAACTAAATAAAAACCTCAAAAATGTTCTAGGGTCACATATTACTTTTTTACTACAGGCCTGCCCAATGGTTTTACCCCCGTTAGATAGGCCTATCACTGACTCTTGCTTACATTAGGGAGTTTTACACTATTCTTATGTTTCCTAAATGGGGCGGAGGTGTGTGTCTTGTCTGGGATCCTCTTATTGAATCTTATGTTGAAAATAAGAATATCGTCACATGAGGAAGGAAATGTAATGATAATGAAAAAGGATAACGAAAATGCATATACTTACATTTCAGTTAGTCTCAACTACAAGTCCTACCTCCGATTTGCGATAGAAAACTCTACCATATGGAGTATTTCTAGCCTTTTTGTAAGAGTTTGATATGCTGCATGTGTTGGGACAATTATATAGTAATAATAATGTAACTTGCATAAGTACGTCTTTAGGCCACAGAAATTACGTTGGTGTCTCTCATGTGTAGGTCTCACAATAGAGATTAAGGGCCCGATGTAGCAAAGGGTTTTACCCATTCTGTGTCTATGGGAAAATGTGTTTGTACTTATGGCCCTAAGTGCTTAAATCAGAAACATTTTCAGAAGATCAAATTTCCACTGTTTATCCTCCACCAGAGAGTTCCATATACCAGCATATATGCCAGTGGTGATCTTGAAAGGTACTGTTGATAATGATGCTCTCTATAATGTGTGGTACCCTTTGTGAGAACGGCTCACCCACTAGAAGAGAAATGTGCAACCAGGGAGCACAAGCTTTGGCTGACTGAAGAATACTTTGTGGTGCCTCTCTTCTCTTTTATAAACTACAACAAATGTTCTTGCTGGTAGCTTCAGAAATGAATATATTCTAAAGAGGAAAAGCAACAGAGGCTACCTTACTTCTAGGGGCGTGCATCTGGATAACCAGCAAGAACGAAAGGAGTGGACGATAGCAGAGGCCACGCAAGACATCACCTGTGAAGAGCTCGGAATAATCACATTACTGCTTTGCTAATTCAAACTAGTCCACAAGACAAGTCGACTCAGCTGGCCACTAGCACATGATCGAGAAGACTGAACACAACCATATATAAATGCACCCGAGGGTCAGCAAATGCAGGTACGTGTATTTCTATCTCCCTCCTCCTCCCTGACTGTGGGTCAGCACTGCTGTAAGAAGTGTGCAGGAGGACATTCCTCTGTGAATGAAGATCACCCTGAAATGTGACTTTGACACATCCTGCGCGTGTGTTTTATATATTAGCACAGTAGCAAAAACATTTTATTTTCCAATCTGAGCCAGTTGAAGACCGGCATAAAATATGAAACTGACTATATCAGGAGAGTCCAAATTGTCAGCAACCTTTTCCCATCAGAACATTTGCCTTAGCATTTTAGTAAACATGATCACTGCAGTAGTTTTTGCTCCCTTCTCAGTGTAATTCTAATCTTATTGCAAACCACTTTTACACACATCAATACTGCAAAAGACGACAAAACAGATTGAGTTTGAAGCCTCTTGCCACTTATAGATCCACTTGTTTCATCCATACACCACTAAAGAAAAAAGTAGGAGAAAAAAAGCCTGCTTCTTTAAACTGGACAGCTTAACAAAATACCCTGACGTCAGACTCAAATTCGAAGGGATTTTCAACTTCCACTTTAAGTGATCACAGCTTCTCTGTTTAATTCTCCAAAACCGATTTATAAACTTTTAAAAGTTTTTAACAAATTACTAGAAGGAGACCTATGCAAAGTAGGTATATTTATGAAATAAAACGCTGAGAAACAGATGTCACTGGCAAGTGACTTCTTACTCCATAGATAATATTGGCAAGGATGGGGAAAAAAAGTTAAGCCATTACCTTGAATATTTCAAAGCTGGTCCTGAGATCAGAACAGAGAGCACAGGCTTTCAGCAGGGCGTGATAGGTGATGAGATTCAGCTCTATGTTTTTGGACATTAGCTCCTGCCGTAGTTTTAAGGCATGCTGCATACCAGAGTCCTTCCAGGGAGATTCTGCACAGGCATTGAATAGGGCTGTGTATGTGGCCTCGCTGGGTTCTAAGCCACGCTTTTTCATCTACACAAGACATAAAACATTCATTTAGACCGAAAACCTTTTGCTTAGAATAAGAAATTCTTATTCACTTTTCACATGGCATTTAATTCTGCTATTATTGACAAATGATACAAACAGCAGCCACTTGGTTATTTAATATACTCAAAATAGAAAAAGTGGTACAATAGTAGGGACAAATACAAAACTTGAATTACTCGCAATGAACTTATGAATTGGTAATATATTTTAATTATAAAAACCATTTTTCAGCATTTTTAAGGACAAAAAAACGAAGTGATGGACAAACATAAAATTCTCAAAATAGAATTATATACAGTTAATTAACAAACACATATATACAAATATACAGATATTTTTACAGATACTGTCTTCATTGGTCTCCACAATTATTTGGAAATGTGGTAATCAGAACGTAGTGAAACTATCATCCACATAAACAGATGGTTGCCAATGTAATCACATCAAATATTCCTGCTTTCTTAAGCACTTATTACTGGGAAGATGTGAGCTCTAATCCAAGTCCATTCATAATCTATTTTAATTGCAACCTCCTAGTGTAAAGGTCGATGCGTTTTGGCTCTTTTGTATATGGGCCTCTTCAGGACTCATGGAGAGATAAAGACCTATAAACAGTATGTAGAGGTCAATTAAGCATCTTTTTAAAAACTATCTGGCAATTGTATTGTATTGTATTGTAATCGTATTTATATAGCGCTTACTACCCCTGACGAGGCGTCTAAGCGCTTTTAGATGAGTAGCACGCTACTCCGGTACCCAAAAGAATTAGTGATGGATTAGTATAATTTAATAAGGAGTACAGTTTTAGTATTATTATGAGTTAATTTGAGTTGCGGATATGAGAGTTTGTTAGTTAGATTGACTGGAGTAATGGAGGGGTGGAGGAGGAAAGAAATCCAGAAGTGTTAATTGGGAGTTTATCCTTCATTTACTCAATCCAAAGGCTTGAGATGAATAAAAGGGGGAGCGGAGGGGAAAGAGGATGTGGAAGGGTTAGGGAGAGCATAGTAGGAGGGTGAGATGAATGCAGGAGAATTTAGTAGGGTTGTGTGGGAGGTCACAGAGGTACAGTGAGGTTTGGTGAGTTAGATGTGGAGGTGGAGGGAAGAGCTTAGGCAGAGATGTTTAGATGAAAGTGGTCGAAGGGATTTGGGATGAGTCCGAGTGAGAATGGAGGATAGTTTGATAGAGACATGACATAAGAGTGATGAGTAGATAAGTGTGATAAAAGAGAGCAGAAATTCATAGATATCTAGTATAACAACCCAAAAAACCAGGAGCCATGCAAAGATCCACAAACATGCCAGGCACAGAAACAACATATACACATACATACACATATATATATATATATATATATTTATACACACACACATATGAATACAACACACATATGCACATATAATACATAATTAGAATCATGGGTAAAAAATACTTAGCCATCCATCCATCATCCTGGTAAAAGGCGGGAATTCCTTTACCTACTTCGAGGGTGGACGGGGTGTGGCTCAGCGGGCGGAGCTTACAGGTGCTTTATAAAGGGAGAGCCTTCTACTCTGTGTCTCCAGCAGAGGAAGATAGAACCCGCGCGTCTCAGTCATATACAGATTACGCTCCAGTACATCCTCAGTTCACCTCCAGGAAGGATTCTAGATCTTTTCTGCTATGGGATCTCTGAGCGCACAGCCTTGCTTTATCTTTGCCAAGTCCAAGAGTTAGGGTGGCTTGTCCTTTCCAGAAGGTGAGCTTCAACTGCGGCATCTGCTGCGTTTATATTGTACACTAGGGGTACGTGATGGGCCATGGGGTAAACGTCTCCAGCAACCTTGTGTGCCTTTGGCAATGTTATTGTTACTAGTGCGTCTTTGTGGAGATGTCCTCGTGCTTCTGAGCATCAATAACGCACCACGTGAATCGGCGGTAAACGCAGTGGGGTCGTTTTGGAAAGATGACCATCATCCTGGTAAGAGGCGGGAATTCCTTTACCTACTTCGAGGGTGGACGGGGCGTGGCTCAGCGGGCGGAGCTTACAGGTGCTTTATGAAGGGAGAACCTTCTACTCTGTGTCTCCCGGAGAGGAAGATAGAACCCGCGCGTCACAGTCAGATACAGATTACGCTCCAGTACATCATCAGTTCACCTCCAGAAGCTAAGCTTCAACTGCGGCACCTGCTACGATTATAATTGTAAGTACTTCCTTTGAGGATTAGTTTCTGTAAAATGAGCATCGTCGCCTACTCCACCGGAGTATTTTCTACGAGTATGTCAGTAAGCGTTACCTAGCATGTTTCATACGCCCCGTTTATATTGTACACTAAGGGTACGTGATGGGCCACGGGGTAAACGTCTCCAGAAACCTTGTTTTCCTTTGGCAATGCAATTGTTACTAGTGCGTCTTTGTGGAGATGTCCTCGTGCTTCTGAGCATCAACAACGCACCACCGGAATCGGCGTTAAAAACGCATTGGGTCGTTTTGGAAAGCTGTCCATCATCCTGGTAAAAGGCGGGAATTCCTTTACCTACTTCGAGGGTGGACGGGCGTGGCTCAGCGGGCTGAGCTTACAGGTGCTTTATGAAGGGAGAAACCTTCTACTCTGTGTCTCCAGGAGAGGAAGATAGAAACCGCGAATCACAGTCACATACAGATTACGCTCCAGTACATCATCAGTTCAACCTCCAAGAAGGATTCTAGATCTTTTTCTGCTGTGGGATCTCTGAGCGCACAGCCTTGCTTTATCTTTGCCAAGCCCAAGAGTTATGGTGGCTTGTCCTTTCCAGAAGCTGAGCTTCAACTGCGGCACCTGCTACGTTTATATTTGGAAGTGCTTCCTTTGAGGTTTAGTTTCTGTAAAATGAGCATCGTGGCCTACCCAACCGGGGTATTTTCTACGAGTATGTCAGTAAGCGTTACCTAACATGTTTAATACGCCCCGTTTATATTGTACACTAAGGGTACGTGATGGGCCACGGGGTAAACGTCTCCAGCAACCTTGTGTGCCTTTGGCAATGTGATTGTTACTAGTGCGTCTTTGTGGAGATGTCCTCGTGCTTCTGAGCATCACCAACGCACCACCGGAATCGGCGGTAAACGCAGTTGGGTCGTTTTGGAAAGCTGTCCATCATCCTGGTAAGAGGCGGGAATTCCTTTACCTACTTCGAGGGTGGACGGGCGTGGCTCAGCGGGCGGAGCTTACAGGTGCTTTATGAAGGGAGAACCTCCTACTCTGTGTCTCCAGGAGAGGAAGAAAGAACCCGCGCGTCACAGTCAGATACAGATTACGCTCCAGTACATCATCAGTTCACCTCCAGGAAGGATTCTAGATCTTTTCTGCTATGGGATCTCTGAGCGCACAGCCTTGCTTTATTTTAGCCAAGCCCAAGAGTTAGGGTGGCTTGTCCTTTCCAGAAGGTGAGCTTCAACTGCGGCATCTGCTGCGTTTATATTGTACACTAGGGGTACGTGATGGGCCATGGGGTAAACGTCTCCAGCAACCTTGTGTGCCTTTGGCAATGTGATTGTTACTAGTGCGTCTTTGTGGAGATGTCCTCGTGCTTCTGAGCATTAACAACGTACCACCGGAATCGGCGGTAAAAACGCAGTGGGGTCGTTTTGGAAAGCTGTCCATCATCCTGGTAAGAGGCGGGAATTCCTTTACCTACTTCGAGGGTGGACGGGGCGTGGCTCAGCGGGCGGAGCTTACAGGTGCTTTATAAAGGTAGAACCTTCTACTCTGTGTCTCCCGGAGAGGAAAGATAGAAACCGCGCGTCACAGTCAGATACGGATTACGCTCCAGTACATCATCAGTTCACCTCCAGAAACTGAGCTTCGACTGCGCCACCTGCTACGATTATAATTGTAAGTGCTTCCTTTGAGGTTTAGTTTCTGTAAAATGAGCATCGTGGCCTACCCAACCGGAGTATTTTCTACGAGTATGTCAGTAAGCGTTACCTAGCATGTTTTATACGCCCCGTTTATATTGTATACTAAGGGTACGTGATGGGCCACGGGGTAAAAACGTCTCCAGAAACCTTGTTTTCCTTTGGCAATGCGATTGTTACTAGTGCGTCTTTGTGGAGATGTCCTCGTGCTTCTGAGCATCAACAACGCACCACCGGAATCGGCGGTAAACGCATTGGGGTCGTTTTGGGTGGACGGGGCGTGGCTCAGCGGGCGGAGCTTACAGGTGCTTTATAAAGGGAGAACCTTCTACTCTGTGTCTCCAGGAGAGGAAGATAGAACCCGCGCGTCACAGTCAGATACAGATTACGCTCCAGTACATCATCAGTTCACCTCCAGAAGCTGAGCTTCAACTGCGGCACCTGCTACGATTATAATTGTAAGTACTTCCTTTGAGGTTTAGTTTCTGTAAAATGAGCATCGTGGCCTACCCAACCGGAGTATTTTCTACGAGTATGTCAGTAAGCGTTACCTAGCATGTTTTATACGCCCCGTTTATATTGTATACTAAGGGTACGTGATGGGCCACGGGGTAAAAACGTCTCCAGAAACCTTGTTTTCCTTTGGCAATGCGATTGTTACTAGTGCGTCTTTGTGGAGATGTCCTCGTGCTTCTGAGCATCAACAACGCACCACCGGAATCGGCGGTAAACGCATTGGGGTCGTTTTGGGTGGACGGGGCGTGGCTCAGCGGGCAGAGCTTACAGGTGCTTTATAAAGGGAAAACCTTCTACTCTGTGTCTCCAGGAGAGGAAGATTGTGACAGAAAGACCCTTCACCCTATCTAATGTAGTCTATTGTGTCACACCAACGTGTATTGTTAAAAATTACCTGCTAAACACACATTAAATCTGTAGTACCAGCAAATCACCAAGAGTAATGCGGTTCAAAGGACTTAAGGAACGCCGAGACCCCTAGATAAGAATGTTATTAGCCGTTCAAGCCAAAAGCCACTCACTACTTAGGCATGATATTATAATAGATGAGGCACATAAGAGAGAGAAAAAAAGGTTGGAAGAAGGCAAAAGATTTCTGTTAGAACCCACCTAACCAATATGCTCACACCATGCTATTGGTCTTCTTGCAATAAGAGGATCTCCACTCGTGCAGCCTTAGTATACCTAAATATCAAGTTAAATAAAGCCAAAAGTATCAAGGACACTGTTTGCAAATAATGTAAATAGTGAAGGAGCATGGCTTGCAGAAAAACTACGCTTACTTCTTTCATAGGGTGAGATCAATCTCACATCCTGCAAGCCGGCTCTTCCTTCGTGTTTGCTTTGACGAAAAGTGAAACGCGGAGGTCGCCATCTTTAAATATGGAACGAACAGCACGGCGGCCATCTTTGAGATTGGCAAAGGTGTCCGCATGTGAATAGACCTCGATGCTAGAACTGGTCTGTGTCACTGATACTTCTATCCCTATAAGTCACAAGTCTCACATCAGGCACGCACACAAGCGCTTGAGAATACTATGTACAGAACCACTGTAATGAAGCAGGGAAACTACCCTTCTCAAACTATCACGGCGGCCATCTTAAATGGTGGCACAATATAGGAAAGCCAATTGTGGTATGTATATAAAAGGCAAAGATCAAAAAGAAGGGGCCAATCTGACGTCTATTGCCAAAATCTAAAGAACCTATTTAGTTCACAAATTATTATATAAAAACTTATTTGATATAAAAAGGATAGTGTAATCAAGAAACAATAGTGCCATGGGGGCCATCTTGATTATAGGCAACTTAGAATCAGCATAAGGTATCATCATAAATAGTTGCCAATTGAATGGGTAACTCTTTAAAAATCTCAACGTGTCCAAATATGGGTACCCACTAGACCTCAAAAACTGGCATAAGGGGCTAAGAGTCCAGAGTGTGACAAAATTATTGACTCTATCCACAACAATATACATTCAAAAGTCTCTTCCATTCTCAATCAAAAAGAGCCTTATTAGGTGCATGGGAAAGCGGCAAGAGATATCAGAAATTTTAGTTTAATAAACACTTATCCTTATTTGAAAGAAGATTTCTATTAGAATAACAATCCTAACACTCTGAATCTCCAAAACCAAACTAGATCAAGGAGGAGATTAATTACTTTCTCAGATACATCTTCCGATTCCGAGCAGGACAATCAGGGCCTTTCCCCCCTCAACCCACAATTTTCAGGGGCGTAACCTTTTTTCGGCAGAGGAGGACGCCGGGGACGGGGAGGAGGGACCCCGAGGGGGCAATATCAAGACCAAGGGATCTTCCGCACACGACCGAGAACATACAGACGTTAAACAATAACAAAGACATTATGCCTATACACAATTTGTCACCTCATTCTCTGACTCCCTTAGAAATTCAAATAATGAATAAAGGACTTTCCTTTCTACCTCTCAAAATTCAAAATCCAGTAGATAGTAAGATTGAGGTCCTGAGATTTTTATGTAAACTTAGATTGAAGGCTTTTTTTTGCCAATTTGCCTATAGAGACAGAGAAGAATGAGAGTGGTTTAAGACCAAAATCCTCTTTCTGCCCCCCAAAAAATGACATGCCAAAGGAAATAATTGTCTTTGAAGATATAGGGGGTTATTACAACTTTGGAGGAGGTGTTAATCAGTCCCAAAAGTGACGGATATACCACCAGCCGTATTACGAGTCCATTATATCCTATGGAACTCGTAATACGGCTGGTGGTATATCTGGCACTTTACCGTCACTTTTGGTACTGATTAACACCTCCTCCAAAGTTATATTAACCCACATAGTGTTGAGGGAAATTGATAGTCTCCATACCAAGAAGATCTTTTTTAAACCAAATTGCACTAAGGCAGAAAAAGAGGCCATTCAGAATTTGGCTAACAATCAAGAAATTATCATCAAACTTGCAGACAAAGGAGGTGGGATAGTAGTATGGAATAAAGAGCAATATGACCAAGAAGTGATGAGACAGTTAAACAACATAAACCATTACCGTGTCATTCAAGAAGACTTCTTTAAGGAAATGCCTCCTTGGCATGGTTACCCCCTGACTTTTTGCCTTTGCTGATGCTAAGTTGTGATTTGAAAGTGTGCTGAGGCCCGCTAACCAGGCCCCAGCACCAGTGTTCTTTCCCTAACCTGTACTTTTGTTTTCACAATTGGCACACCCTGGCATCCAGGTAAGTCCCTTGTAACTGGTACCCCTGGTACCAAGGGCCCTGATGCCAGGGAAGGTCTCTAAGGGATGTAGCATATCTTATGCCACCCTGGGGACCCCTCACTCAGCACAGACCCACTGCTTGCCAGCTTGTGTGTGCTGGTGAGGACAAAACGAGTAAGTCGACATGGCACTCCCCTCAGGGTGCCATGCCAACCTCACACTGCCTATGCAGTATAGATAAGTCACCCCTCTATCAGGCCTTACAGCCCTAAGGCAGGGTGCACTATACCATAGGTGAGGGCACAAGTGCATGAGCACTGTGCCCCTAGAGTGTCTAAGCAAAACCTTAGACATTGTAAGTGCAGGGTAGCCATAAGAGTATATGGTCTGGGAGTCTGTCAAACACGAACTCCACAGCACCAGAATGGCTACACTGAAAACTGGGAAGTTTGGTATCAAACTTCTCAGCACAATAAATGCACACTGATTCCAGTGTACATTTTATTGTAACATACACCCCAGAGGGCACCTTAGAGGTGCCCCCTGAAACCTTAACCAACTACCCGTGTAGGCTGACTTGTTTTAGCAGCCTGCCACACTCGAGACATGTTGCTGGCCACATGGGGAGAGTGCGTTTGCCACTCTGTGGCTAGTAACAAAGCCTGTCATGGGTGGAGGTGCTTCACACCTCCCCCTGCAGGAACTGTAACACCTGGCGGTGAGCCTCAAAGGCTCACCCCCTTTGTTACAGCACCACAGGGCACACCAGCTAGTGGAGTTGCCCGCCCCCTCCGGCCACGGCCCCACTTTTGGCAGCAAGGCCGGAGGAGATAATGAGAATAACAAGGAGGAGTCACTGGCCAGTCAGGACAGCCCCTAAGGTGTCCTGAGCTGAGGTGACTAACTTTTAGAAATCCTCCATCTTGCAGATGGAGGATTCCCCCAATAGGGATAGGAATGTGACCCCCTCCCCTTGGGAGGAAGCACAAAGAGGGTGTACCCACCCTCAGGGCTAATAGGCATTGGCTACTAACCCCCCAGACCTAAACACGCCCTTAAATTTAGTATTTAAGGGCTCCCCAGAACCTAGGAACTGAGATTCCTGCAACCTAAGAAGAAGAGGACTGCTAAGCTGAAAAACCCTGCAGAGAAGACGGAGACACCAACTGCTTTGGCCCCAGCTCTACCGGCCTGTCTCCCCACTTCTAAAGACACTGCTCCAGCGACGCTTTCCCCAGGGACCAGCGACCTCTGAATCCTCAGAGGACTGCCCTGCTCTAGAAGGACCAAGAAACTCCAGAGGACAGCGGCCCTGTTCACCCAAGACTGCAACTTTGTTTCAAAGGAGCAACTTTAAAACAACTGCGTTTCCCGCCGGAAGCGTGAGACTTGCTACTCTGCACCCGATGCCCCCGGCTCGACTTGTGGAGAAACAACACTTCAGGGAGGACTCCCTGGCGACTACGAGACTGTGAGTAGCCAGAGTTGCCCCCCCTGAGCCCCTACAGCGACGCCTGCAGAGGGAATCCTGAGGCTCCCCCTGACCGCGACTGCCTGCTTCCCAGATCCCGACGCCTGGTAAAGACTCTGCACCCGCAGCCCCCAGGACCTAAAAGATTGGAACTCCAGTGCAGGAGTGACCCCCAGGAGGCCCTCTCCCTTGCCCAGGTGGTGGCTACCCCGAGGAGCCCCCCCGCCCTTGCCTGCCTGCACCGCTGAAGAGACCCCTTGGTCTCCCATTGATCTCCATTGGAAACCAGACGTGTGTTTGCACACTGCACCCGGCCGCCCCCGTGCTGCTGAGGGTGTACTTTCTGTGCTAACTTGTGTCCCCACCGGTGCCCTACAAAACCCCCCTGGTCTGCCCTCCGAAGACGCGGGTACTTAGCTGCTGGCAGACTAGAACCAGGGCACCCCCTTCTCCATTGAAGCCTATGTGTTTTGGGCACCACTTTGAACTCTGCACCTGACCGGCCCTGAGCTGCTGGTGTGGTAACTTTGGGGTTGCTCTGAACCCCCAACGGTGGGCTACCTTGGACCCACACTTGAACCCCGTAGGTGGTTTACTTACCTGCAAAAACTAACTTACTCTTACTCCCCCTAGGAACTGTGAAAATTGCACTGTGTCTAGTTTTAAAATAGCTATATGTGATTTATGTGAAAAGTATATATGCTATTTTGATTATTCAAAGTTCCTAAAGTACCTACCTGCAATACCTTTCATTTGAAGTATTACATGTAAAATTTGAACCTGTGGTTCTTAAAATAAACTAAGAAAATATATTTTTCTATACAAAAACCTATTGGCCTGGAATTGTCTTTGAGTGTGTGTTCCTCATTTATTGCCTGTGTGTGTACAACAAATGCTTAACACTACTCCTTTGATAAGCCTACTGCTCGACCACACTACCACAAAATAGAGCATTAGTATTATCTCTTTTTGACACTATCTTACCTCTAAGGGGAACCCTTGGACTCTGTGCATACTATTCCTTACTTTGAAATAGTGCATATAGGGCCAACTTCCTACATTGGTGGATCAGCGGTGGGGTACAAGACTTTGCATTTGCTGGACTACTCAGCCAATACCTGATCACACGACTAAATTTCAAAAATTGTCATTAGAAATTGATTTTTGCAATTTGAGCTATTTTTCTAAATTTTTAAAAGTCCTGCTAGGGCCTTGTGTTAGTCCCTGTTAATATTTCTTTTAGAGTTTAAAAGTTTTGTGAAAGTTTGAATTAGGTTCTAGAAATCGTTTTAGATTCTTAAAAAGTATTCCAACTTTTAGAAACATAATGTCTGGTGCAGAAGACAATGTGATGGAACTCGACCTCACACCTTACCTCCATCTTAAGATGAGGGAGCTAAGGTCTCTCTGCAAAATAAAGAAAATCCCAGTTGGCTTAAGACCCTCCAAACAACAGCTCCAGGAGCTGCTGGCAGAGTTTGAAAAAGCCAACCCCTCTGAGGATGACCTCACAGAGGGGGAAGATAGTGACTTGGAGGAGAATTCCCCCCTTCCAGTCCTAATTATGGAGATCAGGGACCCTCAATCCCGGACTCCAACCATAATAGTCAGAGATGCTGCTTCCCTCACAGGAGGGCACAGCACCTCTGTTATAACTGAGGAGAGCCTCAGTGAAGATGACCTCCTATTAGCCAGGATGGCCAAAAGATTGGCTTTGGAGAGACAGCTCATAGCCATAGAAATGGAAAGACGAGAGATGGGTTTTGGTCCCATCCATGGTGGCAGCAACATAAATAGGGTCAGAGATTCTCCTGACATGTTGAAAATCCCAAAAGGGATTGTAATTAAATATGAAGATGGTGATGACATCACCAAATGGTTCACAGCTTTTGAGAGGGCTAGTGCAACCAGAAAAGTAAACAGATCTCACTGGGGTGCTCTCCTTTGGGAAATGTTCACTGGAAAGTGTAGGGATAGGCTCCTCACACTCTGGAAAAGATGCAGAATCTTATGACCTCATGAAGGGTACCCTGATTGAGGGCTTTGGATTCTCCACTGAGGAGTATAGAATTAGATTCAGGGGGGCTCAAAAATCCTCGAGCCAGACCTGGGTTGATTTTGTGGACTACTCAGTGAAAACACTGGATGGTTGGATTCAAGGCAGTGGTGTAAATGATTATGATGGGCTGTACAATTTATTTGTGAAAGAACACCTATTAAGTAATTGTTCAAATGATAAACTGAATCAGCATCTGGTAGACCTAGGACCAATTTCTCCCCAAGAATTGGGAAAGAAGGCGGACCATTGGGTCAAGACTAGGGTGACCAAGACTTCCACAGGGGGTGATCAAAAGAAAGGGGTCACAAAGCCTCCCCAGGGGAAGAGTGTTGAGACATCCAAAAACAAAAATAGTAAAGAGTCTTCTACAGACCCCCAAAAACCTGCACAGGAGGGTGGGCCCAGAGCCTCTTCACAAAACAATTTTGGGTACAAGGGTAAAAACTTTGATCCCAAAAAGGCCTGGTGTCGTAGCTGTAATCAGCCTGGACACCAAACTGGAGACAAGGCCTGTCCCAAGAAAAGTACCACTTCCAACTCCACTCCAGCTAACACTGGAATAGCTAGTCTCCAAGTGGGATCAACAGTGTGCCCAGAGCAAATCAGGTGTCACACTGAAGCTACAGTAGTCTCTGAGGGTGGGGTGGATTTAGCCACACTGGCTGCCTGGCCTCCTAACATGCAAAAATACAGGCAGCAGCTCTTAATTAATGGGACAAGTGTAGAAGGCCTGAGTGATACAGGTGCCAGTGCCACCATGGTGACAGAGAAACTGGTTTCCCCTGGTCAATACCTGGCTGGACAAACTTATCCAGTCACCAACGCTGACAATCAGACTAAAGTACATCCCATGGCTATGGTACCTTTAGAGTGGGGAGGGGTCAATGGCCTGAAACAGGTGGTGGTCTCCTCAAATATCCCAGTAGACTGTTTGCTTGGAAATGACCTGGAGTCTTCAGCATGGGCTGAGGTAGAACTGAAACCCCATGCAGCCATGCGGGGCATCCCTGAACTGGTGTGTGTCAAGACAAGGGCACAGTGCAAGGCTCAGGGTGAAAAAGTAGAGCTGGAGCCTGGAAAAAGGGCCCAGCCTACCAAGAGAAAAGGAAAGACAACTAGGAAACCAGCTGCAACACAACAACAAAAAGAGAACCTCTCTTCTCAGGAAGAAGTTCTGCCCTCTGAGGGAACTGAGCCTATGGAGTTAGAACCTTATCAGGTTGAACTCTTAGGCCCAGGGGGACCCTCAAGGGAGCAGTTGTGTAAGGGGCAAGAAACCTGTCCCTCTCTTGAAGGCCTTAGGCAGCAGGCTGCTGAAGAGTCCAATGGCAAGAAAACTGGAACACATAGGGTCTATGGGAAGATGGACTCCTTTACACTGAGGCAAGAGATCCCAAACCTGGTGCCACTAGGAGAGTGGTAGTGCCTCAGGAGTTTAGGAAGTTCATACTGACCTTAGCCCATGATATTCCTCTTACTGGGTATTTGGGACAAACCAAGATGTGGGAGAGACTAGTCAACCACTTCTATTGGACCAACATGTCCCAGAAAGTCAAGGAGTTTTGTGTCTCCTGTACAAGCTGTAAGGAAATGCCTCCTTGGCATGGTTGCCCCCTGACTTTTTGCCTTTGCTGATGCTATGTTTACAATTGAAAGTGTGCTGAGGCCTGCTAACCAGGCCCCAGCACCAGTGTTCTTTCCCTAACCTGTACTTTTGTATCCACAATTGGCAGACCCTGGCATCCAGATAAGTCCCTTGTAACTGGTACTTCTAGTACCAAGGGCCCTGATGCCAAGGAAGGTCTCTAAGGGCTGCAGCATGTCTTATGCCACCCTGGAGACCTCTCACTCAGCACAGACACACTGCTTGCCAGCTTGTGTGTGCTAGTGAGGACAAAACGAGTAAGTCGACATGGCACTCCCCTCAGGGTGCCATGCCAGCCTCTCACTGCCTATGCAAGTATAGGTCAGTCACCCCTCTAGCAGGCCTTACAGCCCTAAGGCAGGGTGCACTATACCATAGGTGAGGTTACCAGTGCATGAGCATGGTACCCCTACAGTGTCTAAACAAAACCTTAGACATTGTAAGTGCAGGGTAGCCATAAGAGTATATGGTCTGGGAGTCTGTCAAACACGAACTCCACAGCACCATAATGGCTACACTGAAAACTGGGAAGTTTGGTATCAAACTTCTCAGCACAATAAATGCACACTGATGCCAGTGTACATTTTATTGCAAAATACACCCCAGAGGGCACCTTAGAGGTGCCCCCTGAAACTTAACCGACTGTCTGTGTAGGCTGACTAGTTCCAGCAGCCTGCCACACTAGAGACATGTTGCTGGCCCCATGGGGAGAGTGCCTTTGTCACTCTGAGGCCAGTAACAAAGCCTGCACTGGGTGGAGATGCTAACACCTCCCCCAGGCAGGAGCTGTGACACCTGGCGGTGAGCCTCAAAGGCTCACCCCTTTGTCACAGCCCAGCAGGGCACTCCAGCTTAGTGGAGTTGCCCGCCCCCTCCGGCCACGGCCCCCACTTTTGGCGGCAAGGCTGGAGGGAACAAAGAAAGCAACAAGGAGGAGTCACTGGCCAGTCAGGACAGCCCCTAAGGTGTCCTGAGCTGAGGTGACTCTAACTTTTAGAAATCCTCCATCTTGCAGATGGAGGATTCCCCCAATAGGGTTAGGATTGTGACCCCCTCCCCTTGGGAGGAGGCACAAAGAGGGTGTACCCACCCTCAGGGCTAGTAGCCATTGGCTACTAACCCCCCAGACCTAAACACGCCCTTAAATTTAGTATTTAAGGGCTACCCTGAACCCTAGAAAATTAGATTCCTGCAAACTACAAGAAGAAGGACTGCCTAGCTGAAAACCCCTGCAGAGGAAGACCAGAAGACGACAACTGCCTTGGCTCCAGAAACTCACCGGCCTGTCTCCTGCCTTCCAAAGAACTCTGCTCCAGCGACGCCTTCCAAGGGACCAGCGACCTCTGACTCCTCTGAGGACTGCCCTGCTTCGAAAAAGACAAGAAACTCCCAAGGACAGCGGACCTGCTCCAAAAAGACTGCAACTTTGTTTGAAGGAGCAGCTTTAAAGACCCTGCAACTCCCCGCAAGAAGCGTGAGACTTGCAACACTGCACCCGGCGACCCCGACTCGGCTGGTGGAGAACCAACACCTCAGGAAGGACCCCCGGACTACTCTCCGACTGTGAGTACCAAAACCTGTCCTCCCTGAGCCCCCACAGCGCCGCCTGCAGAGGGAATCCCGAGGCTTCCCCTGACCGCGACTCTCTGAAACCTAAGTCCCGACGCCTGGAAAAGACCCTGCACCCGCAGCCCCCAGGACCTGAAGGACCGGACTTTCACTGGAGAAGTGACCCCCAGGAGTCCCTCTCCCTTGCCCAAGTGGAGGTTTCCCCGAGGAAGCCCCCCCTTGCCTGCCTGCAGCGCTGAAGAGATCCGTTGATCTCTCATAGACTAACATTGCAAACCCGACGCTTGTTTCTACACTGCACCCGGCCGCCCCCGCGCTGCTGAGGGTGAAATTTCTGTGTGGGCTTGTGTCCCCCCCGGTGCCCTACAAAACCCCCCTGGTCTGCCCTCCGAAGACGCGGGTACTTACCTGCAAGCAGACCGGAACCGGGGCACCCCTTCTCTCCATTCTAGCCTATGTGTTTTGGGCACCACTTTGAACTCTGCACCTGACCGGCCCTGAGCTGCTGGTGTGGTGACTTTGGGGTTGCTCTGAACCCCCAACGGTGGGCTACCTTGGACCAAGAACTGAACCCTGTAAGTGTCTTACTTACCTGGTAAAACTAACAAAAACTTACCTCCCCCAGGAACTGTGAAAATTGCACTAAGTGTCCACTTTTGAAATAGCTATTTGTCAATAACTTGAAAAGTATACATGCAATTGAAATGATTCAAAGTTCCTAATGTACTTACCTGCAATACCTTTCAAACAAGATATTACATGTTAAATTTGAACCTGTGGTTCTTAAAATAAACTAAGAAAATATATTTTTCTCTAACAAACCCTATTGGCTGGATTTGTCTCTGAGTGTGTGTACCTCATTTATTGTCTATGTGTATGTACAACAAATGCTTAACACTACTCCTTGGATAAGCCTACTGCTCGACCACACTACCACAAAATAGAGCATTAGTATTATCTCTTTTTACCACTATTTTACCTCTAAGGGGAACCCTTGGACTCTGTGCATGCTATTCCTTACTTTGAAATAGCACATACAGAGCCAACTTCCTACATTGGTGGATCAGCGGTGGGGTACAAGACTTTGCATTTGCTGGACTACTCAGCCAATACCTGATCACACGACAAATTCCAAAATTGTCATTAGAAATAGATTTTTGCAATTTGAAAAGTTTTCTAAATTCTTAAAAGACCTGCTAGGGCCTTGTGTTAGATCCTGTTTAGCATTTCTTTTAGAGTTTAAAAGCTTGGTAAAAGTTTGAATTAGATTCTAGAACCAGTTTTAGATTCTTAAAAAGTATTCCAACTTTTAGAAGCAAAATGTCTAGCACAGATGTGACTGTGGTGGAACTCGACACCACACCTTACCTCCATCTTAAGATGAGGGAGCTAAGGTCACTCTGTAAAATAAAGAAAATAACAATGGGCCCCAAACCTACCAAAATACAGCTCCAGGAGCTTTTGGCAGAGTTTGAAAAGGCCAACCCCTCTGAGGGTGGCAACTCAGAGGAAGAGGATAGTGACTTGGAGGAAAATTCCCCCCTACCAGTCCTATTTAGGGAGAACAGGGTCTCTCAAACCCTGACTCCAAAAATAATAGTCAGAGATGCTGGTTCCCTCACAGGAGAGACCAACACCTCTGAAATCACTGAGGATAACTCCAGTGAAGAGGACATCCAGTTAGCCAGGATGGCCAAAAGATTGGCTTTGGAAAGACAGATCCTAGCCATAGAGAGGGAAAGACAAGAGATGGGCCTAGGACCCATCAATGGTGGCAGCAACATAAATAGGGTCAGAGATTCTCCTGACATGTTGAAAATCCCTAAAGGGATTGTAACTAAATATGAAGATGGTGATGACATCACCAAATGGTTCACAGCTTTTGAGAGGGCTTGTGTAACCAGAAAAGTGAACAAATCTCACTGGGGTGCTCTCCTTTGGGAAATGTTCACAGGAAAGTGTAGGGATAGACTCCTCACACTCTCTGGAAAAGATGCAGAATCTTATGACCTCATGAAGGGTACCCTGATTGAGGGCTTTGGATTCTCCACTGAGGAGTATAGGATTAGATTCAGGGGGGCTCAAAAATCCTCGAGCCAGACCTGGGTTGACTTTGTAGACTACTCAGTAAAAACACTAGATGGTTGGATTCAAGGCAGTGGTGTAAGTAATTATGATGGGCTGTACAATTTATTTGTGAAAGAACACCTGTTAAGTAATTGTTTCAATGATAAACTGCATCAGCATCTGGTAGACCTAGGACCAATTTCTCCCCAAGAATTGGGAAAGAAGGCGGACCATTGGGTCAAGACTAGGGTGTCCAAAACTTCCACAGGGGGTGACCAAAAGAAAGGGGTCACAAAACCTCCCCGGGGAAAGGTGGTGAGACAGCCAAAAATAAAAATAGTCAAGAGTCTTCTAAAGGCCCCCAAAAACCTGCACAGGAGGGTGGGCCCAGAGCCTCTTCACAAAACAATCCTGGGTACAAGGGTAAAAACTTTGATCCCAAAAAGGCCTGGTGTCGAAACTGTAGTCAGTCTGGACACCAAACTGGAGACAAGGCCTGTCCCAAGAAAAGTTCCACTCCAAACTCCAATCCAGGTAACACTGGAATGGCTAGTCTCCAAGTGGGATCAACAGTGTGCCCAGAGCAAATCAGGGTCCACACTGAAGCTACTCTAGTCTCTGAGTGTGGGGTGGATTTAGCCACACTAGCTGCCTGGCCACCTAACATGCAATAATACAGGCAGCAGCTCTTTATTAATGGGACAAGTGTAGAGGGCCTGAGGGATACAGGTGCCAGTGTCACCATGGTGACAGAGAAACTGGTTTCCCCTGGCCAATACCGGACTGGAAAAACTTATACAGTCACCAATGCTGACAATCAAACTAAAGCACATCCCATGGCAATGGTAACTTTAGAATGGGGAGGGGTCAATGGCCTGAAACAGGTGGTGGTCTCCTCCAACATCCCAGTAGACTGTCTGCTTGGAAATGACCTGGAGTCCTCAGCATGGGCTGAGGTAGAACTAAAAACCCATGCAGCCATGCTGGGTATCCCTGAACTGGTGTGTGTAAAAACAAGAGCACAATGCAAGGCACAGGGGGAAAAAGTAGAGCTGGAGTCTGGAAAAATGGCCCAGCCTACCAAGAGAAAAGGAAAGTCAGTTGGGAAACCAACTGCAACACAGTCAGAAAAAGAGAACCTCTCTTCTCAGGAAGAAGTTCTGCCCTCTGAGGGAACTGAGCCTTTGGAGCTTGAACCTTATCAGGTTGAGCTCTTAGGCCCAGGGGGACCCTCAAGGGAGGAGCTGTGTAAGGGACAAGAAACCTGTCCCTCTCTTGAAGGCCTTAGGCAGCAAGCTGCTGAAGAGTCCAAGGGCAAGAAAAATGGAACACATAGGGTCTATTGGGAAGATGGACTCCTGTACACTGAGGCCAGAGACCCCAAACCTGGTGCCACTAGGAGAGTGGTAGTGCCTCAGTCGTTCAGAGAGTTTATTCTGACCTTAGCCCATGATATTCCCCTTGCTGGGCATTTGGGACAAACCAAGACGTGGGAGAGGTTAGTCAACCACTTCTACTGGCCCAATATGTCCCAGAAGGTTAAGGAGTTTTGCCTCTCCTGCCCCACCTGTCAATCCAGTGGTAAGACAGGTGGGCACCCAAAGGCCCCCCTCATTCCACTTCCAGTGGTGGGGGTCCCCTTTGAAAGAGTGGGTGTGGACATAGTTGGTCCACTGGAACCTCCCACAGCCTCAGGAAATATGTACATCCTAGTAGTAGTGGATCATGCTACTAGGTATCCTGAAGCTATTCCCCTTAGGTCGACTACTGCCCCTGCAGTAGCCAAGGCCCTCATTGGTATCTTTACCAGAGTGGGTTTCCCTAAGGAGGTGGTGTCTGACAGAGGTACCAACTTCATGTCAGCATACCTAAAACACATGTGGAATGAGTGTGGAGTGACTTACAAATTCACTACACCATACCATCCACAAACTAATGGCTTGGTTGAGAGATTCAACAAGACATTAAAAGGCATGATCATGGGGCTCCCAGAAAAACTCAAAAGGAGATGGGATGTCCTCTTGCCATGTCTGCTTTTTGCTTACAGAGAGGTGCCACAGAAGGGAGTAGGATTCTCACCCTTTGAACTTCTGTTTGGTCACCCTGTAAGGGGACCACTTGCTCTTGTTAAAGAAGGCTGGGAGAGACCTCTTCATGAGCCTAAACAAGACATAGTGGACTATGTACTTGGCCTTCGCTCTAGAATGGCAGAGTACATGGAAAAGGCAACCAAAAACCTTGAGGCCAGCCAACAGCTCCAGAAGTTTTGGTATGACCAAAAGGCTGCACTGGTTGAGTTCCAACCAGGGCAGAAAGTCTGGGTTCTAGAGCCTGTGGCTCCCAGGGCACTCCAGGACAAATGGAGTGGCCCTTACCCAGTCCTAGAAAGGAAGAGTCAGGTCACCTACCTGGTGGACCTGGGCACAAGCAGGAGCCCCAAGAGGGTGATCCATGTGAACCGCCTTAAGCTCTTCCATTACAGGGCTGATGTGAATCTGTTGATGGTAACAGATGAGGATCAGGAGGCAGAGAGTGAACCTCTCCCTGATCTTCTGTCATCAGACCCAAAAGATGGCTCAGTAGATGGAGTGATCTACTCAGACACCCTCTCTGGCCAACAGCAAGCTGATTGTAGGAGAGTCCTACAACAGTTTCCTGAACTCTTCTCCTTAACCCCTGGTCAGACACACCTGTGTACCCATGATGTGGACACAGGAGACAGCATGCCTGTCAAAAACAAAATCTTTAGACAGTCTGACCATGTTAAGGAAAGCATCAAGGTGGAAGTCCACAAGATGCTGGAATTGGGAGTAATTGAGCGCTCTGACAGCCCCTGGGCTAGCCCAGTGGTCTTAGTCCCCAAACCTCACACCAAAGATGGAAAGAAAGAGATGAGGTTTTGTGTGGATTACAGAGGGCTCAACTCTGTCACCAAGACAGATGCTCATCCAATTCCTAGAGCTGATGAGCTCATAGATAAATTAGGTGCTGCCAAATTCTTAAGTACCTTTGACTTGACAGCAGGGTACTGGCAAATAAAAATGGCACCTGGAGCAAAAGAGAAAACAGCATTCTCCACACCTGATGGGCATTATCAGTTTACTGTTATGCCCTTTGGTTTAAAGAATGCCCCTGCCACCTTCCAAAGGTTGGTGAATCAAGTCCTTGCTGGCTTGGAGTCCTTTAGCACAGCTTATCTTGATGATATTGCTGTCTTTAGCTCCACCTGGCAGGATCACCTGGTCCACCTGAAGAAGGTTTTGAAGGCTCTGCAATCTGCAGGCCTCTCTATCAAGGCATCCAAATGCCAGATAGGGCAGGGAACTGTGGTTTACTTGGGCCACCTTGTAGGTGGAGGCCAAGTTCAGCCACTCCAACCCAAGATCCAGACTATTCTGGACTGGGTAGCTCCAAAAACCCAGACTCAAGTCAGGGCATTCCTTGGCTTGACTGGGTATTACAGGAGGTTTGTGAAGGGATATGGATCCATTGTGACAGCCCTCACTGAGCTCACCTCCAAGAAAATGCCCAAGAAAGTGAACTGGACTGTGGAATGCCAACAGGCCTTTGACACCCTGAAACAAGCAATGTGCTCAGCACCAGTTCTAAAAGCTCCAGATTATTCTAAGCAGTTCATTGTGCAGACAGATGCCTCTGAACATGGGATAGGGGCAGTTTTGTCCCAAACAAATGATGATGGCCTTGACCAGCCTGTTGCTTTCATTAGCAGGAGGTTACTCCCCAGGGAGCAGCGTTGGAGTGCCATTGAGAGGGAGGCCTTTGCTGTGGTTTGGTCCCTGAAGAAGCTGAGACCATACCTCTTTGGGACTCACTTCCTAGTTCAAACTGACCACAGACCTCTCAAATGGCTGATGCAAATGAAAGGTGAAAATCCTAAACTGTTGAGGTGGTCCATCTCCCTACAGGGAATGGACTTTATAGTGGAACACAGACCTGGGACTGCCCATGCCAATGCAGATGGCCTTTCCAGGTTCTTCCACTTAGAAAATGAAGACTCTCTTGGGAAAGGTTAGTCTCATCCTCTTTCGTTTGGGGGGGGTTGTGTAAGGAAATGCCTCCTTGGCATGGTTGCCCCCTGACTTTTTGCCTTTGCTGATGCTATGTTTACAATTGAAAGTATGCTGAGGCCTGCTAACCAGGCCCCAGCACCAGTGTTCTTTCCCTAACCTGTACTTTTGTATCCACAATTGGCAGACCCTGGCATCCAGATAAGTCCCTTGTAACTGGTACTTCTAGTACCAAGGGCCCTGATGCCAAGGAAGGTCTCTAAGGGCTGCAGCATGTCTTATGCCACCCTGGAGACCTCTCACTCAGCACAGACACACTGCTTGCCAGCTTGTGTGTGCTAGTGAGGACAAAACGAGTAAGTCGACATGGCACTCCCCTCAGGGTGCCATGCCAGCCTCTCACTGCCTATGCAAGTATAGGTCAGTCACCCCTCTAGCAGGCCTTACAGCCCTAAGGCAGGGTGCACTATACCATAGGTGAGGGTACCAGTGCATGAGCATGGTACCCCTACAGTGTCTAAACAAAACCTTAGACATTGTAAGTGCAGGGTAGCCATAAGAGTATATGGTCTGGGAGTCTGTCAAACACGAACTCCACAGCACCATAATGGCTACACTGAAAACTGGGAAGTTTGGTATCAAACTTCTCAGCACAATAAATGCACTGATGCCAGTGTACATTTTATTGCAAAATACACCCCAGAGGGCACCTTAGAGGTGCCCCCTGAAACTTAACCGACTGTCTGTGTAGGCTGACTAGTTCCAGCAGCCTGCCACACTAGAGACATGTTGCTGGCCCCATGGGGAGAGTGCCTTTGTCACTCTGAGGCCAGTAACAAAGCCTGCACTGGGTGGAGATGCTAACACCTCCCCCAGGCAGGAGCTGTGACACCTGGCGGTGAGCCTCAAAGGCTCACCCCTTTGTCACAGCCCAGCAGGGCACTCCAGCTTAGTGGAGTTGCCCGCCCCCTCCGGCCACGGCCCCCACTTTTGGCGGCAAGGCTGGAGGGAACAAAGAAAGCAACAAGGAGGAGTCACTGGCCAGTCAGGACAGCCCCTAAGGTGTCCTGAGCTGAGGTGACTAACTTTTAGAAATCCTCCATCTTGCAGATGGAGGATTCCCCCAATAGGGTTAGGATTGTGACCCCCTCCCCTTGGGAGGAGGCACAAAGAGGGTGTACCCACCCTCAGGGCTAGTAGCCATTGGCTACTAACCCCCCAGACCTAAACACGCCCTTAAATTTAGTATTTAAGGGCTACCCTGAACCCTAGAAAATTAGATTCCTGCAAACTACAAGAAGAAGGACTGCCTAGCTGAAAACCCCTGCAGAGGAAGACCAGAAGACGACAACTGCCTTGGCTCCAGAAACTCACCGGCCTGTCTCCTGCCTTCCAAAGAACTCTGCTCCAGCGACGCCTTCCAAGGGACCAGCGACCTCTGACTCCTCTGAGGACTGCCCTGCTTCGAAAAAGACAAGAAACTCCCGAGGACAGCGGACCTGCTCCAAAAAGACTGCAACTTTGTTTCAAGGAGCAGCTTTAAAGACCCTGCAACTCCCCGCAAGAAGCGTGAGACTTGCAACACTGCACCCGGCGACCCTGACTCGGCTGGTGGAGAACCAACACCTCAGGGAGGACCCCCGGACTACTCTCCGACTGTGAGTACCAAAACCTGTCCCCCCTGAGCCCCCACAGCGCCGCCTGCAGAGGGAATCCCGAGGCTTCCCCTGACCGCGACTCTCTGAAACCTAAGTCCCGACGCCTGGAAAAGACCCTGCACCCGCAGCCCCCAGGACCTGAAGGACCGGACTTTCACTGGAGAAGTGACCCCCAGGAGTCCCTCTCCCTTGCCCAAGTGGAGGTTTCCCCGAGGAAGCCCCCCCTTGCCTGCCTGCAGCGCTGAAGAGATCCGTTGATCTCTCATAGACTAACATTGCAAACCCGACGCCTGTTTCTACACTGCCCCCGCGCTGCTGAGGGTGAAATTTCTGTGTGGGCTTGTGTCCCCCCCGGTGCCCTACAAAACCCCCCTGGTCTGCCCTCCGAAGACGCGGGTACTTACCTGCAAGCAGACCGGAACCGGGGCACCCCTTCTCTCCATTCTAGCCTATGCGTTTTGGGCACCACTTTGAACTCTGCACCTGACCGGCCCTGAGCTGCTGGTGTGGTGACTTTGGGGTTGCTCTGAACCCCCAACGGTGGGCTACCTTGGACCAAGAACTGAACCCTGTAAGTGTCTTACTTACCTGGTAAAACTAACAAAAACTTACCTCCCCCAGGAACTGTGAAAATTGCACTGTGTCCACTTTTGAAATAGCTATTTGTCAATAACTTGAAAAGTATACATGCAATTGAAATGATTCAAAGTTCCTAATGTACTTACCTGCAATACCTTTCAAACAAGATATTACATGTTAAATTTGAACCTGTGGTTCTTAAAATAAACTAAGAAAATATATTTTTCTATAACAAACCCTATTGGCTGGATTTGTCTCTGAGTGTGTGTACCTCATTTATTGTCTATGTGTATGTACAACAAATGCTTAACACTACTCCTTGGATAAGCCTACTGCTCGACCACACTACCACAAAATAGAGCATTAGTATTATCTCTTTTTACCACTATTTTACCTCTAAGGGGAACCCTTGGACTCTGTGCATGCTATTCCTTACTTTGAAATAGCACATACAGAGCCAACTTCCTACACCACCTGTCAAGCCAGTGGTAAGACAGGTGGACAGCCAAAGGCCCCCCTCATTCCACTTCCAGTGGTGGGGGTCCCCTTTGAAAGAGTGGGTGTGGACATAGTGGGTCCACCTGAACCTCCCACAGCCTCAGGGAACATGTACATACTAGTAGTAGTGGATCATGCTACTAGATACCCTGAAGCTATTCCCCTTAGGTCGACTACTGCCCCTGCAGTAGCCAAGGCCCTCATTGGTATTTTTACCAGAGTGGGTTTTCCTAAGGAGGTGGTGTCTGACAGAGGTACCAACTTCATGTCAGCATACCTGAAACACATGTGGAATGAGTGTGGAGTGACTTATAAATTCACTACACCATACCATCCACAAGCTAATGGCCTTGTTGAGAGATTCAACAAGACATTAAAAGGCATGATCATGGGGCTCCCTGAAAAACTCAAAAGGAGATGGGATGTCCTCTTGCCATGTCTGCTTTTCGCTTACAGAGAGGTGCCTCAGAAGGGAGTAGGGTTCTCACCCTTTGAACTTCTGTTTGGCCACCCTGTAAGGGGACCACTAGCTCTTGTGAAAGAAGGCTGGGAGAGATCTCTTCATGAGCCTAAACAAGACATAGTGGACTATGTACTTGGCCTACGTTCAAGGATGGCAGAGTACATGGAAAAAGCAAGTAAAAACCTTGAGGCCAGCCAACAGCTCCAGAAGTTTTGGTATGACCAAAAGGCTGCAATGGTTGAATTTCAACCAGGGCAGAAAGTCTGGGTTTTGGAGCCTGTGGCTCACAGGGCACTTCAGGACAAATGGAGTGGCCCTTACCCAGTGCTAGAGAAGAAGAGTCAGGTCACCTACCTGGTGGACCTAGGCACTAGCAGGAGCCCCAAGAGGGTGATCCATGTGAATCGCCTTAAGCTCTTCCATGATAGGGCTGATGTGAATCTGTTGATGGTAACAGATGAGGACCAGGAAGCTGAGAGTGAACCTCTCCCTGATCTCCTCTCCTCAGACCCTAAAGATGGCTCAGTTGATGGAGTGATCTACTCAGACATCCTCTATAGCCAACAGCAATCTGACTGCAGGAAGGTCCTGCAACAGTTTGCTGAGCTCTTTTCCCTAACCCCTGGTCAGACACACCTGTGTACCCATGATGTGGACACAGGAGACAGCATGCCTGTCAAAAACAAAATATTCAGCCAGTCTGACCAAGTTAAGGAAAGCATCAAGGTGGAAGTCCACAAGATGCTGGAATTGGGAGTAATTGAGCACTCTGACAGCCCCTGGGCTAGCCCAGTGGTCTTAGTCCCCAAACCTCACACCAAAGATGGAAAGAGAGAGATGAGGTTTTGTGTGGACTACAGAGGACTTAATTCTGTCACCAAGACAGATGCCCATCCCATTCCAAGGGCTGATGAACTGATTGATAAATTAGGTGCTGCCAAATTCTTAAGTACCTTTGACTTAACAGCAGGGTACTGGCAAATCAAAATGGCACCAGGAGCAAAAGAAAAGACTGCATTCTCCACACCTGATGGGCATTATCAGTTTACTGTTATGCCCTTTGGTTTAAAGAATGCCCCTGCCACCTTCCAAAGGTTGGTGAATCAAGTCCTTGCTGGTTTGGAGTCCTTTAGTGCAGCTTATCTTGACGATATAGCTGTCTTTTGCTCCAGCTGGCAGGATCACCTGGTCCACCTGAAGAAGGTTTTGAAGGCTCTGCAATCAGCAGGCCTCTCTATCAAGGCATCCAAATGCCAGATAGGGCAGGGAACTGTGGTTTACTTGGGACACCTTGTAGGTGGAGGCCAAGTTCAGCCACTCCAACCCAAGATCCAGACTATTCTGGAGTGGGTAGCTCCAAAAACCCAGACTCAAGTCAGGGCATTCCTTGGCTTGACTGGGTATTACAGGAGGTTTGTGAAGGGATATGGATCCATAGTGACAGCCCTCACAGAACTCACCTCCAAGAAAATGCCCAAGAAGGTAAACTGGACTGTAGAATGCCAACAGGCCTTTGACACCCTGAAACAAGCAATGTGCACAGCACCAGTTCTAAAAGCTCCAGATTACTCCAAGCAGTTCATTGTGCAAACAGATGCCTCTGGACATGGGATAGGGGCAGTTTTGTCCCAAACAAATGATGATGGCCTTGACCAGCCTGTTGCTTTCATTAGCAGGAGGTTACTCCCCAGGGAGCAGCGTTGGAGTGCCATTGAAAGGGAGGCCTTTGCTGTGGTTTGGTCCCTGAAGATGCTGAGACCATACCTCTTTGGTACTCACTTTGTAGTTCAAACTGACCACAGACCTCTCAGATGGCTGATGCAAATGAAAGGTGAAAATCCAAAACTGTTGAGGTGGTCCATCTCCCTACAGGGAATGGACTTTATAGTGGAACACAGACCTGGGACTGCCAATGCAGATGGCCTTTCCAGGTTCGTTAGCCTCATCCTCTTTCGTTTGGGAGGAAGGGGGGGAGGGGGGGGAGGGTTGTGTAAGGAAATGCCTCCTTGGCATGGTTACCCCCTGACTTTTTGCCTTTGCTGATGCTAAGTTTTGATTTGAAAGTGTGCTGAGGCCTGCTAACCAGGCCCCAGCACCAGTGTTCTTTCCCTAACCTGTACTTTTATTTTCACAATTGGCACACCCTGGCATCCAGGTAAGTCCCTTGTAACTGGTACCCCTGGTACCAAGGGCCCTGATGCCAGGGAAGGTCTCGAAGGGATGCAGCATGTCTTATGCCACCCTGGGGACCCCTCACTCAGCACAGACCCACTGCTTGCCAGCTTGTGTGTGCTGGTGAGGACAAAACGAGTAAGTCGACATGGCACTCCCCTCAGGGTGCCATGCCAACCTCACACTGCCTATGCAGTATAGATAAGTCACCCCTCTATCAGGCCTTACAGCCCTAAGGCAGGGTGCACTATACCATAGGTGAGGGCACCAGTGCATGAGCATTGTGCCCCTACAGTGTCTAAGCAAAACCTTAGACATTGTAAGTGCAGGGTAGCCATAAGAGTATATGGTCTGGGAGTCTGTCAAACACGAACTCCACAGCACCATAATGGCTACACTGAAAACTGGGAAGTTTGGTATCAAACTTCTCAGCACAATAAATGCACACTGATTCCAGTGTACATTTTATTGTAACATACACCCCAGAGGGCACCTTAGAGGTGCCCCCTGAAACCTTAACCAACTACCCGTGTAGGCTGACTGGTTTTAGCAGCCTGCCACACTCGAGACATGTTGCTGGCCACATGGGGAGAGTGCCTTTGTCACTCTGTGGCTAGTAACAAAGTCTGTACTGGGTGGAGGTGCTTCACACCTCCCACTGCAGGAACTGTAACACCTGGTGGTGAGCCTCAAAGGCTCACCCCCTTTGTTACAGCACCACAGGGCACTCCAGCTAGTGGAGTTGCCCGCCCCCTCCGGCCACGGCCCCACTTTTGGCGGCAAGGCAGGAGGAGATAATGAGAATAACAAGGAGGAGTCACTGGCCAGTCAGGACAGCCCCTAAGGTGTCCTGAGCTGAGGTGACTAACTTTTAGAAATCCTCCATCTTGCAGATGGAGGATTCCCCCAATAGGGATAGGAATGTGACCCCCTCCCCTTGGGAGGAGGCACAAAGAGGGTGTACCCACCCTCAGGGCTAGTAGCCATTGGCTACTAACCCCCCAGACCTAAACACGCCCTTAAATTTAGTATTTAAGGGCTCCCCAGAACCTAGGAACTGAGATTCCTGCAACCTAAGAAGAAGAGGACTGCTAAGCTGAAAAACCCTGCAGAGAAGACGGAGACACCAACTGCTTTGGCCCCAGCTCTACCGGCCTGTCTCCCCACTTCTAAAGACACTGCTCCAGCGACACTTTCCCCAGGGACCATCGACCTCTGAATCCTCAGAGGACTGCCCTGCTCTAGAAGGACCAAGAAACTCCCGAGGACAGCGGCCCTGTTCACCCAAGACTGCAACTTTGTTTCAAAGGAGCAACTTTAAAACAACTGCGTTTCCCGCCGAAAGCGTGAGACTTGCTACTCTGCACCAGACGCCCCCGGCTCGACTTGTGGAGAAACAACACTTCAGGGAGGACTCCCCGGCGACTACGAGACTGTGAGTAGCCAGAGTTGCCCCCCCTGGGCCCCCACAGCGACGCCTGCAGAGGGAATCCCGAGGCTCCACCTGACCGCGACTGCCTGCTTCCCAGATCCCGACACCTGGTAAAGACTCTGCACCCGCAGCCCCCAGGACCTGAAAGATCGGAACTCCAGTGCAGGAGTGACCCCCAGGGGGCCCTCTCCCTTGCCCAGGTGGTGGCTACCCCGAGGAGCCCCCCCCTTGCCTGCCTGCACCGCTGAAGAGACCCCTTGGTCTCCCATTGATCTCCATTGGAAACCCAACGTGTGTTTGCACACTGCACCCGGCCGCCCCCGTGCTGCTGAGGGTGTACTTTCTGTGCTAACTTGTGTCCCCCCCTGGTGCCCTACAAAACCCCCCTGGTCTGCCCTCCGAAGACGCGGGTACTTACCTGCTGGCAGACTAGAACCGGGGCACCCCCTTCTCCATTCAAGCCTATGTGTTTTGGGTACCACTTTGAACTCTGCACCTGACCGTCCCTGAGCTGCTGGTGTGGTAACTTTGGGGTTGCTCTGAACCCCCAACGGTGGGCTACCTTGGACCCAAACTTGAACCCCATAGGTGATTTACTTACCTGCAAAAACTAACTAACTCTTACTCCCCCTAGGAACTGTGAAAATTGCACTGTCTAGTTTTAAAATAGCTATATGTGATTTATGTGAAAAGTATATATGCTATTTTGATTATTCAAAGTTCCTCAAGTACCTACCTGCAATACCTTTCATTTGAAGTATTACATGTAAAATCTGAACCTGTGGTTCTTAAAATAAACTAAGAAAATATATTTTTCTATACAAAAACCTATTGGCCTGGAATTGTCTTTGAGTGTGTGTTCCTCATTTATTGCCTGTGTGTGTACAACAAATGCTTAACACTACTACTTTGATAAGCCTACTGCTCGACCACACTACCACAAAATAGAGCATTAGTATTATCTCTTTTTGCCACTATCTTACCTCTAAGGGGAACCCTTGGACTCTGTGCATACTATTCCTTACTTTGAAATAGTGCATACAGAGCCAACTTCCTACAACTTCTGAAATTATGTCCATCACAAGAGAGGCACTTAATAACCAATAGATATGTAAAAAGGAATACGAGTTCCTCAATCATAACGATGGGAGGATCCCTCGTTTTTACATTCTACCTAAAATTCTGAAAAATGAACAAAATCCCCCGGGTAGACCCATTGTTTCCGCATGCGGTTCGATTGTTGGAGCCTTTGGCTCAATTTGTTGACACTTTCCTTAAACCTTTTGTTACTCACACCAAAGCATATGTCCGGGACTCAATGGATATCATTAACAAAATAGAAAACACCTCATTTGATGAAGAGAAACACATTTTGGTGATCTTAGATATCGAAGCTCTCTACACTAATATTCCTCAAGATGAAGCAATTGAGGTTGTGAGACAGGTGCTAGAATCCCGCCAACCCTCTATAAAACTCCCACGGAATTTTTAATGTCTTTAGTGACTCTCGGTCTCAAAAATAATTTTTTCATGTATCAAGAGACTTATTATCTACAAGTTAAAGGAGTAGCCATGGGATGCAGCTTTGCCCCAGAGATAGCAAACCTAGTTATGGATTATTTTTAAAGAAAGTGGATATATTCTTCTTCTAATCCGTACAAAGAAAATGTTATCAAGTGGTTTAGATATATAGATGACATACTAATGATTTAGGAAGGTGGAAAAGAATTGTTATCTGCTTTCCACGATTGGCTTAACCAGTGTACCATAGATCTGAAATTCACACTTAACAATGACACTCATAAAATTAATTTCCTAGATCTATGGATAGTAGCTGAAGCCGTTTTTTAAAAAGTACCGACTGACCGTAACACCCTGCTCCATTTTTCGAGTGGCCATCCTAGGTCTCTAAAATAGAACTTGCCTTATGGCCAATTTCTACGTATCAGAAGAAATTGTACTAATAAGGAAGATTATTTTGAGAATGCAATTGAATTGTCGAACAAGTTGGTCAACAGAGGATACCAAAAAAGATTAGTTAAAAATGCGTGAAAAGAGCCTGGTTTACACCTAGTGAATCGCTCTTAACACCGAAACAGAAAAAAGAGGTCACTATTTTAACGTGCGTGATGACTTATAGCCCTAGAGCAAACAAAATAAGATCCATTATAGAGAGGAACTGGAAAATATTGAATAGATTAGAATTGAGAAACCACTGTTTGCTTTCAAGAAAGTGCAAAATTTGAGAAATCTCCAGGTCAAAGCATCTATGCCAAAAAATAGAAAGAACAAGGACTTGAGGACAATGTTACAACTGCCCCCGGTACAGGGTCAATTATACTATATGTATCTTTGTAAAAAAGGGTTGAAGATCATTCGCATTTCATAATGCGCAACATATGCTTAGATATGTGTATTTAAGATGTGGCATATGTATTCAATGGAAGAATGCAGAGATTTCCCACGCATATAATAAGGCTCTTTTTGATTGAGAATGGAAGACTTGTGAATGTATATTGTTGTGGATAGAGTCAATAATTTTGTCACACTCAGTACTCTTAGCCCCTTATGCCAGTTTTTGAGGTCTAGTGGGTACCCATATTTGGACACAATGAGATTTTTAAAGAGTTCCCCATTCAATGGCAACTATTTATGATGATATATTGTGCTGATTCCAAGTTGCCAATAATCAAGATGCCCCCCACTGTTGTTTCTTGATTACTTTATCCTTTTTATACCAAATAAGTTTCTATATAATAATTTGTGAACTAAATAGGTTCTTTAGATTTTGGAAATAGAAGGCAGATTGGCCGCTTCTTTTTGATCTTTGCCTTTTATATACATGCCACAATTGACTTTCCTATATTGTGCCACAATTTAAGATGGCTGTCGTGTTAGTTTGAGAAGGGTAGTTTCCCTGCCACATTACTGCGGCTCTATACATAGTATTCTCAAGCGCTTGTGCGCAGGCCTGATGTGAGACTTGTGACTTATAGGGATAAAAGTATCAGTTACAGGGGCCAATTCTAGTATCTAGGTCTATTCACATGCGGACACCTTTGCCAATCTCAAAGATGGCCGCTGTGCTGTTCATTCCATATTTAAAGATGGCGACCTCCGAGTTTCACTTTTCGTCAAAGGAAACGCTATGGAAGAGCCGGCTTGCAGGATGTGAGATTGATCTCACCCTATGAAAGAAGTAAGCGTAGTTTTTCTGCAAGCCATGCTCCTTCACTATTTACATTATTTCCAAACAGTGCCCTTGATACTTTTGGCTTTATTTAACTTGATATTTAGGTATACGAAGGCTGCACGAGTGGAGATCCTCTTATTGCAAGACGACCAATAGCCTGGTGTAAGCATATCGGTTAGGTGGGTTCTAACAGAAATCTTTTGCCTTCTTCCAACCTTTTTTTCTCTCTCTTATGTGCCTAATCTATTATAATATCATGCCTAAGTAGTGCGTGGCTTTTGGCTTGAACGGCTAATAACATCTTATCTACGGGTCTCGGCGTTCCTTAAGTCCTTTGAACCACACTACTCTTGGTGATTTGCTGGTACTAACAGATTGAATGTGTGTTTAGCAGGGAACTTTTAACAATTCACGTTGGTGTGACACAATAGACTACATTAGATAGGGTGAAGAGTCTTTCTGTCACAATTGCCAGATAGTTTTTAAAAAGAAGTTTAATTGACCTCTACATACTGTTTATAGGTCTTTATCTCTCCACGAGTCCTGAAGAGGCCCATATACAAAAGGGGCGAAACGCGCTGACCTTTACACTAGGAGTTGCAATTAAAATAGATTATGAATGGACTTGGATTAGAGCTCACATCTTCCCAGTAATAAGTGCTTAAGAAAGCAGGAATATTTGATGTGATTACATTGGCAACCATCTGTTTATGTGGATGGTAGTTTCTATACGTTCGGATTACCACATTTCCAAATAATTGTGGAGACCGATGAAGACAGTATCTGTAAAAGTGTCTATTTCGGTATATTTGTTTTTGTTAATTAGCTCTATATAATTCTATTTTGAGAATTTTATGTTTGTCCATCACTTAGTTTTTTTGTCCTTAAAAATTTAGAAAAAAGTTTTTTGTAATTAAAATATATTACCAATTCATAAGTTCATTGCAAGTAATTCAAGTTTTTTATTTGTCCCTACTATTGTAACACTTTTTCTATTTCGAGTATATTCATTCTACCCAGGTATAGGAGGGTTATTAGGGTAGACCCCTTGCTTTTTCTCTTATACTTGGTTATTTAATGTCAGAGGAATAAAAAGCAAGAGTCCGCCGGACAAGAAGGTCCAATCCCTGTAGCACAAGCCATTTGGCAGCTAGTTTGCAGTACCACAGTATGGTTGTGGGAAAGAGGGCTGCCTGCAGCTACAGCATGATGTGTGTAAGTTGTTTAAAATTATATCAGTGATTGATTAATGCCAAAACTTTACTAGTATGGCGAGCACTCGAAGGAAATGTAGCGAGCTGGAAGGTCATTTTTCATTATTAACCGTGGTTCTAAGATAAACAAAAGTGTACACATTTGCAAAGTTCAACCCTTTGTGCCGAATTAGAATGCTCACCGTACTTTCCCCGATTATATGCAAATATACCTTTTCCAGTATGTGATGACATCGGAGTAGAGTTGGTGAATAATTTTAAACTTGGTTTGTGGGTGTGCATAAACTCACAGGGCATTCCACCACTAGAACTATCGCTACCTGTCTATTTCCAGAACCTGTGGGAAGATTTGCTGAAAGGTGCCAAAAGCATGCGCTTGTCGGAAACCAAAACCTGATATAATATCGGCCCTGTCACAGTCAGAGGAGCCTAATATCAGAGCTGTGATGTAATGAGAAGGCTGTCATTGCTGGTCACCTCTCTGCATGGCACCATAAGGCATAAGTGTATTTTTTTCACAGGATACATAGGTTTCTAAAGCATCATGTTCCTTGGACCAGTAGATATTTTATGATATGTCCCACCCCTATTAATGCAGTGCAATATACTTCAGTTATTCTACTTTAGTTGAATAAATAATTTTACTTATGCACAGCATGCTACAGAAAGTACTTTGCAGCACTCTCATGGCCCTGAAGAATCTTGCCCTATGACGGTCTTCACACAAAAACAAATGTTCAAAAATCTTTGGCTTGTCAGAAAGGAACATAATCCCAGGCACAAAATATATGCTGTCATTTAAAAGATGAATACAACACCACACCACAAACAATTTCCACTGTACTGCAAATAAAGGTGTAGTACCGAGGGTCACATAAAAGGTATTAGATCAAAGTATTTAGCTTAAAATCTAGGTTTGGTGGTTCTAATTCTAAAGTTCTCTTGTTACTCTGCCCAACTAAGCATCTTGGCAGGAATTTCTTTTAGAATGATCCTGCTTATGGGTGCTACAAAACATTTTGCTTAAAATTGCTAGGCTATAAATCTGCTGCGAGGAAGCAAAGAAGGAGGAAAAGATTGGTTTGCACACAATAAGATTTTCCAAAAGAAAAGAAGCACCAAGCTACTCAAATAACAGTTCCTTACATGTTATATAACTTTTTTTATTCAAATAATTGCATGAATGGTGCACTCAGAGCTCCCCGGTGTTAAGACAGATTAACACCATCATCATGCAGTCATAAGTTTTATATGTTGTTTCCTGGATAGTTGATTACACAAAGCAATTATGCATTCATGAGTTGTTAGTCATACAGAGGCGACTGGCCCATCTCACCCTCTATTAAGGGTGAGTGAGATTGCCAAGTGTGCTTTCTCGTGGTCGAAACCAGAATGAGAATTGCACTTTATCCATGGAACCAATTTCATGTGATGTGTCACGCTTTCCCTAAGGTGTGGTTGTGGTGATAGGTCCAACACCCCACACGTGCTTGAGATGGTCATGCATATTCACCTATGTTGTGAAAAAATGGTTCTGCTGGTTGTGTCAGAGGACCAAAGCAATCCACCCAGAACCAAAACATACTACTAATATTTAGAAATAAAATAAGGTTTGAATTAATTCACTGCCCATATATATTAATGGTTGGACTTAATAAAACGCATTATCTGAGTCACTATCTTATCATGCACACACTACTCATATTTTCCTGCAGATACAGTATGTGAAATAAAATTATCATTTGGGGAAGAGGTGTTTATATGCAAGCTGCTTAACTGCATATATTTTATGAAATACATGAAATACTCCCCTCTTAGTAATCCCTGCAAACAAGTATGAAAAGCTATGTAGAACATACAAACAGCCTTAAATTTCAATTACTCAGTTTCAAACGCGAGTCCATTGTGAGGTAGGGTTTGCAATAGAGAGAACATGCTCAGAGGCAGAAATGTCCTACATTGAGTTAGAAACATAACTATTATAACTTGATCCATGAATCATTCATAAATGCTAACAGTTGATAAATACTCCAGGACTGTCTGACTTCAAAGATTGCAATTTCCTAAAATGTTAAACTCAAATCAGAACTTATAGACTGCAAAAGACAAATATGAAAATTGCAGTGCTAAGACAATGTTTCACATCATTTAGAAAGAAAACGTTGTATACTCTACAAAGTGAACAAAGTATTATTCACTTTTGTACATGATTGTAATTACGCTTTATGACAATATTTTGTTACGAATTTAATTTGCAGTTACAATTAAGCAATATACTTTATTGTGGTTGAAGTAGTCACATTCTGACAACGTTCACACAGAAGCGCAATCAAATAATGCCCACTATGGTTATATTTTTTTTAGTAAGGTGAGAAATTATCCAGGGCAAATATACGGCCAACACTTTTTACCCTGCCAAAAAGAAGTTTGAATCAGGAACAACCTTAGCTAGATTAGAAAAAAAAAAGAAAAACAAAATGAGCAGCTCTAAGCAGAGCTCCCTTACCTTAACCAAAACTTAGGCCAAGAGTGCTCCACTAACTGTGTTTGCAATCGCCAAAAGCTATTTCTCAGCATAGTTTCCTTTACCACATTAAGCGCAAAGCGACACTCCATGGAACTTATACCTACATCGTTGTAGAGTTTGAAGGCCTTTTTCACATAGCCAGCTCGGCCACATCCACCGATCAGCACTGTGTAATTACCCTCTTCTGGCTGCAACCGTTCTTCCTTCAGCATCTGAGTCTCGAACATCTCAAGGGCTTCAGCAAGCTTAACATAAAACAAGAGATATAAATTAACCAACATGGTTTTTACCTATGCCACGCTACACTTTTAACCCACTTTTATCAAACAGGCGATGCAAACCCCAGTGACTTGTTTATTTATACCAATAAAGCAATGCTATCATGTTTTGAACTGGTTTTCATTTCCCTCAATTGAGCTTAGATTCAGAGTTCAATACTATTGTCTTTGTATTCATGAGAAAATTGCAAACCAAGCTGTAGAACTATTGTGGTCTTCTTCACAATCTCAACAGAAGCCCTTCTTCAGTGATATTACCCAAAACAAAGTAGCAGCTGTTAAGCATAAGCACAGGTGCACCTCAGTAAAAGTGACAGGACAGTCAGAAATATGTTTCATGCACAACACGTTTTGGAGTAGACACTTGGACATTGTTCAAAGTGTACTTTCTTTAACAGAATCGCTAATAGAATTACATTCTTACTTTGTTACCTAATTCAGTTTTTAGGGAAAAAAGGGGGCACCCAAGTTAACAGCTGGGCCCTCCTCTATGTCATGTGTGCTTCTATTTTAGAGGACCAGTGTGCCCTCCTGAAAAAAAAATGTGCATGAGACAACAGGTTCATCCTCAGATAAAGAGCCACGCAGTGAGCAGCATAAAGTTCTGCTTTCAATTGGATGGCAAGAATAAATTTGGGTTATTTTAAAGAGAAGAATCAATAAACAAAAACAAATGTCATTCGAAGAAGCCAATTCTGCTATAATAAATATATGTTTCCTTTAAAATGCATTTCTAGTAAATTTATGTGAAACACTTGTCTAATACTATCAAGTTTATAAAGCGCCAAAAACAGAATCTCCTGCTTTTCTAAAGGCAGATGGGTCATACAAATATGTGTGAGGCAAAAGTGAAAAGCAAACAGATCTTTCCCTGTACCGTTTCTTTTCCTGTTTCATCTCTCTACTGCATTGAAATTTTTCCGTTTTCGTATCTCTTATGCAGAGAATCAGTGGCCAGATGTTTCAAGATACTGGTTGCAAAATATAGCCACAATTTGCAACCTGTTTTTGACACCAGTATCTAATTTTGAGGACCGACCTGGGTGCTGATAGGTCAGTTCTCAAAATTACAATTTGGAGGGGCCAAAGTCCAACCTACCTAATGAATATTCATAAGGCTTGTCGCAAATTGCAATCACTCTGACAGGCCATAATCACAGGGATGGTGGCCTGCAAAGGGTCAGCAGCCATTGACTGCTGTTGAAAAATGAAAACTTTTTTTTTTTTTAAACAAATCGATTTCCTTAGAGCAAATAAGCTGGTGGTTGAATCTCACCCTTTCAGCACAGGGAACTTCCTATCCTGAACTCTGGTGCCCCTTTATCGCCTTATTATCCTCAGAATACTGTGAACTCACGTATCCCAGCTATCTGCATCACCTTCGCCCGACGGATACTACTGTTGACCCCCACCAAGAGCGTATTAACTAGGCAAGACAAGTGAGACCACATCGATTACCTTATTCCTTAACACTGCAGTCCAAGGGGCTGGGGGGGGTGAGGGTGCTGTTCTGTGTATTCATATCTGCGCATAGTAGGTGATCGAAGGTACTCAGGGTACACTAGGCTTCTTTATTATAAAACTAATAAAGAGATTTGAACTACAAAAATATATTTTTTCTTTTGCACGAGTTTCAGCGACAGATGGTTGTGGTCCCTGAAACTTGCACCTTAATTCACAAAAAGGGAAGACGTCTGAAGGAGACTCCAACCCTACTGCAAATAAGTTACCACCTCAAGTTCTGAATCAGTAGCTTTTCAATGGTTTACAACGGGAATTATGGTTGCAAAACACTGATGCAAGTGTTACCAAATCACAATTCAGGACGCACGTCCACAACACCCCTCTTCCAAATTGCGATTCGGTAACGATATGCATCATATTTTAGGAGTTGGTAATTCCTAACTGACTCTCAAAATGGGTTTTGTACATCAGAAAAAAACATTTATGGTGTTACAAACTAAAAAAAAATCAGAGCATTTGAGCCTGCAAAAAGTTTCAGCTATCCATATTAATCTTTACGTCAAGCTACCCTAGTAATGCCTCAATTGCGTTAATTAGCTAGCCATGTGCATATGTGAGTAGCAGCTAGAATGGTAATCAAGGTAACAGTGGAATTTGTAAGTGTATGCCCAAGGCCTGCTGCCAGACATTATGTATGCAAGGTGTGCATATTATCCTCATCAGCTTGCCTTGTTTGATGTATGTCGTTCTGTGCTGCAACTGATTAGAAGAAGTATTTTTCACTACTTCTTATGCGATTTGGTCAGTCCTCCCTTTCCCAAGGGTTATGTACACTGGCATTCAGAGGGACAAACCTGCCCTTAGGAGGGCAGGTCTTCCCAGATGTTTAAATGCGTTTAGAGTCCTTCTGCTTTAACAGATACCGAAGCCTTGTTAAAAAAAGTTGCTAAACAATGTGTGTTACATGCACATATGATGAAGATACTCGTATACAGCATGTTGCTTATAAATAACCACTCACTTCAAGGACAAGAAAATGAGTGATGGGTGCATACCTTTTTGTTTTTTATTAGTTTCTTGCACTGTAGGTGGTACCAGTAAGGGGTATTCCTTCGACCTTGTCTGGGTTTACCCTCAGCCACTTCTTCATCCTCATCGTCTTCATATCGTAGATTTTCAAATTCTGCTTTATTTTTTTTGTACACTATCCTGGAAGAATATCGATCAGACAATGTACCAAAGTCCTCATCTGAGTCGTGATCTTTAACTGCTGCTTGAAGAGGATCAGTGGCTCTAGCTGAACTTCTTCCTGATGCCAGTCTGGCGTGGCACCAGCCCTCATTTGTGCAGGTCACTTGAGATGGTCTGAAAGGCCTCAGCTCCCCAAATAATATATCCCTCTTCCAAGACTGATTCCAGGACTGTGCCTTTCCTTGTATATACACTGGGGAGGTCCTTAGAGGCAAAGATACCCACCTTCTGGGATACACCAGACAGCGATAGCATTTCAGAGATAGTCGGTGGTTTACAAACTGTAAGAGCTTCATGATGATCCAGAGTTGTTAACATATTCTTTATGACAGCACGCCACTGATACCTGAATGATATGAGAACATAAAAATAACATATTAGTATTGTTAGACTCCTCAAAAGATGTAAGCTAACAGACAACCCACTTTAACCAATCAGCAAATGAAATTGTTTGCTACCGTGGTTCCATTTACCAAGACTGCTTTTTTTCAACCTTGATCTTCACAAACTTGGAAACCTTGTTGTGAGTTTGTAAGAGATGTAGGGTAAAACTGTGGAAGTCCATGCATGCGTGAGTTATACAGTTTGACATTACTGTATGCAAGAGCAACTGGAAATGTTTCAAAAATGAAAAAAAAACCTTGAATTGGCTACATTTTCTTAACATTCTCGAAAAAAAGAATCGGATTAGTTAGAGCTGCTCTGATAAAGTCTCAGATGGCAGCAATCTAGTTACCTTTGTATTTGACTGTGAATAGCAAGAGGTCCACTGATCCAAAGAATGAAAAGAAAGGACATATGCAACACTAGTCACAAATGGTGCACCTGGTGTAACAAGTTATTTTTCAGTGTTAAAAACTATCATTTTTTTTTTAAAGCCTCCTCATTTTTAGAATATCAGATGTAATTAAGAAACAATAAGGCCAACAAGTGGTAAACAAGATACTATTTTAAGAGAAAGAGCCAGAACTTCTGTCGCCACTTATGCACAATCTATAGCCAGCCTGCAAAATGATACAGCCAAAAAGAATCAAAACACTGTACTGCCTGCACACCCTGGCATTACTGTCAAAGGGTAAGGGTCTTATAATTAATCATCAAATGGCCCTCTTCTCACTGAGGCACATGGTGCCTTTGTTGTTAAGATCGATACTCCCTCCATAGACAAACCCAATGTGCACCCTAAATAGCTTTGCCCCAGTTAGCACCAAATTTGGTGGAAACTGCAATTAAAAAAAATAATAATAATTTATCCTCTCAAAGTGTCAGATTTGATTCAAATAGGTCAAAACGGAAAAGTTATGAGTGGGGTATCTCAAATCCTGTGACCTTTCCAAATAAGATAGAAATCTCCACCGGAAGCTTCAACTTTATTGGAATCTTTACTTCACAAGGAAAAGAAAATCGCCCATTCAAAGCACACCACTTTTTGCCGGAAACATAGTTCACATAGTGGATGACTCAAGTCGATATCTTTTCTTGGTTTAAAGCATTTTTGTTCAGCTGCTTTTGAGTTGTAAAGCAAAATCCAATGTTAACAGGCAGTATAGCGCTTCAAATATTCACAAACCCCAGCATATCTGTCTAGAACAACAGATGTTGTAGGCACTACACATGCATCAAGCCTCTGCCTGCGCACAATGGCAATGCTCTGTTTGTACTTATTAGGGGGCGTGAAAATGACAAGTAAAACCGACAAGAAAAGTCAGCTGGATGAAACCCATTACCCTTAGATGCAAATGGCTGGAACTACAAAGAAAATGATATACAAACGATAAGTATATGGCACACCATCACACACAAGAAGCTATGTATATACATGAAGATACAAATCATGTGCCACAAACCTAAACAGAGCTAGACATGCGAGAAGCCCATACCACGCAGACACTGTAAACTGATGCTCTGTGGACTATAATGCTGGTGAATATAAACTATTAGATACAAATATCAGACATTGGATGTTATGCAACTACAAGAACACACAAACTAGGCACTATAAACCTACAAGGAGCCACTAGTGAGGTGCTATAAGCTGAAATGGAGCCTATCATGTGTAAATCTCTTGCCCCGCCAACAGTACAACCTTGTGCTACAAGCAATGGGAATGCACAAATGTACTTCATTAGCCACTATAAAGCATATTAGACACCATACACTAGAGGAACTACATCACACAAGGAACTACACGCCAGCATGAGGACACGAATTATATCTTTTAGACCTAAACAGTTGTAAACGTAACAAATAACCCCTATTGGTTGAGCAGCACATGCTAATTCTCCAGGTACATTGATACGTTGTGGCCTACATGGGAAAAGTCACATAGATTTGTTAAAAACGTAAAGATTTTCCATTTCAAACACAAATACATAGCCAGCGAAAAGAAGTATAGTTCACTTTTAGAACATACTTGTGGACAGCTGTATTTATTTTTGGCATTTATAAAGCACGTAAATTACCAGTGGGTGTCCTGGTGCTAATACAATACTGTATGTCCCAAAACTGCAGAGTGAGGCTTCCGAGTACATGGCCACGTTCAGTTGCTTCCTGATGACTGATAGTGTAGTCTGGCTACATCGATAAAAAGGGAGAGAGTTATGCTTATTTGCTACCTTGAAAGCAAAGTATTTGCCCACATGACGAGATTCTTTGATCATAGGACTCTTAAGAAGATGAGCCGGGAATGACTGCATAATTTGTGAAGGAGAATAGCATGTGAACAACTGAAAAATAAATGTACTGCCAAGATTGTGTAGAGCTTTAAAGCAGTAGTAAATACTTTTAAATGTACCCCGCTTCTTCATCAGCAACCAGTTAAGAAAGCACAAATGGTCTGAGGTGTGAACACGATGTGGGAAGTTGAACAGCAGTCCTGCAGCACAAATGTGATCCAGCCAGAGTAGATGAAGCTGATAGTGAGACATATCAAAGAAAAGGACCTGGTGTTTGGTAAAAAAAATATTCCTTCGCCATGATAGAAATGAACACACCTGATACACGCCTGTGACAAACAAAATATTTGATTAACATACAATTGTATTCTTGTGTCCTATGGTGATCGACAGGGACTCAATGGGGAAAGGAAGGGCCCTAAGAGTCACTGTGGAAGTGTTGTCCAGAACTTTATAGGTTAGGCAAGGAGTCATTAAAGGGTAACCTAAGTAGGGGGCATTGAAGGGGAATGAGAAACAAATTGGTATACAAAGTTAATAATTTTCTCTCTGGATGTGATAAATGAAGAGAATGCGGTCTTCCTCAATGTGTCTATGTGTCATTTAAAATCTTCGCCGCTATGATTTTTCAAAATGAAGCGATCTACCACGAGAGTTGTTCGGTTTGTGCATAGAACTCTTGATTTGTTCTAGGGAATTCCTAACCATAGTTTTTTAACAGTCTTTCCAATGTAGGTTAGACTGCAAGGGCATTTTAATAGTGCAAACAATATGCTATTAGGTCCCAATGTTGAACTTGGACAACACTATGGGGGTCATTCTGACCCGGGCGGGCGGCGGACGCCGCCCGCCTGGCGGGAACCGCCAAATGGCCGCTCCGCGGTCAGAAGACCGCGGAGGCCATTCTGACTTTCCCGCTGGGCCGGCGGGCGCCCGCCAAGGGAGCGCCCACCGGCCCAGCGGGAAAGGCCCTGCAACACAGAAGCCGGCTCCGGATGGAGCCGGCGGTGTTGCAGGGGTGCGACGGGTGCAGTTGCACCCGTCACGATTTTCACTGTCTGCTATGCAGACAGTGAAAATCATGCTGGGACCCTGTTAGGGGGCCCCTGCACTGCTTATGCCAGTGGCATGGGCAGTGCAGGGGCCCCCGGGGCCCCACGACACCCGTTCCCACCATCCTGTTCCTGGCGGTAAAAACCGCCAGAAACAGGCTGGTGGGAAGGGGGTCGGAATCCCCAGCGCCGCCATGGAGGTTCAGCCCAGCCAGGGGAAATCCGGCGGGAAACCGCCGGATCCCCTTTTCTGACCGCGGCTTTACCGCCGCGGTCAGAATGGGCAATGAAGCACCGCCAGCCTGTTGGCGGTGCTTCCGTTGGCCGCGGCCCTGGCGGTCTTGGACCGCCAGGGTCGGAATGAGGGCCTATGTGTGTATACAGAAACTTCTGCTGTTTTATCACATATCCTCCGCAACTGTGCTTATAGTGACCTGCAAGGTGTGGCAAATCGTACAGGGTGCTCAGGTTGGTTCTATTGTTCAGTGTTAGGCTTAATAACCGTCTTTACTAGATGGTTTCTCAAATTCTGCTCCAATGTGTGCCTTTTAATTTATGAAGTGTGTTTGCAAAAGTAGCAAAACACATTATCAGATCGGATGTTTTAAGAAACTTTGGTTCTAAAGGAGTTTCTCATTTGGTATACCAGGCCGATTTCCTGCTTTTTGTTAACAGTTTTCTGAGATGGCTTATTTCCAAAAGGTTGTGTGTAGAGGTAACCTGCATGCTTGATGTAGTCTTCTTCATTAGTGCAGTTCTGTCTTATTCGGAGAAACTGTCCACATGGGATGTTTTCTCTGAGATTCAGATTCTTGCAGAATGAGGACTTTCGTTCAACATTGGAAACATCTTGAAATAATATAAACTATTCTAAAGTTGACACACATGAAATCCCAAGATCTTGTTTATACAAAGAAACGCAGCATTAATTGATCAGTGAAGTGCTATTTTTAATGGCCCACATACAATGATGTTCCTGTTAAGTTAAGGTCAAATAATATGTGTAGTGGTGATGTTAACAGAAAACTGAAAGTTTTTTTTTATTTCAAGCGTCTGAATGCAGTTAATGAAATCACGTTTTTCTATATATGCATTATATTGAATGGAATTTATTTGGTAAATAATTTTGTCCCATAGCTCTGAGGAAGTGTGTTGGCTATTTTCATTCTCGTCACGTTATGTTCAGATTGATAGAAATCAAAGAAATTGGAAACGCTGTTCAGTTATCAGGACCTCACAGTTGAATTGATAGAAAACAAGGAATTATGAATTCATATTTTTTTAAACCAATGTCAGCAATTAAATAGACAATTATGGACATTCTGAAACTAGAAGCCTATTTTATTTAAACTACCAAAGGTGGTTGCCAGACGGGCGTGCATAACGATTACCCAGGGATGAAGAGACTGCCTACTGCAGCATGCATCAGAAGCTGCCAGCACCACTTGTATCACTCCTCTGTGTTCTGGTCCTGCAGTGTGGTAACTGCCTAGAAACCATCACTCCTGCAGTGGCTCCTACACTGATGCTCCCAACAGATGTTGTCTCTTCTGTCAGACAACTAACCATTTCCCAGAGGAAAATGGATCCTTGTTCTTGCCTGATGTCCCTAGTACTGGCCACATCACAGGCAAGTAGGAGAATAGCAGCTGGAAAGCAGCTCCACTGGGAGTCACCACAAACTCTGCTTGGCGCCACCAGTTCCGATACATGAAAGGAAAGGAGTGGAAAACTGGGGCTGTGATATACTGGTGTCCCTGCACCAACCTCAATCCAACACATCGTTGAGGGTTCATTTTAGCATCTTGCTCAGGCACACATATTTTAGCCTAGCTTAGGCCTGCAACCTGTGCCCTTTTACCTATATATATGCTTGGATTTCATTTACTCGTTTTAGTTCAGCTTACTTTTCAGCATGAGTGTTTTATTTTTCTAATCAGTTGTAATTCTGCGAATGGTTATCATTTTTGTGCACGACATTTCATCATGTACTTTTGCCCAAGAATGACAAGAGTATGTGATCAACTATCAGGTATTGCAGCTACAAGAGTGCGCAAACAGTCCAACACTTATTCATGTGCTCACATAAGGCCTATTTTACAGAAAGTAAACATGTTTTCTTATAAAAACATCATACAAGCCCGGGAAAGGGAGGGGTCATTCAGGCCAGGATACCCATCTTCGATGTTTGTCATTTCACTGCCGACCTCAACCTTGTCTCTACCACCGGCCAAAGAGATGGCGGGCAGACCCCTGTTCTCATGTAATGGGTTTGGGTGCTCCTCTCATGGACGGAGTTTGGGCAGATTGGGCTATCACCGCAATGCTCTCACTAGAAATTAGAGGGTAGGTAGGACTCTTATGTACATAATATTCCAATATTCTGGGTTGTTTATTTTCTTTTCACTGATAGTAACAATCCTAATCTTGTTATGCCTCATTGCCCTAATAATTTCAGCTCATATGTTTTATCGTAGATTGCAGTCTTTTCAATAAATTTATTGAAAACGACCCTGCATCTTTTCTTTGTCCTACGTGTGTGTATGAGACCTTTGCTAACAAGAAAAAGGGGTGAGATTTGTCGACCACAACTTCCTTGAGAGGTCACTAAGTTTCATGCATCAGGCTGCCACAAATCACCTTTGCTTTCTATGTTTGGATGAGGTGCTGCTAGCTAGCCGAAAGGGTTGGGCCGGCAGCTGCCCCAAATCCAGCAGTCTTGTTCCAATGACGAGAGTCCTATAACAACATCCACTAACTCCCCAGCCTCCAAACAACCCAGACATGCTTACACTATACTGCCTGACGTCCTCCTCCTAGCCCTAAGTGACAAATGACAACCAAAAAATGAATAAAATCAAAGAAAAATTACAAGAAGAGATTTATACTGGAAGCCTAGTGTCTACCCAAAATATTTTCAGCTAAGTATTGCAAGCTTATTGACAATCAAGATAGTCAAGGGAGGGAGGGGCTAAGAAGAGGAGGCCCCCTGATGCCGGAATTGACCTCACCAACCATGCACACCATGATTTAATTTTTCTACTATAGAACAAAGATTCCTCTTCAGCCTAAAGCCCGGACATATAATGTAGCAGTAATAAAGAAGAGCTCCCACCTGAAACGTGGTAATTGTAAGCCAAATAGCACATGTCCCAGCAGGCCTCAATGTTGTTGCAACACGTCTGCCACTCCAGAATGTAACTTCTGGTGCCGCAACCTTCACTCAAAGACCTTGTGGATCTGAAAGTCCATAATGAGGGTCAGCGTTTGTCAAAACAACACACTCAGAGGTAAGGAGGGGCAATACCTCTCCTAAGGATGCCCCCTTATTGCCAAGACATTATCTCACAGAGACGCTGATGGCCCATTCTTGAAGAAGGCCCCTACCTACGTAAGCACAGACACCAGAGAAATCTGCCAGTTTACACTCGTGATCCTAAGGACCTCCGTAATGTAAGGAAAGAAGAACCCCTAGATCATGTTTGTTCAGACGTGAGGATCTCGTCGTTATACAGGACTTTCACTGCTGGCTGTGATTATGACTTGGCAAATCCTACCTGGAACACAAAGAATATCTACGTGCATGCAGTTCCACTTCTCTAGCCCTGTCTTCTTATAGCAACTTTCCAGACACCTTTGCAGGCTTAGAAACTATGGTAATTCACACCAAGAAGAGACATCGTAACCTTGCATAGGTTTCATATATATTGATTAATTATCATCACCACTCTAGTAAGTTAGAGACAAAAGGAGAGAGAGAGTCTGTCTTGCTAGTATCCACCAGGTTGCCAACAGCCATCCATGTGCAGCAGTGTAGTCGTCAGACATGATAAAAGACCCAATATCCCATACAAGAACCGCCCTGACCTTTACAACAAGCCATTGTCAGCTAAGACAATTAAGAAAGCTTAATTGCAGAGCTTGCAAATGTTAGTGATGACACTGTTGTAGCTCACCTCACCTATGACTTCAAAAACCTATATGAACTGTCCTGCTGAATCCAACTAGGAAGAGTTTAAAATATCCGTCTAAAGAGTGACCAGATTGATGGCAATCCAAGATTAAAGTGCCATGCCATCCCAATAGGCTGTGTTGAACAACTCACACGCAAACTCAAATTCGACAGACCCTCAGTAAGAAGTCACTAAGTTTAGGGACAGCCTTGGCACTCAGGCGCAAAGCCCAACCATTCACCAACACCCCACAGATATCCTGATGCAGTCTTCATCTCGCCAACGCCTAAATCTTCCTTAGCTAAAGTGTTTCATGAATGACTTCGCAGTGGCTCATGGAAGTCTAGAAACAGTCCAGCAGGGATCCACGCATAACCCTTACAGGGCTCATAGACAGTCTTGTAGCAGTTCATTCACTGCACCTTCTCATTCAACAGACGGGCTTGTGCTGTTCAAATAAAGGATAACAGATTTAAGAGTGCCTGTAAGGAAGTCTCCAGAAAAAATGTCAACAAGTTAACAAGCCCCTCAAAGGCAGGATTCGGATGTCAAGCAACACAATTAATGTCAAATGTGTAGAGCCTTGCTACGTTTCTGGTGCATATTTGAGAATAGTTGGATACTGACCACAAATGATCACATGTGTCAGACAGTTAGACTGATCAGTGAACTCTACTGCTGGTGTCCTACTACAGCCAGCAGTATACACCCAGCATCCACCTATGCTCTGCAAATTGCCTCTACAACCATGATAGACTTACAATGATGGCCTGTTTGTTTTATTTTCTCTGTTGGACTATTTTCATTTGTTTCTGGGAGGGAAGTAAGGTCCAGGAGTATGCATTCTTAGAGCTTCCCCTGTTCATAAAAAGCTGCCAGTCATCTTTAGTAGAGGTGGACAAACCACTGAAGGTTCGAACCAGATAATTGGTTCTGACTCAGCGTAGGTCCTCTTGAACCCTCAAGCCTAAAATGAGTCGAGCTTTCATGTGGGTTCTGTCAGCCATACACACTCTAAATTCATGTACTAAGAATTTAAGATAAATCATTAATCTTTTATGTAAAACAGAGAGGAAGAGATGCATGTCAACGTGTATGAATTGCACAAAGTAAAACCTTAAAACGTGTGATCAATCCGAGCTTACCCTTATGACCAAACATAGTGATCAAGGCAGTGCTTTACACTGAAATACAGAAGTGCAGGTACTATCTATTTAAAGTACCTGCCTGCGCTTAGGAAGTGCTCTCATTCACTGTAAATTAACTCTTAGGGGCAAACTTGCAAAAAAAGTTATGTAACGGAGCACAGCAACAAAAGTTACTGCGCTACGTTACATCAAAGCGCGATAGCAGAACAGCGCCGTTACTATAATGCTGTTTCTCTTTCCCACTGTCCTTGCGAACTTTCGGTTGCCGAGTGCAAGCAGGCGTGTGTGTGCTTGAGATCAAGAATACATTTTGCTCTGGAAGTACAATGTTTAAGTACGGATACTAATCTCAGATACGGCTTAATACTTTTGCAATTTTGTATTGTATGTAGCTGAAAACAGGGAGACGCTGTACTGAGCTTACCCTCAGAAGGCAACGGTTCAAGGGCATTTCCACGACATACCTTTGTTACAAGGATACCCCTCAACTCACTTTCGTTTGGGGGGCACCAACCTCCTTGCACTCATCCTCGCCCTATGGTTAAATGGGCTTACCCTTCAATACCAGTAAATCATGCCTCCTTGGAGGCTGAAAATGTCGAAGCCTATACACACGCATAAAAAAAAATCACTAACTACCTTCTTACCTTCAGCAACACAGACCCAAGCTTAAACATGGGAGGCACATTACACCGGCAAAATCTCTTCCGGTATTATACGCTGTGCAACTGTCTCCAAGATACTAAATCCAATGCGTGCATGCTTCCACCAAGCACATTGCTTCTGCTATAGTTTCTGAAAACGGCCTTGGCATTTCATCCTGTATAAAAAGCGTGACTTGTGAGTAAAGATAGAAGAAGGACCACCCCAGGTCCAGCTGAAGCACCTTTTCTGTTTTTATGGCAACTCGTGTTTGTCCGTCTTCTGTTGCAATAATTTCCAGTAACTTGTTCTGCGCGAGTCTGGGGTCGGAGTTCAGTATTAGGTTCCCAGGAGCCTCTGCGTTTCTGCCTGTCCTTCCGGCTGTGGTTGTGCCAGGCTCGGGCACCTGAGGCTGCTGCCGGTCCTGTGAGTGCTCGCTTTTGGTTGCGGACGGCACTGTGCATCCTCTGCCCGGCAAGATGCAGGACATTATCGCTTGCGTGGATCATATCCGCTTTGACCTGGAGATAGCGGTGGAGCAGCAGATGGGAGCCCAGCCATTACCCTTCCCTGGAATGGACAGTGAGTTGAGGGGAGTGGGATGTTTCTCATCCTGAGGGAGGGGCACACCTTTTAAACAGTCGAATCTCTAAGATGGATGAAGTTTGGTTAGTATGCCATAGTAGCCCATTGGATTTAGTGGACGTACAGTTTCTTGGGTGCGTGGAGGATTGACAGGGCTTCTAAACTCCAGTGGACTATGGGGGATACAGTGACTTGTTGATTATCGGGGAGGGGTCGGAAGGATTCCAGAGTTATTTGAGTGGAGTGGAGTGGAGTGGACTGTGAGTGGGAGATTGAGACTAAGACAAGAGCAGAGGCGCCTTAGATTTTGGACAGGGTAAGGGAGCACAGCCTTGTGATGATTATAGCAGGCAAGGGGGTTATAATAAGAGGGAGGTTCCACAAACCTTTGGGATAGCGACAACAGAGGTTTCTGCTGGGCATAGGGTTCACAACAATTTATGGTGTACTACAGTGCTTTTGGAGAGAGACGACGTTGAGGCAGGGGGTCTAAGGTGGTTCATAAGTGCTGGTGCAGTGCTAAGTGTTCAGGTTACGCTTTGTCTGTGTAAGCGGCTGACATTTATATTGTTTTCATGTGACTGTTCTGAAAAGTGGGCATGGCAACACGTGTTCTGAGGTAGTCATCGAGATTCCTGCTGCGTGATCCGTTGATGCTCCAGCATCGGACAACCAGCTCCTTTCTGGCGTTGGTGAAGAGAACTTAGGACTCAGCTGATGAACTTCTCAAATCTTTAGAATGCACAATTCTTCTCTTGTTTGATGGTTCCAGGATAATGACCATGGGCTATGGTCTTGATTGTCTGAAATGGAGGGAATAGTCTGATGTTAATGGAGCTGTCCAGAACGTGAGAAGGGGTGGTGAATAGGATTATTAAGGGATAAGATTCCAAACCTTGCATGAGCATTGCGTGGTAAGGGGATCCTATTCCACTTTTACAATGACCAATGGGTGTTGAGGGACGCAGGGTGTTCATGGACATACATATTCCACCCTTTGTGTGGACACTTAGTTCAAAAGAGAGCTCTCAGGACCTGCTTATACGAAACCTGACCAATTTATGAGAACAGATAGAACAATTTACAGTGCAGTGCTTGCGTTTTTGGGAGTTAATGCACCTCCATCTCGAGAATGGATAACAAATGCTGGGGTGCAATAAACGGCAGAATCTGGGGCTTGGGTTCACCTTGTCAAGGCTTTTTTTGCTCTGTGTCCTTCAGTTACGGGGAATAGATCCAGGTTTGTCACTGCAGATTTGAGGTGGACAAAATGCAAAGACATGAGGGGGTAACAGAACGCCAAACACTAAGAACCAGGGCTGGGTGTAGTAAAGGGTTTTACATTTAAGGGTATCCAATCTAAGTTTAGAAATGATTGGGTGCTTGTGTGCTTTGTCTTGGGTTTCATATTATCTTGGTTTCCATAAATTGTCACCATACTTACATTCTAACATTGTATAGTGTAACTACACTTGATACGATTGATATTTCAAGCATACACATGGGGTTTAGTGCCAGATAAGTAAGAACAACTTAACAGCAGCCAGTGCAAGAGATTACAGTATTTAAGATTGTGTAGGAGCTGGGCTGGTGCAGTCATGTCTTTTAATTGATCCTGTCTCCATTTCTCAAACTACATTGCATTGCCTACCAGTTGTGGTTAGCTCTGCAATACATAACTCGCACACCAAATACAATGCTTAAGATCTCACAATACAGGGAGTGCAGAATTATTAGGCAAGTTGTATTTTTGAGGATTAATTTTATTATTGAACAACAACCATGTTCTCAATGAACCCAAAAAACTCATTAATATCAAAGCTGAATATTTTTGGAAGTAGTTTTTAGTTTGTTTTTAGTTTTAGCTATGTTAGGGGGATATCTGTGTGTGCAGGTGACTATTACTGTGCATAATTATTAGGCAACTTAACAAAAAAATATATATACCCATTTCAATTATTTATTATTACCAGTGAAACCAATATAACATCTCAACATTCACAAATATACATTTCTGACATTCAAAAACAAATCAGTGACCAATATAGCCACCTTTCTTTGCAAGGACACTCAAAAGCCTGCCATCCATGGATTCTGTCAGTGTTTTGATCTGTTCACCATCAACATTGCGTGCAGCAGCAACCACAGCCTCCCAGACACTGTTCAGAGAGGTATACTGTTTTCCCTCCTTGTAAATCTCACATTTAATGATGGACCACAGGTTCTCAATGGGGTTCAGATCAGGTGAACAAGGAGGCCATGTCATTAGATTTCCTTCTTTTATACCCTTTCTTGCCAGCCACGCTGTGGAGTACTTGGACGCGTGTGATGGAGCATTGTCCTGCATGAAAATCATGTTTTTCTTGAAGGATGCAGACTTCTTCCTGTACCACTGCTTGAAGAAGGTGTCTTCCAGGAACTGGCAGTAGGACTGGGAGTTGAGCTTGACTCCATCCTCAACCCGAAAAGGCCCCACAAGCTCATCTTTGATGATACCAGCCCAAACCAGTACTCCACCTCCACCTTGCTGGCGTCTGAGTCGGACTGGAGCTCTCTGCCCTTTACCAATCCAGCCACGGGCCCATCCATCTGGCCCATCAAGACTCACTCTCATTTCATCAGTCCATAAAACCTTAGAAAAATCAGTCTTGAGATATTTATTGGCCCAGTCTTGACGTTTCAGCTTGTGTGTCTTGTTCAGTGGTGGTCGTCTTTCAGCCTTTCTTACCTTGGCCATGTCTCTAAGTATTGCACACCTTGTGCTTTTGGGCACTCCAGTGATGTTGCAGCTCTGAAATATGGCCAAACTGGTGGCAAGTGGCATCGTGGCAGCTGCACGCTTGACTTTTCTCAGTTCATGGGCAGTTATTTTGCGCCTTGGTTTTTCCACACGCTTCTTGCGACCCTGTTGACTATTTTGAATGAAACGCTTGATTGTTCGATGATCACGCTTCAGAAGCTTTGCAATTTTAAGAGTGCTGCATCCCTCTGCAAGATATCTCACTATTTTTGACTTTTCGGAGCCTGTCAAGTCCTTCTTTTGACCCATTTTGCCAAAGGAAAGGAAGTTGCCTAATAATTATGCACACCTGATATAGGGTGTTGATGTCATTAGACCACACCCCTTCTCATTACAGAGATGCACATCACCTAATATGCTTAATTGGTAGTGGGCTTTCGAGCCTATACAGCTTGGAGTAAGACAACATGCATAAAGAGGATGATGTGGTCAAAATACTCATTTGCCTAATAATTCTGCACTCCCTGTATTTCTACCAATAAATTCTTGTAAACTCGGCCATAATATTTCCTTTTGTGGTTGATGAATGAGTTACTCCTACTCTGAGGATGGAACTCACCCTTTGTTTCTCCTCTATTTCTTTTCACACTGGGTTCTATAGGTTTACTTACACATTACAACCTTTAGAGAGTGACGTGAATGGGGTGGAGTGTCATTAAATCCCAGATACATCTGCAGAAGTACAGAGAACTAGAAAAGTTGTGACCGCATGGATTCACTCTTACAGGATTTCATTATATTCTAGTATTTATTTAGTTCTAGTGCACACTCTTTTCTTTAATATTGTGCATGCAGTGGTGCATTACAAAAAGGGTTAGCAGACCTCAAAGCGGAAATTTAATGGTTGCCGCAGAAGCTGAGAGAGCTTAGATTTCACATCACCTGGATGGGCTAGCGACCCACTATAGATAGATATATGTTTTGTTTTTTAATTAATCATTTTTCGTGTTACAACCACAAAAAACAACATTCAGTGTTGCCCACAGTACTACCAGTGTTTCAGTATCATTCCTATATATATATATATATATATATATATATATATATAATATGTTTGACATTGTACAATCCCGGTATGCAGCATGTTCCCCTATATATCACAGCAATCTACTCATGAGCCCTCGGTTTCTAGCATCAGAAGATATGCTGTCAATGGTGCCCAATAATCTTTAGGACTGGATGCTTGAGGGAGCTGCTCTGCATATATCTCTACAGTAAGCAATATCTCACACCATTGTTTTACCGTCGGATATTTTTTCTTCTCCCAATGAATGGCAACTCTTCTTTTTACCAATGAAAGAGCTATAGCTACCAGTTTACGATTTGCCAGTTGCAGAGGTCACAGCTCACCACCTCAGATACAACCTCAGTGAGCATCTTCGTAACCAATTCCCAATATTTATAGATCTTGCCACACCCCCACGCTAGTTGTAAGAAATCCGCCTCCTGTCTACCACATCTGTCGCAAGTATCCTCTTGCTGAAGGCTTTGGCAGGCCAACTGTGTTGGAGTATAGTATACCCGCGGTAAGAATTTGAAGTGTATGATATGTAAATTCCCATTCGCAGTCAGCCTGCCTGTTAATGCACAGCAGAATTCCCACTCCCCTCTCGTAAGTTGGGTCTTAAGCATCCCATTCCATCTATCTAATACGGCTGTATCATCTCTGTTCTCCTCGGTCTGCACCGTATTGTAGAGTCTTGTGATTAAGCCTCTGCAGGATAAACTGGCAAGCTTTATTTGTAAAGTTCTGAAAGTAGGTTGAGTCTGTGGAAACATTGCATAGTGTTCCTTCAAGGCAGCACATAGCTCTATGTACGTGAAATGCATGAGCGGGGAATCAAGACTCCGCTGCGCAGTGCTGCAAATAGAACAAAACAATCACCTGGAGATCAACTTGAACGCTTTTAACAGGACAGCCATTTTTTGAGAACCCCTTCTCCATGACTTCCACAGAGCATCAGGCATCTCCATATATGTCATATGTTTCAGGTCTCCTATAAAGCCTTTCCCACCGTTTCATTAGAGGTATTTTCTTATTTTCTGATTCTGAATGCACAAATAAGATTTCAGGCTACCATCTAAAAATCGGTCTCTTCATTAGTAAGTATAGCTTTCATTTCCTATGCTGTTCAACCACTTATCCTGTACCTGAAAGCAAAGGTGCCCTCTATGCTATCTAAACAAGTGATGTGGCAGCCAGTTCCACGCACCTACTTGTTTAAAAAAGGCTTTATTGGTTGATGTTGGCTCCCTTTAACACAATGTTCCATCATATATTTGGTAGATTGTCAGTATCCCAATCTATAGATTTGGAGCTATTACATTTGTGTTAAAGGAAAAAAAGACCTCTTGATATTTCCAGTCCATTTCCAACGATTACTGTTAGAGGCTGGATGGTCAATAGGAAAAAGGACAGGTAGAGTTTGTAAAGGTTCCAATGATAAATTAAGATATGCTCAACCAAATATCAACCAGACCACCTACTTATGAAATCTTAATTGATGTAGTGCTACAAATGTCCCATAAAATGGTCGAGAGAAAGAGATAAAAGGCAGAGTAATGTAGATATAAAGTGTGGGATCGAGTATGTCCAGACAACAGTTGGACAAAACTAGGCTCCCCCACCACACCCACCCCAACATCTCCTGAATCATTTCAATTTGGGTAATTCTTACTCAACTTTGCAAAGAGAACACGCGTGTTCTCACTCACAAAAGCTATGCTTCTATTGTGGGTCTGAAATGCACTTTATGCGCTAAGAGACCCAAACCCTAATGCCAGGAAAACTATAACACTTAGAATAGATAGGTGTCTCTTCTCTGAGTATGGCCTCTTCCCTTATCCTGGCCCAAACACAAAGGATTTTGAACATGTGTTGAAACTGAACACAGTGCAAGCAGGAAAACTTCAGATGATCTTGGCTGTATCCTTACAAGATAAAACTCGGGTATTGAGTCATTTAAGAGAATTGATAGATCGGCAGGGCCATTGGTAACTTAAGTTGTTGGGGTTTGTTAGAAGTCTATTGGGCTTTGTTAGGTCATTAGTAATAACCATATGAAAAAAAGAAAAATCTATACAGGTTAGCTGTAGATGGGACACGTTGTTGTACCTATTACTCATAGCACCGTACCTTTTTTAATTCTGACTTTTCATAGATGTATGAAAGTCATACATTTTGACCTAGTTGACCCAATATAGCTAGGGGTTGAATCAAGATGCAGTGCAACTGCTATAATCTCAACACAATTCATATTTTTATTTCATACTTACTTTATTTAATGTTAGCTTCAGTAACGGTATAGACAAACTCCGTACATATCTGCAGTGATCCGTTTCATGTAAATATAAAGACACATTACTACACTTTTTGATTTGATTTTTTTTATTTTGTTATCCCTTCACTCATCCTGCTAGCCAGTATGTAGATCCCACACTTTAACCCACTGACACGTTGAAATATATTTTTACTCCAAACAAAATGGAGAGGCACCCTTTATACTCCTAAAGGGACAAGGTTAAAGTATATGCACAAACAAGAACATTGTTTGTGGAAATATATTTTTCCCACTCCAGTATATCATTCTTTGTCCTCTGAAGCAGGAGTTCGCCTCGCAAGGTAACTTTGCAGTGGGCCATATATGTCCCTCGGTTGAGATTACAGAAGCAGCAGTGTATTTTACAGTTCATAGTGCATGTTGCATTAAGCTAAGGGCCATATGTACAAAAACATTTTTGCGGTTGGAAATGGCCCAATTGGGCCGTTTTCTTCCACAAAAATGCTTTTACATATGTACAAAACACAGATTGGGATTCAGTAACATGTTATCGAATCACAATTTGTGTTTGCGGTTGGTTATCTGGGATGGGCGTTTAGGGCGTCCCTTCCAAATATCGAATCTGAATGGGATGTACAAATATTTTGGGACCAGATTACTGCCCCAAACATTCATATTTTACTAACTCCTTTAAGGAGGTAATAACCATTTGTACTGGGAAGGGGTCCTTAAGAAGAATGTAAAAAAAATACTGTTGAAAAAATAAAACTTCAACGTTTTTTTCATTTTTTTCCCTTCTTAAACGCATCCTGTTTTCCTTCAAGGAAAACGGGTTTCGTTTTCCTTTTTTTTTTTTTTTTTTTAAACGATTCGTTTATTAAAAAGCAGTCACAGACATGGTGGTCTGCTGACCCCAGCATGCCACCATGCTTGTGATGGCTGCTACTTCTGATGGGTCGCAAATTGCAGCCTGCCTCATATTCATGAGGTAGACCTATTTGCAACCCACTCACACTTTCGTACAATGATGTCTGAGATCACCAAATATTAAATCTAAAAAATGTGCAATTTGGTAATCGCAAATACTAAACATCATACATCCTGCCCTGTGTCCCTAATCCATGCTACCATTGTAGGTGCTCTACCTCTGCGCCACATGTTTTGTCAGTAATGGCACTATGTCTGTGAATTTCTTACTGTGTTTTGGCACTTGCTACAGTGCTGCGAGAGCCATGAGATGAATGACTCGTCAGACGGGAAGACTGATTAATAAACAATCAGACCGACTGCAATGCTGCCCATTTTTCTCTAGAGAATATGGCTTTCTGGGAACATAGTTTCAGGTCCGTTTCAAGACATTTGCCTTTCCAAGACCCTTGGCTTCCAGTGTGGCTACTTTATTGAAACTGCAGTTATACTGGCCTGGCCAGTCATTGGATTATGTAGAGGGTGCAAAGTGTAGAACTATGCCAGTTTCATTCCAGGTTTGCATTGGAAGATGAATAGCAGCAACAGGCAGACATGCTCAGCTGTTAGGACCTTAGACACCATTACACGCAGGGATTCAGGTATAGAAATCTTCCCAATGGCCAGTGTTTTTAAAGCATAGAGTCTGATGCACCTTTATCCTCATCTGAAGCATAATGTTACATGGTTCTGATATAATTGATTTACATCTCTGGTGATCTAACATGGTTTCCTGCTCTGGGATCAGGTCTTCAGGTTTCTGAGCAATAACTTGCTTGGAAGGTTGGGGGATTAGTGCAAAAAGGCAAGGCCTCCTTTTTCCACTTGTGAGATTGGGTGCTTCAGAAGCTGTGGGCCCAAAGGCAATCATTCTTATTCTTTGCTGGAGCCAGATGGTTCAGGTCACAGCCTTCTAAGCTCTTCATTACATCAAAGTTGCACTAACCTCATAGCTCTGCCAGTGATGCTTGAGCAGTTACATTTTCTGTACTGACTTGAGGATGAAGGTGGCTTGGTTTGGAGTGATGTTGGGGGAAACCTTGGTGGTTTCTGCAGGTATTTCTTGAAGCGTAGTGCCCTAGTGGTCTTACTCTTAGCATAGAGAACATAGTGTTGAGGGCACAAGGAGCACCTACGTGGTTAACTGAATTATTTCAGAGTATATTTTTCCTTATTTTTCCTTTCAAACCATTCATGTAGTCCACGTAAACTGGGAATATGGCTAATGTTCCAGTTAATTGGGAGCTTGGACATTGGCTTTTGTCGCTAACCTGTTCTTGATGTCTGAAACTTTGACACTAGGAAATATACTTTCTACGCTGGATTCTTGGATCAAGGACCCTTAATGGGCCCTGCCAGTTCTCTAGGATTCAGGAATCTAGTGTAGGATTCACAAGTCACGTAAGAAAATGAAAAGGAATAAAGAATTTGGAGCGCCACTGCTTAGTGTGCCGAATGGTCATATGTTGGGCGCACATGGTGGGTTGTGAGCTTTGACCTGGCTGCAATTCAGCCCCGAGAGGCACCCCTCTGCAGGCCATGACCAAAGGCTGTGGCGTGGATAGCATAAGTTGGATCTCTGCGGGGGCGTGGCCAAAATGGCGACCGGGCTGGTCGCATAGTTCGTAGCTCTGATCCCGGCCCGTGTCAAATATCCTCTAACAGGCGCCCGCACTACTGTTCGTGCGAGACGCCGTATGCTCTACCTGAGATGCCGGCGCTGCTCTGACTGGATCCGACCGCGGCGTTCCGGGTGCCGCGGGGTCGGCTGCGGTCCTGGGTGCGGCCGCCGAGGCCCGTGGAGCCTGGACCTTTCCTGCCGGGGCCGATGCGACGCGGCACCTTTAGTGCCGAGGCAGCTGCGTCGCGGGACACGGACGGGTTCCCGACGCGCTGGGACTTGACCCGTCTCCCGGGGCAGGAAGGCGGGCGCCGACGAAGGTGAGGAGGCGCTTGATCCCCTGCTCCGGGACCACGCGCCTGGGGGCCGCGTTCGACCCGATGCGCTCGGCCCGATACGGCCACACTCCCGTGTGAAGCCGGCTGGCTCCACATGACAGGTACCGCTGGGACGTGCGGCCACCATTGAGACTCGGGGGTGCCCTGCGGGCTGGAGCTGCGTTCCCCGCGAGAGGGGAGGGGATCCCACCGGCTGCCCTTGAATCTTGGCTCTACACCCCCAAAAAAAATCGGATGGCATTGAACAGGCGTTTCCTTGCGCATTAAGCCTGGGCTAACAAATAACCAAGTACTAAGGAGGAGAGACAATTGGGAAAGCAAATAAATAACAATTTAAAAAAAAAAAAAAAAAAAAAAAAGAAGAAACAAGAAGAGTTGGGACCACCAAAGTTCAAGTAAATTGAGCCCTACCAATCCCTGCTTCCAAGCAGCAACACAGCAATAAAACGGACCCCTTCAGAAAATAATACGTATAACAGGGCACTACAGTATATCCTCCTGCGGCACTGCACCGGCGGCGCTAATCGAGCCGCAGCGTTTCCAGCAGGGCTCTCACCAGACATAAAAGCCCTGAGGCTCTCCACTACAAAGAGGATACACCACACAAACAAAGTATTGCTATCTTATCTTCACTACTCCAAACAGTGCTGCTGACCCCAAGTTAGGGGCCCTGCTTCTTTGCAAACAACACGAAATCCTGACGGTCACGGTGCCCTAGAACCCGTAAGCGGTATAACTTCTTTGCCTGATACGCAGCAAGATTTCTATTTTTCAGGAACAAGCCTCAGCAGTCCTAATCAATCGAAGCCACTTCAAAAACAATAGTTAACAGCAATACCGTCACGTAAATAATCAATGGGCAAACCAAAGACCCCACGCGTACCTGCTGGGAATATGGATTCTGATGCCCCACCCCCACCTGCGGAGGCCTCGACCACACAACAAGCACTACAAAAGATGGAAATAACACTCCAAATGCACACAATGCAATTTGAAAAGATTTTACAAGCCATACTGGACACCAAAATTACTCTGGAAGCAAAAATAGGTTCGGTAATCGAAGACGTTAACATATTGCGTGCAGACCAACATACGCTAGCTGAAAAGGTCGCAGGCTTGGAAGCAGACACGTCACACCTCTCACCAGCGATAACCAAACTCCAGTCGCAAATGGGGGCTGTAACAGCTGAACTAGGGATACTGAGGCGCAAAGCTGAAGAAGCAGAAGGAAGGTCAAGACGTAATAATATCCGCTTCGTGGGCTTTCCTGAGCGCGTTGAGGACCCATGCGCAGAACTGTTCATTGAGCAATGGCTAATAGAAACAGCACTGAAGGACAATGTCCCGAAATTCTTTTCAATAGAACGCGCCCACAGGGTTCCCAGAAAACCCCCACCACCTGGCACTCAGCCTTGCCCACTAATAACAAGACTCCTCAACTACCGTGACAGGGACCTCGTACTGCAGCTGTTCCGAAAAGCAGGCCCAATGCGCTTCGAAGGGGCAATCATATCGGCCTAACCAGACTTTACAGCAGAGGTACAGAAAAAGCGTAACTCATTTTTTCGGGTCAAAGAGCGACTAAGAGACCACAATATCAAATACGCTCTGTTGTTCCCGGCCAAACTTCGAATACAGGACGACACCAGCACTTTCTTTTTCACCTCACCAGAAGATGCATGGACTTGGCTACATGCCAAGGGACTCGCTGACCCTCCCAATACAAGAAATTCCAAAGATAAAAATCACCCTCCTAGTGGCAAACGCAAACCCAGCAGGCAACCAGACACTAAACCTACTCCTGAACAGTCTCGCGTGGAACGCTCTCTATTATTGCAAACCACATCCCTTTTCGCCAATGCATCCCCGGGGTGCATGATAAGTACATACTAGGCAGCTGCAGTATAAATTGGCCAAGCATAATGGGCGTGAAATACACTATAGTTGTAAAAGGAGTGGGCCCACCAAACCCACAAAATCTAGACATACAAGTACAAAAGTTCCATGGCAACCCAAAGACAACAGTATAACCCGCAATATAAAATACTCACATGGAATATAAGGGGCATGGCATCCCCGCGTAAACGACAACAGATCCACGCATACCTCAGGAGACATCAAATACATTTTGCCATGTTACAGGAGACACACCTGGCTAAGTCCTCTTTGGAGTACACAAAAGTAAAATGGAAGGGGCAATTATATGGTACCATTTTTTCAACATATGCTAGGGGAGCGGCGATCTGGATAGCCCCCGGGGTCCCTTATGTTACGTCCCGCATACAATGTGACCCAGATGGCCGATATGTCCTTTTGGAAGGTGCCCTAGACGGGGAACCCATGGCATTAGCATCAATATATACCCCCAATTCAAATCAATGGGAATTCCTACAGACACTTAACAGTAGTAAACTTAATGATCCGGAGATGGATACTATTTGGGGCGGTGACTTTAATTGCGTATTAGACATTCACAGAGATCGCTCTATCCCTCCGTTAGATAATACCCTAGCTAAACGTGCTTCACTCGAACTTGCAGAGTGGGCCTCCAACAATAGGCTAAGAGACATTTGGAGAACTGCCCACCCCACACACCGTGAATATTCTTTCTACTCCCCTGTGCATAAATTGCACACTAGAATAGACATGATGTTTGCGTCAAAAGATATAATCCCAAAAATAACCACATCAGGCTATCTGGCTCGCACCATATCTGATCATAATCCGCTTCAAGCTACCCTGAGAACGGGCCGCACACACACGTGCATTCCCACATGGCGTCTACAACCAGATGCCCTCATAGATCCCCCTTATCATGCTGAACTAGCTAAGTGCTTATCGGATTACTTTGCTTTAAATAAAAACACAACAACAGCGCGCGCCACGGAATGGGACGCTCATAAAGTGGTTATACGCGGCCACTGCCTTGCAGCCTCGCTGGGGGTCAAAAGAATGCTTAATAAGGAATTACTAGAGATAGAATTAAAAATGTGCAGGGCAGAGACCGAGACCACCACTAGCGGGTCCTCGCTTGAAACACTAAATTCGCTGAAATCTGACTACAAAGAAGCGGATGACAGGCTCAGCAGACATGACTATAGACATTTTAAAACCCGTCAACACGCAGAAGGCGATAGATCGGGCAAGCTATTGGCATGGTTGGTCCGTCAACCATAACAGTCCTCACCCATAGGCGCGATAAGAACACACTCAGGGGAAGTGATTAACACACAAGCCGGAATCAATGAGTCCTTTCATATATATTATCGTTCCCTATATCAGCCCACTCACCCTCCAAATGAACAACTTCTTTCTGAACTCCTCTCATTGATTCCCCAAAATACGAATATCATTGACAGCGCAGCCATACTGGACGGTCCCATCACTATCGAAGAACTACGCTTAGCTCTTTCTCAAATGGCGCGCGGCAAAACTCCTGGCTCAGACGGACTACCAACGGAATATTACAGTTCACTATCTGCTCATCTCCTGCAGCCCCTGACCGAGGTATTTAACGAGGCACGTAATAGAAAGCAGCTGCCAGACTCCATGCGCGAAGCATTGATAGTGGTGCTACCAAAACCAGGACGCGATCCACTTGATGTCAAATCCTATAGACCACTCTCCCTATTAAACACTGACTGTAAACTCCTGGGGAAAATTCTAGCAAATAGGCTACTCCCTTATTTATCAGACTTAATTCATCATGATCAATCTGGATTTGTACCAGGGAGGAACACTTTTTTAAATATAAGACGCCTAATACGTATATTACACAGTACCACAGAAACTGAGGCAGTGGCTGTGGCATTGGACATAGAGAAGGCATTTGATACGCTCGGATGGGAATATCTCTTCCGCACTCTGAAGGCGTTCGGCTTTCAAAGCGGTTTCATTAACTGGATTGCCACTCTATATACTAAACCAATAGCTCGCGTCAAAACGGGCCAAATGATATCAGACGCGTTCCCCATCGGCAGAGGCACCAGACAAGGTTGCCCTTTATCCCCTTTATTATTTGCTATAGCTATGGAGCCATTGGCAATTAAACTTCGTAGCTGGGCAAGCAGATGGGGCATCCTAGAATCCAACACATACCATATTATTTCCCTATACGCAGATGATGCCCTAATATATTTGCGTAACTATACCTCCTCCCTCGCAGAAGTTATACAAATCCTGGATAACTTCGCTTTATCATCTGGTTTATGTGTTAATTGGGCGAAATCATGTATTTTCCCGCTCACTCGTATACCTACGGAACAGCAATCGGTATTACCACTACATCAACTGACATGGGCATATCAGACTTTTAAATATCTGGGGATTCAGGTTTACCACTCTATGACAGACCTACGCGAGGGCAATCTCGATAGGCTGCTACGCTCAACTCGGGGATCCATGGCATTTTGGAGTTCCCTCCCACTATCACCCATGGGCCGCACGGCCATAGCAAAAATGTTAATATTACCCAGATTTTTATACTATTTTACAGCGCTCCCATTATCCCTGCCACGTTCATTCTTTCATAAACTACACTCTCTGCTGACTGATTTGCTGTGGGGCAGAGACAGACGAAGAGTAGCTCTAGCCATTACACAATATCCACAGGAGGAAGGCGGACTTGGCATGCCGAACTTTGAATTATACTACGCAGCAGCCCAACTCCAATGGGTAGCCACATGGCTTAGCGACCCACCCACCCCAGAGTGTACAGCGATAATGTCTTGTGTGGCACCACAAACGATACTGTCATCACTTATGTCCAAACCTCCTTACCCATCTAACAGAAATCCCCTAGTAGTAACGGCTAGATACTGCTGGCGGAGATATGTCCAGGGCAAAACCTTAACTCCCCCTTATTCACCTGCAATACCTTTGGCTCAGGTACCAGGTGTCCGAGCTCTTTCCCATCACCATGATATACGGATAACCAAGGCACTGAACATGGGAGACTTGTACTTGAACTCTAAAGCAAGCACTTTTGCAGGGCTCGTGACTGCTGGTATCATGCAACCTGGGGCCTTCTTAACGTTTAATGCTATTAACAAACTTCTACAAAACCTTTGGGGGAGCAACCCAAACGAGCCTGTTGAATCCCCCCTACTCACCTCATTACTCACTATAGGAAACATTAAGGGCTGCATTACTAAATTATATAAAATACTCCTAACAGATACCTGCACTGCTTTGACCCAAGTTAAGAGCCGCTGGGATGAGGTCCTCCCCACACCAGTTGATCAGAAATCCTGGAAAGCTGCCCTCACCACGATTAAATCTGTATCCCGTAATGTTAGACTAAGATATACTCAATTCAATTATATCCATCAAGCATATCTATCTCCGTCCCGCATCAACAAAATATACCCAAACTCTAAGCCAGAATGCCCTAGATGCGCTACCCCTGCTGCTAATTTCTACCATATGGTTTGGGAATGCCACACAATACATACTGGCTGGTGCCGCATCACCGAGACGGTTGCAGACATAATAGGAAACACGCTTATTCCCACACCAGAATCCTGCTTATTGGGCATACGTCGCCGGGACAAGAATGAAAAACACACTCACAAGTTTATAGATCTTGCGTTTATAATATACAAGCGTTCGATCGCTACACACTGGAAGGCCCCTAACGCCCCCTCCTTCCGTACCTGGCTTTCAGCCTTACACAGCTCCACACTAGCGGAGGCACACACTCTAAGACAGCTGCAACTCAGAGGCCAGATACAGGAGGGAGCCACACAGTGGGATCACTTTGTAATACAAATAGAGGCTAGAGATGATGATTACCCCCCTTGAAACACGCGACACGTACAGAACGACCTACACGTAAACACTTAGCAACCACGATAAGTAACAAATCATATCCGTAGTAGCGTCCCAGCCAGCCTCGCCATATCAACCCGGAAATATATAGTTGGATAACAAGCGCAACTTCATCCAGACACGAATATACAAACTGACAAAAGATCCCGAAGCCCTGCTACCCCAGCCTTTGCCCCATTGCAAACTATATAGCATGTAAACAAGCACTAACATATTTCACGCCTATACAGTTGAATATTATCGTAATCACTTAGAATACCATTAGATATACTTAAATAAAACCATAGATATGCCTATTGTTATTGTTTTAAAATGTATCAAGTTAAGTTACATGCCAGTACATTAAAAATGTAACCGTACTGTATGGGAATTGCAGGTACGTGCAAGGACACATGAAAAGGGAAAAATGTTTATTCTCTTACTAACTCAAGCTATATGTACTGCCGCTCGTGTGTTGTGTTTAATAAACAGATTTAAAAAAAAAAAAAAGTTGGATCTCTGCAGAGCCTTGGTCGCTGGTCTAGCCAGAGACAGGCCCTCGGGCAAACCCAAGTGTGCAGGGCTAAACTGTGCTCGTTGGATGTTGGCTTCTAACAGAAAGTTGGGGGTGGTTGGCTGGCCAGAGGCAGTACCTTGTAGCCAACCTGGCGGGACAAGGCTGACGGCTGTGCACAGTTGTAATTGGCTACCTGCAGTGGGGTGGGCTCGGGGCTAGCTGGAGGCCAGAACCTGCAGCAAACCCCCACTTCACACAGCCTGTGGCAGTGTGCTGAAGGTGTTGGCTGCTTACAGATTGTTGGGTGAAGGGCTTCTCCAGAGGCTAGGGCCAGCAACCAGCCCCACTGCAGATGGGCAAATGCAATGCCAGCAGGTGTTGGCCACCAGTGCAGAGTTGGGCGCAATGGATGGCCAGAGGTTTGGTTGTTGTATATGATCAGTCAGTCACAGACTGGGGGAGGGGAGGGAGTTGGGGGGGCAGATTATGGTGAAGTTATGGTTAGCATTGGTTGTTACACATCAGTGTATGTTTTTATAACATCTCAAAATCACCTAAAAAACACAAGTACAATTATGTTTCCGAAGTAAATGGAAAAAATCGACTGGAATTTCCACGTTATGGTTAGGAACACAATACCTAACTTGGATGACTGGCATGCAAACCACATCTCGCAGACGAAATGTAGTGCTTATGACTACACTAAAAGCGAAATGTAATCAAACAACAATATAATTGGACTAACTAATGATTCTACAATCCTAGTTCTCCGTCAAAGTGGTAAGAGTAATGCAATATGTAATCTCATTTGTAAAAGCATTTACAACGGTGAGTTCATGAGCATTAGGTTTGTTGTGCGAGTTATGGTTTGCCTTTCTGTTGTGAAAGTTATGGATTGCGGTCCTGACATAAACCTACAGATGTCAGTAGTTAAATTCATAACCGTAATAACACTTTGACTGTGTTTTCTGGTGAGAGTGAGGATGTGCTTTGAGGTGTAAATGTGTGTGTGGTGTGAGTGTGTGTGTGTGTATACATATATATATGTCTGACATTTTAAACAACTCTTGCAGAAATCTACAAACTGCTGTAAATGGTGGGATGGATTGGCCGTACTGCTAAATTATCGGTGGTTGAAAGATTAATCTTTTAGTTTGATGGTATGGAATATTGCAAAATACAACTGAGATGATGATGTCAGGTCAAGCAAATAAAGACCAACTGTAACTAATGTTGAAACGGACTCCTTACTATTTCCAATAAGTATGGCATAGACCTACAGAACTGTACCTAGGTTCTGGGAAACAAACTGAAGAAGAATTAATAGAATTCGTATTAAACACATTTTTCAGATTCCATTAAACTTAGTAATTTGTCATTTATTTAGAGAGATCCCAAAGTAAACTCCAGAAAAGTTTTGTGTGTACCTCAAATGCCTGCCCCACCTTTGATAAAAATATTAAAAGAAGGCACCCCAGGTAATTTTTAGTTTGCTGACCTAAATGTCCTAGTCGGCATTATTCCTGGATATTATATTTGAAATGTTCTGAAGCTTTTCCATACTGAGCTTGTTAAAGCAGATCTTATATCTTAAACCCAATTCGAGCTTCCTGTCAAGGCAAGATGACCGATTCATTCAAGAATCTTAGAGATACGCAAACAAAGACGTTCAAATCTACTTTGCTGTGATTTTGATTAGCCATAACACAACATGGGTTAAGGAGAATTGAGATGAAAAAAATGATTGAATTGCCTTGTCTTGAACAGACATGGGCAGATGGTCTACCAGGTCTTAAGAGGGTGGAATAGCCGTTGCAGTTTTGCTGTATCAGTTTCGGGGCTCGACCTTTAGGACTTGAAAAATGTTACTTTGAAGTATAATTAGGAAAAACTTCTGGTGAAAGGATTACATTTTGTTATCCTTAGGAGCAGATGGGGCATACACAGTGGGGAAAGGAATAACAGTCTGATTTTTGATAATAAAAAATGTAGCTAACATGGATTTACTTTTTCTGCAGAATCGGGAGCTGCAGTCTGTGAATTCTTCTTAAAAGCAGCATGTACAAAAGGTAAGCAACTACAAAACATCCTGCTTTAGAAAAAGTTAATTTGTTCTCCTTCATCCTTTTACTCTAACCAAATGCTGTTAACTTATGTTTTACCCAGTGCTTTGATGTCAAACTACATTACAAATAAGCTTGTTTGGGTTTCTTTTTCATTTGTGTTTTAAAGTTAGACTTGTGAGCAGCAAGAAAGTAGTTGTTTTGTCCATGCCCTATATTGTCAGGCGACCCTCCAAAAATTAAATGCAACCTAGATCAAGCCGTGATTCTTCCAGAAATTGAGGTTTATCATCTTTACTGATATGTCAGGGAGGCAATATGATCTTGATTTCAGGTCTCCCTACACATAATTCCAGCCTCCCATTCAATGTGCTCTTTTAAAACTCCCCATTTTAAGTTGCAGATCAGAAAGTGCTTGTGCAACAAAAAGCATGTTAAACCAGACTGAAGTTTAAGACCTACTATACGGCATTTATGTTTTTGTGTGGTAAAATCTCGTTGTCTGTAAATGATTTTCAAGAATCTACACTTTTTTCGTTAGTCTACACTTCTTCATCTTTGCGGGGGGGAAAAAGTTGATTCATCTTATTTCTGTATATTGACAGTTTTTATTACGAGTACATGTTGTAACTTTTGCATCAGAACGTTTTAATTATTTAATTGTTAAATCCAAGCTTGACTAGATTCCTTCTTGCCTTCCTCCCCTACATTAGAGATAAGACCGAAGCAAAAGGGCTCAGAAGTTGCTGCGCCCCAGATGGTCTGAATTCCCTTGTTCCCTCTTTTTATGTTTTCAGACTATTGCTATATGCAGTTGGAAGTTACTGAAAATCTGTCTGGATAGGTTTGCATTTGCAGGTCAGTTGCAGAAATAGCCCAATTCTAACACTTGATTTTTCTATATGCCAAACCCTCCTCCGCTTACTTACAGAAAAAAAGAAAAACAATGTATTCACCTCAGTTTCCATAGGATTACAATGCCATTCGCCACCCCAACTCCTCCAACATTCACCTGCTGCCTGGACTGCAGAAGGAAGTTTATTTTAAAAGGCGTGGGACTTGCTACCTTCCAAGCACTCAGTTGTAAGGGACCTAATTGCACCAACAGATTAAGATGCCCCGGTCAGAATCACAGAAAACTGGGATAGACTGATTGGAGAAATCGAAAAGTTTCAGAAGAACTGGAACCCATACTTAAGATTTCTAAATATCTGCATTTGCAGTATCCTGATCATATCTACCTTCTGCATCTTACCTCTGCTGTCATAATTCAAGTTATCAGAAAAGGTGATGGCTAAGGTTCCTTCAAGCGGCAGCGCCTCCTGGTTTGCTCTGCTCTGCTCCAAAAAAATAAATCCTCTATAACAAACTGGCCAATGCTGCTGTCCCCCTAGATCAACCTGAACGTTTTGGATAACTGAGAAATCAATCATTTTGAAGGTTAAGCACTTCAGCATAAACCAGCCCCTCAGTATCTTTGTGAGATTTATGTGGGACTTTGAAATATTTGTCAGACCACTTTCTTCCTTAGGAGAGTTTGTCGCATGTGGCATATAGCCATACCTCCTAGTATCTGATTCAGTTATTATGCCTGGAAAGAAGCCCAAAAATAGCCATATGATGTAGCCACCTCTCTTATCTCAGAGATGCTTCTGCAGACATTTTTTAGTATGTCACGGCTGTCTGGAGGTGAAAAATCTTCATTTTCTGGTGGGTCCTGTAATGAGGGAGTGCAGTAATGGCCTGTATGGAGGATGAAACTAGTTCCACAATTCAAGCATCTACGTCAAGATCTCAGAGGCTGTAGTCATGTGCAGTTTGTTGAAAACGTAGGCTAGTCTGAAGAATTGGTGCATCTTGGGTATTGCACTCCCAGTTCCGAAGGATTTAATTTTTTATTTTTTACCTTCCCACCGAGAACGGCAAGTAAAGAAGGGGCATGTCTCACCTTAATAACCTTTACAGTAGGCCCATAATTATGTTTTTGGAAGCGTTCCCTAGCAGCTCATTGCTTGGTATAAGGATTTGAACCTTTATTGTTCCTCAAGTAGCCATTTTTTATGGCTTTATGCAATTTTTGGGGGGTTTGTTCCTACAAACAGCCATCTATACACTCGCTTCTACAGCCAATATTACAAAAAGTTCTAGATGAAAATCTATCTTCATGGTATTTTGTGCTTTGTCGGAAGCAGTAACAGTATGACATACTTGTGCACTTACCAAAAGGATGAACAAAAAGAGGATGCCTGAATGAGAAGAATCCAGGCCCTATAGGTTTGCAGACAACCCTGCAGAGAGTTGGCATTACCGAGCAGGCAGTGTTCTCTGATAGCCTTGCATAATGGGCATAAAGTTTGTTACTAAACCCTCCTTCCTGCCCTCTGTTTTCTCAGGAACTTTAGAGACCAATCCAGCCAAGTCAAGCTTTTTTAGGGAGACATTCCAGGACCTGTTGATTCAATTTCTCTGTTACATTTTCTCATCATGTTAACCTCTTTGTGTCAGTTTTAAGAGTTGGAATGACCCTGCCTTAAAAGGCTATTTTGGACTGCTCTGGCAATAGTTATTCATTATATGCTTTGCACTGACATTGTCACTTTTATGGTGTCACTCTGCTCAAAGACATGGGGGAACTGTAGCATCTGGTTTGAACATGTCTGCTAGAAACTGGGCCTCTGCTCAGGGCTCTAGACCATAAAATGGTATCTCATCGCTTCCAGAATTCACAACGCCTCTAGTGCCCTGTTGTACATGATGCCAGCTGCAGACTTGCTTCAGACTTATCTCTAGGGCCTTCATATTCAAATTTGTCATCTTCAGAGAAAGGGGAGATTTTCCTCTTCTAGTAGTATTAGAAATTGTATCTGCAGATGTCCATTTTGTGGTTCATCCTGCCTGTCTACATCCTGGTAAAGACAGCTTGTGGAAATTTGTTTCTAAAGGTTCCAGGGCAGCTGAAAATGGACATTGTACTGATGTCTGCACTGTCCATTCAATTCAGGCTTTTGCCTTTGGACCTATTGGTATCGCCAGTGGTTTAACCATGCAGCACCAGATTGTTTTTTTTCTTTTTAGAGTTGGTATCAAGAAGAAAAGTGTGAGGGCAAATAGGGAGACAACAAAGGGGCTCGGTGGGAGTAGAAGGAACACTGGGGGAAAAAGGGTAGTCGCAGTGCAGGGGCTCAGGTGGGACTGGGGTTTTAAAACTGGTGAAGGATGCAACATGGGGGTGAAAGCTATATGGAGGGGTTTGGATGGGAGGTGGAAGCAACATGGTGGCAGAAGCAACACACGTCATGCGTGAGAGAAGCATCACAGGGGCCATAGGGATGAAACTAACAAAAGAACAATGTGGAGCAGGCAAAAAGGAGGGGGGGCACACAGATGAGCGAGAGGAACATGAAGCACAGCAGAGGGGTGGACTAGTGCACAAGGGAGACAGCAGGAAAACACCTAGTAGAGTGCTTGACTAAAAAGTAAAAAGTAGCACTTGAAAAAGGGAGCAATGGAAGGGCATATAAATGTATTCATGCCCAGTGCGTGGGGCAAACGCAACAGGAAGGAAAGCCCATGCAGCTAATAAAAAAAGGAAGCAAGCAAATGTATGACAGTGAAGCCAACCAGTGATAGGCAATGGGTAGACTTCAAGTCCAGTCTAAATTACTATGTCGCTCAGCAGTGCATGTGCTTTTTTAGGCAAGACCTAAAAACCAGTACTTTTATTGTATTGTTAATATTGAACAGCAAATATTGTTAATCAGAATCCTTTTTGCTACTGTTGCTATTAGTGTGTTCTGGATTCTCTCTTGGAACTTTAATTTCGACCTCTGCTGCAGTGCAGTAATTGCATTAGGGAGAATAGACACTAAGGGGGTTATTACAACTTTGGAGGAGGTGTTAATCCGTCCCAAAAGTGACGGTAAAGTGACGGATATACCACCAGCCGTATTACAAGTTCCATTGGATATAATGGACTCGTAATACGGCTGGTGGTATATCCGTCACTTTTGGGACGGATTAACACCTCCTCCAAATTTGTAATAACCCCCTAAGTTTAGAATGTTCTAAATTAAGGAGCAGGTCCTTCATGACAGCTCTCCCCCCACCCCGCCCTTGCTGCCTCCCTGGTTACTAAATTGTTAACTTTATCATCATGTTATTGGGCTCAACCTTGTTTAACTCATCTTTGTTTAATCTTTATTTTTGTGCTGCCTTTGTTAATTTCTGTTTGTAGGAAGCTGGCTATTTATACTGTGGACCAAAAAGAGGTACATAATGTAAAGTGTCCAGGGGAACCCCAAAGGAACTGCAGGTGCACAAATGACCCCCCAAATGCTCTTTTGTGGTAGTGTGGGTGAGCAGTTGGGCATATCGGAGAGTAGTGCTAAGCATATATTGCACACAGAGGCAGTAAGTGATACACTCAATAAAGAAATCTGACACCAATTTATTAAAATAACACATACTTTTATATGAATTTAGATACCAAGATCATCAGAAACAGGTGAGTACTTGTTGGGCTAGGAATTTTTACAGGCCTCAAAAGTTGACAGTGTAATTTCTGGTTTTAGTTTAATTAGTTAAAAGAGAGACCCAGATGTCCACGTGAATCTGGGTTATATGTAAAAAGAGCACCCATTCATGTGAACCTCATTAAAAATTGTTCTAAACTGGGGAAGGAATTCCTGAAACTGATATAATCACCAAACAAACTCTTTCATATGGACAGTTATTGTTCTGTCAAGGTTATCATAATGATATATTATGCTACCTGTACAAAAAATGCACAAAAAAACATTTATTATAGATCACCATGGAAATCAAACAGATTGTTTTTCGAATCACACTAACACAGAGTGCATAAAAGTGCTCCCCAAGTGAACAAACACCAAAAATACTGTATATTGGGAAATTCAGTGTTATTTAACATTGCTGTATCAATATTTAATCATCCAGACAGCCTCCATATAGGGTTTTTATGTTTTTGTTTTTTTAAAAACAATTTTATCCATAGGGCAGTTTATCTATGGAATGAAAGAAACACAAGGTCTGTCTTGTTGGTTTTCGACGACGTTTCAATCCCTGTAAGGAATATTAGGGTCTCATCAGGACATCAATAACATTTTAATGATTTTGCAAAAATCCTTAGCATCATTTTGGATAGCAAGCTCACCATGAAGAACCAGATCAGTGCAGTGTTCTCCTCCTGCCTTCTCACTCTTCACATGCTCCATAAGATCTTCAAATGGCAGCCCGTCAATAACAGAAGAACCGTCACTCAAGCCCTAGTCACCAGCCGGCTGCACTATGGCAACACACTCTACGTAGGAATCGCCACCTAACTCCTGAAGGGACTACAGACCATACAGATTTCAGAGGCCAGACTCCTCCTCGACCTCCCCGAAGAGACCCACACCACAAACCACCTTAAGAAGTTTATCTAGCTCCCCATTCAGAACAATGGCAAATTAAGATGCTGATTCACACCCACAAGGCCATCACAATTAAGGACAAGTATACATCAATCACTGCCTGAACTTCCAATAATCTTCCAGACACCTGCACTCCGCTGCCCTCTCCCTTTCACTCCCTCCCCTCCCCCCATATATCCGACAGAGCAACAGTGGAAGACGCTCCTTCACCTGCCTCATGGGGAAATCCTTGAACCACCTCTCGCTTCACCTATGGACCGCATCCTCTCTTCTGGAATTCAGGCAAGGTCTCAAGACCTGGCTGTTCAACTGAACTCCTTAGCAGCTGTGTTCCCAGCGCATCAATTGCCTTGTGGGTGATTAGCTGCGCTCTATAAATCCTAATGGATGAAAAAGGGAGAAACGGGAAGCCAAACATTGGAATGTTGGGCTCCGGGCTTATACCATCCATTATAAGCTGGGAGCTGCCCCTTTGTCTTCAGTGGAGCTCTCAACATTCAGGTGTTCTAATAACCTATATGTTTAGGGAAGAACAGTAAGTAGCAGGATTTTATTCTTTGTCATTACTGTTACATCTGCATATTAGTTCTCCTGCTTTTAACATTCCAACCTGTCAACTTTCATCGAATTCAGCCCTAACCAACAGCACAAAACTACACTAAATTATCTTGCAATAAAGAACGCTGTGACCTATTGTATAAGTTCGAGTCACAAGCTAGACTTTGCTTTTTAAAGACCAACTTTTTTTCAGTCTGGACTTCTTTTTTTGATGCATCGATGGACAAATCGGTTGCCTCGCAAAATGGACATTTCACAGGATATTGCAGTCTCCTGCCACATTCATATTTCGAGAGGATTATTTTTTTTACTTCCGATATGGGCCTTTGAACACAGGGTTGGTGGTACAGCAGTCCTCAATCCCTACACTTGCTTTGCCTTATAAGTGAACACATTTCAAGCAGTCCGTGTTACTTAAGGGATGCAAGGTTACTTTAAAAATGTTCATAAAGAACAGGCAGGGTGAGGATTGAAGCGCATGTAGTCACCTCTCAACTCGTGTTACCTGCCAGCATTCACAAGTACAAACTTTGTGAATGGGTTACCACCTTTCTGTGGTTTGCAATACAATCGCTGTCCAAACAAATATGTCTCGCAATAAGAGGTGAACACTCCGTTCTCACTCCCTCCCATTTGGTTATTGGACCCGGTTTGCAAAGTGGAAATGCTTTTACGACTTGCAAAATGGCTTTGAACATTGCGGCTTGTGCTTTTGAAGTCACATAGCCTATGATTTTGTAAATGCAATGCTTTGACTTTTAATGACCTCAAAAATATTTTCTCCAAGGAGTGTGAAGTGAAGAGCTGGTTGGATGGACAGGCTGAGAGTACTAATGACATATATACCATGATTCCTGTATGAAACCCATGGTATTTTTTTACACTTCTAACTTACCACCTCCTATTAAATTGTGCCCTAGTTTAGGCGTGGACCAGTTACAAGTATTAGTTACCGGACGTGGGTCAAAGAATGCTATGGATTTAATTACAGTTGAAACAGTAATCTATTTATTACTCACAGCCTACTTTACGTTTTCCCAGCAGCTAATTATTTTAGAGCTATCCACTGCTGCCCTAAGGAGGAAAATTATGCTCTAAAAAGTAACTTAAATACAATGTTATTTACCATAGATGTATTTATGTTTCAACCATTCTAACTTGTGAGTCCATATGAGTTTTGCAAGGAATTCCGGTTTTGCTTTTATTCTTGATTTCTTTATGGTAGGTGTGTTATCAAATTTTCCCCAGAAAAAGAGTAGCGCCTAATGCCGAATGAAAAGTGGATTTTGTTGCAAAACGTGGAGTATGGCTAATTTTACAATAGTTACTTTTTTCTCAAATGCCTAACAAAAGAAATGCTGTTTGTTTTCCCTAAGACTGGCTTACTCACTTGTATTCTGTCTCATTCTATAGGGGGAATGTGCCCTTTTCGGCACATCAGTGGAGAAAAGACTGTTGTTTGCAAGCACTGGCTGCGAGGACTGTGTAAGAAAGGTGACCAGTGTGAATTCCTCCATGAATATGATATGACCAAGATGCCAGAATGCTACTTTTACTCTAAATTTGGTAAGTATGGATGATGATGACCTGTAGCCACATGTCTGCTAAGCCCCACTTTTTGGTTGTAGTGTACTTCCATGGATTCATTTATTATGTGTATTACATTTCAGCAGTACAACTGACTGCTCAGAACGAGTGTCATGGAACTGTTTTTAGAAACTGATGGTGGCCACAAAAGTCGCAGTTAAATGTACAGGTTTTCAGCTAAATCATACAATTCTGTGTTGATCGCGGAAGGAGTTCCATATCACTGGAGCCAAGAACACAATACTTCAATCACTACATCACTGTTAGTAGAATTTTGAAGCTTGAAGAATGATAGTGTTTCTCACTCTACGTGGTGTTTGCCAATCTTGGTTTCATATGGACCTCTGCACGCAGCTAACACCTGGTGGACGTTTCTGGTTTTGGAATGAAAATTGGCTTCGCTTTTAGCCGTTTGTAACTTGCAGATGTCGATATTCATTTTCAATGGTATTTGCAGGAGTTAAGCATCTAGCCTGATGGAAAGGTTGCTGTCACAACAGACTTTTGAGTTTTCTGACAGACAAGACTGGTGATGGCTGATGACCCACTGAGTAATGCGCCTGACATGGCAATTCATGCAGCTGGGAAAAAGGCAAAATGAAGGAATTCCGTAATGTGAAACAATGGCAGTCTGTTAAAAAAAAAACTGCATTGCAGTTTGTTTATTCATGGTGCTGAAAAAGCACGAGATCAGTGTTACTCAGAGGTTTGCCATATCCCTGGCTCTGAACCATAAATGGTGAATGTAAGCACATTTTGGAGTTAGAGTTAGAACCATAATTCACTTTTTAACAGTTTTTTCCCGTGAAAATATATGTCAAATGAACAGTAGTGCATTTGCTGCTCGTTATTACTTTATGGAAAGTGTTAACTTAACACCGTCATACTATTTCTCCTCCAAGCAATTCTTCAAGATTTGACTTTTCCTCAATGGTGCAGGCTCTGAAGTACTTGAGCAGTATTTTGCAAACAAGAAGCCATTTAAATGTTGTACCTGTACTTGCACTGATTAAATAGTGACACTAAAGATATTTAACTAGTTATGCTACTAATCTTTGATTCAGACCATGAAGTCAGATCGCTGTTCCTGTCCAGCATATAACATCATCTAAATGTATGTTTAATCATCCAGTCGGTCAGTCATGTAAGTCATTGACATATAGATGGGTTAGTGGAAGGGGAGAATATTTCCTGTTGGGTAGAGAGATGAAAGGAATAAAGGGGTATAGATTAAGTATACACCAGTTACAAATTCAATTCAGTGGATTTTTAAGGATCTAGAGCAGCGGTTCCCAACCTGTGGTGTGCAGGTGCCAGGGGTCCATGACACATCCCAGGGGGTCCGTAGGTCTCTAGTGCCTTCTCTCATCGAAAATGCCCACGTGCCTTCACAGCACGCAAGAGCTGTGAAGGACAGCGTAGGGGCGGCAATACTAAAATAAAATCAGGCCAATCACCATTCATCCTTAGGTGCAAAAGCTGAACAGTGATTGGCCGTATTTTATTTTCTGTCTCCATCATGCTCGCACGGCAGCGCTAGTGTCCCCTTGTGTTTGGGCCCAGCCCCGACCATTTTGATGTCGCTGTGCAGAAGAGCTGTGCCCCTTGTTGTTTTGAGGCTGAACAGCGTTCGTGCACCTCCAGGACTGGGCAGGCACTTTTCCTGCTGAAATGTTGGGCATCTCTCTCTCGAGAGAAACACGTGAGTGCTTTCAAATGTCTCACTACACCACATAAAGTTGGCAGATACATATATGATGACATTTCCCCAAGGCTTAACTGCTGTATATGTTTGTATTTCCGGCTTTATTTTCTCCTGACGGAGAGCATAAAGCCTCCTTTATAATTCCAAAGAAAGTATTTACAAGATCAGCCAATCTAAAATCCACCTTTCCCTCCTTGCAGGTGAGATCGCCAATCAGAAGCCACATTAAGGCTTGTCGTTCTCTGAGTGAGGGTCCAGATGGTACAAAGCTGCCCCCCAGGTTATGTTATATACGTCTGCACTATTTCTGTACCTGCAGATACGGGTCCTCCTGCTCACAGAGACTTGGAAGTGAGGTCCTGTGATAAAAGGTGTCTCATACATTTTCTGTTATTAACACTGCATGCCAGGAGCCCAACTGAGCTGCTGAGAACATGTGTGTACATTTTGGTATAGATCATACCCTCTTTAGAAAATCAAGACAAGATGCCTCCTTTAGAGATCTTACTTTGATGCATCTCAGGTGTGAGTTGCCTTTTAAGTCCACTATTTTCTAGCACTCGTTACTTTGCATTTACAATAGAACAACTCAAAACCACAAGTACCAGAATGCAAAGTGAATAAATACGTGTGTGACTGCGGATAAATCACAAGAGACTCCGAGACAACTTGTCATCTCTAGAAAGAATGTCAATTCTTAGTTCAAGCCTAGGTGGCAACGTGCAACTGCATGGAACATAAATACCCACAGCAGAGATGGGCCACCTTATCAATTGAAAAAGTCTCAATAAATGTTGGGTTGCATGTCAGAGTCCAAAGTGCTGATGGCTAGAAGGCCACCGTTAGCTGAGATGGTAAACAAGATAAGGGCCCTTCCATGTTTGCAGGAATAGTAAGACTCTGGGGGTACCACAATGCAGAGTAGTGCAAGCTTTAAAAAACATAGCTGGTAGATGTGAAGCGCCGCTAGACCTGAATGGAAGGCTATAAAACATGCCAAAGTTTGTGGCCTCTGTCAAACAACCAAGATTGGCAGAAGGCAGCAAACAAGGCTTGGTGCTGTATGGCACCTATCAGTGCATGACTAAAAGTACGAGAGTACAATGTGATGCGAGTTAAAAAGATGGCACATGCTACACGGGGCATCTTAGCAGCTACTGACTGGGCCTTCCATTTCTATAAGACCACAGAAAAATAAAAAAAATAGCAGGAATGGAGAGTGAAAATAAGGCTGCTTACGTTAATGAGTTTAAAACGGATATACAATGGGAACTTTCAGTAACTGCTCACCTGCTGACAAGCACTTACCCTTTCTAAATTTTATTTTGAGAAGTTGAGTATCTTTCCACTAGTGCTGATTCCTGCATACTGACCTTAGGTGAATAATATTACCAATAACGACCAGGACTAAGGCACACAACAGACAATTGTGTCTTGGCGAATACCCTACACATTGCTTGGGGGTCCCTGGCTTCCAGTAGGGATTCACTGGGGGTCCTCATGAGTCAAAAGGTTGGGAACCACTGATTTAGAGTACTGTGCAAGCTGTTTACCAGTGACATATTTCAAATTGGGAACAAAGTTGTTGCACAGCAGGTTAGTTGAATGCTGAAATACTTTCCAATTGGCGCTCATCTTGAATTCCTGGAAATTCTTTGTATATTTCTCTTTTTTTTTTTTACGGCTGTATACCGCTTAATCATGTGGCATCAATTCCATGTTAAGCCAGGTGCTGTTCATTGTGACTGTATCATTTTGTAACCAGTTTATTTGTGTTCTAGCGGAGTGCAGTAACAAAGAGTGTCCATTCCTACACATTGACCCTGAGTCCAAGATCAAAGATTGCCCCTGGTATGATAGAGGCTTCTGTAAACATGGTGAGTCATTTATTTCAAACATTTATTTTCTCGTGTTTGGGTGCTGTACAATTACACTTAAATTATTTTATAATATCACATTAAACAGTAGTATAATGGGAGATATGTCTTCATGCACCACATATTAAAGCAGTCAAAGAGCACATGAAGAAGTATGGTGAGCTGGCGGGGTGAGATCAGAAGCGCACAGAGAGAGAGAGAGAGAATGAATATGAATGAATATGAATATGAATGAATGAATGAATGAATCCTGGAATAAGTTGTTGAACATTATATGATAAATGGCAATAGACAAATCAATCCCCAGTATCCAAGTTAATAAATTTGAGGCACTTTTTCGTGCATCATTATACTTTATCATTTTGTGGAACTGTAACGCAGTGAAAATGGACTGTTGTTCCAGTTATGCCTGCTCCTTTAAATTATGTTATAACCGTCATTGAGAGGGGATTTGAAATTGTTGTAGTTTATACCTTTGAGTATTTAACCAGGGCCAACATAGAAATATTTTATTCTGAAGTTGATGATAAATATACCTTTTATTAGAACGTACACAGGCATTGGAACTAGTGCTTTAACAAAAAGTAACACAATCAAAAAGGCATATAGTTAATATCTGTGCTATAACATCTAGAGTAAAATTGCAAATTATTTTAAATTTGGACCAGAACTGTAGTAGAAGCACTGCAAGCTCCATTATGCAAAAATCAGGTATACTTTCCCACCCTTTTTTAAAAATAAGTAAACTTTATTGCAACATATATCAATACTGTACATGTACCACGTATTACAACAAGCATATGCATTTCTCTTTCAATATACTGCATGCAGCCAATGTTTACCCATTACCACTTTCTGGTGCATTCTATCAGCATTAGATCCTCTATTTACATTACAATAAGAGTGATCTATTAATTATGGAATCTTTCAGTCTCATTAGCATCTCCACCCCTTTACCCAGATCTTCAGTTTTTTTTCTCTCTCGTCGAGGCTAACATAAGCAACTGCCTATTCAAGTGAATCTTTCTTCCAGGCCGCATATTTAGGGGCTCACGGTGACACCCAGTGGATTGCGATCTGGCTTCCACATTGCCCAAAGTTGCCATTCTTAGCTTATTTTTATACGTGCATGGAATAGAAAATATTCCTAGTAAACACCGCTTCACAGACCCTGTGGGCAGCCTACCCATAGTGCCTGCAAGTCCTCTATGACTCTGTTCCAGAATTTCTCTATCGGAGAGCACACCCAGAACATTTGTAAAAAGCTTGCACCATAAATGTCATATAAAAGTAATGAAACTGGAAAGTTTAAAGTGTGCATTCAAAGAAACGTGTTTAAATTGTGAGCAGGCTTTTCCCCAATCTATATCTATAAGAGTATAGGACACTCCTGTGACCATCTGTAGGAAGTTGGCTCTGTATGCACTATTTCAAAGTAAGGAATAGTATGCACAGAGTCCAAGGGTTCCCCTTAGAGGTAAGATAGTGGCGAAAAGAGATAATACTAATGCTCTATTTTATGGTAGTGTGGTCGAGCAGTAGGCTTATCCAAGGAGTAGTGTTAAGCATTTGTTGTACATACACACAGGCAATAAATGAGGAACACACACTCAGAGACAAATCCAGGCCAATAGGTTTTGTTATAGAAAAATATCTTTTCTTAGTTTATTTTAAGAACCACAGGTTCAAATTCTACATGTAATATCTCATTTGAAAGGTATTGCAGGTAAGTACTTCAGGAACTTTAAATCATTACTTTAGCATGTATACTTTTTACATAAAACACAATAAGCTGTTTTAAAAGTGGACACTTAGTGCAATTTTCACAGTTCCTGGGGGAGGTAAAGTATTGTTAGGTTTCACAGGTAAGTAAGTCACTTACAGGTTTCAGTTTTTGGTCCAAGGTAGCCCACCGTTGGGGGTTCATAGCAACCCCAAAGTTACCACACCAGCAGCTCGGGGCCGGTCAGGTGCAGAGGTCAAAGAGGTGCCCAAAACACATAGGCTTCAATGGAGAGAAGGGGGTGCCCCGGTTCCGGTCTGTCAGCAGGTAAGTACCCGCGTCTTCGGAGGGCAGACCAGGGGGGGTTTTGTAGGGCACCGGGGGGACACAAGTCAGCACAAAAAAAGTACACTCTCAGCAGCGCGGGGGCGGCCGGGTGCAGTGTGCGAACACGCGTCGGGTTTACAATGGTTTTCAATGAGAGATCAAGGGATCTCTTCAGCGTCGCAGGCAGGCAAGGGGGGGGGCTCCTCGGGGTAGCCACCACCTGGGCAAGGGAGAGGGCCTCCTGGGGGTCACTCCTGCACAGGAGTTCCGTTCCTTTAGGTGCTGGGGGCTGCGGGTGCAGGGTCTTTTCCAGCCGTCGGGAAATGGAGTTCAGGCAGTCGCGGTCAGGGGGAGCCTCGGGATTCCCTCTGCAGGCATCGCTGTGGGGGCTCAGGGGGGACAACTTTGGTTACTCACGGTCTCGGAGTCGCCGGAGGGTCCTCCCTGAGGTGTTGGTTCTCCACCAGTCGAGTCGGGGTCGCCGGATGCAGTGTTGCAAGTCTCACGCTTCTTGCGGGGAGTTGCAGGGGTCTTTAAATCTGCTCCTTGAAACAAAGTTGCAGTTCTTTTGGAGCAGTGCCGCTGTCCTCAGAAGTTTCTTGTCTTTCTTGAAGCAGGGCAGTCCTCAGAGGATTCAGAGGTCGCTGGTCTCTTGGAAAGCGTCGCTGGAGCAGGTTTCTTTGGAAGGCAGGAGACAGGCCGGTAGGACTGGGGCCAAAGCAGTTGGTGTCTTCTGTTCTTCCTCTGCAGGGGTTTTTCAGCTCGGCAGTCTTCTTCTTCTTGTAGTTTCAGGAATCTAAATTCTTAGGTTCAGGGGAGTCCTTAAATACTAAATTTAAGGGCGTGTTTAGGTCTGGGGGGTTAGTAGCCAATGGCTACTAGCCCTGAGGGTGGGTACACCCTCTTTGTGCCTCCTCCCAAGGGGAGGGGGTCACATTCCTATCCCTATTGGGGGAATCCTCCTTCTACAAGATGGAGGATTTCTAAAAGTCAGAGTCACCTCAGCTCAGGACACCTTAGGGGCTGTCCTGACTGGCCAGTGACTCCTCCTTGTTTTTCTCATTATCTCTCCTGGACTTGCCGCCAAAAGTGGGGGCTGTGTCCAGGGGGCGGGCATCTCCACTAGCTGGAGTGCCCTGGGGCATTGTAACACGAAGCTTGATCCTTTGAAGCTCACTGCTAGGTGTTACAGTTCCTGCAGGGGGGAGGTGTGAAGCACCTCCACCCAGAGCAGGCTTTGTTTCTGTCCTCAGAGAGCACAAAGGCTCTCACCGCATGGGGTCAGAAACTCGTCTCTCAGCAGCAGGCTGGCAGAGACCAGTCAGTCCTGCACTGAACAACTGGGTAAAATACAGGGGGCATCTCTAAGATGCTCTCTGTGTGCATTTTTTAATAAATCCAACACTGGCATCAGTGTGGGTTTATTATTCTGAGAAGCTTGATACTAAACTTCCCAGTATTCAGTGTAGCCATTATGGAGCTGTGGAGTTCGTTTTTGACAGACTCCCAGACCATATACTCTTATGGCTACCCTGCACTTACAATGTCTAAGGTTTTGCTTACACTGTAGGGGCATAGTGCTCATGCACTGGTGCCCTCACCTATGGTATAGTGCACCCTGCCTACTAGAGGGGTGACTTATCTATACTGCATAGGCAGTGTGAGGTTGGCATGGCACCCTGAGGGGAGTGCCATGTCGACTTACTCGTTTTGTTCTTATCAGCACACACAAGCTGGCAAGCAGTGTGTCTGTGCTGAGTGAGGGGTCCCCAGGGTGGCATAAGATATGCTGCAGCCCTTAGAGACCTTCCCTGGCATCAGGGCCCTTGGTACCAGGGGTACCAGTTACAAGGGACTTACCTGGATGCCAGGGTGTGCCAATTGTGGAATCAAAAGTACATTTTAGGTGAAAGAACACTGGTGCTGGGGCCTGATTAGCAGGGTCCCAGCACACTTCTCAGTCAAGTCAGCATCAGTATCAGGCAAAAAGTGGGGGGTAACTGCAACAGGGAGCCATTTCTTTACACCATCTCTCGTGCACTGGGCATGTATCTGCCCCTGTCTGCCACCAGTGTGGCATACACTATTAACTAGCATCTACAGCCTGCCAAAGTAAGAATCATTGTCATCACCATTGTTGACCAGGAAAGCCCCCTAGAACTCTCTGGTCACCAATACTATTGGTCCCTTTTCTGTTCATATGTGAGGAATTGCTTAATAATATATAGCTACCTCACAGTGGGAGAGTCTCCCACTCATTACCTCCTCAGACATGTAACCTTGTTAATATCTTTATATATGGCTTTAGAATCCACAACAGAATGTTGGGATCCTATGTTGGCTACTTTAGAACCACTCTGATCACTCTTTCCCAGAACTTACTCGCTTGCCTGACCAAGTAGGGTAATATTTGCAGTGTAACTTTCCCCATCTTAAAGGCCTTCGTCACTGTACCGACGGGGTGTGTCTCTACCACTAGGGCCTTTTCCCAACTGTCATTCTTATCAAACCAGTGTATTACATGTTGTAGCTGTAGTTTGAAATCATACATTTGTGTGCTACAAAGGTGATTTAGTGGTTTGTTTTTAACAATAGTGATTTGTGTTGGTTTCTTTTTTAATTTTGTTTAAAAACTGTTCGATTCAAACACACCTCTTCAAACTGTGTTGACTGTGTAGTAATGTTTACATTTATCTTGAGGTAGGTTCATGGACTAGGAGCTATAAGTTATTATTATACCTGTAGTTTTCTGTGTTTAGTGTACCTTTTACTTTTTTTCATTTTGTAAATTATTTTATTTCTATGTGTTTGATATCTAACAAACTGCATTTTTGAACCAGGTGCTGAAGTTCTTTTTAATTAAATTATGTTTTTTTTTGTTTTTATTGTAACATTGTCAGGTAGGTCAGCTTATTGTCTTTGTCTTCCACAGGTCCCCTCTGTAGACACCGTCACACTCGAAGAGTCATCTGTGTTAATTACTTGGTGGGATTTTGTCCAGACGGGTCCAGCTGTAAATTCATGCAGTGAGTTCTTCCTGTTTTCTGTCTTTGCTCTCACCCTCACAACCAGCCACTGAATCTTTGTCAGAGGACCAGTCCTTATGTCTGTTGTGCCCTCCCTCGTAGCATTGCACAGGATGCCAATAAGATGAATCCTAGAGAAGAATTCTACTGTCAGTGACTATCGGGTGTCATTAACTCTTATTTCCTTAGCAGTCGTGCAGAATAATATTTTGTCCAAAAGTGTTTCTCAGGTCCAAAAGTGTTTTTGAAGTCCAAAAGTGTTCTGAGGAGGAGGAGCTGGTGATGAGGTGCCATTTGTATCCTTGCCTTAGCCAGTGACTGGATAATTCCCTCTCCCCAATTCTTGTAATATTCCCATGAAAATGCACCAACATTGTCAGCACTGTGTCTATTAGCTTTGTGTAAACCTCTCAGCGTCTCACTTTGAAAATGACCGTCGTCCTCTTTCTTTGAAAGAACCCGGTGTCTCCTCTCTTGCCCTCCATTATGGAAATGAGGGAACATCCTCTTTCTGTGTTGTGGAAACATTGTTATTTTTTTTCTGGGGACATAAACTAATGTTTGAGAGAGATATGGGATGGATTAAGTTTCCGTCCTTTGGGTCCACATTTGGATTCCCACTTGCAAAGTGGAGGCTGTTGTGGCGGTCAATTATGTTGTGATCGGTATTGGACCAAGTATCTCATCTTTGCCAAGTGGGCATTTGTTGATACTAGAATAGCTTTGCTTCTCTTAAAACTAGATGCTTTGTTCTCCAGCAAGCCAGTACTTAGTTGTGAATGGGGCCACTGCAAGTTTTCATTTTATTTTCTAGTTTTTGCGTTTTCATAGCTTCCCAGTTATTAAAAATCCCAATGCATGACAGGGGGATAAAAGAATATTCATTGTGTTCTTTCAGATTTCCTTAATTTATATCTTCAGATCTTTGAGTTATCCAATGCAGAACAAGTGTATTCTTTAGTCAATCAGTCTGTCGTTCTAATTCTGCTACTTTTTTTCAAAGATTGGAAACAGAAAGTGATTGGGGGAATGGGGAGCCCTGAGAGAGAGTGAGGGGACAGTGAGAGGAAAAAGGAGAGAGTGACCGGCAGTGAGAGAAAATGGAGGGAATTAATGAATGAGAGAGAGAGAGAGAGAGAAAGACTGAGCGATGTGAGAGTGAGAGAGTACAAGGCCATGCTCGGTTGAGAGAATAAAATATTGGAGAAAAAAATATGGAGATAATAAAAACCATGGAAACAAAGATGATATGAGTTATTTTGAGGCTGCAGTCTAAATATAAATCCCACACTACCTGTAGGAATCTTTAATTTGGATTGAAAGTGGGACGTTGTGATTTATTTTTTTGGCAAAGCGGCAAGTTATTACTCTGTCAATGTGTTCAGAATTTTTTCTTTTAGCAATGTATGCCATTTGGAAAGACAACACACACCCATTCCACTGACTGAAGCAGTGCAAGAAAAGGTTTCAAACACCCCACACACGTGTTTTTTCCTGTATATTGGAGAACCTATGTTATTTGGCAGTTAAGTAGACAGTATGTCAGTAGTTAAATACACATATAAATCACAATTTTGCAACCTCTGATCAACATCTTTCAATTGGATCACGAATTAGAGTTGGTTAATTAGTTAGACTGTATGTGTTCCCATTTCATTGTTTTCTTAATGCATTGTCTTTTTCAAATTTTAGTCCTCGTTTTGATCTACCTATGGGCTCTGAGCAGCCGCCACTACCTCCAGCAACGCCAGCCATGCAAAAGGTATTGTTTCTCATCCTATTAAATGCTGCTGAAGTGTAAATGTCTTGCACATGCCTTTCTGAAGCTTACTGTGCGGTTACAAGACTGTGAATGTGCTCAGGAATGAAAGTTTAGCAGGAGGAGCCCTAAAGTTCATTAGCTGTGGTTAACCGGACTACTAGTTATATCATCTATTTGAGAAATACAGTATGTTGCATGCCTTTAAAGGGACAAGTGTCAGCCTCACTATTGATGCATTTTCACCTGGAAAAAAATAGTGATTGCTGAATTTCCCTTTTTTTTACGATTTGCATCAAAGGCACCACATAGTGGTTGGTGTGTGAAGGTGAAGCCTTTAGTGGGATGTCTTGTGACAAGTTAAATTGCATGTTGCTGGGCAAAAGTATCCTTACACATGCATTGCAAGTAGTCCTGTCTGCTGGCAATGTGCCTACAGAAACTCCAACCACCAGTGGATCCACAGTTTGCCCTCACTTCCTCTGGCTTGTACCATGGGAAATCACCCCATTGTTCATTGGTGCTGTGGCTCTTTTTAGGTTTGGATTGGCTTACATGAAGTAGAGGCACAGCACAACCCATGATTTAATTAAGTTCAAAATGAACCTTAGGACTTATGCTGGAAGGCAGTGTCGATCTACATCTGCAAAAGGGGCACATCCCATACAGGTCACATGACTACAAGGCCAAGTGGCATTGTTGAGTTTGAAAGCCTAGAAAACCCACCTCTAGTAGCCTGCTCCATTTGGGGCTCTGTATATGCTGCGCCGTGGAAGAGCAGGAAAGCTTCTCCTGTTTGATGGAATTATTAGTACTGAAGCATGGTGGCATCTGTTGCACACTCTGCCTTGGTGAGCACTAGGGCCTAGTGCTGTGGTGTGCTGGCAGTGGCTACCTTAAGCCATGAAGGATGGCTGTCTCTTGTCTGCAAATCCCCTACGGGCAACACAGTTGGTGGAAACTTAAGCCAGGCTTCAGTAGTATGGAAGATGGAAGTAGGACTTCCGTTTCAGAGCTTTCAAACTGGATCCACCCCATGCTCGGTTGTGGCAAGTGGTGACTTGGAGTATGTGACAAACCCAATCTAGTCTGCTCAAGAGTGTGCCAGCTTGGAGCGGGTGAATGTACTAAGAGTGCATGAACCGACTGCCTTGCAGGCCCACAGAGGGGAACAATGCTAACTCTCTCATTCACAGTCCAGCAGAGATGTATGGGAACTCGGTGCCTCACAGCCCGAGGAACTCGGCACCTCACAGAACTCAAAGTGTACAGAAACCCACCTGCCCCATTACCCTGGAGTAGACATTGGTCCAGACCACCAGACCCTTCGCTGTTGGCCTGTGCAGTTTCCATCAGTCCTGCTTGCCTCTTTTCCCCTCCCATTCTCTGACTTTCCCACTGGCCCTCTCCCCAAGCTGTTCAAGGCACTTCATTCCACCCCTCACCTCTTCCCGACCGAGCGCAAGCCTTCCCAACAACACGTCCACCCGCCACCCAAGGAAATATGCTTGCCACTCTCCAAGGAGGTCCACTTATCCCCAACATCCAATGTGCTGCTGCCTTTCTGCAGGCTAATTGCATTGCTCCTATCAGCATTTATTTTCTGGGAGCATAGTGAGGGCCCTTGTATAATATTAATAATAGGAGTTCTTGCCATCTTGTTGGAATCCGTTGGATGATTCCATTGTCCACCTTTGGCAAAGTGCTGATTCTCGCAATGGTTGTAGTTCTTGGCATCTTGTGGGTAATCATTGAAGGATGCCCATTGCCAATATGTACCATCTCTTCTTGCATAGTAGTACATTTTTCAGTTTGTGACTCCTATATGACAAACCCAATCCAGTCTGCTCAAGAGTTTGCCAGCTTGGATAGGGTGAATGTACTAAGAGTGCAGGAACCGACAGCCTTGCAGGCCCACAGAGGGGAAAGATGCTAACTCCCTCATTCACAGTCCAGCAGAGGTGTATTGGAAATCTGTTCCATTGAATGATAATTGCCCTTCCCTGGTAACTTGCTGGCCCTAGCACTCTGCTACCATGCTGACCCTGGGAATTCTAGGCATCTTGTTGACATCCATAGGATGAACCTTGCCCACTTGTGCTGGCCCTCGCCTAATGGTGATAATTCTTGTCAGTCTGTGGGCACCACAGGATAATGTTCCTTGCCCATCTGTGGTAAAATGTTGGCCCTGGCATAATGGTGGTGGTTCTTGGCAGCTTGTTGGAATCTGTTGAGTGGTGTTTATTTCCTACATGTGCTGGTTGTACATATTTTTAAATCTTGCAGCTTGTTATTATCCCTCAAAATGATGCCCCTTACTCACCTCTGGTAACATGCCAGTCATTGCACCTTGGTAACATGCAGGCGCTATGCAATAGTGGTAATTCATGGCACCTTGTGGGCATCAATAAGTTGACACATTGCCCCACATTATGGCTTTTGCCTAATGGTCGTAACTCATGGCAACTTTTGGGCATCCCTGTGACGTTGACCAAGTTTGGTCAATCTTAATCTGTCACAATGGTGGTAATAAATTGCATGTTGTTGGTACCAGTGGCACAATAGTGTCTGTCTTTGCAATTGTGCTAGTCTTGACAGAATTTTGCTCAGTCTTGACATGTGAGTATTAATGGGAAAGTGTTGACACATATCATAAGGGCTGGCCATTCAAAATAGTGGTGGTAATTGCTTTATTGTTGCCATCCGTTGGAAAATGCTGATAATTCTTGAGATATTGTGAGCATTCATGTCCTTGGCACCTGGTGATTTGCCAGTACTTTTAACAATAATTTATAACCTGTGGCCATGTTTGACTTTAACGCTAGCTTATTAGTGATAATTCTCGAACATTGTGGGCAGCCATGGTACAATAGTGCCAAGAAATTTATATAAGTACCTTTCACCATATTCATGTTTAAGCGGGGTTAGAAGAAGGAACCAGTGCATTTTTAACGCATACAATAGACCCGCTAGTGTACATGGTTAGCTAGCCTCCAATGACAACCCATTCTGTTTTTTCAGAAGGAGTTGGGTGAGGCGAAACCTATTTGTTTATTTATGTATGTATTTTGTTTGCTTTTAATGTTCTATCTTTCTGTTGTGTGCATATATATTGGGTTAGAAACACTTAATAGGTAGAGTCTTGTGTGTTCTATGGAAAATCCTTTTTTTTTTCTTGTTTAGTGTGGATCTATTCGGTGGTATCAATTGTGGCTGGCATAGATCCTTCCTTGGGTAGTTGTGAAGCAGTGTCACAAGACTCAGCATAACGTGAAATTAATCTTTTAGGATTAAACATGTCTACAAGGATTGCTAGGATAATCCTGACCCAAAGGTTTGTGTACCAGAGAGCACCATCCCACCAGCCTTCATTGTAAAAAGTTAACTATATTACTCAGAAATTACATCAGACTACTTAGACCTAATTGTTTCTGACACCTGCTTCTGATGTGTGCATTTATTCATTAGCTCGCTGTAATATGTACAACATATGTAAACAAAAGGGCAAATGGTTATTAACAAATTCACTCTTACCCCTACCGTCTAAGAACCTCCGTGTCATCAAGGATGCGTGTATCATAGTTCCAAAGAAAATAAGAGTGCAATGTTTCCTCTCTCTATTAGAACAACAGCCAAGTCTTAAACCGGTCATTCTCTCTGATCCAGCTCACAAATCAGATGTCTCCTGTAAATATGCAAAGGACACCCCTGTCAAGTGGAATGGGGCCGTACCAAGCAACTCCCATGGGAAGCAAGGGTCCCCGGCCTCTGGAACAGGTCGTCTGTTATAAGGTAAGTGCACTGACGTTTGTTTTTATCTTAACGCAACAAAACTAAGTTAAACCACATATTATAAAATCACTTTTTGGTCAGCCCAAAAAAAAAGTATCCATTTCCTGTTAACGGTGAGAAGAATGGTTATTTCATAGATGTATGGTTTTAGAGCATCTTCAGATATCGGGTGAAAAGGCGCAGAATATGTTTTTGATGTTTTTTTTCTTGGCTTTATTGGGAACAGTAGTTTTATGACTTTTGTCCTTTTGATGTCAAAATTCCTGCTGTCACCTACATTTTCCGCTCCCTTTTAGACTGCTTTTTCCAATTCAAGGGAAGAGCTGAATAGTACAGTTCAAATTCCAGGCTATACATATTTTGTGTCCTCTTTTTTCCCCCTCCTAACTGATTAGGGACTTTCTCTGCTGGCTTGCTGAGTATTCAAATTCAAAGACTTCTGCCTTTAAGTATGTGTCACAACACATTAAATTTCGGTCTTTTCCTTTTATTTCTAAGGCTTTTATGGAATACAATAATAGCCTGGTGGTCAATTTGGAAACTAATATAAAGAATGTGATTCTGTAATGGTGTCCTGTCCAAGAAAAACATTACTACTCTGTGTTTTAAATGAGCTGCAAAATATATATTTTTAAAAGCAGCAGTGATTGAATCAAAATCGGGCAGAAATCATATAGGCTTTTACCAAGGAGAAGAGCTCATTGAGAGGAGAGTGGTCAATATTTTTACTCCCAACTTCTTAAATAAGATTACATAGCTTTTAAGTGTTGCTTTTCAAGCAGGCAGGTGCAAGTGTGATGTCATACATCAGAAACTCTGGGCAGGAGATCTTCCTATATATCCACACAGAAACAAGGGTTCTTAAACACAGTAGTTTTCAAAATCATGCCTCTAGTGACAAGATATAAATCCTGTCCAGATTAAGGGAGGGCTTTTCTTAACACCAGTGGCTACAACAGGTAGCCATTAGATACAGTATGGTCCATTTTAACAGACTAGTTTCCGAATGATCTTGCAAATCCCATTTGGCATAGTATGCCTTTATCTGGGCAGCGCTGCTGTCTTTCCGACTCACTCCTGCTTAGGTTGAGCCTACTCCAGTACCCAGTCCACAATCTCTATATGGTATTTACTGCTTGAAATCCTGATACAGAATTGGGATAGGTATGCATGGAGCCAGCACAATTACTCCTGCAAGCTTCTGAACTTTCAGTTGAGCAAGATCTCCAGTATTCCTTTATTGGTCTGCGCATTTGCATTCCAAGAACATCCAGATCTCAGCAGTTTGAGTCCGGGTGGAGCCATCTACTTCCACAGACCAGTCATGAAACCTCAAAGGTAGCAGAAACAAGACTCATTCAACATTAAATAAAACCTTTGTCTCCCTTTCACATGCAGAGAGCACACAACATGCCCTTTGGACCCAGGCTGCTCAGATTTCAGCAACAAACTCTGATCTATTAAATCGTCTGTATGATAGTAATTGCAAGATTACAACCCCCCCCCCCACCACCACCACCACCACCATGGGATCTGATTTTTTTCAAATCAATATCTGAAATCTCTAATAGAATTACATAGGTGGGAACGATGAATCCGTGACCTGCATGTGGCCTCATTTAAATAAGTCCACAAAACCACAAATGGGATATGATCCAAGAGATAGCAATGAAATACAGCACTTTCACAAGAGGTTTTTGAGAACTAATTTGTTAAGTCATCAGTGAGAACCAATCAAGAAAACATATATCCTTTATATGCAAGGTATGTGACCAAGAATGAAGAGCTTGGATCTTATGTGAAAGAGCTGCTCCTAAGCGTCCTGGCAAGCCAGAGACACCTTACTAGATGGGGCTTGGTAAGATCCAAGAAGAATGTATTATGTTTAAAGCCAAAGAAGGCGTCAATAAAAAACTCAAGCATGCATGCAAATTTTGGGATCCAGAGCAATTGTGTTTTGCTTTTTCAGGATGCCGAGGCAAAGGGACGTGAAACAATATAATCTCACATCTCTGCACCAAAAAACAAATCACATAGTAGTATCAAAAAATTGAATAATTCAACCCATACACCAAACATCAAAGAAGCAGCATTAATTATGTTGGCATGGGCAAAGGGAGTGACCCAAATCTGATGCCCTGCTATGAACATATGACTGGATTTGCAACAGTGTGAGGAATGGAATCCCCTTTTCAAAGCTTGTTCAGGAATCAGCTTCACAATATGGACTGATGTGAAAGGGGGAGCCAAGAAACTTAAACGGACTCAGCAATCGGAGCAGCTACCTCTATAGAGAGAGGACCTGCACTCACCCTACTGACACACTGTGAAAACTATTGAGGCTCAATATAGCGATCTCAGAAAGTGCAAAGGAGAACGTTTGGCACTTTATCGTTTACCTGTGTATTTATTGTTAATGCTAGTACCTACGTCATATTACAATATAACCAGGTTAGCTTAATGCATTTTTTAACGTATATTAGTACTGTAACAGCACCCACCCAAACTTAAGTAAGGCCAGCTGGGACACAAGAATTGGCTCCTTACAATTTATCTGGGTATGATGGCCAAGTAACTAAAGTTGAAGATAAAGAGGAAAATATTTAATACAAAAGAAAAACAAACATATTATGAGGTACATTACTACTTTTTAAAAAGATTAGGAGCTGATAGACTCTTGGGTGCCCAACTGTGATCCTTACTGCGAAGGATACACTTCTCCATGAGTAAAGACACATCCTAGCCAAGTAGGGTGAATACCCAGTGTCTTGGAGTTAATCTTTTGGCTTCCAAGAATGCAAGTCATGCACAGATGTACTCTCAGATTACACCTGTGACCCTGAAGAGCTCCCACCAGGCTGTCTGACCTTTTTCTCTTAAGAGGGCCACATTCCCCTGACTCGGTTTGATATTGCATACGTGCTGAAATTGTGTTAAGATATTAATGAGGGTATAATCCACAAAACCTTCTCGATATGTTGCCTGACTTCCAGAATCAACTTGCATCAAATATAAAGAGAATCTCTACAGATTTTATTATAGATTGTACATGAACCATGCTTGATTGGTAGTCCTGTACACTCTAATAAAGAAGATATTTCAGATTGGTTGGATTTCTAAAGGGTCATAATAAATATGTATACATATGTATGTTTATGGTCACATAGTACAACACATTGTTTGGAAAGGGATCTTGTATGTCAAGAATATCTTTAGGATGACAACTTCCAAATAACTGTATGGTGGTAGTGTTATGGTCTGCAGACAACGAGCATTTATACACACTGCATTCTTTATCAGAAAATTAATAACCAGTTGTTATTGTAATAAAGTACCACCTTAACACGTGTCAAGTAGCTGAATCTTCCTCCTTAGGTTGTAGATGGACTGAAGTTTGTGACATAATAATAATAATGAAAAAAATATATGATTCTACATAATAGACTAAGCGCTCTTATTCCATAATTTTTACGTATGTTGGCTATATTCCACACCGCCGAGCATTCCACTCCACTGAGTACTTTAGTGTTACATTGCCCTCATGGAGAGATGCTAACTGCAGCTCATTGGAAGTTGTAAGATTAAGAATGACCATAAACATATCTGCAGTACATATATGCTCACAAAAGTGGTCATTGCATCCACAATAGTGTGACACTAGACCAATAGTATTGGAATCGTCCTGAGTATCTCGCCCCTCGAAGACAGTACAGTTACATAACGTGCACGCATAACCAATCTTGCTTGATGACTTTATAGGCATTGAAATTGTGAAGGATTCTAAATAAAGTCTCTCTCGTGCTGCATTCTACTGCATAACTGTTTCAGGCTGCAAGCAAATGAAAATTGAAATTGAAGTTATTCTTACTAGTGATAATATTTGCTAATAAGACATTTTACCAGAATTTCAATTTGATGTTATTTTGTGTTCAGAAGCTGTATGCTCACGTCAGTATGTCACACCTTTTTATGAGTGTTGCCTTCTAGTTTGCAATTCTTTAAAATAATCATGTTAGGTACCGGACATTCTACAAGAATTATTGTCTCTTTTATTCCTGTCATCAGTTCACGAATCCAAGGTAAATAAAACCTACAAGTCTTTGAAACAACACTAAAACTACGTTTAAAAACAACAGCACTTGCCTGTTTTTGGGTAGTGAATGATGGATGGGATTCATGCTATGTCCCAATTGGCTAGAGGACATTTTAGCTGAGTTTCATTTTGAAGAGCAGTGGTCTTCAGAATGTGTAGGATGAACTTTTCCAAGAGCGTTACAGTCTACATCACACTTTTTCAGAAATCATGTTGGTTAATAGACATTGAACAGGAATTCTTGCCATACGTCTAGTTCTTTCATCATTCCCAAAATACTTGTTAATTCAGACGCTAGAAGCTTGCACTATGACTCTACAAAACCCTTGTTGGCAGTGTTCATGGTTGTACCCTGTGAGAACAACATTAGGATACCTGAAAGTACACAAATCAAAACTTGAGATTATTGTGACAGGTATGTGTAGTGAAAATCAGGTTAGCGAATTTACCATATGATGCATTTTCAAATTTTTCAGTTGTGAGCGCAGGAAAATTTGTGAGAGTGATTTGCAGTAAGGGTGAAAAATGGGTCCACTCTTATTTACAGGTGGCATATTTTTCTCATTTATACATAATGGGCGTGAGTTCAGTGGGTGTGCATGGCTGTCCATATTTTTTTGTAACTTTGTCTCTCGAAAAGCATAAACACAAACTCCACAAATCCCAGTACAGTGAGCTAGAGAAGGGAATTAGATTCAAACATTCCAAATCTTTACACTGGTGCCCATGTCCTCTATAGCAGGAAAAAAACTGGAATTATAGGTGGGCCCAATGATCTCTGTTTTCTGTATCATCGTGTAAGTCATTGTAACTGGAGATTGCCCCTAAACCGACCATGATGGATATACGCTAGTGAACTTCTCGTTGTGGGGCGTAATCCTGTATAATTGTATGAACTTCACCGTGAATTTTCCCAATTAACTTTACTGTGGCAAAAGTTTTGCATGGGAACAACCAGTATGCTATCGGGAATTGTGTCCTCTGAGACAAAATGAAGAAAAGAATGTATTTAGGTGGTAAAGTAGGTTTTACATTTCATGTAATTTTTGTGGAATTTTGCATAAGAATGCGAATTTTGCACAGCACTTCTAATGAACCTCTTGAGAACACACTGAGCTCCCTCAGGCAGCCAGTTGCAAGTTAATTACTTATTTGCTGGATCTGTGTCTAATTATTGGAGTTAACGGTTCTTTTATATTATTGTATGTTTGTTTCCTCAAAGCACTCTGCATCGGTTTTAGAACGTCATGTAGAAGATTAAAAACAAACCTAAACCAGCATTAGATTACCGCAACCTTTTCTCCTCACCCGCCCACTGTTTCCCAAAAAATAAATAAAAACACACACAGCCTACTTTTTGAAAGTTCAGGTTAAACCACAGAGAGCCTCCATCAATTGACTTGTTCCGGAACAACAAAAAATGGGCATATATATTTTGGTGAAAGGTGGGCAAGGATTTACTGTAGTTTACGGAGCATGGAGGTCATTGTCATATCTTCAATAGTAAAAAATGAACAATTTCATTTATATCTGTCCGAGCAAGTCTTGTATATTATTATTGCTTCACATTTTGCCGCTTAGACTTATTTTACTTTGTCTCCCTTGTTTGCAGTGTGGTGAGCGAGGACATTATGCAAACAGATGTACGAAAGGACACTTGGCTTTCCTCAGTGGGCAGTGACCACCAAGTCCTTTGTTTAGAGTGCTACAGGAGCAGTGGAACAGGATCATGTTGGCCCGACATTGTCCTTGCAATGATTGCTCCTTCCGCTTCAGTTTTCTGCGGACATTGATGGAACTGTGCCCTAGAACTGAAAGCAGAGGAGCATAATTTTAGTTTTTAAATACTTTTTTTTTTAAAGTTTCTTCCTTTACATTTTAGGATTTTTACTTTGCATCCTTCTTGCCTTGATTGTCCAACTGCCCAATCGGAAGTGATGTTTGATTTGGCAGCTGATGATATGATCTTCATTTTACCCCAGAAATGCCTTTGTTCTCATCTTATGGATACATTTCTGTCCAAGTCCCCTTTCTGCTCTCCACTAAGAAAGGCGGGAGCCTCAAGCACAAATACTGCTCAGTGGGAGCATGGGCAAGTTTCTGGAAGATACGATCTTCACAACAACCTGTATAGCATGTCCACAGAATGTATCTTTGCTTTGGAAAGTTGTCACCACATAACAAAAAAGGTTGCCATGTTGGCTGATTTGGTGAGATGGCAACTTGGTGTTGTTTATAACAGGGTCCTGCCTGTGTCCCAGTACAAATGTGTTCCAAAAATGGTTTCTACTGCTGATGTATTTTTAGTCACAAGTTATTCATATCTGTAAAAACAAGACCGTCTTTGCACTTAACTTATTTTGGTACCTGTTTCATCAGCATCGTTGGTTCGTTTGTATGACCCTGTTCTGTCCTAAAGAAAGCAACAAATAAAGCGAAAGCTGGTGGGATGTTAACAAAAAAAACATAGGAAATGCATTAACAAAAAGCATTTAACTCTTACCTGCTGTTTGTCCGTGTAAATGTGTAGCAATACAAATTTCTACAATTTACCACTGATCGAGTGTAACCGCCCTAGAAACACAGCTATGATGTTGGGCATATTCTTTACCAGCTTTGTGTAATTGATGTCCGTTTTTGAAAAAGGAAAGTATGCTGCGCCTGTTTATAGCACCCATAATAACACTAGAGCAAGTTCAGGGGCAGGATTACTTTGGAAGTGTACACCATGATGCAGCAAAGCTTTCTACATGTTATGGTGAAACCAAAAGTGCACTGCAGCTGCTTGCCCCCTTCAGCATCAACCTTGGTGAAATAGTTCTTCACGCAGATAGGAAGGTATGGCATTCCAAAGGTGTGATGAAGGGTGCCAGTGCTTGAAAACGGGAAAAAGTCACAAGCTGAAAATGGAAACGTTTGATCCCAGCAGCCAATCTGTAAGTGGTTAAAAAATCTAACTACTTTGTTTTGTGACACACCTAAGACTAGGATTGGTTCGTAGCACAGACAAGAAGTTTGGGAGGAGTCCCTAATTCCACTGTGAGAATGATTTTTTTTTTCTTCATTGAGTTGTTACTGTGTTTTTGTACTGTGAAGCAGAAATTGAAATAAGTGATCTAAACAAAAAAAGGAAAAAAACCCTCAGGCTCACATTCCTTTCTTTTAGTACTAAAAACGAAATGGGCGCTTTTAGGCTCATCCTGAGCCTTATGGTAAGGGAACATACAGCACTGTCTAATTGTAGCACCTCTATTTGATGATGTGTTTGGAAGTACAATTTCTGCCTGTTTAGAAGACCATTGCAGTCAAAGTGCTGTGTAGTTTTTGCTCCTCCTAGCAAAGAAATGCAGCCCCTACCAATCGTTGTTACATGTTTTACAATTATTTGTTTTAACCAAAATATTTCGTTTGAAAAAGCTGCTTTGCAGAAAATAATTCTTATTTAAAATTGTTAAATGCAGTTTCACTGAAGCGACGATTGATGTTTCGTGGTCAACTACAAGAGGACTGTATGCGTTTCCATTGTACAGCTCTTTATAGAAAGTTGAATAAATGTTTTTTTAAGACAAAACATTTGCTGCAAGTTGTTTTATGCAAGTATTTGAAAAAGCTTTACCATTAGTCTAAACTCATATAAAAGAGGCTTGGAGGCAAAGAATGAGAATATGAAGGTAAAAGGCATGGGGACAATGAATGAAATAAATGTGTGGTATTGTTGTGATGTAGAAGAAAGCTGTGTTTGTTAGAAGGAGAGAGGGATCAAAGACAACAAGGGAAAGAAGAGCCAGCAGTGTATTTTCTTACAAGTTTGTTTCATGCAGCAAATTTGATTATCAAAGGCAGAGCAGTGTTGGTATTGAGTCATAGTAGGCATTTTAAGTGTATTATTTTATGTTCATTGATAAATTTGTAGAGGACTTCAATATATCTCACTCAGGCTAGGGAAGTAGTGGTAAGCAGACTATATAAAGTTACCTATAGATAGTTCTGAAAACCATAATTAGCACACCTGTCACACAAACCATAACTCGCTCACCAAAAGCAATGCTCTGAACCTCACCATTGATTTACCAGATAAATTAACATGTTTTCACTAGTGACATGACATACTACCTTGCCTTTAACATTATGAATGATGCATTTATTGATACAGCATAATCTTTCTGCTTGTGATGAAATTTAAAGACATGGTGCTAAATACTCATATTTTTTATAGATATAGTGAGGTCCTCAGCATTGCATTTGGTGTGTGAGTTATGGTTTGTAGAGCTAATCGTAAGTGGAGAATTTCAAGCTGTTGTACTTTAAATGTGTATTTGTTTTAACATGAATTCTAGGGGCTTTTAAAACGTACATTAAGATATTTTGCCCAGAGCTTACCATCAATTCATAATAGCTTACCATCAATTCATAATAGCTGTGTTTTTTAAGACGGAAACGGAAAAATGTGGTATTAATGGTTGTGTGGATATATGTGGCAGTGAGTCATAACGTCTCTGTATCATGTTGAGCTTATGTCTTCCTCCTGCATGGCCATGAGCTGTGTGAAGCTGGATTTGACAGCAGGGCTGGCTCTGCACAAAATCACCTTGCAGCTATGTGCTGATGCAGGGGGCGTTTGTCTTGTTCAGTGGTGGTTTGCCTCCTACCTCCATCCCATTTAGTCAAATCTGCAACAAATCTTCGGTTACACTAGGCTTAAATTGACCTACCAACAGAAAACTAAGGGCCTCATTACGAGTCTGGCGGTGACCATCGGACTGCCACAGCTTTGATGGTCTGACGGCCACATTAGGACTTTTGTAGTGGGACCGTCATCAGACTTGCAATCGGCCATGGGGGCGCTGAACTTGGCATTGCCATGCTGATTACAATAACTCCCCCCCCCCCCCTCCTCCTCCCATCAGCCTTTTCATGGCTGGTGGGAAGGTAGTGTAGGGGCCTCCCTGCCCAGCACCATTGGAAAGCGACCTGTCTGCTATGCAAACAGTGTGCATTTCGAGGGTGCTGGTTGTGGAACCCCCCCCCCCCCCCCCCCCCCTCCAGGGTAGGGGTCAATCCCACGAGTTTTGCGGTCCCACGTTGGAACCACCAAACTCGTAATGCGCCCCTAAACGTTCAAACTATGCATATTTTTGGGCAGATTTGTGAAGGGTGCTAAAGTGACTAGTAATTGAACACTCTTTGCTTCACACCATTATCCCTGCATCTCTTAATGGATCTGCATGAACCTCAGAATTTCAGAGTTGAGCATAAACTAAGTAAAAGACTAGCATCTGCCACATTTCATGCAGATCTACGAAGGAGCACCAACCACTGCTACTCCTAAATAACTTTTCCCCCACCCTTCCAGTGGAATATCATTGAAACCTAAGATCCCAGTACTGATCTTAACTTCAGCGAAATTGCTTAGACTCATAAAAAATTACTAAAGTTATCTGCAAATGAAACCTTTTTGACCTCTCCCACAAATGAACAACATATGGCTATTTATAAAGTGCAAACTTTCACCCTCATGCGTCTTGGTCCTGAAAAAATAGCATTAAGTTCCACCAACACTTAACCGGATAACGTAACAAACAGAAATGTTTTGCACCCTTTCCTAAAAACATATAAGTTGTGCATAAGAAAGGGTCTTAACTTTGGAGCCACTGAAGGAAATTAAGGTCATCAATAACAGATAAAGACTTTCAGCATAATCCAGGTGCCATTTGGCTGCAGCAAGTCTCTTAAGGTGTATGGAAAGATTTTACGTAAAAGCTTTAATTGAATGAAACACAGAGATTACTGAATTAAGCTGCATTATAAAGTTCAGATTTGTATCCTGTATAAATCCCAGGCTCTTACCCTTGTCCAAGCCACCAGTAGAATTCCAAGGGGTCAAAAGTCAATTGTTTTTCCTTCTGACTGCAGAGTTCTGGGATTCTTTTAATATGAACTACCTGACCTGCTGTACAGAGTGTGAATTGAAAGGCTGTAGGGTGTCAGGGTTTTCATAACACACAACATTTAAACAACTAAGTCAATTGTAAAAACATTTCAAAATGTATCTCAGTAGTTGTGAAAGCCAATTTTTTTTTACTTCTGTGTGATGAGAAAAATATTTTATAGGATTAAAACAAATATGAACATGTTACTTAGTGATGTGCTAAGGATAAATGCTTTTTTAAATTTCTTTTTATTGATTTTTATCAAGATCCAGCCAAATAACAAAAAACATTGCAATTCCATACTTTATTTTAAGCATACATCCCAATAATTTCCAATAGGATAACTCCAAATAAATACGATCCGGCTAGGTGGCACCCCAGTTTAATTTTATAATTCAGCCTGAAAATGATTGCGCACAGTTGTCTAGAAAGAATACGCCCCAAATCCGTGAAAACGTTTTACCCCGCCCACTCTCCTGGCATATCTCATTTCCTGATTTCTGACCTGTACCATTTTACTCAGCCATTCTTGAGGGGAGGGAGATAGATCGGAGCGCCAGTTTCTTAACAGGAGAGATCTAGCAATCACAGTGACAATAAAAACTAGTTTTTCCCACCTAGGTGCAAGCCTTGCCCCGGGGTCGTAGCCAAAGCCCACCAGCCAGATACTAGGAATTCTACGAGTCTGAGCAATAGTTGTTAATATCTTAAATACTCCTTCCCAGAATTCCTGAATAAGTAGACACGTAGCAATCACGTGTATCCAACCAGCCTTACAACGAAAACCGAGATCTGGGCAGCCGGGTACCAGCCGGGATAAGGCTTGCGGGGTGCGATATAATAACCATTTACAAAAAAATATCATGCAATGCCAATTCGCACCTCTGAGTACCGCAAAATTTAAATGATTGATCTTCTCCCAGCATTCCTTTGACAGGTCGAGGCCCTCTTGACGAACCCAATTTCTTGCCGCCTTTACCCAGAGATCAGTCTTATCCTGCTCTAAGAGTAACCTTCTCCATGCACCCGCTTGCCTCAGCCCAGGAGGGTCTACTAGTTCGGCAACTAAAGCCTGTGTATTAATGATTAAATCGATATCCAGGTCCCTCAAACTATGGAGCATAATACTATAGGATCCCACCAAGAGGAAATCATTTTGGACAGCCGTCCGAATGTTTGAGAGTTTCCCAATTGTCGTTGATGCGAAAATCCCCAATTTTACTAAATCCTGCATAATCCCATCTCCTCGCTGTCTCTAAATCGAACTGATACCCAGAGCGCAACGTGAAGTATGTGAGAGGAGTAAGAAAGTGCAAATATGGGATTGAATATCTTCAACAACAAAAAAAAAAAAATCTGATTTTATTTTAAAGAGCCATTTAAGACTCTTGTATCTAACATTTTTTGGAGATTTCACCAACAGTGCCGGATTTGGAATATCCTGCGCCCTACAGATTAATTCACGAAAATCTTTAATAAATAAGCAGCCCACAGGTTGATTAGTTTTGAAATTAGTCAGATTTAGTGCAAAAAAGGCAAAATAATAATCTTTCAAATTTGGCAGTGCTAAGCCCCCCTTTTCTCTGTCAGCATATAATGTACTTAATGGTGCCGGCGCCTTCTGGCTTTGCCAAATGAATGAGCCGAACATAGACTCTAATTTCTTGAAAAATAAATAAGGTAATACACAAGGGATGGCCGAGAACAGAAAGTTGAATAATGGTAGTACGGACATTTTGATCAACGCAATTCGGCCAAGTATAGAAAGGGGGAGAGACCCCCAGCGTGCAAGTAAGGCCTAGGTTTTCAGGAGCAAAGGAGCGTAGCTGAGATCATAGAGAGCTCCGATTTCGTTTGAAAAATTAATCCCGAGGTATCTCTTTGGCCTCTCATTCACACAGTGCATTAATTCAGGGAGCAGTCTAATAGAAGAAGTGCCACAAAGAATGATATCGTTCTTACTCATGTTAATCTTGTAGCCACCAATTTGCTCAAATTCGGCAAATACCTTAAGAGCCTCTTCCTGGAAGGACCGCTCTTCATCTAAAAACATAATAATATCATTAGTGTAAAGCTTAACCTTCCCCATTGACTTCAGTGGGGAGTGAATCTGATAATTCTGTTTAATTTTAATCGCTAAAGGTTCAATGAAGAGCACGTAGAGAATAGGGAACGGGGGCACCCCTGACGGGTCCCTCGTCGAACTTGAAGGTGACAAATACAGGCAGAATTGATTATGGTATTGGCTTCAGAGTTTAGATACAGCCTTTTGAATTAATGCAGAGGCCTGGGAGGGAACCTTGTATCTCGACAATATTTCAAAATATGTGTCCCATATAACCAAGTCAAAAGCTTTTTCCGCATCTAATAAAAGAATGATGGCAGAAATTATATTAGATTCAAAATAATCAAGAGCCTCGGCTAGATATTGCGTATTAGTTGCCAGTTGTCGGTCAGCAATAAACCCATTCTGATCGGAGATCACCAGTTTAGTGACAACCCCGTTAAGTCTGTAGGCCAAAAGTTTCGTGATAATTTTATAGTCCGTATTTAGCAAAGAGATTGGAATATATGCATTGGTCTTTCCTGTCCTTATTCTTTCTGGGAAAGCTAACCACATTCCCTGAATACCAAGAATTGGGGATCTGTCCGCCCTTGAATAAGCCCTTAATTAAAGACCAAAAATAGTCTAAAAATACACTTATAAAACTTTTATAAAATTCAGCCGGGAAGCCATCAGGTCCATATGCCTTCACCCATGGGGAGGTTCTTAACAACCTCCAACAGTTCTGACTTCGGAAATGGCTGCGTTAGAGCATCGCTATCTTCTTTTGAAAGAGTAGGAATATCCAATTTCCCCAAGAAATCCCTAATGGTCTTAAGGTCAATATCCTGGGTTTGGCTATAGATCCGCCTATAGTGTTCTAGCATGATTTTATCCACAGCTCTGGGGTCAGTATGCCTTACCCCGGAGGCCGGGCACCTCAATGCATTTATCATATTGCTAGCAATTTGGTCTCGAGCTTGCCAGGCCAAATTACTCTCTTCGTATGCCTTCTGTCTATAAGTCTGATATCCTATGTCAACTGTCTTAAGAAAACTGTTGACAGTGCCCGTTTAGCTAATTCAAAGGATTTTTTATTGTTTTCTGTGGGGCATGAAGATAAATAGCTGAACTCCTCTGTACTGCTTCTTCCAGAACCCTAACTTGTTGTCTCTGATAAGTTTTATTTGCCGTCCCCTTAGCGATTACCAAGCCCCTAAAAAAGCCCTTAAACGCATCCCAAACCATAGCTGGAGTTGAAGATCCCTGATTATATTTGAAGAATTCACTTATTTTGACTTTAGAGGCCTGTACCCACCCCTCGTCTTGGAGTAGTTGCTGGTTGAACACCCACCTTCTAGGTTGAGGTGTAGAGTATCCTGGGAAAAGGGACACTTCTAGCACCAGGGTGGTGTGGTCGGATATACCAGAATGCCTTGCCAATTGGCTCTTTAGACGCAATGTTTTGGATATAAAAAAAAACTATGCGTAAGGCACTTTTAAACTGGCTTGAAATGCACGTACACTCTTTTATTCTCCAAAGATTACAGAGCATCAACACTTTGACATAGTCTTTAAAGATCTCTAGGTTTGTGTTGTTTTTTTACCTTTTAACAGTGCTGTTCATGAATGGATCCTGAAGAAAGTTAAAATCTCCACCAATAATAATTTTGCCTGAAAGTTGCAAAAGGGATTGAAACAGTTCCATATAAGGGGCCGGATCATCCATCAAAGGCTCATAAAAACTGACTCAAATAAATCTTTCTTTGGCGATTAGGCAGTGCACCTAGCACTATCGCCCTTCAGGGTCACTAAAAGAATCGAGTGCCCGAGCACCAAGATCTCTAGCTAGAAAGACCGCCGCGCCTCTGTGAGCGGCTGGAGCTGCGGCAATCACTTTGAGATCAACAGATCCTTTGAACATGTTGAAGCCCGCTACTTTTTTTAGCCGGGATATGAGTTTCTTGTAATAGAATAACAGAAGGATTTAAAGCATTTGCCCTGTCTTCAATTGCAGCCCTTTTCCTCCTATTATTTAGCCCATTGGCATTCCAGGAGACTATTCTTAGTGAGGAGTTTAACCTTGCCATTGGTTTCTTTTAAAGGATTGCCTAAATATTAGAGTATTCTAAACCCACCAGAAAGTTTGGACCTTGGTCTGCATCAGATGGTGTCATCTACACTGTAGACTTAATCACTTTACATTGTGCATAACTATATTTCAGTATGGTAAAAAAGGATCATGTACCTCTTGCCATCACCCCCGCCCAACCCCCATACCCTCACCCCACCCTTTAGGTGGCTAACACCTGGGGCCCTCCTGTCTGGGTGAACTGGGACCACCGCCCACCCCCTGACCCCAT